>NW_024387245.1:22755610-23437615 GCF_900408965.1 Simochromis diagramma
TGTCTGTGACACACAATTCATCATGTTCAAGTCATTTAGATTTAGTGACTTACAATCCTCCAAAACAAGGCTGACAAATTACAGGCTAAAGTTAAAGATGGAGTTAAAATTGTTTTTTCTTTTCTTTCTTTCGTGAATTAAAGATATTGTTAGACTTGCTTCTTCTTGGTTCAACGCCAGTGCAGGTGTAATGCTGCCGCCCACAGACCACCATTCAACCAGATCAAAGATCAAACAAGTAAAAGTTGCACAAAATTTAGACAAGGAATCCACCAACTGAAAAAATGATGTGAAAGTGAGATAAAAAAAATCCAAGGTTCCTGTGAAATGTTCTCATCTTCCAGGATATGAAGTCTGCCACGAGTCTGCTCAGAAGTCATGGGGAAAAGGGGGTGGGGGGGTGGGGGGGGGGGGGGCTTTAGAAATCATCTGAGAATTTAGTTTTAAAGTAATTCAGCCATCACCATCTGCATATTAGTTGGTGCAGCTTTAGCACTATGGCCTCACAGCGAGGCCTTCCCAGTTAGCCGTGGGAGCAGAAGTGAGATGGATAGTAAAACTAGAAAAGTGCTGTGAAAATGTCAGTGCATTTCCAGCCATAGTAGGACGACCAGATCCACTGAATGTGGCGCAAAATGTATTTCTGTTGCTTTTCTTAACATCATATATTTTCATTTTAAACTGTTGTTAACATCTACTACAGTTGCTACGTTGTGTAGTGATCATTTGGGTTTCTGTGGGGATTCATCTGCTCCGTAACCAGTGTCTGTGAGTGGCACTCCTCTTTTCTAGATCAAAACTCTAAGAATCACGTTCCGCCAGTTTCACCCAGACCTGTGTAGTTTGTGCCTTCGGTGTGACTTTTATTTTTTAAAGCCTTTTGAAAAAAACTGAAAAAAGGCCGACTTAAAAAAATAAAACAAAATTTGGACTTTTCTAAACTACAGCCAATCAAAATGTGGGACACTGTTTCAATATATGGGGATAGAAATGCTGAGAAGTCCTACAAATCTTCTCCAAAAGAAAGTGTAAAGTTCTTCTAGTGCTGACCTGTCCACCCCATTGTTTCCTTTCCTTCAACCTTTGTCTCCCTCCATTCATATTTTTCTCTCTTACATGCTTTCTTTCATTGCCTGGTTCTCCATTCATGTCACTCTGCATGCTTCCCTGTAACTTTCTGCATCAACACTGGCCTCTCTCTATTTCACTCTGTCGTTCGAGCTCTCTCTGTATCTCTTGCTGCCTGTCTTCCTTTCATCTCTCGCCATCTGCCTTCCTCCATCTCCATTTTCCTCCCTCTCTCTAACTCTTTTCTTGTCTCACCCCCTCTCTCTCTCTCGCTCGCTCTGTCTCCCGCCCCTCCCGCTCGTCTCACTAAAAACTTGGCAGTGATCCCCGTCGCGTTTTTTTTCCTCTTCCTCTCCCGTTCTCTCTCTCTCTCTCTCTCTCCACTATTCGTTTGGGGGATTGCGAATGAATGCGATCCAATCTAGACCTCGGCTAAGAGACATGAATTTTCATTAATTACAACCTTGTCAGCAAAAGCATTATGGGAGCTGAATATGAAAATGCTAATGAGGAGAGCTCATTTGCATATTTTTCTTTGTTGGAATGTCATTAATTATTACGTTTTATGATGATGAATGCAGCTGTCGATGGTTGGCCCTCCATGCCTAATTAGCTATCAGAAAATCCTCCGATCAAAAAAATGGATAGGGATCCCAAACTTTACTTTTCATTTTGCCCCTTTTCCCTTCTTCTCCATGTCACTCCATCCCTGTTTTTCACTAACTGCTTTTATTATCTCTTACACTTCCTTTCATTAATGCCATTGTATTCCCTCATTCTCCCTGCTTCAAAATCAGTCTTTTCTTTTGGCTTCATTTGCTCTTACTTTTATGTCTTTCTTGTTCCTCAACCACATTAACCTTTATCTCCACGTCGTTCATTTTTTCCAGTCGCTTTGTATTTGTTAACGAGGGAGGTCAGTTTTTCAGATGTCATTTTGCTTGCCTTCACCTGGAACAGTTCAAAACTTCTTTTTTTTTTCAAATCGTGAGAGTGTTTGATTCCTGGCTCTTTTCGATCTAGTCCTTTAATTGTTGACCTTTGACCTCTACCCTGCTATTATACTGAATTTCTTTAGCTCTAGTCCGTTAGGGGTAGCTTCCAAACCTAAACCCTCTACCTTTACTCTAGCCACTATACCTTTACCCCCTAAAGAAAAAGATAACCTTCATTATAATTTGCTCTATTTTCTTTTCAGATCTATCCCAATTCATTCAGTGTTTTACCTTCGTTCATGTCTCCCTTACTGTTTAGCTTCAGTCCAGACACATGCAGTACATAAGTGCCTTAGTCATTTTACTGTATTAGTTTTATATCTGCAAAGGTTTCATGACAGTTTTGAGTGCTTGAAAAGAAAGAATCAGGACATCTATGTGGTTCATGAAGACGTTTCATCTCTTATCCATGGGGCTTCTTCAGTTCAAAACTGAATCTGAAGGCCAGTGTCCTTCAGTTCAAGACTGAAGAAGCATCTTGGATGAGACATGAGACTTGGATGAGAACTGTCTTTACGAACCAAAAAGGAGTAGTGCTACATTTATCTAACTATAATAATGTGACCTGATCTCCTGTCGCCCCATATACTTATTCTCTGGTTCCTTTTCCCCTTTTTTCTTTCAGATCCTTTAACCTAACATTATATTGACCCACCATCTGGGGGCAATGGTGGCTATAGCTCAGGAGACGGAACAGGTTGCCCATTAATCAGAAGGTCAGTGGTTTGATCCCTGGCTCTCCTGGTTTGCATGCCCAAGTGTCCTTTTCCAAGATATAGAACAGTAATTGCCCTTGATGCATTCATCAATGTGTGTGTATGATAAATATCTGTGCACTGTATCGATGTGTGTGCTGTGTGAATGTGGCTAGTCATGTAACAATGATTTCAGTGGTCAGGAAGGCTAGAAAAGCTCTACATTATATCAAGTCCAGTTACCATTCCTTGTGGGTTACACCCATTTGAACTAGTTTACTCAGCTGATCACTCAGCTGTAGCACCTTGTCCTTGTAGAATTAATTAGCTCAAATTTTTAGCTTCAGGTGTACCTTGTGTTAGATCTGCAAACTCATTCCTCATTCTGTAGTTCTAAGAGTGAAACTTGCTACTTTTAATTAAAAGCATGCAAGTCTGTGATGCACTAATCAACTTGAGCAAGTGTTAACCAAGTGCTAACTAGTAGGATTCTATCAACTTTTGATGAAAACTTGCAGCTAATGAGATGTATTAACAGTGAAACAGCTGATGTGATTATCTCTTTATTATCTATCTGGTGTGAACTGTGAGGATCAGTTTCTGATGAGAAATAACTGCCTTTGTTCAGGTCTGTCTTAAATAACCAAGTTCAATACATGGAGAATCAGCAGTCCACAGGCTGGTGACTTCCAATATGGCGGGCAGAAGGTGCGTCATCTCACCTGAAGACCCTGTGCTAATGTCCACGTCTCTCCTCACCTCTCTCTTTCTGTTGTTCCCTCCATCGCTCACTCTTTTGTCTAAAAACAGTAACACTGAAGACTTAACAAATCCCCCCCTCCAAAAAGCCACTAACGAACGCCCCCCCCCCTCCTGGCTTAATGAATGCCAGGCTTAATTAGAGCACCATGATGTCAGAGACATTAATTATCAGTTGGCTTCGTTTCAGAAAACACACACTGTCTCTTTTTCTGTCTCTCTCCCTGTCTGTCTCCGTCTTCGTTTTTCTCAGCATCTGTTTTTCTCTTTATTTCTGTTTTCCATTTTTAAACTGAGATTTCTCGACTCTAATCTTTAACCAACACTTGTTCGTTTAATGGAAGCGAATCCGCATGAATTCATTTCTGATTTACACCATTTTATAGTGCAGGTCTAAATCTCACACGCATGTCCGATTTGTGCATTCATGTGACTTTTACGGAGCTCCATCATTGGTGGTCTGGCATACATGATGATGTTAGTGATACCGAAGGACAGCTTACGAAGGTCATCGGATGAAGTGTCCAGTGCACATAGACATACAGGTGTAATTTAAGGAAGATTTAAGGTTGAAAAAGGCTGAAAACCCAATACCTGACATATTTTTTTTGCAACCTGATTCCACATCAATATAACTACTTACATTCATTTCACCTCTTGTCTCCACAGATGAGCTACATTAGGCTTAAAGACTCAGTAGCCTAAAGAAGTAGACTTTTTTTTATGACAGGGCCTTTTGATATTAAACATTCACCAGTATTTTATGTAAAAAAATAAAAAAAAATAAAAATGAAAGTGCCAATTTAAATATTGTGTGAAAGTCCGACTGTCGTATCCCCCCATCCGCTTTTCATTTTAGACTTCATTGGTGACACATAGTGCTAAAAATACCTTGTCGACGTGTTACTTTTATCCATCTATGCTAGAAGTTCGATTTCCTCTTTCCTCGCAACTTTTCTTTCCTGTGCAGGTGTTTCAGGTACTTGCTGGTCAGAGACTTCCTGCTCTCTTGCTTCCCTGCCTCTTTAAGTTGCAAACATGTACACACATCCCCGTTCTAACACATATCCTACAATACTGGCTCTCCACATGCTTTAGTTTTGTGCTTTGTTATGTAGTGTAGTTAACTGAGTTGGTTTAAATTACTTTGCTGTATTCCTTTTTTTCTGTTGTTTCAGGCTCTGATGGGCATTTCCTTTATTTTAATGGCTTTTTGCTCAGCTGATCACAGCACATGTAGCTTCATCAGCTCCTCTTTGTACTTCAGACTTTCTTCTGATGTTGTCTCCATGTGAAAGTTCTGACTAGTAAGTAAGATTGTGAGTAAACTGTAATCACAACAAAAGAGTGTGTGAGAACACTATAACACTTTATACACTCAAAGATTTTCAAAACACATAGCTCGCTCACATTCAGTTTATTATAGTGACCACTTATACTGACGAAACAAGTGACCAAGACAAAACTTAGCATTAGTCTTTGTTAATTTGTATTCAATAGCCTATTCTTAGTAGGCATACATTTAGGCCCTATTAAACACCCCAATACTATAATTACATTTTAAAAAGTTATTCTAAAAGTTAAAAGAAAAATGAAAAATAAAGTTGTTATAAAGCATACTTTAAGACAACTCTCACCAATTGTGTATACCAAAGATTCAGACTCTAAAAAATATGGACATTTTCCTTTAAGGCTTGCAGTGTGCATGCAGCCCCTCTGATGATAAAATACAGTTCATCTTTGGCCTCTGGGAGCCACAGTTATAACTGAAGTGCTCTCTCTCACTCACTCTCACTCTCACTCACACTCACAATAAACATACTGTTTAATGCTGCACATCTCTATCTCCCTCTCTCACCTCTCACACACAAACAAGCACTCTCCCTGCGCCACACACACACACACACACACACTGTAGCGTGGCTGGCCAGATGGGACTCTTCCACATGACCAAGCCGATCAATCAACACTGAAGGGCCCAGGTGCTACTACGCACCATTTCACAGTCTGTCACACACACACACACACACACACACACACACACACACACACACACACACACACACACACACACACACACACAGACGAGTTGTACGCACACATAGCAGTAGAGACATGCAGAGATAAAGGACACACAAAATCCACGCACACTGAAAGGCAGGAAAAATCGCACATACACACACACACACACGCACACACATACGCACACACACAGTGGAACATGAGTGACCTGAGCTTGGTCTCTTGGGGCCTCATCTGGATGGATGACAGAAGATGGAGAAGACAGACAAATGCATGGATGGACAGACAGATAAATACACAGACACAGATAGATTTTTTTTCATATGTTTGGCAGTTTTGAAAACTTGATGGGTCATGATAAGGTTTTACATAATAACAAACATAATATGAAGAATTTTTCTTAACGATCCTTTTGTGTGTTCAGTATTCGGTATATGCTTTCCATAATGTGTCGAGACAGCAAACAAATGGTTACATAAAGTTACAATAAACCGGTTTAATAAATCAACAGAAATGAGCAATTTCTTATAACCCCCACCTGCCTGAAATTTAAGGATTTAAGATTAGTTGCTGACCTGTAGAAGCTATGACAGAGGAATCAGTTGATGTTTCTACGGCTCCATGTAGCGAGGAGTTCAGGGTGGATGGATTGGTCGTAGCATCAGAACAATATTAACACTTGTGTGTGTCAATATCTGCCAATGCAAACAACTTATTGTGTTGTTTACACTGAAGGACTTGTTAGGTAAACATAATAAAGACACTTTTGTGACTATACTTTTTTATGACTTTTATTTTAAGTTTAATGTAACTGTCATGCTCCTGGGTGGTCGGTGGTTCTTCCCTTGTTCATCTTTCTCTGTTCCCTTTTCAATTTTCTTTGTAGTTTTGTATTTATAGTTTGTTTTTCCTTCTGTGGATTTTGCACTTTTGAACTTTAGTTTCTGTTTCTTAAGGTTGCCTGAAGTCCCACTCTAAGCAGCACCAACTTATGAAAGGCACCACTCGTGGTGCGGATGAGGTGGTAGCAAGTTTTGTATTTACTTACTTTGGCCTGCCTTTTTCACCACCATGAGATCAAAATGCTAATTTGCCCAATACTATGGCTGATGCTTAACATGGGAGTCTGCTGGCATTCCCAAAGACGTATGTCACACCTTTATACTTGCTTAGCATTACCAGGTTAGCTCTGTTAGCACATTATCTGTCTCATTTAGCTCAAAGCTCCTCAGTACAGCCCTGCAGAGGGATCAGCTTTGTAGAGTCATTGCTGCTGGTTGAAGATATTCTAAAAATGCCTTACACGATAGTTTTGATCATGAAAATAAGAATTTTACAACACTGGTGATGGGATTACTTTCGTTTTTGCACGCCATCAACCTCCAAATCAACATTTTCAACCACATAAATTTAGATTACTCTTGCAGCACGAAAAGTAACAGCCATAGAGGTCATATTATGGTGTTTATCACATTTGCTGTGATGTTTGGTTGCAACATGCAGTTTTTCTTGGGGACATGCTGACAAACTTATTGAACCACACAAATATGGCACAAATATGTCCCTAATACCAGGTACTCACAGTCTTTGTCTTTGTGAAATGAGTAAATTTTGGCAACAAATGAAGGTAGATATTAAGAGCTTAAGTGCCAAGCTCAGCCACCACCTGCCTGTAAAATGTAATAGTATGGTCGTAGCAGTAATCGTACAGCGGGACTACCTTCTTTTCAAAATGTGACATTTAACTCTGACAGTTTTTTCAAAATATATACTCAACACAACCCCCCTCACATGATCAGGAACCCTGAAGTGCTGAACCGTTCCTTTCAGAGTGTACATTTCACATTTTCCCCTCTCCACCCTCTCGCCTTGACGAGACCTATTATTACAATGTCAGATCTAATTACACAGACAATTTACATGTGATACACAGCCCCTTCAAAACAATAATATACTAAATACTCTGCAGTGGCTTACAGTGTGCGTCCGTGTTAATGCATTGAAGTCAGTGCAGCACTAATCAATTTATGATATCCTTTCAAAATACTCAAAGAATGAGACAGTGGATGCTCAGTTTCAATCAGTAGAGACAACAGAAAGAAAGTGATTGAGGGCAGAGCGGGAAACGAAGAATGCTACAAGAAAAATTGCCTCAATATTTCAGGGTAATGTGCAGCGAAAGTGAAGATTACCCATTTCTTATTAATCTTTCATCATCTTCTTCCCTCTGCCACTGAAGTCTTAGGTGCTCCTCAAAACCACATGATTAAAAAGTTTTCATATTTGTCTTACTGGTCAGGGACGGTGTGGAAAATCACGTCCCACTTTATCATGAAAATCATGGTTTTTGTGATAAAAAAACAAAACAAAAAAACACGCTTCATAAAGCAAAGCGCATGTTTTAGGGCAAAATCTTTAGTCTGTATTTAGTCTACAGACCTGGTGTCATCATGTGACCTTATTTACACATAGGTCAAGTGATAAGCAGCAGTTCTGCAACCCCAAACAGTGTCTGAGTTTTGTGACTTCAACCATTTGCGCCACTATTCCTCCTTTCCTTTTTCCCCTCATTGTAATTGTTCTTCACATCCGATCGATGTTTAACATTCTGAGCACAAAATCAAGACTAAGCACAGGGAGACTGGGGTGGAGGGTGGGGGTCGGACCTTGGCACCACACCCATCTGAGGTAAAGGGGTCCCCTTGTCTACATATTTAAAAACAAAAAACAAAAAACATAAATACATATATACATATATTTAGACAAAGAAAGGGGCAAAAAGAACAAGTCACATCAAGTGAGAAACTGAGAATGAAATAAAAGAAAACAAGAGGCCTGCCAAATTTATACGAGAAACAGAGTGACTAAAGGAGGATGAACGAGAGGAGAGAGACAGATATGTATTTCTATATAAAGTGTCCAGATGTGACCTCCTCAGAGGGGGTCCAGCCTCATGGCTCAACACTCATTAATAAGGTCACACAGAGGTGAGACAGACGGCTGACTCACTGCATTTCAACAAAAACAGCACGAGGAGGAGGAGGGAGCCAAGTTCACCAGGTTTATAAACAACTTTTTATATACAGCTTTGCTTAATGCTGCAGAGTGCTGCATTTTTTAGAAGTTACAGTACAGGAAAGTGATTTAGATGCAAACCCAATCTGGGAAACAGAAGAGCAGCAAACATTTTGCTAGGTTTATCCCTTTGTCAAATTGTCTTTTTCAGTAAAATTTATTGTAATAAATAAGAAGTTTAAAATTAGCATTTGCATTGCAAATGCTGATGTGCACCACTTGAGATTTTTTATCTTCTTAGGGATTTGAAGTTGCTCTTTCTCCTATCTGTGGTTTCATACCTAAAGATATGCCTGAAATAAGGCCAAATGCACTGATACAATATTTCAATTGGGTGTCAGTTCAATCCTGAACAGTGAGAGCTGACATACAAAGGAGGAAGTATTTTTGTTCCCCATATGTTTGCAGAAGTGAATTGACACAAGTGAAAAGCTCCAATAAGATGATGGGTTTTCTCTCTCTGTGATGTTTTACTTTGACTCTTGTTATGGTAGAATGTTGGCTCGAGTCAACACTTGTTGGGAAGCTTTTATTGCATTTACTGTAACATAGCTTGCTGTCATCAGCTTGACTCAAAAAGAATGGATCCTAATCTCACAGTGAGGAAAACTGCTAATTAATTTAACAATGATACTGGATTGATTCTTAGTGTCAGCAGATATTGGAAAAGGTTGGATTGATCCAAAACATCTTTTATCTTCCCTGACCATGTAAGTCTTCTTTCATCTATCTGGCTGCCCCTTGCAACCAGAAACATTGAAAAACATGAGGGTGAAGCCTCTGTGGCAACAGGTAGAGCTGTGGGATCATCTCAGTCACCCTTTAAGAGTCACACTCTAATATTGAGAACCCAGTAAGTTGACTCTGTGGATTTTGCGTTTTCAGTGGAAAAATCCATTCATAATTGATTCAAGTGACTTGTTCAGTCTCAGCTGACTTTCTCCAACCTTATAAACAGAACATTTGCGTTATGACCAAAGCTAGTTACCACTAAGTAATACTGGGCTGTGAGTTCAGTTTTATGATTGGTAGTATGCAAACTGTCATGGCCACTGATCAATACGTACCATTACCACAGAGAGCCGAGGAAAGGCTGCAACGACAGTACTGTAAGATAGTGAAAAGTGTACTCTAAGCCCCCAAACTGGGGCATCACACCTCTATGATGTCATACAGATCAAATAATAGAAAAAAAAACTGTCTGGAACTTGGAACTGAGCATTTCAAGTGGTCTGAAGTCTTTCACAGGACTCACAGGACTAATAATGGAATTTGGAAATGTGTAATGTGGATATTCACTTTTGTAAAAGTACGTGACAGTAGTATATGACTGAAAATAACTAATACATCCACTTTAATGAATTATTACTGTTCTGACAAAGGCTAATATGACAGACAAGATTATCCTCTTCAACATGATTAGGCACTGAACTTTGAGTAATTTCAGAGATGATCATACACAACAAACTCTTTTGCTTTACCCCCAAAACTGCAAACGTGACCAGAGGAATTATTGGAGAACATATCCATACATGACAGTATAAAAGCAGGAAAAGTGAAAATTAAGCTACATCAGATTGTTTGTTTCTAAAAGAACAGAATCGGCTTACAAGCTGAAACCACTGAGACCCTCATTTACTATGTAGGTGACAGTTACAGTGCGTCGGTCTGTGTGTGTGTGTGTGTGTGTGTGTGTGTGTGTGTGTGTGTGTGTGTGTGTGTGTGTGTGTGTGTGTGTGCATTTTGGGAAGGGGGGTTGGTTGGTTGGTGCACCTGCTCTGCCACAGCAGCTACACACAGGTATTCAGACGGGCGCATATTTTGTGTTACCACATACACACACTTACATGCATGAAAGTGAGAATCGCTCACACAATACCTCAAAGTTCCACACACACAGTTTAAAAACACACATTCACACATGTATTAATACACACACACTCACACACTACACATTAAAACATTCAGACAAGTGCAAGGTTACATTCAATCACACACACATCTACACATACATATAAAGATAAAAGCAGTATCACACACTCAGGTACAGACCTGACAGTATGACAAGGTGAACTTGAACATACACATCAAAACGCACACAAGTACAAGCACGCAGTCATTCGATCGCACAAAGAACACAGCAACGTTCAGACCTCTGCGTTTAACCACATTAAAGCACACACACACACACACACACAGAAGCTGACATCACACACTGAGATACTGACAGGGTAAACCTGCCAACTCACACACACCATCGAAACACACACAACCGCAAACCTACAAAAACACACAGTTACATAAAAAAAAACAACATCACAAATTCACACACACAATAGGCATAAAACCACACACGTTAAAATTTGTGCACATATGTAAGTAAAGGTCCACATTTACACACACACACCATCTTATTCTGATTGCTAGATCACTCTGTTCATGTGCACGTGTGTGTGTGTGTGTGTGTGTGTGTGTGTGTGTGTGTGTGTGTGTGTGTGTGTGTGTGTGTGTGTGTGTGGTAGCAGATTAATCTAGCAGGGTCGCTGAGATGACACTAATCCCTTCGCTGATTATCTAGAGCATAACATCACTCTAATCTGTTGGGGGGGGGGTTAAGAAAGACAGACAAGGTTAGAGAGGGAGAGAAGTGCGGTGGGGGTGGGGGGTGCAGGGTCAACATGTTCAGGTTTGGTTCATTAAACTCTGAAGTGTTTCTTTCTTCTTTAGAGTCTTGAACCTGAAGGTGACCTAAATGGGCTGCAGTCGCTCACCATTGAAGCTCACAATCATGTTTATGGTATAAATAAAATATTTAGGGGTTGTTTTGCTGGTGCAAAGCTGCGCCATAAATTGTCTTGTTGTGAATCGTGTGACGATTGATCATGAGCACTTTTTTGCTGTGAATGAACTTCGCTCAAACAAACTGTAGTGTGATGGACACTACACCCTGGCGACATGTGCACAACCAAATGGAGGCAATGCGAAGCTCTGTCACAGTCCGCAGCTACTTTTAAGACTCTTTTAAATTTATATGTTTAGCAGCTAACTGATTACACAGGGTACATTTGGGTTGATCAGTTACATCTTTAAGATGCTTTCTTTCAAATTTCTAAATTACAACATGGCTCTTTTTCCTCTATTGATTGAACTGAATACTAGATGACAGTTTATTATACTTATAGTAGCTTTCAAACAGTACAATTGATTGTTTAAACTCATCTAGGCTTTGTCAGGTTTATGTTAAATGAGCAGCAGAAAGCATTTTCATATATGGCACAAAAACCGCTACCTTCCAACCAGTTGATGAGAACATTCTCAATGCGGCTAGTAAATGCTGTAAAACAAGCAAAGCAAAATATCACCCGCCATAGCAGCTGCAAAGCAACAACAGATTGACCTAAAAAGCCTCAATAACCCCCTAAATACCAAAGCAAGCAGTTAGTAACTGTCTAGCAACAGCCAAGCAACCACAAGCCAACTAAACAGAAACACCTTGGCCCCAATCCATCATAAAGATACATTTGCAGATGTTCCTGAGAACTGGTTACCAGATTGTTGAGCTTCTCCTCTAATTCATCCTGTTTTTTGACTTCTCATGATGCTAAAACATTGATTTTAAGACATCCAAACATGAGTCTTATCCCTCAGTCATTATCGACTCACATCAGTAGGTGAGGGTAAAGATCAACCAGTAATTCGACACAGGCTCATCTCTGAAGGCAAGAGATCGATACAGCATTCGTATCAGTGCCAACGTTTCACTGATCTAACTGTCAATTTCCTGCTCCTTCATTTCCCAGTGTTAATATGACCCAAGGTTTGTGAACTCCTGCCCAACCCAGAGCAGGAAATCCACGTTTTCCAATCAGAACCGTGGCCTCAGAGTTGGAGTTGCTAATTCTCATCCAGGCTGAGAAACAGCATCATTGATATCTTAGTATTGGTACTGAAGACTACAATATCCATCAAGACACACACAGAGAGAAAAGCTAACACAAACATCAAACACAATCAAATTTTACAAGACCAGTTGACTGAGAAATGGTTCTGTTAAAGGTAGAAAGCAAAGAGGGAGTTTTCTAGAAAACTCTTAGCAATGATAGAACTGTGTGTGCTCCATATCCCCTGCTGTCTCGGTCTCTTAGCATTATCATTATCAAAGTAAATTGCAGCTCCTGTGCGCCCGATGAAATACAATATTTCCATTTCTGACTCTGCATTGTCTGCTCCCTCTCTGCGTCTGCAGATACATAAAATAATCACAACACTGTCACAACACATCGCACTCACAATGGATCATTCCAACATGAGGCCCACGACTCTCAAGTTTTACATTTCGTTTGCCTCGTTGGTGCATTCGACACCCAGGTTCGGATAATTCTATAAGATAATAAAATGTTTTTTTACACTTTTGCTTCAGCTGATTTAATTAATAACCTCCCCTTTGTGAACTTTGCTTTTAAACACTTGTGCGTGCATATATTAAAACTTTAACACGAGTCCTCGAGAGGCTTAGGCAAGTTTAAACTCCACCTAATGACATGAACAAAATTAATAAAATGTTTGTCATCATTTTTAATTAACCACCACTCACGCATCTGTCTAAAATCCATTAACCACTTGAAACCAGACTGCTATGCCCTCTAAAATTATAACATTTATAAATCGGTTAAAAAAATATCAAAAGGGGCTCTTTCTTTTTCTTTTACAAGTTTAATTTCAGCACTTCAGTTCCACTGCGATGTTTAAACAATAGGTTCAGGGAAGATCTTTTCCTGTTTTTTATATGATTGTACCCTTGTGCACAATGTCAGACTCATGAAAATATAGATGTCCCAGTTTAGTGTGAAAGAACTTAACTGAGCTAACAAAGCTCTAGGCTCAGCACTATTCACTGCTGAGTACAAGCCAAGCCTTACTGCAGAACATCAAGCTGGACCTCACTAATGCTTTTGTGGGTAAACGGGAGCAAATTCTGACATGATGCAGAAACCATGAAATTCAACGTGTGGAGGCTGCTAGAGCACCACATTACTACCACCTGTTTTGGGCACATATGGCCATTAAAGTAATCAACACACTTTTGTTGGTTAAGTGTCCTTGTACCTTTGCTCATAAAATGTGAAAACAGGTATGGTCAGTCCCATAAGTTCCCATTTTAAAATGCTCAACTTTACAGTATAAATAAATGACCATCTATCCATTTTCTTCCAATTATCCAGTTCAGGGTCACCGTGGGGCCTGGAGCTTATGCTACCCATCACTTGGCAAGCGGCAGGGTACACCCTAGACAGGTTGCCAGTTTATCGCAGGACGAATACTTAAGTCACTTTTCTACTAGTACCTACTTGACTCATTTTGACTCGACTCCTCTCAGGTTTAAGGGACTTCCGTTAAGTGGCAGTACCTGGTACCCGGTACTTGTTTAGGACCTAGTCAGCCAGATTTCCAACTGAGCTAGGGAGTGACATCATTTGATGAGTCATATGAGCAACTCTTCCACAAGAATCAGACCTGGCTTTTTTAAAAATCAAGGTGCATACAAATTATGTCATTGGACTCTCAGGTGGCGTTGAAAGACTCTCAGGTGGCGTTGAAAGAGCAATCCCACTGCACCACTACACCACTGTTCCACCTTACAGATTAACAGCTTGCTCCAAATAAGTTTTAGTGTCACCTGCCAATTTACCACCTTCTTAAGAAATGTGGTCAGAGTTTTTGTTGTGCAGCCTTTTAGTATAATTGCCTGACAAATATTTGGTTTGTTATTGGTTAACTGCAGTAAGAGACCAGAGGTGAGTGTACTTGTTTTGATAAGTGAAAATCTAGTATTTGATTTCTATGTACCCTGCTAATCAAGCTTACTGATCTACCTAAGCTAATCTCACCCTTCTTGTCTAAATATGGTCACAGCTCCAAAATGCACAAACCAATTTGAGACATCATGGTAGCTATGCCTATCTTTTATGTGTAGCCAAAGAAATATAGGAGAAAAATGCACAAACAGCACATTTTTTTTAACTCTGTCACTTCGAGTGGAGGGTTTAAGATTCAGTGCATCACAAGTGTGAGCTCACTCAAAACTAATGAGAAGAAGCACAAGAGACAGAGTGGCAGAAAAAGGCAGGTAGAGTCAGATAGCTGAGAGCTAACATCTTCCATTTTTGATGCATCCAGTCAAAGGTAATTAAGCTCTGTTTAGTGTGTGTGTGCATGTGTGTGTGTAAGTACATCTGCATGTGTGTGTTTCAGTGATTATATGCCTGTGTGACTGTGTGAGAGGAAGAGAGAGAGAGGGAGAGAGGCAGATTATCTGTGTCAGTGGCCATTTGCTCACAACTGGCGCCACATCGAAGAGAGCCAGAGGCAGAGAGCATCATGGGTAAATGAGCACACACTGCCTGGCGTTTTTCCACACAGCGGGCCAAGAGAGGAAAGAGAGAGAGAAATTGCATGCCAGATGACCTGTCTCCTCCAGTGTACGCTAGTGTTTCACTAATTCTCCGCAGACACACGCGCACACAGTCAGGACCCGACAAAGCTGTGAATCTAAAGCTGATGGCTAGAAAAAAATGAATGCGAAAATAGAATAAATAAATAAGAATGCATGTACCCATGCACACACATTTAGCTTGCACCATACCTGTTACCCTGGAGTTGGTGTACGGAGGTGAGAGGCTGTCATGTGACGTCATGTACTGAGACCCATCGGCATAACTCTGAGGAGGGAGACAGGACATCTAGTTAGCAATGCAAACAGCATCATCTGTAGCATTACAAGTAGAAATAGTAGTCCTTGAAGTTGTAGAGACAACACTGGATGACTGACACTTTTACATTTTCCAGTGTACATGGTGTATACAGCAGTATATAGTTCAAAATGTTTGGAAATATGTATGAAAACTAAATGTGAAGCTGTAAGTTTAGCAACGTGTGATGGAGCTGCTTGTAGGCCGGTTATCTGTCTAAGTTTGACCATAGCAAGCGTAGAAATTAGCACTCTTAGCAGGAACATGACATGCTCCGTTTCCATAAATGTTGAATACTTGACGAAAAACACAACAGCAATGACAGGAAGCAAAGCTAAAGACGTGTAACACAGGTCTCCTGCCAAATCTAAACACAGGAAGTAGAAATTTGTGCAAACTGGTAGTAGTGAAGACAGGCTGAAGACAATTACAGGCTGAATCTGCTGCTGAGATGCTCTTGATGGAACTTCATAAAAAGCTTCGGCCTCTTCTGTACCTATCTGTATAATTTTTGTATTTTCTTCATTCCCCGATTGCCACATTTAGGGAGAGTAACTTTAAAAAAAATACTTATTCTGATTGTACGGTGTTGCGTTTAGGATTATGGATGTGGTCACTAACAATGGCTTAGGCCTCAGATGGATAGCTCCGATCCTCTTTAGTACACATTGCCTGCTTGCCTTACTACAATATACTCTCAGTTTTAATCGAAAGCTTATAAAAACATAAAAGAATCATGTCGAAGACTGGGATATACAGTGGTCCCTCGTTTATCGTGGGAGTTACGTTCTAAAAATAACCCACAACAGGTGAAATCCGTGAAGTAGCCAACTTTACAATCATTATAGATGTTTTAAGGCTGTAAAACCCCTCATAACACACTTTATACACTTTTCTCAGACAGGCATGAACATTTTAACACTTTTCTCTCTTGCTTAAACACTCTCACAGTTCAAACCTAAGAAAAATAAGTCCAGTATTATAGAATGAAACAAAAGGCACCCGCTGTTGCCTTTTACCGTGCAAAACGTTTTGTCGATGGTTGTGTTCGTTGGGGAGAAAATTTACAAACATACAGTACAGCACTTCAGTGTCACAGTGTTAGCAATCGAAGCATGCAAAATTGCACAAAGAAAAATCTGTGAAACAGCGAGGCCGAGAAAGGTGAACCGTGTTATAGCGAGGGACCACTGTATTACTAAGTGAGCATTTGTTTTGTGTAGCCAGTGTGTTGAATGTGAAAGAGATGGGCAGGTGCAAAGTAAGTGACAGGGGTTAGATTGTCGAGGCCGGACGACTGCTGCCATCAGCTGTGATGAACTGTGGTTCAAAGAGGGGCACACAATGAACCTGGGCCTGGGTGCTGAGGGATGTGCACTAAGAAGTCTGATCCACCGAAGCTACAATTCACAGCTTACAGGACCTGGAGGCCTCTCATAAGATGCTGTAACTCTTTAGGCTTAAGACGAAAAATGGCGCCAGGAAGTTTGAACCCAGAGCCTTCTTAGTGTGTCATTGCTAATATACAATTAACACTTTGGAACTAGAATGTACCTTTTTGGCTCGTTTAAACGGCCAAATACCTTAATTTGAAAATGAAAGGCACATATGTGATCAACAGTTCAAACACTGTCGTTGTTTGGTGCTTAAGATCCAAGACACTACTGTACAAGTGGCTGAGAGTTCCAGCACTTCAAGGTTTTGATGGCCATTAAAAACGTCTGTTTGAAAAACAGGAACAATTCTAAGGGGACAAAAAAAGTGAAAAGGTCCCTGCCAACAGGTTGTTTCAAGACACGTCCAGTGCATTAGTCATGAAATGATGAATGTTATGAATGAAGGCAAACACATCAGCTTTAGTAATCATTATTAGCAGTTATTGTAATTTGTTACCTTGGAAGAACGACTTCCACTCGCCCATGATGCTGCACCCGTCCTCTCCTCCATATCTGTGAGACAGGGAGAGAATGATGGTTATTTTTTTAAATGACCAAAGAAAACACACAACACACAGTACCGACAGTACAAAATTCAGTGTCCAAAAATTATGTGTTAATCAGCTAGCAAGAAGCAGATAGATGAAAAAATACTGAAAAAATGAAATAATAACAAGTTAAAAGAAACACTTTTCAGTGCTTCATTGTACATGATGTTCTAAAACACACAGTCGTTTCGTTTATACTTGACATATTAAATATCTTCAGTCCTTAGTTTTGCATTTTAATCACTCACAATATCAATCAATATCTTTCAGCACTTTTATATTACAATTGTAATGTGTCTATAATCAACCACAGCAGCGTAAATCATTATATCACCATTCCCCAAGTCATTAAACGTTATTGATTATGATTGCAGAGCCTTTAATGTGTCTCAGGAAAGTTTAATGGTCCTTTAAGCCTTCTGCGGACCACTAATATCTAACAAACTGGATTAGGAAGTTATATTTTACAAAAGCTCAGAGTGTTGACTGAGGGGTCACAGGTAACCTATGAATGGCACCAGGTTCTGTAGGGTCATGATGAATTCTTATTCCAAAGGCTGACCACATGGCACACTGCAATCATCCTCTATGGACATTGCATGTTTATTCCTATTAACAGACTAGCTTTAGTTTAGTCAAAGTTAACCAGACCTTTACTATAGAGCTGTGACGCTTACAAGGCTAACATCCAAGGGCATAATTTGACAATTTGTTGGTGAAAACAAAGGTCAAGAGACATCAACATCAACAGAGAGAGGAAGAAAGGAAGGGATACATGACAGGTAGACCGGTGCATTCAGGTCGCACAAAATGTGCAAATGCTGCTCTCTCACAGCACACACACGCACACACACACACACACACACACACACACACACACACACACACACACACACACAGCCGTCTCATGCATTGTAATGCACAAATCTCTCTTCAATAGGCTCTTCATTGTGTCAGTGTGTGTATAGTGAGCAGCTTACATTCATTGTCGAGTCATTTGGAATGTCAGCTTATCTCTGTGTGTGTGTGTGTGTGTGTGTGTGTGTGTGTGTGTGTGTGTGTGTGTGTGTGTGTGTGTGTGTGTGTGTGTGATTTAGCACAACAGAAATAAAGAAAGCCTTTTGGAATTAAGCCAAACGTCCCCACCTTGACTAAGGTACCTTTGGGCTATGACTTTGTATAACAGATTAGAACAGACCAGAATATAATAGAGAATAAAACTTACGACAGTTTGGAGAAATGACAAAGAAAACACTTGATGGCAAGCTGGATTTAGCGATTGGCTGCATTTGAAAAGCAGTAACACATATTCAATAATGAGTTGGTCTGAGGGAGTGTGTTTGATGACCAGGTGGATATTTTCAACAAACACCTGATGAACACTCGATTTTATTAACACATACATGGAAAACGGATAAGACACTATATTTGTACAAATGCAGTTTGTCATCAATCCATGAAAATTTAGGGAACTTGTTATAATTAGGTGAATTTGGGCAAACTACAGGGTGGGCCATTTATAAGGATACACCATAATAAAATGGGAATGTTTGGTGATATTAAAGTCCTGTTTGTGGCACATTAGTATATGTGAGGGGGCAAACTCCTCAAGATGGGTGGTGACCATTTAGAAGTCGGCCATCTTGGATACACCTTTTGTTTTTTCAATAGGAAGAGGGCCATGTGACAAATCAAACTCATTGGTAATGTCACAAGAAAAACAATGGTGTGCTTGGTTTCAACGTAACTTTATTCTTTCATGAGTTATTTACAAGTTTCTGACCACTTAAAACATGTGTTCAATGTGCTGCCCATTGTGTTGGATTGTCAATGCAACCCTCTTCCCCCACTCTTCACACACTGATAGCAACACCGCAGGAGAAATGCCAGCACAGGCATCCAGCATCCGTAGTTTCAGGTGCTGCACATCTCGTATCTTCACACCACAGACAATTGCCTTCAGATGACCCCAAAGATAAAAGTCTAAGGGATCAGATCGGGAGACCTTGGGGGCCATTCAACTGGCCCACGACGACCAATCCACTTTCCAGGAAACTGTTCATCTAGGAATGCTCGGACCTGGCACCCATAATGTGGTGGTGCACCATCTTGCTGGAAAAACTCAGGGAACGTGCCAGCTTCAGTGCATAAAGAGGGAAACACATCATCATGTAGCAATTTCAAATATCCAGTGGCCTTGAGGTTTCCATTGATGAAGAATGGACCCACTATCGTTGTACCCCATATACCACACCAAACCATCACTTTTGTTGTTCCAACAGTCTTGGAGGGATCCATCCAATGTGGGTTAGTGTCAGACCAATAGTGGTGGTTTTGTTTGTTAACTTCACCATTCACATAAAAGTTTGCCTCATCACTGAACAAAATCTTCTGCGTGAACTGAGGGTCCTGTTCCAATTTTTGTTTTGTCCATTCTGCAAATTCTGTGCGCCGATCTGGGTCATCCTCGTTGAGATGCTGCAGTAGCTGGAGTTTGTAAGGGTGCCATTTGTGAGTAGTGACATGCGGCGAGTGCTACGCTGTGGGTTCTTGCTACGCTGTGGGCTCTTGCTGAATGAAGCTAGGACAGCCACTGATGTTTCTTCATTAGTGACAGTTTTCTTGCGTCCACATTTTGGCAAATCCAACACTGAACCAGTTTCACGAAACTTAGCAAGCAGTTTGCTAACTGTAGCATGGGAGATGGGTGGTCTCGTAGGGTGTCTTGCATTGAAATCTGCTGCAATGACCCGGTTACTGCGTTCACCAGATATCAACACAATTTCGATCCACTCCTCACGTGTTAACCTCTTCGACATGTCAATGGCTGTGAACAAAGAGAAATTTGTAAATAACCCATGAAAGAATAAAGTTACGTTAAAACCAAGCACACCATTGTTTTTCTTGTGACATTACCAATAAGTTTGATGTGTCACATGGCCCTCTTTCTATTGAAAAAACAAAAGTTGTATCCAAGATGGCCGACTTCTAAATGGCCAACATGGTCACCACCCATCTTGAGGAGTTTGCCCCCTCACATATACTAATGTGCCACAAACAGGACTTTAATATCACCAACCATTCCCATTTTATTGCGGTGTATCCATATAAATGGCCCACCCTGTACATTTGGAGCTTAATGGCTTTAGGAAAACCAGTTTAACAATTAGATATAGAGAACAAGTATTAGGTCAGAAGGTTTTCAAGCACATGCTGGATTTAAGGTAATTAAGGTAAAAGATTACATTTAGGGAACTTACATTCAGTCAGATTTAGGATGGATTCAGGGAACACATCTGCAAATTTAGACAGTTTATATTTTATCACTCAGACTGACAGATAATACATTTGTTTGACCAGATTGTGGGAATTGAGACGTGAATCGATGTAATTAGGAGACACGCAACTTGCCTGGAATAAGGGGAACACACACTTGATCAGACAAGCAATGTCCAACTATGAAGAACTCAAAAGGAGGTATAAAGATGTGGTCTTAATGCACAAATAAGATTTTGCAATTAACTTTAGAAAACTGGAGGTCCTTGGTTTTGACGTCTTGAGGTAAAGTTGTTGAGTTGTAAAAACAAGTAGTGTAAATATTCTGTTATTAGAAATATGTCTATCATCGTTATTGAGATTTATATTAAAAGGGAAGCTAGTGAAATATTAACTTGTGGAGAAGAGATGAGATTAAACTAAGCGTCCACTTCTTCTCACTCCTTTTCAATATGTATACTGATTCAGAATTAGTGAAATGATATTTGAGTGTTTTTTTCTCATTTTCTTCTTCCTAAATGACTTTCTGTTTATTTGAAGAACATAACTTAAACATGGTTGGTGTGGTAGAATGGATAAGCAGATTTTGGGAACTTAATTAAGGAATTTTAATAATTTTGTACCCATAAGGGGAACAAACACTGCATTATTAATCATTAACTAGCATGATTTGGAGGTGTAGCTCTGTAGTATAGCGGTTAATACTTTCGTTTAATGTAAAAGAGCTCCAGTTCGAGATTGGGAGAAGCCATAATCCCCTGGGAGATGCTGTCAAGAAGCTGAGTAGTTTGATCTGATGAATATATAGTGAATCAGTTGGATTCTTTACCTGAAATAAAGAAAAAGCTAAAGTGGCTTTATATTACATGTCCTGGTAAACAGTTGTTTTCAGGTAACCAGAAATATGATTCTTTGTCTGTTTTATTTCTTTGGTAATGCATATTTCTGTCCAGTAAATACGGTGCAGTTTGAAAGAGGGAATGAGAAGAAGGAAAAAAGAAATTAAAAGTGAAGAAAGGTTTGAAGACTGCTGGTCCTGATGAGGTAGAAATGGTGAAGATGGGGAAAAAAGAGGAAGAGGAGTACAGCAATTAAAGAATGCATCTCTGCTCATTGAAAACTACAAAGAAGGGAAGATTGGATGAGAGGGAGGCGAGGAAAAAGAGGAGAGAAAATACAAGTTGGGTGTGCAGAAGTTGAAAGATGTGGCGAAGGAAGAGAGAAGGAGGAGAGAAGGAGGAGAGAAGGAGGCGTCCATGTGTCCTGCACCTGATAAGGCTCCGATTGAGGGCTATAAATTACACAAGAGAGAGGGAGAGAATTTACACACAAGCAGGGAAACACACACTGAAAAGCACAGAAACATACAGCCCTAACCCTCTATTTCTCCCTCTCTCACACACACGCACACACAGTGCAGGTTATCTATCATCAGTTAATGAACTTAGACTGACAGACAGCTCCATGTCTCTCACACTGATCCTATTAAGACCTGCCTGACACAAAACAGACTCCTATTAATACAGTTACCCTATGTGTGTGTGTATATGAGTGTGAGTGTGTATGAGTGTATATGAGTGTGAGTGTGTGTGTGCGATTACTGAGGACAAAAACAGCCCTGTGCCCAAGTACTACCATTGAGCCAGTCTTTGTATTCCATGTGAGTGTTGTTTTTGTTTTCTAATTTTTTTTTGGCAGTAAAATACAGTTAACCTGGTCACTAGAGAACCATGTAGGGTTAGGGTTTGGTTTTGGTTAGTGTTCAGCATTGACTAGTTGGATAGTTTGGAAAGACCGTAATACTATATTTATAATGTAAAATCGTGCTAATTTGTCTATATTGGATGTGCCTGAAAGAAAACCCAATCCAAATCAAACCTATATGACCATCACTGACCTAGTGGATGTTAATATGTTAATTTAAAAGGGCTGATTTTCAGCTTTCAGTCTCCATTAAAGCAAAATCCTTCAACTTAAAGACAACTAGCTCAAATCCCAGCTTATTTTCTTGAAGCTACAATTTAAGGATGTCACCAAAATCAGTCCCATACACACAATTGAAAGGAAAAAGTTTTGCTGTATTAAAAATCATAATGGCAACCAACACACAACCAAAGCAATCTCAAGGAGGGTTTTTTGTTGTTGTTGCAGTACCCTCTTTGGAAATAATTTCACCCAGCAATCTTCAGCAACTGTTCAGTAATTGGTTGCAGAATAGACATTTTCCCCTCGTGGCAATTGGTTGCAAACATGTCTCTAGACCTGTGTAAATGAGGCCTTAGATTAGACCCCACATCAGTGCTTCCCAGAGTTTAAGTAACAGACACAACTCAACATCAGATGCTCAGACTGCATAAACCAGACATTAATAGCTAAATTGTTGCAAATAATTTTTAAGAAGGCCAGTAAGAGAGTGAAAAGCATAATTCCTTGGACTTAAAAATTAAAAGCATTTGAATGAATATGTCTGGGTTAACTGTATTAGCCACTTTCAGGGAGAAACTTTTGAAATAACTGACCAATTCTACTCTGTGGCACATAGCTTTAAAGATTTCAGTTTCCTGGCACACACAGAGGAAAAAGTCAAGTCGACCATGCACCACGAACAAACGTGTTATATATGTAATGATGTAATGGCATGCTGACAACTGAAGACTCACGTAGATACACACACACACACACACATACACACACGTGTTGATTAAGGTAATAAATGGCCTCTGATTGACAGAAATGAGGACAGTGGTCGTGCTGTGAGAAAATCAAGCGTATGGGTGTGCACCTGTGTGAGCTCTGTAGGCTCACTGTTCTCATCTGGTCTCCAACCAAACTCTATAATTAACTATGGGCCTTCCCCAGCCCCAATATACAAATGTCAAACAGTGTGTGGTGATCAGAAACAGAACTATTGACACATTTGTTAATTTAATAAAACGTGCACGCTCAAAGACTCAAGTAATCCTAAAATGATTTTTAAAAAGATAACTGTCTTATTTTTGTTATGAATGAAAATCATTACCTGGTGTCGATTCAACAACGACAATATAGAACAAGGTAACGGAAAATCATTTGTTCCCAGAGAAGATTTAAAGAAAATAAAAAGCTGATTGGCAGTTTTGTGATCATCATATTCACTGGAGATACTCTTAAGACTCTCTTTTAGTCAAACTCAGCTGTGTAATCAAACACTTTTACACCTTCTCAGTTGGGAACATCTCAAACAGAACCTCTCCCAAGGTAAGCCATAATGAGTTGTAAAAGCCTTAAAGGCAATTTTATTTTGGAATTGACTTGAAACGTGAGAGCTGCACCACCAAGTGAAAATCAAACCAAATCTCATGGTAACTGATTTTTGTTTGGTAGAGCCCAGTGGACATATCCAGTTGGTTCTGAACAAATGGCCAAGGTGCTAAATTGCTGAAGGCACCCACACACTGTGATATTTTAGCAATATTCTGATGCATGTGGACTTGATTATTATATTGATGATTATCCATAACTTCAGTTCTTTCTGCTCAGTCAGCTATATTTTCTTCTTTGCTAGAAATCCAAACATTTTGCCCAGTGGAAATCTTTTGAGGTTAATAACGAGCATTAAACCTCTCTCACTTTGAGATACAGGACAGGATTCTCTGATGACTTCCATATGTTATTCATGCTAGAGTAGTTATCCGGCTTTAGGTTCTTTTAGGTGCAGTTCAAATAATCACCATTAGGCGGGCTTCCAGAAAAACACTGCCTGTGCATGTAAAACAGTTTGTGTTTAACCTATAAATTGCTGTGACCTTCTTTACGTTAACTTGACAGGTTCATTCCTTTCAGTGCTCACTCGGCTTCAGTTAGATCTTGTTTGAACAACTCTATTTGAATTGACCCTTCCAGCTGTTTTTTACTGATCCCCACAGGGAAATGTGTTCTCTGCATTTAACCCATCTTCAGTATAAGACGAAGTGAGCAACTACTGTGCAGTGCCTGGGGACCAACCCCAGCTGTAAGCCAAAGCCTTGGTCAAGGGCACAGACACAACAGAATTAACCTACCATGTTTTTTGATAGTGGGAGTAAATAGAAGTCCCAGAGTAATCCCAGGGAGAACATGCTAGCACCACAAGGAAGAGCCTTTCAGTGGTCCAACTACTGTTAAACCACAGTGCTGACCAGTATAATTACATTTTAACTGAAAATAGAAGTTATTTCAGGAATGAATCTTTACCAACAGTTGTCTTCAAAATAAACAAAACACAACGAAAGTTCAATAAAACACAACGGAAGTGTTTTTTAGACGATGTGATGGAAGGGTGCAGAAGAGACAGAAATCAAAACATGCAAAAGATTTCATGGAAACTGTTTAAAAGAAGTGGTGGATATTTCAGTTTTCTGAGAGAGAAAAAGATACAAAGTAATTTGTGTTTTTTGTGTTTTGTATGATTTATACAATACTAGTTTTCTATTAGCTTGTCACTTTTGCAGCTGGTCTGTCACATTATTATCTCCCCAAAAACACTTCTGCTGGGTTTTGTGTATTTTTGCAGCAGTTTTCTTTTTGCTGACATGTTCTTAAGTTGCAGTGCGTTTGACCTCTCATGACCACTGGGTTACTATAGGTCACTATAAACAATAAACTATAAATAAACTATAAACAATCTGTTTTGTACGTTTCAACCTAAACTGCAAGCTCTCATCAAAACCTGAGGATGACATAATAATCACAGGAGTAATCACCTGCAGGATGAAAGAAAAAGAGAAGAGAAATAGAAAATGAAGCAGGAGGAGACGTAAAATCATGAAGGACCACAGATGAAGATCTAATTCAGTCATTTTAGGAACTGAAGCTTCTCGTACTTTCACTGAGCTAAATTCAGATTATTATCCAGGGCGATCACAAACACACACACACGCACACACACACTAAAACGAGACAGTAAGAATTAAGAGGCAGATTACATCTCTGTATCTTCTCCTTTAAAGCTGCTTAAACTGTCTAACACCCACAATCCCACTACGTGTGTGTGTGTGTCTGTGTGTGTGTGTGTGTGTGTGTGTCTGTGTGTGCGTGTGTGTGTGTGTCTGGACAAGTAGAGGAAGTGATGAAACAATCACATTCAGGAAGTCGACCACGTCCTGTTTTGTTATATGATTCATGCCCTCTCTCCTCGTCTCCCTTTCATTCCTTCCTTTGTTTCCTTCCTTTCCTTTGCCCTACCTCTCAAACCCCATTTCCTCCTCTTCCTTTACTTTCTGTTCATCTTTCCATCCATTTCTCTTTTCCTTCTTTCCCATATTCATTTTTCCTCTTTTCTTCTCATTCTTTCCGGGTCCCCATCATCCAATTTGATTTCCCTACTTTCTTTTCTCTTTTTCTGTCCTACCTTCATACTCGTTCTTCTCCTTTTCACATTTTTTATTCTTTTCCTTTTCCTTAGTGCCTCTCTTCCTTCCTTTCCTTTCTCTCTCTCCAGCTCTATTTCTTCCTCCATCCTATCATTCTACTCTTTTTTCTTCACTCTATTTTTATTCTGCTCCATATTTCTTTTATTATTAACTCTTTCGTCTTTACTAGTTCACGTATACCCTCATTACTAGAATTTAACATATATTCCTCCCTTCACAATTTTCCTGATTCCTGCTTACTTTCTTTCCTTCTTTTCCCAATTTCCTTTCTAATTCTTTTCTCCCTTCCTGATAACCTTTATCTTTAATCTTTTTTTCTTTAATCACTCCCTTCTTTTCTTTCTCTTCACTGCCCATTTTATTCACACATTTTCACATCTTTCCTCTCTGCTCTCATTTCATTTCCATCCCTCCTTCACTTATGTTCTTTTATCCTTCTTCTCTTCCATATATTCTATCCATTCCTTAATAATTATTCCCCCTCTTTTCATATGACTTTCTTTCCTAACATTGAGAGATCAGGGTCAGAGAAGCAGGATTATGAAGTCAGTCCTGGGGCTGACCCGCCTGTAGAACCTTTGAGCAAGGCACAACAGCAGATGGCTTCTCCATCTGAACTTTGAGACACAAAGCTCAGAAAAAAAGTCCTCTCCTCCGGTCTCCGTGGATACAGAGCTCTGATCGAGAGGACAGTTGGAGATGAGGATGAGGATGCCAAATCTATTGACATCTTGTTACCACAGCAACGAGAAGAGAGAGGACAAGAATGACCACCATCAGGGCTACTACTAAACAACATGTATGTACTACAAGAACAGATTTCCACTGATGGAGGACAGAATTCCACCCATGATCAGTGTTACTGATGGGTGATGAGCTGAGATTGTTTTTTGTTGTTGTTGTTTTTATCAATGAAAGGTTAGAAAATTAGCTACATGCAATTAAAGAATACAAATCTACAAACTGCCAGAGTTTAAAATTATTCTTATATTTAGTGAAGAAAGAAGACCAACTGTTAATAAAGTGGATCAGTGTTAAATACTTCCGAAATAAAGAAAACACACTCAGACACACACGCACACACATGCACACACACACACACAAAACTGTAGATGCTCAAACCATGTCTTGATTTGAGCATGTTGGCTTTCACCCAGTTTCCTTTTTGGAGTCAGAAGTGAATATCTTTACATGAGAAGGTGAAGTGCTAAGTTACCAGCTAGTTCGAGACAACTTGATTAGAAAATGCATCGCACCTTCACAAATACCTGCTAATTTCAATTAAATAATATAACCAAAACCAGGCCACTAATTTCTTGAATGGGCTGTCAGCACACCTAAATGTACAGCAGGCCATGTTAATATCCTACTGTGCTTATTGGCATCAATGCCACTAACTCAGTGGAGAGTTCATGTAAGGTGACTCGATTTAGTTAAGGTAAGGTTGCATTGGGAACCAACCTCAAGAAGCCTTTTGAGGACCTATTTGTAAGAACTGTAAATACATGAACACATTGTTATTATGAAGATGTAATGCATATTGAAAAGCAAAATGTACTTATACTTGGACTTTACACAGCGGTTTTTGAGTTTTACTAAATATTTAAAGTGCTGCAGACTTTCGGCCTGTCCCTTCTTTCTGAAGTGGTCACCACAGCAGATGCAGTCACATTTTACCATGTTTACTCCACACATTTTACCCTATGGACAATTTAGAATCACCAATGGAGTTAAAGATGACTCAATTAAAATTCTCCTAATTGTGTTTGGGAGCTCACTTTGACCTTCAGGAGGTCTTTTAAAAAAATAGTCAAGGGTTTAATTGTTGATCTCAAGCTATGTTATTGCTAACCTTAATGTATCCTCAAGTATTCGTTGGATCAATGGAACATGCCTTTAAATATCCAAAAAGTACATGAATGCCATCACACGAATTAGCAAACAGATTCTGTAGGTAAACAACTGATTTGTAATCAAAAACCAGATAATGTCACTGTTGTGCCCATCTTAAGATTAAGCACATATTCTGTGGAGACAGGAAACATTTTATATCAACTCTTCACAGCGTTTTCAGTATGTTGAGGGAAAACAAAGTGACAGTGATTCCTTTCCAAATATATTTGCAGAAACTTTTAGATCACGGAAGGTGTTAAAAGTCCTGCATTTTGTGGGGCTGGGTGTTGAACCTGGATAATTAACAAAATGCACTTGTAGCACAGCATATGGAAACAGTCAAGCACCAAAAGTCAGCTTCCTAATCCTATTTACTTATTCTCTGCCAACATTTAAGTATGTTATTAAGAAGAGAATTAGACTGGGACTGGAGAACTTTATTAATCCAACATAGCCCTGCCAAATAGCCAAATCCAACATGCATTCATTTTCACAAGAAACACACTAACAGAGAGAGAGTCTATGATTGAATGAATGATCTTTACTGCTATTATACATCGTGCAATGAACATTGATTTGACTTTCACTTAAGATAAAAAAAAACACAATAAATTAAAAGAATGAATAAAAATAAGTAAGTAATTGGAGATAAAAATAAATGTAAACTTAGCAGGAAACTTAATCAGCAGTATAAAGCACTGTTAGCCAATTAAAATGTCCTCAGACCATATTCTAAGTGTTTTTATTGAAGTATCTGAGTATTTTTGTGTCATGTTCACAGTTAAGTGTGTAGCGTGGTGGAGTCTGTTAGTTCTCAACCCACTACCAAGTACTTTGGAAGATTAACAAGCAGCTAGCAGCTTGATATAAAGCAGCATATATAAAGTCATACAAGCCTGAAAACTTAAGTTTTGAGACTTAAAGTCCCATATTCACCCTAAATAAAACGGGTCCATTTACATCCCCTCAGTGACTCACAGAGCTGAGACATGTATCAATAAAACAATGGCGTATCTAACCATGTACATGGTGCAGAATATGAAAATTTTTAGCTTCAATTAAATTTAGCTTGGGTGGAAAAACATGTATATTCTTGGGGTTTTATTCTCTTGTTGTCCTAAGAATAAGAACATCTGTTAAATGAGCACTTGTTGAGTGTAAGTTTGCCACAGTGAATATTTGGGAAAACCAAATCCATGTGCACAACAAATGTATGTGAAAGGCAGACATATACAAATGGTCTGTCAAACCTTATGGCTACTTGAGGGAAAATCTGAGGAGGAAATCAGGGTTCAAGAGGTTAATGATGAGAATTTCATTCATGTTTCTTACACACATTACAACACACACACACACAAACACACACACACACACACACAGGCTAGTGTTTCCTGTCATTAGGCAGCGGAGCTGTTCTATAATTAGAACATCTGGACCCAAGTAAGTTTAGTGCCAGTGCCCTCACGCACGCACACACACGCGCACACACACACGCACACACACACACAGAGGCAAACATTTCCAAACCATAAAATCACATACTCCCAGCACACATACACAAAATTGTACATGTTTTATATTTCAGTGACTTGTTTTTTCTTTTTTTTATTCCTTGTTTTTTTTTTTTTTTTTTTGCTTTTTTTTTGCTGTTTTGTTCGAAAAAAAGCACATTAAAGCAACAAAACAAACAACAGCTTGGAGAGCTAATGGCACGCTAAATGAAGGGAGAGAATAGCTCAAGTTGACAGAAAGAGAGAAAGAGGGAAGGGGAGGGAGAGATGGAAAGTGAGAGAGAGGGGAAAAAAACATTAGCAAGTTCAAACATGGCTTTTTTTTTTTTTTGAATAAGCCGCGTTGCGTGTTTTTTTTAAAGACTGCCGAGCTTCACAGTCTACAGATGCCTTTCCAAAAAGAGATTAATATTGATAATAAGAAGGCCATTCCTTTCTGTTTTGTTTTGTTTTGTTGCTTTTTTTTTTTTCCATCTCTGTGGTGGGGGAAGAATAAGAGGCGCAGGCGATTCCTTTGACAAACCCCCTCGTCTCGCCGCACAGGCCCATGTGAAGCTGAGCCAACTGTGGCTTAGATCTCTACACACCATCACAACCAGAGGAACAAAAGGAAAAAAGGGAAAAAATGCATGTAAACTGGTCAGAAGCTTAAAAACCAGCAGAGTTAGCAAAACTTTTATACAGTCTAAGTGAGAAAAATCAAGATGAAGGCGCTGAGCCAAAGGCTGTCTGGAAACTACTTGTAAGTAGAATTTAAAAGAGTAATCAGGGTTTATTGAAGTGGCTACTAATATATAATAGTGGCATCAGTGTAATGTGTACAATTTACTGTGTAATATATTTCCGATTGGCTTGCAGGTGTCTGTCCAATCACGACATTACATACTAAGGTTTCCACAAACCTTATAATCCACACTGTGTGATACAGAGCTGATAAATCTGGGATATCTATCAAGCATAAAACACAATGGCGGTCAATTACAGTGTTTGACCCACTGGCTGGTAAGCAGAGGCCATAGTCACATTGTGTGATGGTCATCCTCAATTTCTGACACTAGATTTTGTCCTGAGCCTTTTTTGGTTGCAGGATCCTTCCAGTGACCAACTTTGCACCTTCCTGTGATCAGCTTATTAGGACAAAAGTGCATTTCACCATCATAACTGCACCTTAAGCTGATGAGAAAGTTTTATAGTGATGTGAAAATGCAGATTGATTTCATTTATAGACTATATTTAGCCAGGTGTAGCACTTGCAGTTTTAAAGTAGTGGTTCTGGACAAAATTGTTGACTAAAACTAAACAAAAAAACTATACCTGGATGTGGAGTGAAATTGAGAATGTAATTTTGGTTAGCTAAAACGGAAATAAAAATTAGACTTGTGCAAAAAAAATAAAACCAACTGAAACAGTTTTCTAAACTTGGAACTAACTTAAATACAAATATAGCAGAAACATCCTTAGTTTGCATGATGAGGTATTGATGGAGACTTTATTGAGACTTTATACAGCATATATGAGATATGCCCTCCATACAAAAATAATTAAACAACTGAAACAAACACTGATAATAAAATAAAATTTTAAAAAAGAAAAAAAGGAAAGAAGGATAACTCGCCAATCATAAACATTGTTGTCATTAGGTTTGTTTAAACAGAATCAGGCGTGCCATTTGCAAAGGGAGTCAGCGGAGTCAGGTGGGCCGTTGTTAGATGAGCTCAGGTCTCCTCCACTGTCATTGTCAACTTTGCATATTGTAAGGTTTGTCTCTCAAGGGCCCCATACTGGCCTGGGGCTCCAAGCAGTTGCCCAGCTTGCCTTGTGGCAAGCACGGCCTCTGCAGCTTTGTACACCATATCGCAAATCTAAACACAATCTGCCTAAGTATATACAAATTCAGTCCAACGATAATGCAGATGTTTGGAACTGCCACAAAATAAACAAAATAAGTGTAAATTTGTCTATGGCAAAGATGGCAATATAATAACACAATCAGAGAGACTGGCAAACCTACAGAAATAAAGTTTTACTGAAAGGTTGCATTACACCTCCGACGATCACTTAAAAAAACGTTACTATTTATAAATACTAATTTATGTTTGGAACAATATAAGTAATTTATATCTCGACACAGTTGGAATACTGCCTGAAGTCTAAATTTAAAAAAAAAAAATGAAATGATAACATTATTGTAATTTACCTGGACATGTGCCATTTATGGCTGGACAAGTAAAAAAGGTCAATTAACTCAAAAAGTTGATGGTGACCCGTGAACGAACACACTGAGTCACTCAGACAAACCAGCGGATGAAGAAGTGAGACAGTCACTCTTAAACTGAGACAGACAGGCAGTGTTTCAGATGAGTTTTTGTCAAACTGAGTCTCTGGGTAGATTTGTGTTTGACAATTCAATTAAGGCTGCTTTCTCTCTGTGGAGGTTTTTGTGTTTGCTGGCTTTATAAAACTCTATCTCATAGACACCTGCCAGCTTAGAGCTAATGTAAGCAGAGGGATGAGTGAGCTTAATCATACAGAAAGAGAGCGGGGCTGGGGGTGCGGCAGAGAGATTTTTGAAACTGGAGAAAGTCCAGTGGGTTGGATGAGGAGAAGCGAAATGGTCTCTCAACGAGTGCAGAGAGGCCTAGAAAGTAAATCAGGAAACAGTAGTGCTGCGTTAAACAAGCTCAGAGAATTGTACCTTGACATCTGCTTTTAATTAGCAGGGAAAATAAAAACAGCACTCAATCTTGTTTCTTCTCTTTGCCTATCATTTTTACTATCAATAGTGGCAAAGTGGCCAGTTCCTCCCTCATCCATATGCTATATAAATATCAGTTTCATCGTACTGATGACAATGCAGGAATACAAATTTCCCCTCACCTCTTTGGCAACATTGCTTCAATCCTATAGGATAATAGTGAAACTTGCTCAAGCTAAACATTACAATTTACCAAAATGGCGAAGGTACAACAATATTTTATTCAGAATGAATTGAATGAATGAACTGAAGGCAACTGTCTCATAGACTTCTAAAGAAAATAATTATAGAAATTAAATCGATAAACTAATGTATTAGTTTTGTGATCAGATACAGAAACATCGCCTCATGTTGATCTCCCTGTAAACTTTCAACAGAGGTGCAGTCATGTGTTTGCACCAGCCTACAACATACATCTGGGTTGGAGGATTTACTGTATACTTAGATAGGCATCAGTGCACATCTTGCATGGTAAGACTCCAGTTAATCATATTACAGTCACTTGTGTAATCTATTAAGTTTATTCGGCATATAGACTTTAGCCTTAAGATAGTCCCTCCTCCTCACAGGCAACATGAGCATTCTTTACTATAAGTGTGGAGTGTCAAAATATTTTAAATGCATAAAATATTTTACACAGTTTGATGTGTAAAATATTGAAGGCCTTCAGAGTTGTCATGTATACGCTGATTTTCTGCCACAAGATGCTTTTTTGGTTTTTGTTTTGTCTCTTTTCGAAGGATTTGAGCTTTCCAGGAAGTACACATGTATAGCACACATGCAGGACTACGCTGCCAAAAAGTTATTTTACATTGACCTACTAAGAAAAGATAAGTCAAAATATCTGATATGAGAAACATGAATTGGTCGACAGCCAATAAAAACTTGGGTAAGACTATGTTTTTTGGTGACTTTCGATTTTAAGTTTATATCCCACAAACAGCAAGTTAGGGCAAAAGAGAAAAAAATAACCATGATCAAGGTATTTCCTATTGCAAAGGAACAGTTTAGTTCCAGCTCCCCAGATCCCCAAATCTACCATCACCATGACTATATTGTGAATTTCAGCTGAACACTGATCCAGTGTTTGTGATGCACGTACTGTTAGTAATGAATGCAAAAAAAGACTTTAAAGAAACTTTAGCCTTAGACTTAAAAGGTTAAATGTGTCGTCTGAGTGTCACACCGACAGCGTAAATCCCACATCACACCTTTATCTAATTTCATTAAAACTAAAAACAACCCTTCCTCCTTTTATTCCTCCTCCCCCCCCCCCCCCTCGCTCTGCTCCTCCTTCTCCTTCTCCCTTCATCTTTGCCTCCCTCCCCTCTTTACTTTCTTTCTTATTCCTTTTTATCTTCCGCCTCTCCTCGCTCTTTCATGGCGCCCTGTTGTCAAGTGTAAACATGACTGAGCACTGAGCCAGAGGGGTTCGACTCCTATCAGGTCTTCCTCTGCCTTCGTCCTCCAGTCACGCTCCTCCTGCTGATACCTCCAAGGAAACGGCGAGGTTCACTCCAAAATAAGAACCCAGCCGCTGGAAAATGTGACAACCACTTTTATGGAAGAAACTGCAGAGAAATCTGAAGAGGATCAGGTGGTTTTTAGAAGGAGATGACAGAGAACTGGGGTCATTTGTATAACCTTTACAAGTTGAAACCTGTGTTCCACAGTTGATTTTTATGGAAATTGCTGAACAGCAGCTGACCTAGTTCTTATATACTGATGGATGACAGATTAAAGTTATGTTTTGGGAGACATTTTGTTTGCATTGTTTGGGTCCTTTTATGGGAATGGTGAGTGCAATACAAAGTAATGCTAAAATGCTAAGCGATTACCTTTATCCTGTTATGATTCTTCTATGGAAGATTTCCATCACTTTCCCAAACTCAAATACAATGAGGGAACACCTACTGGAAGTGGACTCTTAATCCCTCCAGTTTGTTCCAGAGGTATGACACTAAAAGCTGTTCCTGGATCTTTATGTCCCTCGCCTTGAACTGAGATGCTTTATGCAGTTTTTTTCCTCTTAATTTATGTTTATGTTGTTGCCTTTTTTATTTGATTCAATTTAATCACGTTTATATAGCACCAATTCAAACCTATAGTTGCCTCAAGGTGCTTTAAAATTGCAAGGCTACAGAGAAAGCTCATATTTTTATGGTATATTTAGTACATGGTTCAGTCTTGGCTTTCAACAGCTTCATTTCCAACATCAGGCAGGTGGGAATGAGCTCTATCACACCTATTTTAACTGCCCAGCACCAATGGTGATGCTTCTTTTGTAGGGATCATTGAATATATTCCCCCCTTTCAGGAAAAGCTGGAGAATTACATTATGATCACGTTCAATTCATTTCCTTCCACAGTAAATGTCACTTTATGCAGACAATACAATCATATACTCAACAGCTTCTCACAGTAATTTGTAATATCAAGCTGCTTTGCAATCTCAAAATGGTAATAAACACCTCTCCTTCCAAGCTAAGGCAAACCAAATCATCTGATTAGAACTTAACAGCATCTCAGTTAGTTTTTTGTTTAAGAAATGATCAGCACTTTTACATATTTATCAACTATATTTATTTATATTTATTAACTTTTTCTTTTAGAATTTTTTTAGCCTTTCTTAGCAATTTTTTAGCCGTTATTGGAAAGGAACAGGAGAGATTAGGCAGGAAAATGGGGGCAGCTTATGGGTCACCTGCGCATCTAAGTGAGCAATAGCTGCACCCCAGCTGGACCAATTTAAACAGAATTGCTCACTAGCTCACAAAATTAACTAATTAAGGCAAGATTCTTATGAAAAGGTGTTTTTCCCACAGAACACTCTGCTGCAAGATTTTAAAATGAGTAATGTGATTTTTTTAACCAATTTTTTTTTTTTAAGATTTAGAGGCGCAATATGTAAAATACCTGATTTTCGAAGGGATCACTGTGGTTGAGCAATAGCACTCACTGTGAATTCCAAACACTGTTTCTTAACTTGATTGTCCTCAGCACATGAACATTGAACTAACCAGTATTTGTACCTACGATTACAGGCACTGCTATGGCATAGAAATCGACCACCATTCCACCTTCACAAGTATCTGCTGGTGAAGCATAGTAGCAAGAGAGTACGTGGTATGATGTTTGGTTTGGAGATGGCAGCCCTGACAAAAACACAGGAAGCCAAGCTGGAGATGTTACGGATTTCACTGGGAGTGAGCTGGATGGACAGGATTAGAAACCAGTCCACCAGGGGGACAGCTCAGGTTGAGTGGTTTGCGGACAAAGTTAGAGAGACAGTGCTGAGATGGCTTAGACATGTGCAGAGGGGGATAGTGGATATATCAGACAAAAGATGTTGAAGATAGAGCTGCCAGGTAGGAGGAAAGAAGGAAGATCACAGATAAAATTCACTGATGTAGTGAAGGAGGACATGCCGATGTGTGACAAATGACAGGGTGAGACGAAGGCAGAGGACCTGCTGTGGCGACCCCTAAAGGGAGCAGCCAGAAGACTTTTGCACTCTCAGTCCTGTATACTGCACCTATACATGCTATCTGATCCATTTCTTGTCCCCTTTTTGTTGCTCCAATCTTAAATAATAAACAATGGTTAAATTAATATCAAAATATAATAGAAATATTTATTTGATTTCCCTCTAGCCTGGATTTTCTCCAAGAGAAGCATTTTCTTTCACAAAGCTAAATTGCTTTGTGATATAATTTTTTAGGCTACGAGGTAAGCTTAACCTCCTAAGATCTGAACTCTTCCACAACATGCATTTTTATTTTTTGTTTACGTTTTTGGGTTGATTGGGACCTGATGAATGTAGAAAACAAAGAATTACCAGATTTTTTTTTTTTTTTACCTAATTTTCGTTTCTGAGAAAAATGAGATCCACATATGAGGACATTCGTTTTAAATTTTGATAGAACAGTGGCAGTATAACGTCCTCGTAAGTGGATATCAGGCCCTTGTAGAGAAAAATTAAGTATTTTGGTCTAGACCACCCAAAATGTGATGTCCACATATGTGGATGCCAGGTCCTGGGAGGTTAAAGCTTCCTGGACTTGCTATTATCACTCTAATTATGGCCAGCAAAGTCATTAAGTACACGTCTGGATTTCTACAACATCCATCAAATCATAAAATTCTTGACCATGTGTACATTTTTTAATTTTTTTCATCTTCCGGCAGCAGTGAGACTGAGATCCAGAAAATGCATTGGTTCTGCTGCACTGGCTACTACAGTGCGATGTGATAAATTTGGGTGTCATGAATCTTTGTGGTTGGGATGGGATTAAAATAGCCGCACACTCACACAGAGTCACACACAGCAACCGCATGCACCTGTGCAGGAAGAGCCCTGTGCATTAGTTATGTAGCAGTTGGTTTGTGGTAGTGATGGGGAAGTGAGAGCGGGGCTCAGGTGAATTCTATCAGCTCTGGTCCACCCTGCCTAATAATAGATGACCACTGAAACTAACACAGCATTAGCAGCCATTTACTGAGAAATCAGTCACACGCAGTCCTCTGAAGAAACAACCTACAACCTGTATACCGAAACTTCAGAGCAGCTAATTAGAAACTGATTCCTCCTTTATTTTAGTTTAGATCGGCAAGTTCTGCACATGCCACTCACTGGCAAGGAAAAGCAGAAATCAGGAGATAATCCCAAGACACAAAGGATGTGGATACAGAACCCCTCAGCTGGAGAGCAAAGCACAGACGGAGAGGCACTCAGAAATGTCTTGCTCTGTGTCACAATGAATGCACATTCCTTGACATGAACTGACAAATGACTGTCAGCAGCGTTTCACACATGATGACTGCCTCAACATGCATTTTATTTCAAATGGATTAAATGATTATTGGAGTGCTTGTAACTACAGCTGAAAGAAAAGGTTGATTAAGGGATTAGTTGATTGTCAGGAAATTAATCATTAATTAGTTTAATAGTGATTAATCATTTGAGTTCTTTTGCAAATAGAAAATGGTCCAATCTCATCACATGTGCTCTATTAAAGCCTTTCTAGGCCATAAATCACTGTAAATCTTTGGAATTTGAAAAATCAGTTGAAGCCAGTTGACATATAATTGTCTCCACCTACGCATTCAAAATTGGAGCTTTGAATATTCACACATAATTCTCTAAGAAGCCTCCCAAAATTCAGACAGCCCTAAAAATGTGCTGTATACATGCATCAACTTCAAGGGTGAGAATATTTACTGCTTATTGGAGGATCTTGATGCCTGAACCAAAACTTAATATTTGTAAAAACAAAGGGGGGGAGCAGGGGGAACAGTGTAAAAATGGCTTGTTCAGTCAGTGGATCAACCGAGAGTCTGCACCAAGGTCCAGTCAAGTTCAACAAGTATTATTTTGAATTTCCAATCATGCTAAGTTAAATATGTGAGCTGGAAAATAATATATAATAACAACAGGTCAACACGGAAAATCAGAGGTTCACCAAAGTCAGTAAGATACATCGTTTAGCAAGCGTCTTTATTGGAGGATCGACCAACAAACAGACCAATTTATTAAGCAGCACTGTTACCCCAAATAAGTTATCATGAATATATATTTGCTATTTTGCTGTAACACTTAAACATTCATGACTTCAGAGTGTGGCTCAAGGACACTCTGACGGATGATAATAGACACGGGGGATAAATCAGCGATTAAACCTGGGAGCTTCCAGTTTACCTACCAGCAGGATACATCACGTCACCAGCCTGCCACGTGTACTGTGTAGAGCAGACCAAAGGGAAACAGGCATGGGTTATCTTACCAGTTATCCAGGGTAATATTTTTTAGATTGTTTTATTTAACCACCAAACAAAAATGTTTTATTTACATCTACTGATGAAGATGACAACCAGCATCTATAGAAAGACAGAAAGAAAGACTCACTCTTGTTAATGTACTTGTGTTGTGCACACGGTGATTATAAGTGAGACTGAAACTAATGTGTTTGTCTGTTTCTCTCTTCCAGTAATTATTTAAAAGTCTGTCAACAGAGCCGTGAAGAGGGAGAGTCGCCACATCCCTCACTCCTCACCGCATATCTCCAGAAATGATCAGAAGTATGTGGACACAAAGCAAATAAAAAATGAAATAAGCATTACATCCTTGTGTGATTACTACACGGGTCATTCGCCATTAATGTGGAAATAATTGAGTCCTGCACGATTTCATTTGCCTTTCATAAACGTTCCTCAGTGTATAAAGCATGAAATTTCCTGTTTATCCAGGAACTCAATGATCTTGAAATTCTGCTTAAATTTCCATGTTAATGTCAGAAAAGAAATAAGACTGCACAGTGATGTTCCCACTTCCCTTTTCTGGTTTTTTTTTTGCCACTTCATTGACCGTGCTGACTCAGTTATTCAAATTGAGTAAACACCAAGATATATATTCTCTTAATGTTTTTCTTCTATGTAAAATAACTGATTTATCTAGACTCTTTTATCACTTCTTGCTTAATTGTGATTGGGAAATGTGGCAATTTCTGATGAATACTTTGGACACTGATAAGTATTTTATTAATGTGGCACAGAGAAACAGAAAGCGCTGTAACGCCCCCGTAAAAAAAGGCAGATTCCCCATTTTCTCCCCCGACGAGGTTGTAACCAACGGCGACCGTTACAACACCGACTGGGGAGAGGTGCATCGTGGGATTGCCACCTGGATAGCACCTCCTTTTCTGGAAACGAGGAGTGAGAAGTCGCTAACAAGTTAGCACGTCTGCATGGGTGCAAGGCTGCAGGGACACACACACACGCGAACAGTGACACACACTCAGACCGAAACAGCACCCACAGGGAGCAAGAAGCACAACACACACACACACACACACACACACACACACACACACACACACACACACACACACACACACAGGATAGCGCCTGCAGACATTCTCTTGGTGTCTCTGCACTTGTTGATGAGATTTCTGCAGAAGAAGAATGTTCAGTTGCCCCAGAGGGACAACAAATGCCACACTCAGCTTTCTGTCACATTTACATCCCGTTGTTGCAAATATACATGCACATATACATCATCATTTTTATTCATATACAGACAGTTAAAAAGAGCAGTGCTTTATGCTAAAGTAAAGTCCTGCAAAATTAAAATTGAACTATTATGATCAGACAGTTTCAATCAGACGGTTTACTTGGCGACAGTGGGAAGGAAGAACTCCCTTTTAAAAACTCCTTTTTAAAAATGGAGGAAGAAATGATTCACGTCACTCCTTGTGTTACTAATTGCTTTTGGCTGCAGTGGTGGACAGCATAAATGATTACTTGCATTGGACTGGAATAAAATATTAGTTCTCATAGATTAAAAGAACCTTGTATAGCGACTGCACTGTTACAATGAATCTGTGGAAACAGCTATATAGAGAAAGACCTACTTGAAAAAGTAGCTTCTGTTATTTTAGTGCTGTGAGTATGTGCATAACACTCAAGCAGGTGTTACCAATGGCTGCATAGGGTGGACCACTGGCTCGGCCCCAGCAATTTCACAAAATAGATTTTTGTCATATGTTAAACATGGACATAAGTTGATCAGAGTAGTAAATATTTCAGATGTCTGATTGTGAAAGGTGCCGGATTTATTCAGACTGCACAAAGACACACGTGCACTACTGGAAACCATCGCAATATACCAGCGCAAGCAATAAGGGAGAAGGCAACAAGGTCAGCAACATGAAGGTATAAAAATGAAAACTGCCATTGCACAGTACAGAAAGATTTGGTTTTACTGGTGCCTTCTGATTGGTGGCCTCTTACTGTGCGAGTTGCTAGAAACAGTGCTGATCCTCATTGGATCCTCCTTTCATTTCTTATTAATCAGATTTACTTTGCGACCACCTGGGCGGGAGCTTATTTATTCATTTCTGAGAGCAACATGTTGCAGTTTTCACATAAATTAGGCCACGGCTTTGTTATGGGGCCACACAATAATAACAATTAGAAAACATCAGTTATTTTTGTCGGTAAGTGCGCTTTTATTTTGAAGCGGCACATTTGGAAGTAACCTGTGAAAAATGACATCTGCCTGGTGATAAAATCTTGGTGTTTGTGGCGGTTTGCATTATTTGTCCCTCTAACCCACCACAATCCCCTCCTCGTTGCCTCTCTAGGCCTCCCACCCCTCCGTCTCTCTCTGAATAGTTAATCATGCTCTGTTTTTGCCTTATTAAGACTTAATGCAGAGAACAACAGCTCTGGTTTAAATTGGAGGCTGTGACTAAAATCAATAAATAAAAAAACAACCTCTTTCTCTTTCCTGCCCTACCCCGCTCACCCACCCGGTGTTTGCCGAAAATTGTATCCCATGTCTTTCACTAACTACATTAGAGAGCAATTACAGCTTAATGGCTGTCGAGATCCATTATCGACATTCATCTAACCTTTAAATATTTCAAGATAATACCACTTTAATTTGTGAAATTTAATGGAAGGCGAGTGAGCACACTTTTGCTCCTCTCGCTCTCTCTCTCTCTCTCTGTCCCCCCTTTCTGCTTCCACCTTTTCTCTTTCTCGCTTTTCTATTGCACAATTTTCCTCTTTCTGTTTTTTTCTTAAATCTTCATCACTCATCCTTCCTTCTGTTCTTTCTTTCATGGCTCTTTTCACTCCCTGCCCTCATCCACCCTGCTGTCATCACTTCTTCTCTCTTCATGGATCAAAATTTGGATTTAATTTTTAAATAAGCAACATCTAACTGAAAAAACCCCAAACAAAAATAAAACATCTGCCTTTGACACATACTTTCAATGCTCATTATTAGTGTACCGATTTACATAAGTACTGTCACGTGAAAAAGAAAGTTTTCACAGGAGTCCCATGAAAATCTAAGCACACCCCATGACTGGGTAGCTTGTGAAACCACCTTTAGCTGCGATAATTTAAAGTAGTGGTTTTCTGTATGACTTTAACAGTTACTCACATTATTTTGTCCCACTCTTTTTCACGCTGTTGCTTCATAGTTTATAGAGATTTGCGGTATTTGTTTATGGATTTGTTTTAAGGTCCAGTAAAAGCATTCCCATCAGTGTGATCATTGGAGTTTAGCTGCGCCATTGCAACAATCTGACTCTTGTCCTTTCAGCTACTCTGTTGAAGAGTTGCTGCTGTGCTTCAGATCATTGTCCTGTTGCATGACTGAGTTTGGGCTGAGCTTTAGCTGTCGGACAGATGCCTTACATTTAAGGGATGTGTGTAGAATACTTTGGTACACTGGTGAGTTTTTTGCAGACTAAATGGCTGCAAGGTGCCTGGGTCCTCTGGCTGCCGAACCAACCCAAATCATCACACATCTACCATCGTGCTGACAGTTGGCATGAGGCATTTGTGCCGATCTCCTGTGTTTGGTTGTAGTTTGCTCAGATACAGCTTTGCAAACCAAAAAGAAGAGGATTCAGAAAGAAAAGGATTTCTCCCAGCCATCCTTCCAAACAAGCCATGCTTCTTCAGTCTTTTTTTTTTTTTTTGTAATTGTACTGTCATAATTTTTAACATTTAACTGAGGCCTGTGAAGTCTGAGGAGAAGCTCTTCAGTTTCTTGCAATTTCTCAAGTACTGAATGGTCTGACTTTGGGGTGAAATTGCTGGTAGATTGTGGCACGGTGTTAACACACACCTGAATGATTCAGAACTGCAAACTACCAAAACTTCTGCTATTATAGAAGTGCTCACACTCACTGACATATATTTGATTATTAGCAGGACTTTGCTGCTACTCACTCTGGAAGCGGTAGTTTAGTCCTGTGAAATCTGTTTGTTTTTTTTTACAAAAATGCACATATACTATGCAATGATGGAAAGAAGGCAGAGGAGTTTATACAATGCTCAAAGGCCAAAAGAGAAAATCAGAAAAGACAAATAGAACTAATGAGAATAAACAAACAAACAAAAAAAGCAGAAAAAATAGAAGAACAGGGGATACTATCAAGCGGGTATGTTAAGTTTGGCTTCCTTAAAATAATCACACACATACACAAACTGAAACTGAAACAATGAATTGTTTGATGTTTTATGTCCAACTGAGATGTTTAATAATGGTTTACATTTTTTCTAAGATTAAAGTGCAGATCTGTGGATTGTCACCTGGTTATCTGCTGGCTGTTCTAGCAGGAGGGGGCATTAAGACAAAAACAAAACAACAACAAAAAACAACACAGACCAAGTAAGGATTGTACCCACAACCTTGAACTTGCCAACAGCACCCCCTAACTAGTTGAACTAAACATCCGTTGAATAAAAAGCAGAAACTTAGCAACATTATGCACTGGCAGTCGAAGGGCTGTGCAAAAAATAAAATAAGTCAGGAATGTAATTTACACTTAGATAAATAAAAATAAATATTAATGCTCCACCACCTTTTTCTACTGCTTCTTCCACCTCCTGTGTGTCTGTTGTCTGTGTTGACAGCAAGGTGACTGAAACCTGTGGTTAAAAATATGCTCTGACCACATTTTTCTTACTTTTTCTTCCTCATTTTGTCTGTGAGCCCCCTCAAAACTCCTAAAGGACCCCTGGGACGTCCTGAAAACCCCCTTTAACATGTCTGAAAAACAACAACATAACTGCAGCTACACAGAGGTGATTTTGTGAGAACATCAACAGTTATATCAACAGTTAGCTAAAAAAGCTATGTAGAAAAGTCAAAAACTTAAATCAGCCAGGTCAAGTAATCTTCCACATACTGCTCTGAATGCTGCATGCATTAGCCATCCTTAAGAAGAAAGCAGCCAAGGACCGTTTTTAGCGTTTTCAGTGAGACAGCTGCCCACAATCTCCTGTCGTTGACTAGTTCGTGCTCAGACTCATTACAGTCATCTAGTCATCGGAAACTTTTTTTCCCTTTTGGTACATGAGATTTGACCACTAGCCCACAAATGTGTGAAAAAACACAGAGTACCAAAATGCAAATATCATCTTTTGCAAGTGAAGGAAATGTTCTTCCCCCTGTAGGAGAGGATCAGGTGGTGATGATATAAAGAGAAACAGGATGTATGTACATACTCATGTGAAGGTGGCAGAAAATTTCTTGTCACATGACCTCGACTATGCTTCATGCGACAAAGACTCAAACCCGAACCCGATACCGATTTAAACTCATATGATAACCACAGTGTCATATGATGAGAAAAACTCCCACCTGTTTACGAGTGAACAGGTTTTTAAAGTTGGCACATCCATGCTGGCTTTACACAATTAGCTGCAACCTAAAATGACTACAAAGATATTAAGGATTAATGTGAATTATCTCATTTGTATCCCACTTTCACGTAGCTCCGTTCAGCCAGGTGTGCCACTTAACTTCCATATTTAATATGAAATAATGTCAAAATGTGCATTGCAGCATGCTGTCAGGCATAAAAATGAATACATCAACAGGCTGCTACAGGAAAGTCCTACTTGACAGTTTTAAGAAACCAGACTGCTTTGATGACAGAATTATTTTTCTGCTTTCCTTATCCACAAAGAATTAACTCCTGGTCAATTTGTTGAGATGAACAGAAGGATGAACACATAGATTCACTAAACATCTGAAAATGATTTGAATCTATGCACAACATTAAGGTGACAGTCATATTTATTCACAGGTGTCCTTCATTTCTGCACTTTCTAGCAGGATGTCAAATGCGTTACTTTTGTCACAAGAAAGAAAAAAGGTTAATCTGGCAGAAGCAAAGATTTGTAGACCAGAAAGGGGGAAATAGCACCATCACGTCACACCCACAACATATGTTATGCTAGCACTATTTCCAAAAAGAAAAACTATAGTTCAGTATAGCAACATATTTCACAAACTAGATACCTTGGAGAATAGATATAAATGTCTTGTCCACAGCCTTTCATTAGTGTTGTTTCCATCCCCATACTCCAAACTGGTCACATCAGATGGCTGTCCCTCTCTGAGCTATGTACTGTCAGAGGTTTTGTCCTGTTAAAAGGGTTTTTTTTCCTTCCCACTGCTTGCTCATACGGGGTCATTTGATTGTTAGGATTTTCTCTGTATTATTGTGGAGTCTTTACTTGCAATATAAAGCTCTGTGAAGTGACCGATGATGCGATTTGGTGCTATATAAAGTGAATTAAAATGGAATTGTTGTATCAGGCCAGGAATTCAAATTTACAGTGTCACAACAGAGAAATGCAGCACATCCACTCATTTGACAAAGCAATAAGATCTGGTGTTTTCACTGATAACAGATTAAATGGTTAGATTACAGTCAAAATGGCGTCAATTTCTATTAAACCGGTGTATTGAGTGACACATCCTATCAGAGCTAAGATGGCTAATAAAATGCCAACAGTGTGGCTGGTTGTTGTTCTTCCTGGGAATCAATAAAATCCACAAAACAGGCACAACAAATGGAACCAAGCTGTTTTGATGTCTCTGATTTTTCCACTTAAAGATCTGACTTTTTAGCAAACTGGGCTTTGTGTAGTTTTGTCTGCTGTTTTTCTCCAGTGCACATAGATGCTCACATCAAACTTGTTTTGGTGGCATTGAAAGTAAAACACTGGCACACTCAGAGGACAAGACAGCCTAGTCTACAAGAGTCTGCAGAGACAGTCAGTGGCAGGCTCAGCCGAGGGAGAATCCAGCTTGTTAGTTAAGGAAACAGGTAAACTTTTCCAGTGCTAATTTGCTCCAGTTTGTTTGCCATCAGCCCAATTTGTATTGTTGCAAACCAAACTCCACATCCTACCACAGATGAGATTCATAAAGTGTGGCTGAAAACAGCAGCATTCCAATTAATTCACACTTAACATGCTACACATGTGTGGTGAGAGTTTTTCATCCTGTGAGAGCCTGCTGTTGTTTTACTGGGCTGCTGTTATTTTGATAATATCCACAGTGAGTAAAGTGCTGCAGACATAATCCCCAGGATGGCAATGTTTTTGGTTGTGACTGTGGGTAAAACAGTGAGGTGTGGAGGTACAAGACAAGCTGAAAACCCTCCGATAGACCCCAGCTAACAGCAACACTGGAGGCTATTTAATATTTAAGCCAACTTTCTTCTGATTGGCTGCCCCTCACAAACAAAAGACTTTGTTTGCATAGGTGGGCCAGGCTCTGTGCTCCCAAGAGCCTGTGCTGACTGTGTTAGGGATTTCTGCACTCTTACAGAGCCAGAAGTAGATTGAAAAACCCTGCTGCAGCTAAGCATTGAGAGCAGTTTGAAGCCTTTTAGCTCACACTTATTTATATGCTGACCTTGATATATGACATATTTAACATGAGCAGCCACAACTGTAAAAGCATAATAAAGATAAATACAATTACAAATCTAATAATAAGATTTGTAAAACACTTTCAGAACCACTTGGATATTTTCTCAGAAAAGCTGTGAAACATTTAGCCATAGCAGACACATGTGATGCTGAAACACAAGTGCACCAAGCAGGCGACACTCGGCGAGAGCGAGAAGGTCGGTTTACAATAAGTACAAGTGTATTGGCAGAGGCTGTCACACAGACAGGGAATGGTTAGTTAATCAAACACAGACGTGGACACGCACCTCAGCGCATGCATACATAAACACACAAACACGCATGCGCGCACACACGACTCCAGAGGTTTTGGGGACCAGATGTCAGAGGGGCAAAGCGTGACACTTGACTAAGAACAGGCCTCACTTGAGAGCGTGTGTGTGCGTGTGGAGTCAAAAGCTGCTGCACTCTATAACTGCATTGATCTGAAAAACACCCCCCCCCCCCCCCCACACACACACACACCACACACACACACACACTAAAGTGAAGGCTTCCCCTTTGAAAACCACATAATACATGTCTGGGCATGCAGGAAGGAGAGCTCGGCTGCTCTCTCTAAACACATTAAAGCATGTCCATGAGTGTGTGCCTGTGTGTCTGTGTGTGTTTCTTTAACTGTTCAAAATGACAACAGCCATAATCTAAAGACAAAACTGAATTAAGTTTCAGTTGTTCGTCTCTCCTTGAGGTTTCTGACACACCGACTCCAGGATGCAGTTACATATGGCTGCACAGCGTTACCTAAGGCTGGGTATTATACATGAAAAAAACAACAACAAAAAAACCCAAAAAACAAACACACTTTCCTCATAGACAACTGTTTTAAAAGAGCCACCTGTAAAACTTTTAACTGGACCCCTCCACAACACTGAAATGGCTGAACCCAGAAGACTCAATGGCTGATGTGCAGGGTGAGCATCTTTCATTCAAATAACTGTGTCCCAACTAGAAGTGCAGTATCTGTTTATGGTAATGCAGCACTGATAGAGTTCATGCGCATGCCATGAGCCTGACAGAGGCAAGAGGACAGAAATGAAAGAGAAGATAAATAAATTCAACATAATGATGAGAAACACTAAAGGACTTATTTTGTAATCCCTGCTATAAAGTAGCCAACATCAGCTGAACACTAGGTCTCACTTGGTGCCACAAGTAGTAAATGTTTGCAGATATACATACATTTTTTTTTTACATATTAAGTATCATCATTTTAGGTGAGTATAGAGAGCTACAGGAACAGGTTCTCAGTCTGCTACTTTCTAACTACTAACTGCAATTGATATTTATTTGTCCCACAACCTTTTCAAATGTCCAGAGCATCATCTGTTGTCAGACACAAAACAACCAATCAGAGAGAATACAGAATATTTTCTGATCCCATCTAGAACCTATGTCACTATGAGGTGGGCACACTCCATTTTTCAACTTAAAACCACAGATGAGACTCTATTCACTAAACTCAAAGTTTGCTCATGTGAAGCTGTTAGTTTGCGTGGAACTGCATATGTGTGTGTGTGTGTGTGTGTGTGTGTCTTCAGTATATGTGTGTGTGGCTGTCAGAGTATATCACTGGGGTCATTACGTTAACAGAGAACAGAACCCGCTGCTTCACATTTCACATTATTACTATTAAGAGAAAGGCAGTCTGGCCTAAACACACACACACACACACACACACAGAAAAATGACCGCTCTGAACAAAAAGCGCATTCATGTGGGCTCACAAACCCACACAGTTATATCTGGTTGGCAGTGATTTAAGGAGATGCTAGTCAAGCATTGATGGATGAAACCAAATAACCAGCAGAAACAGAAAAAAAATACTTCACCTTTGACCTTCTGACTTGAAAAATGCACATGACAGTTGTAGAGCTTTTAGCAGTTTCCTGCTCTATATCTAATATGCTGTGTTTATTAGAAATTAGACAGCACTTTGACACCAAGTCACAGCTCAGCAGTGCTGGAAGACGATCCTGCACGTTACACATGTTTAAGGAATCATCAACATCACAGATATGAATCGGAAAATTCCTAATACTGCATATTATGATGTATAGGAGTACACATAGTTCCAGTAAAGCATTAGTAAGACTTTCAGTTTAGCTTTCATTTCCTCCTACCCAACCATTCATTAATTTCCTCCCTTCATCAGGGTTTTTTTTTTCAAATATTTAATTTTATTTTTCATTTATTTATTTATAAAGCACATTTAATAACAACAGGGAGTTGAACAAAGTGCTGTACAAAATAACAATTTAACAATGACATTAACAACAACAATAGCTAAGAAAATTAAAAGAAAATTAGGATAAAAGAATTGGTAACTCTCATACAGTTTCGAAAGCCAGAGTAAAAAAATATGTTTTAAGATGCGATTTAAAAAGAGTAACAGTTGGGGCCTTTCTAATGTGGAGAGGTAGATCATTCCACATTTTCGGTGCCACAACCGCAAATGCCCGATCTCCTCTATGAACCATCCTAGACTTATGTAAGGTAAGGAGCAGGTGATAGCTTGATCGAAGGGCTCTAGAGGGTGTATAAAGCTGCAATAGGTCAGACAAATAGTCCGGTGTCTGGCCATTTCGAACTTTATAAGTCAAAAGTAAGATTTTGAATTTAATTCTAAAACGCACTGGAAGCCAATGAAGGGAAGCAAGCACCGGAGTAATATGTTGGTGTTTCTTCACACGAGTCAAAAGTAGGGATGGGTATCGTTTAGGTTTTATCCGATACCGGTGCCAAACCAGTACTTTTGAAACGGTGCCGGTGCTTAAATGGTGCTCAAACCGGTGCTTAAAGAATGGAGAACACAAACTTTGTCCAAAGACCTCTCGTGTTTAGCTGTTTTCCACTTTTTCTTTGGTCATTTTAGCCTTTTTGGCCAGGGTGAAGGGAGTATCTGCCATCAAACAAGAAGACAGCCGCATGTAACTACGAAAGTGTTTGCTAGTTCACCTTACGTGCATTAATTTAATAACGTGGTTAGCCTACTCAACGTAAATTACACACGAACAACATCAAGCTTCACACGCAGAGAAGAACAGCTGCTGCTGCCATCATCATCCGTCATCATTTCTGCTACAGGCAGGGCTAGGGGCCAGGACTCTACTCTTCGGGTTTTTGCGGGATGTTGCTAACTCTGGGTCCGATAACAGGCAACCCACCCGCAGTAGATGTGCTTGGTGTGAGCTCTTGCAGCAAGCTATCAAATACGGTGCATTTCTCGGCTTTTAAAAAAAACGCTATGCGTCGCCAGGTGTTTCATCAGATTTGATGCTTTAAGGTGATACTGTGCAAAGGAGGTTATACTTTGCACAGTATCACCTTAAAGCACTTGTTGCAGGCTGCTGAGTTTGCATCTTTTGCTGTGAAGTACAGCCAGACTTTTGTCCGCTTCGCCTTGGGCATTTTTAATCTGTAGCTCTGCTCTAAAAGAACGTACATACCTGGGCCCGCCTACTATCCTTGGAAATGAAAAATGATTGGCTAGAATCCAAAGTGTATGACATCTCAGGAAAAAAAGCACCGAAATAAAGCACCGAAATAAAGCACCGAAATGTGCGCTGCTTTTCAGTCTGGTTACTACCGTTTATGTCAGAACCGGTGCCGTACCCATTCCTAGTCAAAAGGCGAGCTGCAGCATTCTGTACAAGTTGGAGCCGGGCCAAGCTGGACTGACTGACACCCACACATAGTGAATTGAAGTAATCCAGTTGAGATAAAACAAACGCATGAATTGCTCGTTCCAAGTTTCTAAAGGATAAAAAAGATCTCACTTTGGATAGGAGCCTTAATTTAAAAAAGGACCGCTGGACAACTGAATTAATTTGTTTCTCGATTGTAAGTTTGCTATCCAAGAAAACCCCCAGGTTTTTTACAAGCGTTTTAACAGCACATGTTAGGTTACATAAGTCCAAATCTGGGGCATTGAAATTAGAGCTTGGTCCAAAAATAATTACCTCAGTTTTATCCTCGTTGAAGGTAAGAAAATTTGGTGTTTCTATTAAACCGAAGATAAATCTGGGTGTCGTCGGCATATGAGTGAAAGCAGATGTTATGCTTCCTAAAGATTAGGCCTAGGGGCAACATATAGATTGAAAGAAGAATTGGGCCCAATACGGAACCCTGCGGGACACCACAAGTAACAGGAGGTGGGGAAGAAATAAAATCATCAAGGCTCACGTAAAAAGTCCTCTCGGAAAGGTACGACCTAAACCATTCCAAGGGGATACCTTTGATACCACATTGCTTCAAACGGGAGATCAGAATGCTGTGGTCAACAGTATCAAAGGCTGCAGTTAAGTCTAGGAGCAGGAGCACGGCTGGGTCTCCTGAGTCAGTGATTAAAAAAAATATCATTAAGTATTTTTAGGAGGGCAGTTTCTGCGCTGTTGCGGGTTTTGAAGCCCAACTGGAATTTCTCAAAAATATTATGACTATTTAGAAAGGTTTGTAGCTGCTCAAATACAATCTTTTCTAAAATTTTTGACAGAAACGGAAGCTTGGAAACAGGTCTAAAATTAGCAAGAACAGAAGAATCAAGGTTAGTTTTTTTAAGTACTGGCTGCACTACAGCGTGCTTGTATCCAGTTGGTACTACCCCAGAGCTGAGACTACTATTAAAAATAGTTAAAATGTCGGTACCGACTACCATAATAATCTTTTTTAGAAAATGGGTTGGAACTGCATCTGTAGGGCAGGATGATGTCTTTATGCTATTGCAAAGATCTTCCACCTGGTTAAGACATACAGCCTCAAACTGGTCAAAAGCAGTTGAGGAGGTATATGTTAATGAGATATTATACAGAGATGGGGTAGATGTAGATCGAAGCCTTTCTATCTTATTAATAAAAAACTGCAAGAACCTATCGCAAGTTTCAATGGAGCTATCTATATGGAAAGCGGGGGAGGTATTCAATAATCAGCAATAATCAATAAACAGTAATCAATAACTGAGAAAAGAGTTCGGGGGTTATTAGAGTTGTTCTCAATAATGCTTGCGAGAAACTTAGATTTTTCAGCTTTTACAATGACTTGATATCTAGATAGGCTCTCTCTCAGCAGCAGGAAAGAGACTTGTAACTTGTCTTTTTTCCATTTTTGTTCAGCCTTCCTGCTGATCGAGTTGAGTTGTTTATCCACGGGTCTGAGTAACCTGTCGATCGCACTGATTTAAATGGGGCGATCACATCAAGAATAGTCTTGCATTTATTATTAAAATTCAAATCCATCTGCTCAATACCATCACCAGGGGAAGAATTCGACAGTCTTTCAAAGGCAGTGGAAAACTGTTCTGTGGCCGTTTGTTTAGAAACACGATAACATCGTGTTGAGGATGTAGGTTTAAGATGGCAATGAGATAAAAGTATATTAAACACTAATGGACAGTGGTCAGAAAAGATTGCATCACTTATTTCCAAATTAAAAATTGGTAATCGAAATGGACAACACGAGGTCCAACGTGTGGCCCTGTACATGTGTTGGATCCAATACATGCTGGATGAGGCTAAAAGAGTCAATCAAATTTGAAAAGTCTTTAGCCAGCTGGTTGTGGGGGCAGCATACATGGATATTAAAATCACCTACTATTAAAATTTGATCATAACTCGGGATGATTCCTGCTAAAAAAGTAGAAAAATCTCGAATAAAATCTTTGTTATATTTTGGAGGTCTGTATATTACTCCAACAGTGTTGGGCGTGGGTTCCCCAATTCAAAAAGTAGGATTTCGAAGCTTGAGTAGAAGTCTGTTGAAAGTTGTTTATATGTTAGTCTCTTCCTGAGGACAGCCGCAACTCCACCCCCGCGTTTGCCCATCCTCGGCAGATTTAAATAATCACAGTCAGAAGGTAGGAGTTCAGTAAAACAATTGAGCTCACCTGGTCTCAGCCAAGTTTTCCATTAGGAGCATAAGATCCAAATCGCGGTAAGTAAAAAAGTCCTTTAAAATAAAGGTTTTATTAGCTAACAAGCGGACATTAGCAAGGCTAATCCTTAGTGAAGTCGAAGGCTTAGTAGTGGAAATAGGAGCCCGTTGAAGCGTCCGTAGGTTCTGGAAGTTTACTCCTCTCCGACGATGTCGCGGAGGTCGCAGGCGTGGGTTTATTGTAGTAATCCCAGCGACAGGAACCAAACAGAGGTAGATCATGGTCGGGGAGGTCCAGTGTTTGACGTAGTCGGATCTGGCCGCCTCAAAGTATTGATCATTCCCGGGACGTAAGAAGGCAGCCTTCGGTCTCACCAGTCGACCACTTCGTCCTCCCCGGCGCCAGCGGCGCCTGGTTGATTGGGGTAGCTTTGAGGCAAAGCAGAGGCAGGCTGGGACAGGAACGCCGGGCAGAAACGGTGGAGGGAGAAATTTCTGATTTCCGTGGTTCCAGTAAGATTCACGTCTCAAGCAAGGTAATCTTAAATCTAAAAGCGTTTGGCGATCGTAAACACACAGAGAGTTAGCATCTTTTGAAGCAAGTAAAACAAAAGCAAACAATAACACTGGAAGGGACAGACGGCTGGCCGTGAACACTGGCGCCGTCTTACATTGGTATTTGCCAGTAAATATCTTTGAGGTTTTTATTTTTTCTATAAATAAAGCATATTTTCCCCGCATGACGAAAGAAAATCATGTGTGAAAACTAGCCTCAGTCTTTGACTCCAGTAATAAATTGTCAATGATATACATCTTTTTCTGTGAGCCAGCAGGTAACAGGAAATGGCGATTTCTATAGACACAGATATGAAATTTAGAAACGGTGTTCATTATACTGTGTAGTTTTTCAGAACTTATTAACCAAAATTTTAAAGTTCATCATCAGTGATGACCCTAACTACTACAGTATATTGCTATACTGATTGCTCTACTAAGTCCTGGTGATCAGGGGCAATGAAAGCAATCGTTTGAACTGACATGCATTGATTTTCTCCAAAATATAAGGTTTGGGTATCTGTGAAGATCACTTAGACCATCCATCCATCCATTCATTCATTTTCTTCTGCTTATGCAATTCAGAGTCTCAGGGGGGCTGGAGCCTAACCTAGCTACCACAGGGCAAGAGGCAGAGTACACCCAGGTCCAGTCATCAGTCTAATGATGTAGACCACAGAGGGTGAATGTCTTATAAACTGTTATTAAATTTGTAACCCTGGAAACAACATATGAGTGTCTAGGCCCAATTCAGTTATTTTAAATCAAAGACTTCTTACTGAGATGGTGATCATCTCACTTTTCCTATAGCACCATTATAAAGTTACCATTAGTTGAATGAAGACAACTACCGAAAAGACTTTTTAAAAAAAACCCAAAACAAGTTGATTTCAAATATTACTTTTATATCTTTCATAAGATGAAGCACTGATGAGAAAGTCACTTACTACTGAGGAGAAAAGAAAGTTTCACATGTGTTGCTGGAGCTGCTGAATATCAGGAGCCCCGGTCTGATACCACTAAGAAAAAACTAACTACTGAAACGCTTTTGATCACTTTGAAAAATAACCTCTGAAACCTTTACATGGACAACATCAAGAGTGGCCTTAAGTAAAAAATATATGCAAGATGGCTGCCACAGCTGCTGCATGCAGGGCCACAAATTAGAAAGAGCTGAGTAAATGTGGAGCAGGGTCTGCAGCCGCATGAGCGTGGGCTGTGTTTGGGATGGAGAACAGTCACTACTTGTTTTATTGCCTCATGATGAACACCTGCAACGACTGAGGGGGAGAAGAAGGAAAAAAAAAAAAAAAAAAGAGGTCGGGGGCAGACAAAAGGCTTACATCTGAGAGAGGGAGAGAGAGGTATTGTGGGAACGCCTGTGTGTGTGCAGGTCTCAGGTTACATTCTTACAGACAAGCTGCCAAATGATACCTTCAATGCACACACAACTCACACGCTATGAAACACGCAGACATATAGGACTGCAGCCTAAAATATATTTGCTTTTAAATTTTTAAATATGCTACAAAAGTAGGTGAATATTCCTCTCTGTGTAAACTGGTGATCACAAGGTTAGGATCTTTTGGTCCCACAGAAAGGAAAGTTTTACATATATCAGAATAAAGTGATTAAGTGATTGTTGAGGAAGACCCTTTCAAGTTTCTACATGACAAAACTCTATAATGCTTTTATCCTGTAGGTACTAGGAACTGATTCATGCAGCCAGGTTCAGCCTCTGGTGGAAAGCCTGAAAGACCCAGAGTGAAATTTGTTACAGCACCAGATTAATGCACATGGTCTTGAAATGAGGAGCTCAGTAGTGAAAATGGGCAAGACGTTTGGGCTTCTGCATGACACGTTGGGAATAAATTTTTCTCAACCTTTACCCACTTTAAAAATAAGTACAATTTCAGCTATACATTCAGACTACAAGCAGGAGGAAAAGCTGTTAATTAAGTCTCAATTTATCAGGTACTTCATTAAAATTTTGTATCCTGTTGAATGAACACAAGACGATATAGCTGTTAACTGACTCCTGCTTAGAAGTTAAGTCTTTTTAGCCAAATGTCACCAAGTCTCACAAAATTCAGCTGTGGGCTGCTTCCAGCAACAGACCTGGTTACCACACCAAGAGGATGCAACTTTTGAGATGCCACATTAAGTCACTGCACCCATCACTGGTTGGTTTATAAATATGTCAAGCACTGGGCCAATAAAAGGTCTACTCTACGTCATACTGGCCAACTCAGTAAACAAGATTAATCATGAAAATCAGACTTACTAAGCACTGTTAGAAGATCTAATTTTCTCCTTTTTGGTGAAGCAAGATTTGCGGTTTCTCTTCTCTCCTCCAGTCCTCGTGTCAAGCAATGTGAAACGTGGTGCTGATCCTCAGGCACTTCAGAGTTCAAGCTAAGGCTAAGTTACTGTAAAATATATAGGTTTTAAATTCCAGAAAAGGTAAAGACTCACAACCTAAACACCCACTCAGAGAAGGAAGCAGTTTATTGAAGAAACAGGGAGTGGAACGCCTGTTTTTAAAAAAAAAAAAACTCTCATAGTGAAGATTTAGTGATCTTTGTTCCAGATTCCTGCTTCCAAAACACGCAGAGTGCACCTTTTTTTTCCAGAAGAATGATGCATTTAGGGCAAAAAGGTGGTCTTAATCAAATTTCACTGTGTTGAAGTAATTAGTTCTGCCTCCTCAGTCCTGAGTGAAGTACTTTAACCTCTGGCCGCACCCATAAACTTCTGTCTTAAAGAGTTACGCTACTGGAAAAAAAAAAGAAGAGTACAGCTTCCAGATTCTTTTAAATGTACATTTGCACTGTATCTGTAGCAAGATGATGTTTCCAAGAGATGAGCACAACTTAAAATGGATCAAGGAAATTGAAAATTGTGTTAGAATTGCACAAAAAAGGGTATTCTTATTGCAATGCATACAGTAGGCAGCTAGAGATCTTAAAAGTCAGGGGCTGCAGTCTTCAGGCAACATAATCAGATAAAGATGCAGTTTCAATCTTGGAGGAAGATCTCCAAGAGCTCATCCATTGTTATCTGACTAAAAGGTGTTTGGGGAAAATCACATGCCACAACAGCTAACTCTGAATGTTTTGATTTGGAGGATTTTTACACCAGGTGCACTTCCTGATGCAGCGCCCAAAGGACTTGTGTCTCCTCCTGGGACTGAATTAGAGATCTTTTACTTATAAGGCAAATGTGTAAACCACTACACTTACAGCCCATAATGTACAGTGGGGCAAAAAAGTATTTAGTCAGCCACCGATTGTGCAAGTTCCCCCACTTAAAATGATGACAGAGGTCAGTAATTTGCACCAGAGGTACACTTCAACTGTGAGAGACAGAATGTGAAAAAAAAATCCATGAATTCACATGGTAGGATTTGTAAAGAATTTATTCGTAAATCAGGGTGGAAAATAAGTATTTGGTCACCTCAAACAAGGAAAATCTCTGGCTCTCACAGACCTGTAACGTCTTCTGTAAGAAGCTTTTCTGTCCCCCACTCGTTACCTGTATGAATGGCACCTGTTTGAACTCATCATCTGTATAAAAGACACCTGTCCACAGCCTCAAACAGTCAGACTCCAAACGCCGCCATGGCCAAGACCAAAGAGCTTTCGAAGGACACCAGGAAAAGTATTGTAGACCTGCACCAGACTGGGAAGAGTGAATCTACAATAGGCAAGCAGCTTGGTGTGAAAAAATCAACTGTGGGAGCAATCATCAGAAAATGGAAGACATACAAGACTACTGATAATCTCCCTCGATCTGGGGCTCCACGCAAGATCTCATCCCGTGGGGTCAAAATGATCATGAGAACGGTGAGCAAAGATCCCAGAACCACACGGGGGGACCTGGTGAATGATCTGCAGAGAGCTGGGACCAAAGTAACAAAGGTCACCATCAGTAACAGCACTACAACGGCAGGGAATCAAATCCCGCAGTGCCAGACGTGTTCCGCTGCTGAAGCCAGTGCATGTCCAGGCCCGTCTGAAGTTTGCCCGAGAGCACATGGATGATACAGCAGAGGATTGGGAGAATGTCATGTGGTCAGATGAAACCAAAGTAGAACTTTTTGGTATAAACTCAACTCGTCGTGTTTGGAGGAAGAAGAATACTGAGTTGCATCCCAAGAACACCATACCTACTGTGAAGCATGGGGGTGGAAACATCATGCTATGAGGCTGTTTTTCTGCCAAGGGGACAGGACGACTGATCCGTGTTAAGGACAGAATGAATGGGGCCATGTATCGTGAGATTTTGAGCCAAAACCTCCTTCCATCAGTGAGAACTTTGAAGATGAAACGAGGCTGGGTCTTCCAACATGACAATGATCCAAAACACACCGCCCGGGCAACAAAGGAGTGGCTCCGTAAGAAGCATTTGAAAGTCCTGGAGTGGCCTAGCCAGTCTCCAGACCTCAACCCCATAGAAAATCTGTGGCGGGAGTTGAAAGTCCGTGTTGCTCGGCGACAGCCCCAAAACATCACTGCTCTCGAGAAGATCTGCATGGAGGAATGGGCCAAAATACCAGCTACTGTGTGTGCAAACCTGGTAAAGACCTATAGTAAACGTTTGACCTCTGTTATTGCCAACAAAGGTTATGTTACAAAGTATTGAGTTGTATTTTTGTTATTGACCAAATACTTATTTTCCACCCTGATTTACGAATAAATTCTTTACAAATCCTACCATGTGAATTCATGGATTTTTTTTCACATTCTGTCTCTCACAGTTGAAGTGTACCTCTGGTGCAAATTACTGACCTCTGTCATCATTTTAGGTGGGGGAACTTGCACAATCGGTGGCTGACTAAATACTTTTTTGCCCCACTGTAACTACAGAAGTATTAAATGAATACCAGAGTAAGCCTGATTCTGGTGTAAGATATATCGCCTACACGCTCTGCATATTCATATGGAAGATCTGTCTATAGACTTCAGGTCATAGAAAGTCCGTGTTAAGTTAAAGTCATTCATGGAAAGAACAGTTATTTCAGTCAACTACTTCCAAGTCATTTCAGATTCATCTTTAACTGCAAAGTCAAGTCTCACATTTGTAACAGAAAAGAAAAATTTACAGGTAAAGGAGTCAAAGTAGTTTCAAAGTTTGAATCTTGGTAAAGATATATGACTAGCTTAACAGGACCAAAACATATCAACAGAAGTTATACATAATTAAGAATTTAAGAAATAATTATACCGGCTAAAGATTTAATTTAAAACATGCCAAAGCATACTGACAATGCTGCACGCCATAAAGTATCAGCTAGGCCCCAGCAGCTTCAAATAATTGCATCATACAAATTTAGTTTGACAAAAGTGATCGTCCAAATTTGTGGGACACGCTGGAACGATTTATCTGTGCAGAGCTCTGACTTCAATACCATCCAAAACCTTTGAGATAAACACCCAACACCAGTTGCTGGACCTTGTGGCAGGATGGGAGCAAATCCCTTCTGGCATTGTAATGTAATTTTGTAGATCAGTTCTTTAGCTTTATTGCTTCCCAACCACTAACATTTGGTTTCTGATTGGCAACCGAAATAACAAAGCACTCTAATGCTTTGTTATCTTTTTGCACTATAATGCAAATGTGTTTGTTTGCTTTTCAGAAGTAAGGTGTCACATCCTTCCAAATGGTGGCTGTTTCTTTTAAAGCTTGGGTGTTGTAAATCTTATTGATATACACCTCTGCCTTCCAAGAACACAGCAGCAGGGATAGAACTTCATAAAGCCGCATTTATTGGATAATTGGTCCTTCAAATGGCTTCAAGCTGTCGAAGGATGGCCATCCAACAGGCAGCAGGCCGGAAAATAAGAGAAAAGAGGAAAGTCTAAGGGGGGGGGGAAAACACAAACAGCTAACTAATGTCCTCTTTAACATCCTCTTAACCAAAGGCTAAAACCACTGTGTGGAAGTGGAGGTTTTAGCCTGAAGTTATTGCAAACACAAAGCTGTCAAATAAGACAAACAACCACAAATGCACACCAGTAATTCTCAACTTTTTCAATTAATATTCCACAGTGGTTCAGAGATAATTCAGTGTAGTGAAGCAGCCAGTTTAGAAAATTAACAAAACATAATTTTGTTTTGTTAATTTTCGTAGTCCAAACAAAGCTGTGTACAAGTCTTTTTGAGGTAAGTCCAAGACAGGCCTGAAGTCATTTCCTCCAAGTGAATTTCCAAGTTTGTCACAAACTTTCAATCTCAAAAACACCAACTCAGTCTTCTTTAGTTCCTTAGAGGGTTTTAGAGCAATAATCATGTGTGCAGAGCAAATTTCAAATTAAGCATCAAGTCCAGGTAGTAAAACTGCTGCAGGCGAGTTGTACTTAATAATCAACTTGTCTTTTAAGTGATTCCAGATTAAGTTTGCAAAGATTAGAAAGTTTCAAGTTCTCGAGCCTCTAGTAATCTAAGACAAGTACATTTTTTTAGGGTAATTTCAAGACATGGTCCCAGTCATTTATTCAAGTATAAAACAAGTCTAAGATTTGTCAAACCAAATCTGAAGTTAAATTTCACGTCAAAGATCACATTTCAAATTTGAGTTTATCAGAACAAGTCAAGTCTCAAGTCCTTAAGCACAGCAAATACAGTCTTAAATTTTGTTCGATGAATTAAAGTGAATTCTCAGCTGACGCCAATCACAATTCCAGGTGTAAATCTTTCCCATTTTTAAATGATGATCATACAATTTACGTCCCAAAATGCCATCACTAACGATTCAACGTGTGTGGCCTGTCAAGTACAAGTCTCTGGTGCTATTTCAAATCCCCCCCCCCCCCCCCCATTTAAGGATCACCGTTTTAGCGAGGCAGCATTTATAACATTTTCAGAAGCGGCAGGGTTCCTCCAAACTTTGCTGCATCAAATCAAGTGCCACTTGCTAACCGTTGAACTGTGGCCGATCACACAGCAGGCAGCCTGCAATGTAACAGCTTTCTATCCAGAGTGAGGAAGACATTTTTTTTTGTGTACATGCAGTCATGTCGGGATAGAACAGTACACCATGTCCTAGACTTGTCTGGTATGTTCAGTCCACGATGCCAAAAAAATATTATATCATAAAAGGCAACCATGTAGGAGCAAAGATCTTTGTGGATTAAATCGCACAGTCTCACTTATTCGCCTTCTCATTTTTGACTGTAAACATGTTATATTCAAAGAAACCTTTATTTTTAGCTTTACAGCACAGAAGGGTTGAGAGAAGGCAGTTTGCTATCATGCTGAAGTGGGTATTGAGAGAGGAAGAGGGAAAGGGGGGAGGCATAAGGAAGAGAGTAGCAAGAAAGTGAGCAGAGCGAGAGAAGTAAAAAATGAAAAGATGAAGGGAAGAATGAAAGAATGGAAAGAGAGAGAGGGAGAGAGAGGCAAATGTTTGGAGTGAGGCGTTTTTGCTTTTCAGTCCTGACAGTGTGGAATGTGAGAAGGGAGATCAATGTGGTATCTCTCTCTCTCTCTCACACACACACACACACACACACACACACACACACACATACAGACACACACTCAGGCTGCCAGATGTTCTTCAGCCAATGAGGAAGAAGCGGTCTGGTCTCTTCAGGTCAACCCGCATGTGTCTCAGCACACACACACACACACACACACCAATACACTGAGGCAACCCATCTTTTCCTCTCCTTTCAGCTTTCTTTCCTTGCTGCATTCACTTTAAGTGCATTTGCCAAAATTTCCTATTTTATCAATGAAACGCTCACAGCTTGCAGCACAGTTCTCTTGAGCAAGTCTCCTAGAGCAGAAGGCTTTATTCCACTTAGCAAGGCATCACCTCTGCCAAAGTTAGACGCTCAGTACCGAGTACTACAAGACATGCCCCCAAAGTTGCTGGGGAGGGGGGGGGGGTTAGGGAAGCAAAGAAACGAAGGACAGAGCAGGAAGTGGAAGGGGCAGGTGCAGGAAGTTACTTTTCCAATAGAGAGTAAAGAGGGGGGAAAAGTCCCGGTTTCTCTGTGACATTGGCCTGCTTTTAAAACACCAAGATAACAAAATATTTCTTATCTTAATTTAGCAAAATAAATACATCAAATAATTCTGCAGATCAAACTCAAATATAAAGAAAAGCAAAGGTAATAAAATAATCAGTATAATTGATGTGAACCACAGCAAGTTCTGACCTCCTGTCTTCAGTTCTGGATTCATTTTGAGTGTCTGACACAAGAGAAAGCAGACTGGGACTTTGCAAAATAAACTAGCTTCACACCGGACCTAAACACCAATTAAACGTCAGGGAAGAACATCCAAATTAACACAAACACAGCCAAAGACTGGGGCATAAATTTACTGCTAATCTTGCTGTGTGTGTTTTAAGAGAGTGTGTTTTTCTTTCTCCCCCCCTCTTACATGGATGAACAAAAACACAATAATGCCCCCCACACACGCACACACCCATACACTGTGTCTGGCCCGTCACAGGACCAGATGGCAGAAGGGGTGTTCCAGACAATTTAGAGTCTGTGTGTGTGTTTGTGCACGTGTGTCAGTTTGTGTGCTTGGTGTGTGTGTCTGTGTGTGTGTGGAGAGGCTATATATTTTCCAACCAACCCCCCTTTTCCACACATACACACTCGGGGACTTGGCAGTGCCACTCTGGTGCCCTTGCTGCCAAAAAACTGAGAATAAAACAAAAGCCGGGATGAACCATTGTGCCGCTTCCCACCTCGATCCCACCCCTAACTCTGAACCAGATGGTTTAACCCACTGATCTCTGCAGTGTGAAGGTTCGGTGTGTCTCTGGCAAGTCAGCTCAAATCAATTTGTACATTAAATGATCTCAACAAACAGGTTGCGACGACGTCCAAAACCTGCAAGTCTATCTTTGAGCGAGTTCAAGCGGATCTCCGTTTGAGGTGAATGTCGAGGAGTCGAAACAGCAGAAGGGAGAAATGGAAGAAAAGCAGGAAGCATAGGAAGAAGATCAGGGAGGAAACAGGATGTTTTTAATTTAGAATTTAGATACAATAGCCTTGATACATTCCTTTTATATCACACATATGTCTTGCTTTCACGTAAGCTGCAAAGTGGGCTTTCAGTAAGAAAACATACGTAGGTTGATTCCACCAATTTCGTGTGATGTTTTAGATTTTGCCTTTCTATATATACCCACACACATAAATAGACCCGAGCTTGTGATGCGTTTCGATTTTTCCAGTGAAAGAAATGCCAAAACTGTGCAAGGAGAAAAAATTTGCAAGTGAAAACATGTTTTATATTTTTCTCTTACAATGTTTTTTTTTATCTTTGTTGCTATATGATATATCCCAATCAGCGGGGGTGTATTACTGTAGCAAACCCAGTAATTACATTACAGTTAACATTCTGTTCTGAGGTTCTTCAATCATCTTTACTCTGGGCAGAAAATAGAAAGAAACCAGAGCGTCAGTTATGTAGTAGCTCATCATGATCCATCCTGCCTGTAACAGGACAAGTGTGAGCTTGACCTTGATCTCAGATTGGTTAAAGACCCATTACGTGTTCAATGTGTTTAAGTTTTAGTATTTATTGATCATATCTTGAATGAAAGAGTGGTCTATAACTTTTCAGGAACTGTGATACTTTTATTTACAGGACACGACGATTAAATTGAAGCTATGGTGCACATTATTATAACTAGCAAACCCTGGCGCTACATGTGGGTCTTTGCTTTGGTTTTAGGTCCACATCTATCCTGGTAAATTTATCAGAACAAGATTGACTGTAATAATATAACAAATCTGTTAGATGTCACTTGTATGAAGATGAACGTCTTACAAGTGTCTGCACAGATAGCACAAAGTTAGCAAAGAACCTGAGTGTATACTAGCACCAGCTGGCAAACCAGAGCCTGATCTTAAGCAGGGCTTTAAGTGGCTGTCCTGACACGAAATTATGGCTTATGTCAGTTAAATAACAAAAAAGATGAACATTTCAATAAAAGTGTCGCATGAATAATCAATGCATCATGTTTTTGCTGTTTGAAAGTTTAAAAGTAATAAGATAAAATGTGATGTTTTATCATTTATCAGATCAATGCTAGAGAGATCAAGGGTTAGTGTCTGCCAACAAAAGAAAGCAATTCTGTCTCAATAAGTTTGCAAATGGTTCAATGTGTTTGATTTTATTCTTCCGTGTCCTTCCTGTCCTGTTCCACTGACAAAATCACTCCTGAGGTCAGATTTGAGTTTTTTACTGTCGAGGTCACTGGGGAGGAACTGGAATAGGAAATGTGGGAAAGAAGCAGGAAGAGACAGCAAATGTTGAAGGTTAGGAGCAAATACAAAGTATAATGGCAAACATGTCACATGACTGGAGGAAGTTTTGAACTCAAAATACCCCAAAGAGCATCAATAAAGGTCTAATTTTAGAGGAAAGACTTTGTCTGCGGAAACATGCAACAGAACAAGGACAATAAGTGAGTCAACAACAGTCTGCTGGTTTAGCTGAAGCCTGAAACCGAGGAGGAAGATGGATGGGTGAAAAAAGAAACTAAGTGGAAGGGGAGGGAAATGTAGGAAAAGAAGCATGAAAAACAGAAAAGACAGACTGGAGAATAACAAAAGATGAGGAGGAGGAGGAGGAGGAGTGGGCATGAAAGAAGATAGTTGAATAAAATAAGAATCCATTCGATAGACAAGACGAAGATGGGACTGATGAAGAAGGTTATAATAAACATGTGCAGGAGGAAGATGCTAAGAAAGAAGAAGAGTGTTCATACAAAAGGTTACTGAAGACAAAAAAGGATGCAGAGGAAGGTGAAATCAGAAGTAATCAGGAGGATTAAGGATGAAACAGAGGTGGAAACAGTATGAAGAGTGAGCAGGTCAGTAACACACAAAGAAGGGAGAAGTGTGAGTAAAAAAAGGCAAATAATCTTAAGAATAGGAAGAAGGCTGATTAAGATGTAGAAGCAGAGGAAATGGTGGGAAGAAGAAGTGGGAACAAAAGTCAGGTTGAGGAAAAAGAGATGAAAAAAAGAGGACAAGAAGGTCAACGAGAAACTAAAGGTGTGAGAGACAGGAAAAAGAAAAACCTCTAAAGGAAAAAATTAAGAAGGTAGAGGAAGAAAGGAGGAAGTGAAGCAGCTGATGTGTACAGTAGGAAGTTAGGGTGAAGAACAGCTGAATCAGGGGCAGGAAATTCGCTAAAGATGTGGGTGGAATTGGCCTTTGTGACCACACCAGAACTAATTCCCAAACCTTCGCCACCATATTCCCGCAATGCACTTCTTCTTCCCTCACTTTAGCAACTTCCACGCACATTCACAAGCACGCACTCATTTTGCCCCTCGTCTGCCACACCAAACACACAGGTTTTAATCTCCCCAAACAATTTAGCTTGTCACACACTTGCACTTACAAGCATAAACACACACACAGACACACATGTACTGCTGCCTCCCAGAATAAGTTGGCTGCCTCTAATTGGAGTGGTGTTTGTTGCAGAGAGGTGTTGAGCGCCGCTGTAATTGCCAGGCAGGCTGGTTGACGTTCCCTGTCTCTTTATTTTTTAAGGACTGGGTAATTAGGCTCGGTGACTGCGATTGTGCCGCCACCGCCGCCGATATGAGCGAACAGGTGTGGGAGCCGGCGACCGAAACACACGACACCTCGCACACGTCACAGACCGACCGCAGAGCGAGAAGAAGAGGCTATTTTACAGCCGATAAGGAGGCCTAGAGACGTAAGGTTTCACCAAAAGATCCCGGAGATGGAGGACTGAAACCGTGATCACCGTGGGTGGGGGGTGAGGGTTGGGGTAGGGGTAGCATAGGTGACGGTGGTATTCAGTTACCTTCAGCTGATTGGAGGAGAGGAAACGAGCAGATTGTGTGAATGAGCAGGAAAAGAAAAGACACCTGTGAATGTAACTAATAACTCAACAAAAAGGTGCAGCCACTTGATGTGCGAGGCAGAGGCTTAGCAGTGCACAGCAGTGCTTGAAGCTACATGCTAGCATGCTCATAGTGACAATGCTAAGGTTATGATCTGCAGGTACAAGTAGAATGCTGCCGTTCTATCTACTTTTTCAAACCACAAATGCCTTAATATCAACGTGTCAGAGCCAAAAATATGTTTTATATCATCAATACTGTGTGAAAAAAAAGGTGCAACGCTACTTTAAGCAATATAATGAGGTTAATCCACAGCTGGCATATGCTATTAAGCAACATAATATTTTATTCCAAAAAAACAATACGACACAATTTGTTCTGCATCCTCCAGCCCCCGGTCCTCATAGACCCCTCGTTTTAAGGGCATAATTTAATTTTCTGTGCCATGTTTGCATATTTGCTCTTTTTACAAAATATGAAAGCAATTAATAATCTGAACAAAATGATTGGTTCTGCCAGCACATGCTGTTTGATGTCACAAGTTCCTTTGTAACAAATGGAAATTGTCCTGGGGCACACAGTGCAGTTGTCCTTGTATCTAGTCTCCATCACACATATCAGTCATTGGTCATTTTTCCATTTTAACCTTTTTTATGCAAATAGACTACAGTACTGTCTGCTGTAAATTCTCTTTCCTCAAAAGCACTGACAAGCACTGAAAGCACTAACTTTGAGACGCAAGAAACATAGCATGGATAATATTTTGTTCAGTTAATAAAAAGATATGAATACCATGTAGCGATGATGGGACTTCTGTCATGATGTAGATATGATATACCTGGTGTCAACAAGTGTTATAAGTTCCCATTTCCTTATCTTGTTTGTTGGCCAAAATAATAATAAATACTTTATGAATCTTCTACTATATCAAACTATGGCCACTAACAATACAAACACTTCAAACAGAGGCTGTGCCTGAAACTGACACATTCCAGTGGTTCTTCTCTTTTGTCTTTTGCTATTTTATTTACTTTTCTTTGCTGTTGGCATCATAGATGCTAAAAGGTGAAACTTATAACCAGAGATGGGCAGTAACGCGTTACTGTAATCTGATTACTTTTTAAAGTAACAAGTAAAGTAAGGGATTACTATTGCAAAAAAGGTAATTAGATTACCGTTACTTTCCTGTAGGAACGCTGCGTTACTGCGTTACTAAAACCGTGATTTTTTGCGAGAATGTCTCATGACAATGACGTAAGCGAGTGCGACGTTCGTGACAACAGCTGTGTGCAGATCAACAACGGATAATATATCGAGTGCGGGAGAGAGTATGAGCGTGCAGCGTTTAAAGCGTGGAAGTACTGACCTTACTTTGAGTTTGATTCCATTAAAAGTGACAAAAACATTAGTGTCCGCTGTGCGTGGGAAGAAAACTTCTTTTTACAGCGACGTAATAGGAAATTCACAGAGAAACTTGTGGATTCTTCCACTGACCGCTGTGGCACACCTGCACCAGGGTAAACCTCCGCCTACCCTACTCCTGCTAAACAGGTGAAAATAGAGCAACAGGACTGCTGGTCTTTGACTTTATTTATTTTCTGCTGTGTTTTACTTGCATCTATTTAAAAGACTGAGTGTAAACACAAAAAATATTTTTTATTTTATGTGCTGGAATGTGCAGAAAATAGGTTTAATGTTAAACTAATTTCTTCCAGTCAGAGAATGGTGCATATAATTTAATTTTTACTTGATACATAAAGTTAAAAGATTAAAACTGATAAAACAAGTTAAAAAAAAAGAGACTTTTCCATTTGATTACATTTTGTATGATGGATTATGCAGAAAAAGTAGAATTGGGCTGAAAGATCTATCGCTTTATCACCTATTCAGGTTGTAAATCGAGTTTTTAAAAAGTAACTAAGTAACTAAGTAATTAATTACTTTTGAAAATAAGTAATTAGTAAAGTAATGGGAATACTTTTTTGGGGAGGTAATCAGTAATTAGTTACTTATTACTTTTTTCAAGTAACTTGACCAACACGCTTATAACAGCCATTTGTTATTGACTGTTAATATGTACCCTTGTTCCAGCTCTCTCTCCATACGTCTGATTTATCAATCACTTAGGCCTGGCAAGTGATTTCACAGTTACACCCACCCCTGGGTGTAACTGTGCTCATTGGCTAACGACTCGTCTATTGTAGCCAATGAGCCTGCCTCAGATAATCCTCCATTTTGAAATATAGTATGATAGGGATTTAGAAAATACACTTAGTGTTTTTATTCAGTATGGCCTGAAATGAGCGACTGCACCCATAAACTCATTAGGAAAGTGTTTATTGAGAGGTCAAATCAGAAACTGTTTTCCCCATAGACTTCTATAGGACTGGAAGTCTTTGTGCAACTATCACCTTCAATTGGCTTTAAACTAGAAAACGGGTTTACAGCACTTAAGCATTGGATTCATTTTTCTGACCTGGAAACCCCGTCCATGTTTTATACTGTCTATTGCAACCAAAATATCCCCTGCATGCCAAAAAGCATTTTCAACATCTATAATTGTCCAAGGGACATCTGAAAAACTATCAACAGGAACTTTTGCTTGTCCCCTGAGCCTAGAAAAGTGAGCCAATCGTGGCTTTATAGATGGGATTAAGAATGCTGATACCCTTTTTCTGCATCAGTGCCAGAGAAACTGGCAACATAAAATTGCCACAGAATGGAGATCAAATGGCTGCAGCTGTACAGACTGTAAAAACTCCTAACTTCTTCATTTCACTCCAAGCATTAACAGCTAATTACCAACACCTTGTCAACTGAAAATGACCTTGAAGGGATAGGCATGTCACTCGCTAATGGCAGTAAACTGCTACCATCAAAATATTGTCAAGCTGAGGAATATTGGCTCTTCAGTCCAATAATTGAATCAAGACATTAAACAGCTGAAACTAGATATTTGCTGATAAAATCTTTATTCATATTTGCCCTGTGAAAAGAAAAAGCGTGTTCACTTTGCTGTCTGTCTTCCAAACCACTCTCCACAGTTAATGACTGGTTTATACTTGAAGCATACAAATCAGACAGGTAACCAGCTGCAGGTGCACAACAGATGCTTCTAAAAACATTCACTTTTGATGCCAGCCAAAAGCTGATGAAGACCAGCAATTAAACACTGCCACTTTGTTGACCTTCAGTCTACTTATTACAAAGTGCTTAACAAAGTAACACAACACTGCTGGCGCACCCGTCCAAAACATCAGCGAAACTAAACTTACAGACCATTTACACATCTATGTCTGACATCCAGTTACAACAAGTCAAAGTCAGCTTTTGCAGCTGGACGTGCAATAATGATAAATGTGAAGACGGTCCCAACTTGCGATAATATTGTGACTGAAATATGTTTAAAGTGTATAAAAATGAAATTAGCTAGTACTGGTCAGTTGATCTGAAAATTAGTTATAAATGCAGAATGATAGAATACATTACACATGGAGAGGCCATGTGCTGAAGAAATACATGAAGTATTAGTTATTAGACAACCTACTGTACTGCCCATGCCATGGCTGACCAAAAGGAAGCTCTCTTACATGGGATTTAATGGTGTGAACGCCATATTATAAACCAAAGCAAGAGCTTTATTTAAGGACTCAGTCAGAAAGGCTTGGAGACCTGTTAGTGACCATCTGACAACAAGTCGCTACAGAAAAATGTGTATTCCCTGACTGGTCCCTGACTGAAATTGGTTACAAAGAGGTTGTTGCAACAGAAACCTCCTTACATTACCTTAGTTGCCATGGTCACCGTTAGCCAGCATGAAAGGTGAACAGATGCCATCAAGGTAAAGTTGTGCCTGACCACTGCAACAAACGCATTTCAAAAGTTTACTATGAAGAAAGATGGTCTCAGTTACCAGGTTGTTACCAGCAGAGATGGGCAGTAACGCATTACTTTTTTTGAGTTACTATTGCAAAAAAGGTAATTAGATTACTGTTACTTTCCCGTAAGCACGCTGCGTTACTGCGTTACTAAAACCGTAATTTTTTTGCGAAAATGTCTCATGACAGTGACGTAAGCGAGTGCGACATTCGTGGCAACAGCTGTGTGCAGATCAACAATGGATAATATAACGAGTGCGGGAGAGAGTATGAGCATGCAGCGTTTAAAGCGTGGAAGTCCTGACCTTATTTTGAGTTTGATTCCGTAAAAAGTGACAAAAACATTAGCGTCCGCTGCTCACTGCGTGGGAAGAAAACTTCTTTTTATAGCGAAAAAACCCTAAACGTCCGAGCAAGCACCAAATACTCTGCCGCTGGAATGTGAAATTCACAGAGAAACTGCCGGATTCTTCCACTGACCGCTGCGGCATGCCTGCACCAGGGCAAACCTCCGCCTGCCCCGCTCCTGCTTTACAGGTGAAAATAGAGCAACAGGACCGCTGAGTCTTTGATTTTATTTATTTTCTGCTGTGTTTCACTTGCATCTATTTGAAAGACTGAGTGTAAACACAAAAAATATTTTCTTTTATGTGCTGGAATGTGCAGAAAATAGGTTTAAATGTTGAACAAATTTCTTCCAGTCAGAGAATGGTGCATATAATTTAATGTTTGCTTAATGCATAAAGTTAAAAGATTAAAACTAATAAAACAAGTTTTAAAAAGAGACCTTTTTGTTTGATCACATTTTGTATGATGGATTATGCAGAAAAAGTAGAATTGGGCTGAAAGATCTATTGCTTTATTACCTATTTAGGGGATAAATCATGTTTTAAAAAGTAACTAAGTAACTAATTACTTTTTTCAAGTAACTTGACCAACACTGGTTACCAGGTGCACTTTTCACAGTTTTACTACTAAGCAACTAAGCTAGCAACTGCCAGCAACCTCCTGAAACCATTAATCAAACAGTTTGCTTAATAAACTCTGGGAAAGGAGGCAGGAGGTCCCTGACTGGTCTCTAGGCCTAAGTGATGGGGCTTTGGCAAAAAATCCACAGCAACCTCCAGCAACAACTCGCAAATGGTGAGGAAATATACATTTTTATCTCAGACCAGTGGTCGGCAAGCCTGCGTAACTGAAGCCTAAACCTTACAGGTGACTTTGGTGCTTAAACTGAACCAAACACCAAGCCCAGAAGAAAATGCTTTCCACACAAGTCTCACACACGAGTTTGCATTGTTCTTTTTTGAACTGGAAACACCACCGGATGGTAAGAACCAACGACCATTGCAAAACTAGTTCACAATGACAGAAACTGTTCCTACCTTGAAACAAAAATCTGATCGAAACACAGTCAAATAAACTCAAACTAAAGCTTTAGAATTCAGTTTAGCAAGAGAAAATTATTCTATTTTAACCAGAAGCACTGGATCAGTTCGCATCTGCATACATTTTCACTGACAATAACCAAAGCAAGCCTAAACAACAAGTTAGCTGCAACTCCTCACCTCTCAACTACCCAACAAAGTTAGCTTGAACTCACACAAAAAGTCTGGATTATCAGCTTATCTCACCAAGTCACCAGAAACAGAGGATCTGGGTCTCCTCTTTTAATCCATTTCTGCTGAAAGCAAAGCCCAAAACACAGAAACAAATTTAAAAAAATGTTAACTGGACCAAGCTCAGTGGCAACTGAGAAAAGCAAGACTACTCTAAACTTAAGATCTCAGCCCAGCCCCTAACCTTTCAGTGTCGTCTTCGGGGAAAACATATGGAGCTCCGACTCGGTAGCGAGCCGGCCCGTCGAAGCAAGCGGCATGTCAATCTCCTGAGCTTTGAGAAAAAGAAAAAACACACAAATCCATGCCGAGTACTTACAGGCGCTAACCTTGAAATCACTGCCATTATTAGCAGAGTCATTATTAGCATTAGAAAAGCAAATGGGGCTAATAATATTTGCCATTATGGCTAAAAACGCCTATTAATCCCTAATCCGCACCACAATTAAGAGCATGGTTGGGTGTTTTTGTGAGTCGTTCTGCATCGCCTTGCCGGGGAAATGAGACAATTTAACAGCCTCAGAGGCAGAGAGAAGGTGGGAGGGTGAGGTATTGAGCGACTGGCTCCTGCTCTCCATCTCTATTTTGAAAGCGACCAGCCGGGGTGTTTTTGAGTGACGGGCGTAACGGAGGCAGATTTGACTGAATAAAGACAAGAGGGTGGTGGTGGGGGCGTCACTCGCCGCGCTGAAGCGCGTTATCTGTCTCGGTACAAGTGCATCAAATCAAACGGGAGAGGGGATATTATTAAAGCAACCCCCTTTTTTCTCCGCTGTGAACTGTGACTTAATAAGCTATGCCAATTAGGAGAACAAAAATCAGGCATGCCATCGGGGCTGTATCTGCCCTTGCCCAAATTTCTCTGCTAATGCGTGAAGCTCGCTGGCAAAGGCGACAGAGCTGCTGCGTTTTTTTTCTTCTGTTTGTCTTTGGTTTTGACAGGAAAAGAAAGAAGACACTGGGGTGGAAGGTGGGACAAAAATAAAACGGGATAAAGCTTACTGATTTGGCGATCATTCAAAGAGATGATGTTTTTAAAGGAGGAACGCTGATGTTTTTCTCCCCCCCAACAAATCTAATGAAAAGAGAAACATCAACCAGCTATGGATTTGTTCTTCTCAAAAGTATTGTTTGTATATTTACATTGGAATATCTTATTTCTCGGTGCCATCTAGCTCAGGAGCTGTCCAAAATGTCATACAAACCCAACAGTAAGCCACACTGCGGTGGCTGTTTTTGGCTCATATTTAAGGAAGATTTGCTTTCAGCCTCAGACTGTTTCATTTGAATCATCTTTAGAACCATGAGCATGTGCAACTACATGAGTAAACATTGTTTAAAAACTACAGTACAGTCCTTTACATGTATGAACTCATGTGGAGGTTCTGATGTTGGCTTTGAGTGGCCTGGTCCACTCCAGGAAATCCAGGAAATAACAGCAACCTTTTAACCCATAACATTAGTGATGTCATGTATTCTGCTGGCACCACAGAAAGCAACACAGTTCTTCTCCACCCTCCTGGTGACCAGGCCGATGAGTCCTGCCTCTCTGAAGAGGTCAGAAAAGGTTTACAATAAACCCATTAAAAGAAAAGAAAAAAGACAGTTTGCTGGTTTTCTGATGAAGTCAAGCAACACAACCTGTGAGTATTCCTTAAATAAAAGCACACAGCAAGTGAAAGTAGCCCATTAATAATTAAAATACTGACGATGATGATGAAATGATAAAGGACAGGACACCAATCCCAGTCTTGGTTTGCGTCACTCTAGCACCAAACTTCAAAATGTGTCTTCTTTCTGTCTGTCTTATACTTCCTTGTTTCAGTTCTTTGCTAACCTTTACTATCTTTAATTTCTTCATATCCCTTCCCTTTCCCTTTTCCCATTGTTTCCTTTCACTGATTCATCAGTTCCCTCCTTCCTCGTGTTAGTCTTTTCTTAAACGCCTTTAGTAGTATCGTTCCTCTCTTATTCCTCACTCTTTTCCTTCTTGCTATAGTTATGCCTTCTTGTCCCTTTTCGTATTTTCTTTGACATTTACCATCTAATTTTGTTCTTTTTGTCCATCATTCACTCACCATTAAATTCTTACTTTTTTTAATCAGTTCTCCATTAACCCTTTATATTCCATTTCCTTTGTTTTTTGCTTCCTTTCAACTTTTCAACCTTTTTTGGTTCTTCCTTTCATGTTACGTCCCTCTAAAATTTCTCCCTCATTCTCTCCGTTTCATTGTTACCCCTTCCTCTCTTACTTCTCCATTAGCTCCGCTCCATCCCTTGTTTACTTTCCTTACTACACAATTTCTTTGAGTTTTTATGACTTATGTAACTTTTCATTTCTTATTTCATCTTAATTTGATTTTATTTCTGTGTCCAATTATTTAAAATTCCTCTTATTCTGTTCTTTCCTTCTTTTGTTTCTTCCTTACTTCCTTCTTTCCTTCCTCTGTCACCTTTGTTTCTTTCTGCTTCCAGGAAACACTTCCTTCATCTCTCAGTGCCAACTTTAAGACACATGACAGCAGGGTTGATGGTTTGCCCTCACACTGCCAAACCTCTCTTTCCTCCCACCCCCACCCTCCATGGTCCCAACTACACACATAAACACCTGCCCACACATATTTGCTTGTTCAGACAGACAATTCAAAAATCAATGCCTCAAATCTCTTACACTCATTTTTTTTCCAATGCTCAACCTTCGTTTTGCTGAGGACACACACATTTACACGCTCTCGCTCGCTCACACACACACACACACATCTCGGTCGCCTTCCAACACCACTGACAGGGAGACAAACAGCGGATCTGAGAGGTTACAACGGCTTTTTTTTTTAAAGAAAAAAAAAAAAAAGAGGAAAACACCAAAACCAGCCAAGACCTGAAATAGACGAGTGGTGGCAGCGGCGGTGGTTTTGACAGGCAGAGTGAAGCCGCTCACTGAACGGCTTCATCCAGGAGGAGATTAGAAACACACACACACACCGAGTTTGAAGTGTGCATTATCTTTCCAGGGATGATCCCAAAATAAACAACAACAACAACGGCGAAATCTCTCAATAATTAAAACGCCTAATCCACTTCCTGGTTGGTGATGACCGTGGGCTGAGCATGTCAGCCGAGACTGTGCGGTGTTCATGTTTAGATGCTTTTGTGTTTTAAGGTGAATTTATGGGCAGAAATACAAGGGCTTACACGGAGAGGTACATTCACAGCTTTGTGTGAAGGCTGTCATTTCAGAGTTCAATCTCTACATAAAGACATGGTTGGGAAAATGTCACTCCTTATCCTCAAAAGCATCAGATAAACCAAATCCTACAAAATATTTTTAGCCCTCTGCCTCGTCTCACTGAGACGTTATTTTTATATTCAACACCTCAGTGTTTTCTGCTTTTATCCAGGCTCTTCTTACATCCAAACTTTCCTTCACCACCTATTTCCTACAGGACTTGGAAACGGGCTACTTTCTTTAGTTAGGATATATAGGAATTTAAACACAAAGACATGTGTTAGTGGAAATGTGAATTACTGTGGAGCAGTGCCCACAGCACCAAAGATCAAAAACTGTACTGAAAGCAGGTACTGCTCGGTGATCAGTGGTCCATTTAATTCTCAAACTAAAGTAAAATTTCACATCAGGGTACAATTAAACGATGCCCTAAAAAGGCTTGGAAGAGATCCTTTTCATATGTCTTTTCTAAGTAAGTGAGTGCAAATCAGCTTGCTAACTAACAGCAGGTTGAATGTAGCAACATTCACCTTGCTGAGTCTTGTCCTGACAGAGGTTTCTTCCTGTTAAAAGGGAGTTATTCCTTTCCACTGTTGCCCAACTGCTTGCTCATAGACGGTTGTCTGACTGTTGGGATTTTCTCTATATTACTGTAGAGTCTTTTTTTTTAACAAGGATGCCGACACTTGGCATCTGCTAATCTGCTAATATACAGGTCAATCGCATGTGCCACCATCCTAAGATAACAGCCAAGCTAACATTAAATCAGCTCAAGTGAAAAAACAACCAATACTGGGCACACTTAGCTCAACAAAACATCATCTCAATTCAACGTAACCTTTGAAAAGAACAAAATCCGTCACCTAGGGCGATCGTGGCTCAAGAGTTGGGAGTTCGCCTTGTAATCGGAAGGTTGCCGGTTCGAGCCCCGGCTCGGACAGTCTCGGTCGTTGTGTCCTTGGACAAGACACTTCACCCGTTGCCTACTGGTTGGTTGTCAGTGGGCTCGGTGGCGCCAGTGTCCGGCAGCCTCGCCTCTGTCAGTGCGCCCCAGGGTGGCTGTGGCTACAATGTAGCCTGCCATCACCAGTGTTTGAATGGGTGGATGACTGGATGTGTAAAGCGCTTTGGGGTCCTTAGGGACTAGTAAAGCGCTATACAAATACAAGCCATTTTACCATTTACCTACTTTTCATGCAAATACCTGTGTCCTTACAATATTATGGAAAATCAGTGCTTTTATTACATGTTCTTTACACTGGAACCTATGCAGCACGTTTTTTTAGAGTACCAAGAGTCTACAGAGAAATTTATAAGCAGCAGAAAGGTTTGCATTAACTTGTAATGCTTTGTCAAAAGGTGATAAATGTTACTGGGTTATTATGCTCAGCATATTGAAAATGTTTAAACTATTGTGAGCTAAGTTATGCGAGACTATTGCATCATTTGGTCTATGAGGGTACCCATAGAGCAGGATATAATAAGGTTTTAAGATGATGTTGTATCCATTCATTTATATATGCACAAATGTTTTCTTGATTGACATTTCTAAACTTATCAGGATCATTCAGTAGTATGGCTACCAAAGCTCTGAGTCATACTACTGGCCTTTTAAGTCATGTTTTTCCCGATTTTCAGAAAACGTGACCTGACCCCTGACTGCGAGGTGGAGATCACTGAGATTTGAACTCATCTGAGATTCTTAGTAGATGCACCTACGGCACCAATTTGACATTGATGCATTCACAAACTTAGGTGTCCACGTCCCCTGACCTTTGACCCAGCAGGGTGACAACAATGTCCCATCAATCTTTTACGGCGGAGAAGTAAAGAAACTGATTGAAAATTAGCTAATAGAAATCTTAATTTCCTAAAGTCTAACTTTAGGTAGGCCTACTTACTGGCTGTGTGAAGAAACACAAAGTTCTCTTTTTATGAAACATCAAGAATTTGTACGATCAAAGTTTGAAATCATCATTTATGTGACATTAACTGGAAGAGTATAAACAGCTTAAGGTATGCATTTACAAACAGAAGTAAAAACTTTACAGGACTGAGCATGAACACAAAATTTCAAATGTATGAAAGCGCATCATTCAAAGCAGAGTAACTCCTGTCAGTCTACAGTGAATGGACCCCATTCCATGTCAGCACGTCCCAGCCTATGGCCTCAACCCAGCCTTTGGAAACCGCTCCTCTCATGGTTGTGTAGGTCTATAGAGTTCTAATTAGCTGCATTCACAAACAGCACCAGGCTCATCAAAATGCCGAGGCCTGCAGAAAGCCACAGCAGGGGTGAGCAGAGCGCGCGTGCACGTGTGTGTACACGAGGATATTTAGATGTGTGTGTATGGGAAACACAGTGTGATTTATATAGTAGGGTAAGAGTACGCGCGTGTGACTCCACGGTGTGTTCCTGTATCAAAAGAAAAAGAAAAAAAACAACAACAATCCTAACATGAAGATACACTTTGAGGCAGCAAACCTAAGGCCTAAAAAACGCTACAAATTCAGCAAAACTGAGACTTTTTTTTTCTTTTGCCAAAAATCGTAACATTTGTCGTCCTCCCTCGCATTTGTATGCACGGCACAGGAGCAAACAACATCACCGAAACCGTGGAGCACAAACAACAACAACCACACAACGAAGCAGTAAACAAAGAAGATGCCTCGCCATCTCTCTGTATTCCAGCCAACTAACAAAATGGCTTCCGAACGCCGTTTAGAGGCAAATAACAGGAGCGGGAGCAACAGAAAGGACCCGGCTGTTTTCTGTGAAGACCTTCCAGAAAAGACTTTAAACAGAAAGTATCCTACTGGTATGGTGGCTGAAGGCTGCTTAATAAACACTGCAGATGCTGCCGAACATACACCAGACATACCGCAATGCAATCCTGTGAAACACATGAGGAAAATGCACCCAAACGCACAATGTGATCTCAAAGCAAAGAACGATGCATCCAACCACAGAGGTGGCAAAAGGTGGAGAGCGTGTGCTTATTAACATGAATGCACCTCACTGAGTAATGCAAATTTGTTTTACGTACCCATTGCAAATGTTATCAACATACAGTATAAGATGCACAGGACAGCATCTGCCTTCTTTTTTCATCCTTTCACTTCATTGGCTGAACCAGAACAGAAGCATAGCAGGCACTTCCAAGGATACTATTACAGTTAATTACAGCACCTCAGTAACATTATTTTTCATGAAGATAACTGATAAAATCATGGAGCAAATATGTTTTTACATATATGCATATCAGCTGATGTGATCAAAAGTCTCAACCAGTCCAAAGGCTGAAGCTGTTTCAAAACTGCTAAACAAAAAAAGAGCAGAAGAGTAATGCTGAAGAAGATGTCTGGTAACAAAAATAATAGCTTTGCTAATTTAACAGGGTAATGGCTAACCACAAAGGAGCAGAAATGAATGGATGAATCATTTTCATGGAAAACAGCTACAGTACAAGTTTATTGCCCTAATCTGCTTTCAGTCTTGGATCTGGTCAGAATGGATCTTAGATATCCCCAGGAGGCAATTTCAATAAGTGGATTTCAGCCCTTTCTGAATGTATCTTGGATACATTAAGACCACCCGTCCATCTATCTATCTATCTATCTATCTATTTTTCTACTTTTCATCAACAGAAGGAGCTGCACAAGAGGGCAACAGTCCACGCAAAGATAGCCAGACCTCCTTTGGACCTGATCACCTCCTCCTCTTCTGGTGGTACACCAAGGTATTCCTGCGACAGATCAGGCCCACGGTCTCCTCATGGTTGGACGTACCTGAAACATCTCACCTAGGAGCCCAGGAGGCATCCTGCTCAGATGTCCATATCTCTAAGGGTCATCCCAGACACACATTGAAAAAAGCTCACTTTTCATACAATGGGTGGAGTACCAATGTAGATTGCCAGTAAATCAAGAACTTTGACTTCATGCTCAGCTCAGAAAGGATTCAATCCAATAATCTCCAGCTCCATTCTTCCCATACATATGAAAAAACAAACAAACAAACAAGCAATCCTGAATACAAAAAAGAAAAAAGAAAACAGATATAATAAGAACCAAGTGACAAATTCAATCAATGAGTGAAAACTGACATGCCGCTGAACAAGTATCAGCTAATGATGACTATGATGTCACTGTGTTTACATTCTCTGGACTATACTTACACTGTAATCTCTAACTTAAAACGCTAAGCTGGCTAACTGTGGCCATGCCCCCCAAAAGACACAACCTACAGCTAACACAATGTGAGAAGTCATATGTAACAGTGGTAAAACTGGCAAACTGGGACAGAATACACAATATTTTGCTTTTTCAATTTTCTCTTTTAATTCTGCACCTCACTAAAGTCAAGTTGACAGTTGAGCAAGTCCAGAGTTATTAGCATGGGAACATTTAAAAGAATATACTAAATTAAAGTAGGCCATGTTGGTCCAGCAGTTTTACTGTTGTCTTCTTTTAGTAATTCTGAGCTCTAAGATGCATGGCATATGCTGCTTTGAAGCATCTAATAAACCTTTGTGGAAGGACTGAGACTGATTATTGTTCCAAATAAATGAGTCTCTGCGTGGAGGTTGATATTCCTGACTGCCTGTCATCAGCGGATCACCATAAATCTAAGAGACTGAATTAACTTTAGGATGACAGAATAGTATTACTACTTAATCAAAACTTTAGCACTACTTTAACATAAATCAACTGCTAACTTAACGGTTCGGTTAACACATTTTTTTGCATAATTTAATTTCGCCAGTTTTCTGGTTTAACTCCTTGAAAATTCAACTCTGTGATAAGTGCAATAGCTGAGCAGTGCTACAAGGTGATGCTTCTTTCATTTTTTTTTTTTTTTTTTTTTGGGTCGGGGAATAGTGGAGAGGTTTACACGGAAACTAATGGAAAGTCTTATCATGAACAGCTAGAAAATGTAGCTGTGGTGACCTGGCATTTTATGGCTGATGTTCAGTACAGGTAAATGTGTGGAAGTGTGCCAGTGTGGAAGTCCACATTCCCTAGGTCAGCATGGTGTTACTAGCACCATACAAGTTGCAGGTTGTGCAACTGATCATTTAATAAACATGTGTTATCACCTCATGCTTTTTCATGTAGTGGCTAAAAGGTATCCATCGATCAGTTTGAAACAAAAAAGTAATGGGTGGTTTGTATTTACTTCTCTGAGCGTATATATGCAGGGGGTTAGGGATGATGCACAGCAGACACATCACTGAGGATATATTGGCAGTCGCCCATTACTGAACTGACGCTGGCTGAGTGAAAAACTTTTAAATAACACCCAACCCTCTGAAGTACTTCCTACTAAGAATATAACTGCCTGGCTGGATGAATGAATCAATAACATGACATACCTAAAGACTCACTGACTCACTCTCTGACCAGTTTACAACCTCGCTGATGCACTCAGTGAATGTGTGCCATATTTAATCACTGACCTGCTGAATGAATGAAACACAGACTCCTTAACAAAACTGAATAAATGGTTGATTGAATGAATTAAAACACTTTATCAGACTGAACTGAGGGTAAAAGCCAGACACAACATTATGAATCAGCATTATCAATATCCACATTTTCAAGTTGGAGCCACCACATTCCACCGCTGACGAAGCCAAACCGTGCCTGTTTGACACAAACACTACCAGCGCATAGCAAAACAAAGCAAACTGATCTCCACAGCACAGGAAGGAAAGAACGACTGCGGCAAATCAGAAAAACAGGAAGTGTCCTTCAGGAATGAACCTGAGCAGCTGAAACACAGATGGGACCCCCCTCCCAAAAAAGTCAGAAAAATTACATCACCGTTTATCCAAGATTAGCATTCATATACTTATATAATGTGAAATAAAGCGGGAATAAAAATAAAATTCAATATTGTGAGTTAACTCGAGAATTATCTACTTGTTAAAAACAACAATGTCCCCAGATTCAAGAAACTGGGTGATTTGTTTTTTGTTGTTTAAATAAAATACATAATACGGAGACCATTTTTCTACAAACAATGTAGGAAAGTATTATGAGACAGATTTAAGCATATTCAAAGTCATATAATCAAACCAAGCAATGTTATTGTTTGTACACAATACGAGTAATGTAAAAATATAAACAGTATGAGTAAGCTGTGTTCTTAAATCGTCAAGCCAAATCTCATTTGGCTTTCAAGTCCGCTTGAAATATAAAGTAACCCACAATGCAACACAGCATAAAAACCAAAAACTGCAAATCCACGTATTGAACACTGTCACCCACATTAGAAAATTCAAACAGCAAACAAAGCAGCAGTGAGCAGGTGTAAGAGGAAGGAGAGGAGGAGGCTGAGGAAAAGAGCAGAAGAAGAAGGAGAAAAAGAAGAAAAAGAAGATGATGAAGTGAGGGAGGAAAAAAAAAAAAAGAGAAAGCTGACGTACTTGAGCCGGAGAAATGTCCGCTCCCCAGGGAGGTTGGCCCGTTCTTTCCACTGCTAACAGGAGGGGAAAACATCTACAAGACAAACAGAGTGCACATTACCTCCGAGAGCACTGACACTGCACACAGCAAGACACATCTCTACAGAAACGTCAATGCAGCTACATGTGAAAAGCTTCATTCCAAAACGCCAATCCAACATTTGGCTGAGAGCTGTCAGCCCCTCATCTCATTATGGTCTTATTAGGAAATGTCATAAATTTAATGGTAACATGTACTCCCCCCCCCCTTTTTTTTTCTCCATAGGGTATACTGTCTGTTTTTTAAATGCATGATGTCTTGTTTTGGAAGGAATCTTTGTGTGGATGTTACCAAGGAAAGTGTCCAACGTGACTAGGGCTGGGTATTGGTTGATTTAATACTAATAAGATACATCTGTTCAAGTGCCAAACACTTGACTTTGAGAAATGCCCCATTTGTTTTTCAAGAAGCCAAAGTTGTCACAGAAGTTCTCATTGCTATACAAGAACTTCAGGAACTCTGTAAGGAAAATTAAACCAATGTATACATCTCTCCAAGAATTTTATGCCGTTTGTTTTGTTTTATAGGGAAAAAAAAAGATGCAGTTTTGCAAAACAATTTTGTAACTAATTGGTATGTCCAGGGTCATATCCCAGGAGAGGTCAAGGAAGTTAAATGTCAAGATCCAAAACAATGCCAAGAAGTTTATAGTCAAGTCCCAAGTGAAGACAAACAAGTCCCAGGTCACGCATGTGCACATATGGGCAACAACACCCATATCAAGACTAACATGTACAAGTCAAATCCTACATCAAGACTGGCAGGTAAATCCAGGGTCATGTTTAAATCCAACAAAGGTCAAGGGTAAAGCTCCAGTAAGTCAAAAGACCCAAATCGATGCAATCATAGTCATGTCCCAAGTAAAGACAAACAAGGTCTAAGTCCTGTCCATGAGAAGATAAGCAAGTCCAGGGCAAGTGCACTCGAACAAATGAAAAATCATATCCCAAATCAAGAGCAATATGTTATGAATTATTTTGTGAAACGGTCGAGTCCTTCATCAAAATGTGCAAGTTCCAGGGGTCAAAGGTCACGTTCCAAAAAGTTAAAAGCCAAGTCCCAATGCAAGGTCAAAAGATCCCAGAGTTAAGATGAGTAAGGGTCAAGTCCTGCAGAGAAGATATTTCACATCATAACAAACATGTCAACAGTCCAATGTTGAGACAGGCAAGTCCCTAATCATGAGAAGATGACGTAAGTCCAACAAGTGAAAACTCAAATCCCAAATCCAGTCCTTCATCAAAACATGAAAGTTCCAAGTCATGGGAAGAGGGGAGTCCAGAAGTCAGTATCTTAAATCAAAGTTCCCACTCCAAGTCCAGATCAAGTCCCTAACGTTCAAGTCCTTTAGAGAGTAACATTTTTAAATATATAGAAATTTAGAGAACCAATGCAAGTGTAAATTTTAGAAGAAAATTGAACTCAAAGTAATCCTGTCTTTATGCACTTTATATAAGAAAAAAAAAATTATTTGCAGTCAACCTCAGGAGAGGTACATGAAAATGTAATGTTCTTAGGTACCGTGCTGATTGAATTTGATTGGCTGCTGTAAAATAATTAAATAATTCAAAATAAAATCATCTACAGAATGATGTCATGTCCTAATTTAAAAAGGGAATCAAAGGCACTGATATTAAAAGTAAAATTCAATGTACAAGTTTTTATTTTGGAGTTTTAGTCAAGAAATCAGATTCCTGACTTTGGTCAGCACCTCTTGATGCAAGGTTTTGGCCCTTCTCCGTTTTCCACTTGATGCTATGGACACATTTAGGTCTGTACTCAATCCTAATCAGAGAATCCCAGCTCAGAGCTAAACACTGAAATGAAGACTTGGTGTTCCAAAACACTGTGGGATTATTTTTGTGAAGCGGAGAGAAATCAAATTCCTCTTTCAGCATCTGTGAAAAATAAACAGGACCACTTATATCGCCTGCTCACCTTGGTGAAAAATATGTTTTCATTCTAAAGTGTCACTTTTGCCAAATGTTGGATGGCTTATTTTGGAATGAAACACTTCATATCTACTTCATATCTGACTTAAACATATGAGATAATCATCAGAACTAGTCACCATCTGCTCTACACATCTACAGGAAAATCAAGCCCACGTTAAGACAGACTGAAGCTGAATACTGATTCCTGCCGTGCTTCGAGATGAGCTACTGTAAAGCTTTACAACAGAACACTTCACGCTATCAAAGTGAGACATCTGACCCTCACAGATAACCCCTCTGGATGAACATCAGGCCCGTGTGTTGGCATGGCTGACCGCAAACACACTCCGAGCTTCACACTTACAGACGGTACAAGATTGTACTAAGTCAAGGCGTTCGAGAGGCTTTTGGTTTTATTTCAGATCAACCAGAATTCTGATAAATTAAACCCTGACCCAAAGCAGCGAACACTTGATCCATCACTGTTCTTAATGCTGCTTGCTGGGCCTGGAAGTGCGTCTGCCGAACAAGGAGGTTGCTTGCTTGTGTATTCAATCTCTCTCACAGCTGCGACAAATAAAGAGGGAAAACAAGCGTTGGGGAGATAAACGATCTAACTCGGACTATTAGCGGGTCTATCGATATCCCAGTCTAACTGCTTTGAGCTGCTGGTGTCAGCTTGTGGGCGTGTAAGGACAGATGATTGAATAAATTAATGTTCAGTCTGCGTTTATAATGAGCGGAGACACATTTTAGCTGCTGCTGCCCTCCTTTGTTTGAATTTTTTTTTCAAATTAAGACGGGCTGATTGACATATCTTAAAAACCTGTTCAGTTTTTAAACCAGGGAAAATGCCTTTAATATTAATGCATTATCTCTTAAGGACAATAATTATTTTTTCTACTTTTGTGCATAATTTAACTTCTGATTGAACTTTTCGGCATTTTGCACCTATGATATAATATCTAAACAACCTTTTATACCATTTATAATATAACCCGGCTTACTAGATATAATAGCACTATGAAGAATATTTGTATCACAGCAGCATCTCCTTGCCATTGGAATTATAAATCAATTTACTGAGTCTATTTTATTTTATTTTATTTAATCAAATATATCATATTTAAAATATTCAGTTAACCATTGTACAGGATTAAAATTTGTAAAATAATTTGAGCCTTTTATTTTGCTTCTTTTTAAATATATGCCACTATTCCCAAAGTAATTGAATATGTTGTGTGTGCCACTAAATTGGAAATTAGTCGTGATTTCCGTCGACTTTGGGCACTTCTTATCCTTCTACATGGACTTTAACGATAGTTCTGCCGTAAACATGGTAAATAGAGACCTACTTAGCTAAGAAAGTGTGTGTTCTATAATTACAATTTTTCTATAGACATATTCTGATGTGTGTATGAAGTTATTAAATCTAAAAAAAATGCAACAGGGTTAACTTGTATGAGTTGATGCACAAGTTCTTATCAACATGTTGCACTCAAATAATAAAAAAGGGTAGTGCATTACAAGACACTAATGTGTAGGTTGCATGGCTCTAACAACAGATTTTCTAGCAGGCCTCAGCTGTGCATTCAATCAGTCATGAGGCACACTATCTTCTCTTTGGCATTTAATTCCTGCAAAAATGTATATTTTATGATATATTTCTCATCAAAAATTATTTGTAGCACACTCCTGTTAAGTCACTTGCATGCACAGGCCATGGCTGTGATATTATGCTTTTACAGTATTAAAATTAATATAATAACTCACAACATTGCAGGTAAATTCTATTTGCATGTCATGCAGCATCACTGCACCCATGTCCCTAATACTATTATGATATTTTGATACCATTATGTTCATGCTGCTTCTCAACGTTTCATAACCAGATTAATGTAAGTCAGTTTTTTTCCCCTCTCATCATTTAGGGGTGTTTCTGATTTTTTTTTCCCCCTCTTCCTCCTCCTCTTCAGACCAAAGTTGCTCCCAGAGGAGGAGAGGCGCAGAGAAAACATGGGCGAGAGCGGGGACTCTATTTCCTGTCCGTCAAGTTCACCACTCAGGCTGTTCTCTTTAAAAACACACGCACACTTTCAAACCCAATCGCGGGTTTGGACATTTAACAGCAATGCTGCAGGAATATTTACACTGCGGGGACAAAGTATGACACATTTCCCTCTCCTCGGCTGGCTGTCTAGCTGTCTGTCATGCAGGTTCATGATTCAACATCGAGCCTTTTTCTTTTTCTTTTTTTTTTTTATTTGCATGAAATATTCTGTACGAAACGGTGCAGAGTGCATGGAGCAGCCTAGAAAGTCACATAGAAAAAAGGAAAAGCATTTACTAAATCCTATCATGGGTAGAAAGATAAAAAATAATAACAACAACAACAATAATCAGGCTACACATGAAGGAAAAAAATGACTTAAAATGAGATATACTACCATGGATGTTGGGAACATTTTCAAATCGCTGTTTCGCATCTATAAGACAACAAAATTACTAATGCAGCATCACAATTCTCTGCACACACAAGCAAAAAAATTAAACAACACAAAACCAACAATATGCACTGACTTTCTGCAAGTTACTCTACATAAACACACAACTTTTTGTGCAAATAGTTAAAAGACTGAGTGAAGGCTAAAATATGCAGGCTGGGCTATGTGCCGTGCAACTCATACATTAAAAATGTAAACAGTGGTGGATGTAAAGCCTACAGAACGCCTTTATTCTCCTCTACGGCTTGCTCTCACATGATACCTGTCATTTTATTCATATTAGCGATAAGAGGAGAAGGTGGATTTCCTTACCGCGCTGAAATCCAGTAAGTCACTCAGTTCCTTGTCTGTTCCCAAAGCTGCCATCCGCTGTTGATGATGCATTTTAGCAAAATCGCACGGACCTAAAACATGGAAACAAATGGAGAGACAGATAGATAGAAGAGGATGGGTAGACAGATTGATAGATGGAGAGATAGAAAGGACGGAGAGAAGAGAGGAGGAAGACCTCGGCTTTTTTGCGCACCGCTCCGCTCCCGGATCGCTTTTCCTCCACAGCGAAATAAATCCAGTAAAACAACCTCAAAGCCTCGATCGCAAATCTAGTTTTCTTTCATCCTCGGAGTAAGGGTTCAGTCCCGGGTTCCTGGTTTTGGCAGCAGGAAATAAATCGCAAGAAGAAGAAAAAAAAACTGACAGGAAATAAAAGAAGGGGGGCGACAGAACGGGAGTCTTTTCGCGTGTGTTTCAGTGTGTTTCCCCTGCCAAACAAGTCCGACCTCCCCGCGCTAACACGCAGTTTGTCCGCCGCGGCTGACTGTCAGGCTCGCATACGATATAAATAAATAACACTTTGTGTCTCAGGAAGGAAGAATATCACCTCCGAAATGTGTAGTGTTTGTTCTGCGTGTGTGTGTTTGTGTGTGTGTGTCTGTGCGTTTGTTTTGCGTCAGCGGAAGAGTCCAGGCAGGCTGAGCGCTCCTCCTGACCGGGCTGATGGTGCCCTCCGCTCGGCTGCCGGTGCTGAAGATCCCCCGGTAAGCAGGACGGATCCCATGTGCGTCTGGCACAGCTTCGGCGCGATAAATGTGATCGTGCGGCCACCTAGCTTACAGTCTCGTTTAACACCACTGAGCCGAGCGCCGAGCTGCTGCTGCCGCCGCTGCTTCAGGAGAGAGCGGAAAATCCACAGGAAAATAAATAAATCTCCAAGAAAAATCGGGTTTGTTTCGCTGATTGATTGGCGCGGTGATTGGCTAGTTTGATTTGGATTAATTGGGCTAATTGAGGAAGGAAAAGGTTATTCCTTCTTGCCCCCTCCGGAGTTTGCTAACTCTTTCGTGCTTGAATCCAGTCAAATACAACTTTTAAAAAATATAAATCTTTTAAATATGTTGTGTATTATTTAATAATAATATAGATTTATTCTTTGTTTTTTTACAACTCATTGTATAATCACTTTTAGTGCATCTCAGTCTATGCTCATGTCCCTCCATGAATGTATGAATCTTGATGTTCTGCGTGTCTTTTCATTAGAGTTTGCAATGAAACAAGTGCAGTGTTTGACCTGTACGGTAACCCCCCTATGGGTCACCACTTAAAACTACAAGAGTACCAAAACTCTCTACTCTGGAAATACTTTGTAATTCTCTCTCTCTCTCTCTCTCTCTCTCTCTCTCTCTCTCTCTCCCTCTCTCTTTGTGCAGCCCACAGCCTGCAGGTATAAAATGACTGGCCTATTTCTGCAAATTACACCCTGCATGTGCGGGTTGCTCTTACAGAGAAAATGCCAGGAAAACACACACACACACACACACACACACACACACAGGTGCGGGAACAACATAAAGGCTTATTTGTTGCCCTTGCTGTTTGCCTTTTGCCAGCCCTCTACTCTCAGACAAACTAAAAGTCACTTTATATAAAATAAGAGAAAAAAAAGAGTCACCCATTCATATGTTAAAAAAGGGTGTTGATAGGTCAAGTTGGAGATGAAGTGGACAGTAAACACACCACAGTTTTCTTAATCCACTTTTTAAAAGTTGGCAGACATACTGGATTCTCTTTCCAGCTTTACTTTGTGTTCTTTTGTAAAGCACTGAGGAAATTACACCATAGGGTCCTCTATTAAAAGCTAATACTATGATCCTGTTTGCAGAAAGGGCCCTGCATTAAAACGTCTTTTTTAGGTGTCGAGCAACAAGCGAGAGCCTGCTTGGCCAACCTCCACCTGTTCTGTGACCCTCAGAAAACACATCACAAGTGGGACTGAGAATTATATGATCACGTGTGTTCATAACCTTTATGTCTTTTTTACATAACATTCTCCTCAAATGTCTATTGCAACAAGTTTTCCCAACTGTAATCAATGCTCCTCTCTGTGCCACCAACTAAAAGACTGATTCATAATAAGCTTTTAGTGAGTCTTTTGCATTCTTAGTAAAACAAGGTGGATTTTATGGATTTCTAGAAAAGGTTATTTAGAACAAAAAGCTTTAATTTATTTTCTTGGTAAATGATCCCAGTTTATTCTTTGTAAACTCTGTTAATCTAATACTGATGCAAAAAATATGAATAATAGTGCAGCAGGAAGAAGAGAATCAGTGGGTCCGCATGTGAAGTTATGCAATATTAAAAATGTTTAAATTCAGACACAACGGGACTGTGTAAAACGTAATGCTCCTGTAACTGCTTGGTTACAGTAAGAGGAACACCTTTCTCTGCTTCCTGAGTTATAATAAAGATTTCACTCCAGATTGATTTGGTGACACCTTTGGCCAACGGAAGTAACGACAAGCTCCCTGACTGGTACAGGAAATAAGCAGTTTTCCCACTTCAGATATTAGTGGGCGATTTTAGGGCAACTTTGACCATGTTTTAACTACAGGAACTGTCCCCTTAGGACAATTAGGCTAATTACAGTGACTAGAACGAATGCATCTTGTGAAATTTGTTTTAATAATGAAGATTCAACAATGTTTCTTGACAGAGGCTGAAAAAGTTAGGCCATTTCTTTTAATGGCCACTTAAGTATGGCTTAAAAACATGTCAAACACATACAGTCATGTAGAAAAGTCCAACTTTAGTTTTGTAGTTATGTTTACAGCCTAGCTAAAGAAGAAAGCCTAAATTATAAGGCATAACATGTGACCACCTGCCTAACATAGTATTGGTGCATCTTTTGCTGCCAAAACACAAATAGTGGATTCCACTAGGACCCTGAAGGTGCTCTGTGGTATCTGGCACCAAGATGTTAGCAAAAAAATCTGTTAGGTTCTGTAAGTTGTGAGGTAGGACTTCCATGGTTCGGAAATCATTCCTGAACCATGTTTGATTTATGGCAGGACACATTACCCTACTGAGAGAGGCCACAGCCATCAGGAAATGCCGTTTCCATAAAACTGTGTACATGGTCTGCAACAATGTTTACGTAGGTGGTGCATGTCAAAGTAACATTCACATAGGGCAACCAGGTGTTCCCTAGGTAAGTAGCGCACATGTAGCCAACCATTCATGTGAGGTAAAACAAAACATGCTACATCAGACCAGGCCACCTTGAGTTACAGTAACCCATCTGCTAGATCACACTACATTTTACAGGTAGACCTCATTTTTGGATTTAAGGCTGAGACTGTGGTAGGTGTAGCAGATAGCTGTCATTGGGGCTTCTTCCATCAATCTGAGCCTTCTAATTGGATCTCTCTGTCATATTTGTGGTTTTGGTTCCCCTTGAAGCATTTTAATTAGACTTATGCGGCATAAAAACACAGCTGTAGATGCTTCTTCGACCACCTGTAACACTTTTTACAGGTGGTCGAAGAAGCTATGTGAGCTTGCTAGCTTGGCACTCCACTCAAAAATTGTCACTTATGACTGCAACAAAGCAACATGGTGGCAGCCACAACACTAATGTTGATGTTTCAGTCCAGGAAACAATGAGTGACGTCATGATGGGCCATGGACATGCATTTCTTTTGTGCATGCATCTCACCTGATGCTGAACCTAATGAATTTGTGTGCAGATGTGTGATGAAGATGTGTGATCACGTGATTGCTGCAGAAAAAAAATCCAACAGATGTCTCTAAAAGCTTTTTGCAAACCTTAGAAAACTAGTGTCTTTAAATGAGAAATCTTAGGAGACTCTTGAAATACAGCAAGTCTTCTTGTTCCCAGGATGATTATTACAACAAGTCAGTTTCTCTGATTTCTTTTTAGTATTTGTAAAGGTTTTGAATTGCAACTATACCAGATCTGATTTACTACAGAAGATACACAATAATGCTTTATATATTTTAGTCACAACTGTAACAGAAAATATTAATTTGATGCTCAGCAACCTTGTAAAAATGCCAGCATACCCAGAACAAGGACATAAAAAGAGACACATTTAGCAGCTAGGTAGTTTGGAAGGTTAAACATTTATCTGAAGAGATAAACAGCATAGAAGTATGCTGCTTTGGACCAGAGCTAAAAGAAGAGTGAATTTAAGACTAACATACATCTACTGGGCATAAACAAAACTCCGGTCGAATGCTAATGGTGAACTTTGAGTGGTGTGTTTGCTCTCCTGGTAGCCATCTCAGTTTATTTAGTGATAAAATGTCAACAATGTGTTTAGAGTTTGTTCTGCTGCCAGGATGAAAACAATGACAAATACGACAAAAAAAGACGAGCACTCAAATGTTCAAGTTAGTCTAGTACACTTTACTACATTTGTATTACACTACTGTATATCTAATTATCACTTTTCTTTTCCCATATGGCTAACACTAAATGGAATTTGGTGACTTTCCGTGTCTTTAAAATGACACCAAGACATGGTTTAATTGGCCTCTTGCTGCTTCTCTTCCATTATCAGCGGGAAGTCACATGAAGTTCAAACAACATATTTTGGTTTTGTCTGGATGTTAACCTTGAACCACAGCAGGAACACAAAGAGTCCAGTACACATGTTGGTCAAAAGTAAGTAAAAAAAAACAAACTACATTTGATAGATAAAAGTTATTCCATAATAAACTGGAAAGATATAATTCAATTCAATTCAATTCAATTTTATTTATATAGCGCCAAATCACAACAAAAGTCGCCTCAAGGCGCTTCATATAAGAAAAAGGTTTACTCAAACTTAAACAACCAGCACTGTATCTGGAGACAAGCCACAGATTAAAAACATCAAACTGCTGAAAATCGCTGTAAAGTTTTGAGTACAACGAGCAAGGTTATAGAGCAGTCGTGATGAAAAGAAACAATGTTGCCTAATGGTGCAAAGGATGAACTTAACAGCGGTTTTGTGTCTTCGATTCCAGTGTTTTCTTTTTTTTGACCCGTCCATTTCTCCAACTACACCTTTTATATCATTGTCCTTCCTTCCCATCACAATCATTATTACCACTAGAGGACTAAAGTTGCGTTACATTCTTCTTTTCATTTATAGTACTGGGAAAGTAATGGGCATTATTATAAAAATATAAGATGTAAACATGCTAGATTTTAGCAAACCTTCTATTTCTCATGCACAGTTGCTGGGCAGGTTACATAAAACGCTATGATATAGAAAAACATACAAAAAAACACACACAAAGAACCAGAACAAACAATACAACAAGGTGAGTAAAAAGTCATCACAGACCTGGTTCTCATATGTGCCCTAAAAGTCACAGGTCCACCATCAGTCCCTTGTTTAATAAATTCAACAAAATTCAACCTCCCCCCATAACTATAGCTCGTATAGACAACAACAGCAACAGCAACAGAAAAGATGTAAAGATTGTAGCTGAAAGCTTCACTGGCATTCACCCTGGCATCATGTAAGCTGGCTCGCTGTCATGGCTCACTGAAACTAATTTAAAGAAAAAATGAAGTTGTTCTAAAACTCCCCGGTGAGGTTTTTTTTCTTTTTCAACAGGTCTTTTCAATTTTTTTCCTCAGGTTTTGGCCTTTGTCCAAGAACTAAAACTGACTTCTCTGCCAAGAAAGTGTAGCCTGTTGTAAAAGGAAATAAAGGAGAAATTTCATGTAACTGACAAATGAAAAAGAGGCAACAGGAACAATGAGAATTAACTATTCACCTAAAAAGTTTTGAGATGTTTTGAGTTGAAGGCATCTCTCGAAATCATCTCCTTCTGAAATTGTTGTAACCAGCTTGTCATAAAATTAAACATTTTGGGAAAGCCAAAGTGAACTACAGCACAGGCGGCGAACCATATTTTATTACATTTATTTGACTTAAAATAGACATCTGTGCTAACCTCAGTCCTTTTTTAGAGTACAAACATATCACCATCAATAAGTAGCTCTAGATGAAGCTATTTATGCGACTACTGATGAAGAGAAGCTTCTGCACATCATCTACAGTTAGATTGTGAGTTTCAAGATATAATTCAGTTGGTGAATGCAGGTTTTACAGTTTCTACAGGAGGCCGATGATTTGTCTAACTGACTGCTTTCACACTATACATACTGTATTTATGGCCATGTTGTAAACACAAAAGAAATATGAAAGCAGATCTAAATATTTACACTGATGTCACATCATTTCTAATGAAATGAAACACTGAGCTGTTTATTTGCTCTTTCAACCTGTCTGCCTGCTAACTGCTTTATCAGTAGTTTTGTCCTGAACTTTATTCCAGACAAATTGGATTTACATCTTACAATTTTGCACCTACAATAATTTTACCCATAGGATGATTTCTTTGGAGTTTCAAGAACGTTTTCTGCACAAAAATGAGATTCCTGAATATGCATCGTGTAATCCGTGAAAGTCAAAAATTAAACCTGATTTAAAATTGGCTGATCTTCCCTTCAAAGCCGCCTCACCATGCACGTCTAGACTGCTTCTGGATTTACTGGAGGTCCTGGAAGTCATATTTTGACCAACTGCACTGACCTCATACTCAGGCAGAAAGCAAAACTGAAACGGCTTCTGTGTCAAACTGAAATTTAAAATTTCATGATGAGGATACTCAGTGGTAATGACAGCTGGTCTCTCACTGTGACCAAACAGTAGCTCTAAGTGTAAGAATCTGCGATTTACACTTCTGAATGGGGCTCAATCAGAAGTGTGCTTTCCATATAGTTTTTTTTTTTTTTTTAACATTCATAGATTGCAAATTGATCTCCCAAGATCAGACCATCAGCATTGAGTTCAACCTAACATACTGGAGTGTCTGAATGACAGCATTCACAGAACAGCCTGAGTTTGTTGAGTGTGCCATTGTGCACAGATGTCTTTTGGGCCACATCAACACAATCATCACCTTGCTCATGAATTTTGTCTCTTTGTGGTTTTATCCTCTTCCTCTAAATACAATTAAAGTTGAAAGGTCAGAACATGGACAGAATGGAACATCTACAGAGTGTTCACAAAAAAAATAGTTGGATAGTTGGAGATGAGGATGAAATGCAACAAATGCTGCAGGCTTCAAACAGGGTAAATGAGTCCAGTAGCTTAGCAGCTTCTGGCAACTTATTCAGCAGTAACAGACTGAAGGTTTTACATGTACTGCATCATAAAATGTGAATACCAGGTAATGCAGCCATATTTGATGTCGCTAGCTTTGCTGATCGTGTTTCTAAATATACTACAAGGATGAATAAAGACTGAGAGAAAGATACAAGGATATAAAAAAATATGCAGTGATGGTGGTCAAGAAAATAGCTGAGCTGATTCATTGGGAGGAAACTAATGCTTTAAACATACACACATGTTCACACAAACACACACAAGCACACACTCCTGCAGGGAAGCTGTGCATGTAGACACACATACGGACAACAGGCATGCAATCACACGCATATTCTCACTCATGCAAAAACACACTCACACACAGATACACACACCCATGCAGCCCCTCTGTGGTCTCTAACTGTGTGTTTTTGCCAAACACCTGTGTAATCGTACAGCTGTGGAGAATGCTGGGAAAGGACCGGGGGAACTGAACACCACACAGCTAATACCCTTTGATTCCACCCGGATCACTGTGTGTAAGTGTGTGCGCAAGAGTGTGAGTGCTTTTGGAGATGGGAGAGAGAGGGAAGGAAAACGAGTAGATGAGTGCTGGCTCAAGTTTGTTTTGTGTGTTCATTTTCTTTTCTTTTCAGTTTTTCTTTTTTTGGTTTGTGTGTCTTTGTGTAATCAGTCCCCACTATCAGCATTCTGGAACATTCCTCAATCCTCCTCCTCCTCCTCGTCTTCCTGTTGAACTCATCGAACGCCCTCTTCCTAAAAAAACCCCACTCAAACCATCCACCGCGCAGAAAGAAGATGCTACTTTTTGTCTTTTCTTTGGTTTGTTGTAATTCTTGATTTGACGGCCTGAGAAATTACGTAACCGCTCTTGCTGTCTTCTTTTTTTTTTCAGTTTACCCCATACTAAACTCTTTCAAATATTACATTTAAATTTACCATAAAACAAGCTAAATCATGAAACTGAGTAATGAGTAATCACACCCCTAATTGTAGGCGACCGTGGCTCAGGTGTTAGTGTTGGTTCCACACTAATCAGCCTCCCCAGATTCCGCTTGAGCAGATACCGAATGCATAGTTGTTCCCAACAGCAGGTGAACACCTTGCCTTTTAGAAAATATCATATAAGATCTCAGTCACAAAGACGTAGAGACCCATCATCGGAGAGAAATGTGTATTCACCAAGTGTTGCCTGGTGGTTTCCGGAGGTAAAAAAGTGGTGAAATTAGTAAAAAGTAGGGTTCTGCACTAAAAAAAACCTCCTTGTGATTGTTTTGGTCACAAGCAGATTGTCACAGTTGTCCAAAGTTTAATAGAAGACACAGAATTGACTGCAAACAGTTGCCAAGTTCTTAATGAGCAGTAGTGACATTTGAAAGTGAAAGCTGTGCTATACCACTGCATTTTCAAAGGTTGCAACTTTTATTTTGATGATGGATGATAAATTTCTGTAGAGTCTGTGTTCATGGTTTGCATCACACTTTCCACTGCCGAGCTGTTGGTGAATGTGTGCAAGCAAGTTGGTGTCTTGCAAGGCCTGTGTGGGGCTTTAGCAATCAATTTTCCTGTGGCCTCCAGCAACCACTCGCCAACTGGTAGTGGAGTACACGGTGGTTTTTGAATTACATTTCTTTGCAGCCATTTAGAGGTGGACTTTTATGTTCGGGGTCATTGTGTGAGTTTCAGTTTACAGACTGATGATCTGCAAGTTTTCTTCCGGATTTTCTGTCATAGAGCAGAATGTTCTTCCGATCCATAAAACACTCTTTGGGGTCAGTGGTGCTTTGAAAAAAGAAGAGGATCTGTTTACTCATAATAATCTTATGAGTAAACAGTGATTTTGATTCTCATGGATGCCGATGTTGCCCAGTATCTTTCATATATTAAAATCATGAACAGTGACCCTCACTGAGATAAGGCACCTTCAATGTTTTTCTTGCAACATTTGTGGCTTCTTGGATGAGTCATCATGGTGCTCTGGGAGAAATCTTTGACTGTCAGCCATGTCCAGGAAGGTTAACTAATTCTCCATTTGAAGATAATATCTCTCAGTGGGGATTTGTGGACTCCCAGAGCCCTGAAAAGCTTTTAACCCTTCCAAAACTGAAGTATTTCTTTTTGTCACTCATCCACTGATGAGATGTTTTATCAAAAACATTGCATCTGAAAATGGTGAAATGAAGTTATATATGACTGACCTGCGTGTCTCTAGTCCAGAAACCAGTTATCAGTACAGACTGATAGATTATGAATTGAGTAACTAAGGTATAAAATCCTTTTTTCCACACAGGCAAAATATTATCATTTAAAACTTGTATTTTGTGTTTACTGAATATATTCTATGCACCACTGAATGGCTGACTGTTGCACAGGAGGGAAATAGGAAAAGTGGAACTCAAACACACTGTCTCAATTACTGCAAGAATATTTGATTGCAACATTTCTGTCAGCAGTAAGTGAGGCAGCCTGCAGGAGCTCCACCTAATAGTATTTATTCACGTTACCTTTGTTTGACATCAGTTTTTATTTGAAGATTTGACCATCTGGTGTCCAGTTTCCAGTCATCACTTGCTATCAGCCCTCCATTCTCTAGTTACTTTAATCACCTCATTCAGTTTGCCGTTTAACCCTGCTGAATAGAAGTAATTGGTTGGTGTGTTTTCAGGTGAGAATAACAACAAAAGTCCCCATCAGGAGCCCAGCGGCATGGTGGCAGCAAAAGATCACAGTCCTTTCACAATTTTAAGGACACACTGCAAAGTTACATTTGCTTTGCAATGTGTCCTTTAGTTTGATATACAACAAACCCCAAGAAAAATGTGAGAGCACATCCATCCATCCATTTTCTTAACTGCTTTTGCAGCTTAGGGTCACAGGGGAAGGTGAAGCCAATCCCAATTTTCACAGAGAGAGAGAGTTGGACAGTCAGTCTATCTAAAGGCTAACAGAGGGAGACAGAAAGCCATGCACTTATACATCCACACCTATGACCAATTTAGGATCACTTATTAACCTAGCCTTGCAGGTCTTTTGGACTCTAGGAGGAAAACTGCACTTGAAAATCCATACAGGCAAAGGGTGCCCGCGCCAGCTCCAGACAAAAAGTGCCCGGCTGACCAGAACCTAAATACACTAACATGCTGCACATTAAGAATTGACCCACCCACCCATCCATCCATCATCAACCCTTTATCCAGTTCAGGATCATATGAAAGCTGGATTCTATCCCAGCTGTTATGGGAGTGAAAGGTGAGGTACACCAGCCCATCACAGAGCTTTAATAGTTACAAAAGTTCAGTTATTTTCAGTTATTTTCTATTATTTAGTCCACATGAAGAAAATTACATTACAACCCAATCATAACTCTCCATCTACTCAGCATTACAAGGATTCCCTGAAAAATTATAGAATTTTTCAAAAGCTTTGAAAGTACAGGCTGCGACATCCTTTTAATCATAGTGTGCTTCTATTGCTGCAATGGGAGGGTGGGTATTTGTGCTTTATAAACTTCAATTTGCTTCAATTTAGCCACTAACCACTGCACTACATTTTAATTGTCATCGTTACTGTACCCACACAGACTGTTGAAGACGCAGTTGCAACATGATGAGCAGGATTCCATGTTGGTTGTTATGAGGTTTTTATTCTGCTGAAGTTTAAGTAATGGGCTACACATTTCCAATCTTCACATCTGACTGCAGTGTGGCTGTGCAGCCCCACCTGCTCGCTCGGGGTGAGGTGACAATTATTAACAGCTCAAGACCCAAAGAGTAACTAAGTTCTTTTCATTTGGAGAAACTCAGCGCGTGTCAGATCTCAGATGTTTAAACACCTCCCCTGCAGAATTCTTGATCTGCTTAACAGTGTGAGGGTGGATGTTTCTGTGAGTGTGTGTGTGTCTGCGTGTGAGTGTGCGTGTGTATGATATCCCTGGCCAGGGTGTTTTTTGGGATAAGGAGGCGGGTGCCAAGCAGATGGTAGCAGTGGTTTACACAGGTGTCTGCAGTATGTATTTACTGTATGTGTGTGTAAGTGAGTGAGTATGAGGGGAAAGAGTGAAAGGAGGGGAAAAAAGCAGCTGGGGTGAAGTTCAGGCCACTTCCTTCTGTTTATAAAGTAAAGTTGTTCTTTAAGCAAGCACAGCTTCATTCAGCCATAGAAAAAAAGAGAAAAAAGCTGGAAAGTCAAAGACGTGCCTGTTAGCCACCTAAAACGCTCCTACCGTTGGGCCATTTGGAAAGGATGGATGAAAGCATAATTATAAAAAATGGAAGCACAGAAAGTGACTACAGGATTTTTTTTTAGGTTTGTTACTTAAACCAAAGTAATTTGATTATAATTTCACTCATTACTGACATTTTATTTTTTTCTTTATACGTTTAAGGACTTCAGATATTTCAAATGATTTGTTAAAAAAATCATATATCAGTACATTTTCGAAAGAAATCAAGAATGAAGTAATATTTATGTCAACGAACTTGAAGGTATACATGAACTTAATTAATATAAAAAGCATGTGTGGCAAACAAAATATTTGTATACTTGTCTAGCCTTACGGACCACTTATAGTCCTTTGGACTACAAATCACAATTTCCCCATGCATTAACAAAGCACTTTATTCCATGAACTGTTAAAGTTTATGTCATCTATTTGATGCATGCCACTTAGTTTTTTTGTCCCCCACAGAATCACCCATAACCCTAACATGTATTAGATTTCCAGGGGAAGCTGGAGTCAGCCACAAAGAGAAATGGCTTATTCAAAACCGAAATGTTGAGCCAACAAGGAGATGTGAACCTTCTTGCTGTCAAAGCACCAGTATGAACACCTCCCATGTTTTGCAAGGTTAAATTACTTTTTTGCCAGTGGAGTCTGGTGGATTGCATTGTCTGCAGCTTCTTTCTGAAACAGCTCTCTGTCATTCCAAACAAAGAGTACAAAGCAATATTTTTGGTGCCAAAGTATGTTTTGCTACTGTCCCCTTTCACAGCTACTCACTGCATTAGTTTCTTTCCTGGCTGGTGACGCAGCAGTAACGTTATAGATGGTGAGCAAAAATGGATAAAGAGAAAGTTCTTTTGAACGCCAAGTTTGATTTTAAAGTTCTGCCAGATGGTTCTCTTGAGAAGACCAAAATCATTTGTATTTACTGATGATGTGAACTGAGTTACCACCCTAGTACGTCCCATCTTAAATACCACTTGCTAACCAAGCACACAGCTGATGCAGAGAGCCTTCCTCCCCCACACCAAAGGCAGACTATGCTGCATAGCTTTCAAAGGAGACGCTGAGAAATTCTACAAGCAACAAACTTTCAACAGCCATAGCTAAATGGGTGGCTACAGCTTGCAGACCGATTAACATTGTGGAGGATGAGGGGCTACTTAAAATAATTCACATAGCGTCCAACGACTGCATGATTTGCCTTTGAGAGCCACCAAGACACACAACTTGTATGAAGACAAGAAAGCCAAAGTGGAGGAGGCTTTAGGGCAGAACAACAGGGTTGCACTCACCAGAGATTATTAGACTTCACTAAGTAATCGCAGTCACCTCAGGGTAACAGCACATTATTTTGCACCACAGTGGAAACTTGGGTCAGTGCTTTGACTGTTATGAAGACAGCGGAGAGGCACTTCGCTAACAAGCTGCCCTAACATCTGAAAATGTCGAAATGCTTGTCTGTCTGAGCAACTGGTTCAGTGCAAAGAAACAAAAGTACTGTATGTGCTGTATGCTATAGTTCTTTTCTTTCTCCTTTGTGGTGTTTTAATGTTCATGTCTTGTTACGAAAAAAGAAGAAGGAAGAAGGTTGAGTTGCTCAGCCTCTGCTGAATACAACAGCAGAGCAAGAGACAGAAGTATAGTCAAACTGGTATATTCTAAGACACCGGAAGTATAAGCTATAGCCTAACTGCACTTTATAGTCCTTGTTATGTAGTGTGCTCTCCACAGTTACATGTGCGCTTTGTTTATTATATATATTTTTTATTTGTGTTTGTGGCTCCATGTTTTGATCCCACTTAGAAGCTAATGTGTTTTGTGAGCTTTAACTGTATCTAATGGTAAATTAGACAGTTACATTCTGTGGGAGTATACAAAAGTGTCCTTTCAGCATATTTTTAAGCACTCCTTTGAGGTGTTTTTCAAGATTATTCTTTATGGTATTTTTCATTGTTTTGGATTGTTGCAACAAAAATAAACATATCTTTGTATAAAGCAAGTATATTTGTCATCTCCAGTGTATTAGAAAAATGAAAAGTATCCTATTAAAGTACTTTTAGAACAGATTTAAAAACGTTGTAATCGTAAGTTAACTATTGATAAGTATGTAATTAATCACGATTAAATTATTTAATCACAATTAATCGCATACTTTAATCACAATAATTGAGAGGATCCTGAGTAGCTGCATCACTATCTGGTACGGTGACTGCACTGTATCAGATCGCAATACCCTACAACGGATAGTGACAACAGCTGAGAAGATCATCGGAGCCCTCCATCATAGACACCTATCACACCCACTGCATCTGCAAAGCCACCAGCGTTGTGGAGGACCCCACGCACCCCTCACACACTCTGTTGCCTTCTGGCAAGAGGTACCAGAGCACGTGGGCCCTCACTGCTTCCCCCAAGCCATCAGACTCCTGAACACTGGACTGACACACACACACACACACACACACACACACACACACACACACACACACACACACACACACACACACACACACACACACCGTCATACATCAAGTAACTATTTGCACAATGCTCAGTCTTTTGCACAACCCACTGTCATTGTTGCACTTTTCTATTGCACTGTTGTGTCTTGTGTCTGTATCGTTCAGTTCTGTGTGGTGTCTTTGTTTTGTTTTTTTTGCAATTTTTGCACACTTGCACTTTATGTAGTCCTGTCTTGATTGTCTGTTATATGACATTTGTAGCACCATGGTCTTGGAGGAACGTTGTCTCGATTCACTGTGTACTGTACACATGGTTGGAATGACAATAAAGCCACTTGACTTGACTAATCGATTGACAGCTCTAGTTTTAACCTTCAATTCTTTTACTTCCTGCCCTTGTCTCCATCCTTCCTTTGAAGTTGCCTGCCCTGCTATGAGTTGTCTCCTGCGGTCGTTAGTTCAACCTGTTCCTAATTTGCTCCCTCTGTGCTTGTCATCCTTCAGGGTTCTGCATTTAGATCTATATCTGAGATTTGCAAAGTAGCAGCCAAAGATTTTAATATTTTCCTACATCATGTTTGGACTCAAAAATAAGAAAACAAATGTGTTAATACTAACAGTCTGTGTTAGCAGCAGTGTAGGTCAAGTTACTTGAAAAAAAGTAATCAGTAACTAATTACTGATTACTTCCCCAAAAAGTAATCCCGTTACTTTACTGATTACTTATTTTCAAAAGTAATTAATTACTTAGTTACTTAGTTACTTTTTAAAAACACGATTTACAACCTGAATAGGTGATAAAGCGATAGATCTGTCAGCCCAATTCTAGTTTTTCTGCATAATCCATCATACAAAATGTAATCAAATGGAAAAGTCTCTTTTTAAAACTTGTTTTATTAGTTTTTATCTTTTAACTTTATGCATCAAGCAAACATTAAATTATATGCAACATTCTCTGACTGGAAGAAATTTGTTTAACATTTAAACCTATTTTCTGCACATTCCAGCACATGAAATAATATATTTTTTTGTGTTTACACTCAGTCTTTCAAATAGATGCAAGTAAAACACAGCAGAAAATAAATAAAATCAAAGACTCAGCGGTCCTGTTGCTCTATTTTCACCTGTAAAGCAGGACTGAGGTTTACCCTGGTGCAGGTGTGCCGCATCGGTCAGTGGAAGAATCTGCGAGTTTCTCTGTGAATTTCCCATTACGTTGTAGCGCACTCGGTGCTTGCTTGGAAGTTTAGGGGTTTTTTTTCGCTGTAAAGAGAAGTTTTCTTCCCACGCAGTGAACAGCGGACACTAATGTTTTTGTCACTTTTTATGGAATCAAACTCAAAGTAAGGTCAGTACTTCCACGCTTTAAACGCTGCACGCTCATACTCTCTCCCACACTCGATATATTATCCATTGTTGATCTGCACACAGCTGTTGTCACGAACGTCGCACTCGCTTACGTCACTGTCATGAGACATTTTCGCAAAAAAATCACGGTTTTAGTAACGCAGTAACGCAGCGTGCTTACAGGAAAGTAACAGTAATCGAATTACCTTTTTTGCAATAGTAATCCCTTACTTTACTTGTTACTTGAAAAGAGTAATCGGATTAACGCGTTACTGCCTATCTCTGGTTGGCAGCACATAAAACTGATCAGGTACTCAAAAAGGACCTGATGAAAAATTAAATATCATTGGTAACAATAAAATCTTCATGGACAATTAATACATTTTAGTAGTCGTGCAGCGACACACCAAACATCACTGACACTACTAATGCCCTCTAACAAAGGGGTGGGGAATTCATTTTCCAGAGAAGCCACATGACAAACTGGGACTGTTATGAAGTGCTGAACAAATAAGATGAAACCAGTTCTGCTCATTACTAATTTTATCTCTTTATAAACTTATCGGTGTGGCCCTCCACAACAGTACCAGTTTGTCATGTGGCTCCTTGGAATAATGAATCATCCACTCCTGCTCTAGCATCTTCATAAAGGTTGACAGAACCAGAGTCCAGCCTCCGTATTCCTATGCTTCATGTAATCATTTAATTATTAAGATGATGTTCCATCAGTACTTATATTTGCAATAATGATTGTTACTATTAGAACTGCCTTTATTTATTGTCATTTTAACCATTATCCATTGTGATGCTCTTTGTTCACGAATGAAAGCCTGAATAACAATAATGGGATAATTCACATTATTTCATAATTTTTAAGTACAAAAAAATCCTCTCTTCTTCTCCTTCTCATCTTAGCCCTAGCCCTTCCTGCTGCTCTCATGTTACTTGCTGAATCCACATTAATAAAGTAGAAATAACCAAAAATAAAATCCTAAAAATTAGCTTTAAGGGAGGAAAAAAAGATTATTTTGATTTATTAACCTCAAATGTAGGTCGCTGTGTTCAACTCCAACTTCTGCTGACTGGGCTTGGACAACACACACAGCAGCCATGTGGGAGCACATTTGAATATAACTATTGTGCTTAAGTACAAGTGTTGAGGGGACTGTGCTTCTGTGTGTGTGTGTGTGTGTGTGTGTGTGTGTGTGTGTGTGTGTGTGTGTGTGTGTGTGTGTGTGTGTGTGTGTGTGTGTGTGTGTGTGTGTGTTGAGAGGTTTAAAAGGAAGGCAGCGGTGCCAAGTCAGCAGATAAAAAAAGGCAAAAGAGGGGAAAGTTAAGAGATATTCTGGGAGAGAGGAGCAAGCTAGGGAAAGAGTGACCTACAACAAGAGGGAAAATGAGTGAGAGAGAGAGAGAGAAGGCAGGAAAGGTAAAAATAGAAAAAAAGAAGCGAGAGGACGGCGGGGAGCAGTCTAAACCAGGGATTTGTTGGTTTCTACCAAACTCGAGTCAACACACTCACTCACAGATGAAGAGAGCCTGTTTCATTTTGCCACCACATCCAACCCATGCATCGCTGCCACTGAGGTCTGCTCTTTGTGGTATGTGTGTAGCTGTGGTGTGCTCAGATGCTATATAAAAAGAACAGACCCACTTCAGTCGATGGGCTCAAATCTTTCAGTTGCTACAAGTAATGTGTTTGCTAGAACCACAACACAGCGCACACAGCACAGTACGCGCACACACACACACACCTACACACACACACACACACGCACGCACGCACGCACGCACACACACACACACACACACACACACACACACACACACACACACACTTTTTTCTTTGCCTTTGCACTCAGAGTTTTTGACTCTAATCAGCAATTTTCAGGATTCTGATAATGTTCGCTACACTCAGGCTAACAGTGATATAAGTGTCTGTCTGAAACTTTTATTTTGGTCACAATAACAAAAAAAAGATGGAACATGTTTTACTGGCACTGCAGTAATCTGGAGGAAAGGAGCAGACTAAGGGCAGTGTGGTTATGAAATGTTTTTACCCTCTTGTGGAGGAAACTGCAGTTGTGATCAGATGAGATTGATCAGGTGTTCTGAGCGTGTCCTACCAGGAGGCGGCCCTGGGCTCTCCCCAGGGCATGCTGGATAGGCTAAATCTTGGTTGGGTATGCTTGGTCTCTGGTGTCTGGTCAGAGCAAGGTCTAGGCTTCCCTGCTTAGGCTGCTTCCCCCACAACCCAGCCTCAGATAAGCTGTTGGTGACGGACGGACGGACGGTGAACTGGTATTTCACCATTTCCTGCTTTTTTCAATTACACATAATCAGCATCACGGTATTGCTAAGGATTTTTAATTTCTAACATAATAAATAGTGAGTTAGAAGACATTCTTTTATCTTTTTCCTCTTCATTTAATTTTGTTTTTCAACCACAGTAAATCCGCTCTGTTGTGTAATGAGTTAGAAATGTTTAGACTGGGTTTAGTTTGCACCTTCCACCGTTGGGCCTGTGTTATTTTTAGCTCATCTCTCTTATAATGAACACAAATCTTGATGGATGGATTCTGATTTTTGGCAGCCTTGAGCCTGAGAACCTTCTGCTTGTTGATATTTAAACAAAAGGTCATTTATTGTTGGAATGCTTAGCTTCCAAAATCTAACCAGAATATGTGTGTGTGTGTATTTTGGTGTATGCATGTTCTCATGTGTGTTCTCATGGAGCAGATTGCAGTATAATCTCCTGTTGATCCGTTTTTCCCGACTGTTAGTTCCCACATTGAAATAATGCTCATTAATTACATTTAGATTTTTCATAACTGTCAGTGTCACTCACTTTCATCCATTTAGGGTTTACACTAATATCTTTTTAATTAAAAAGAGGAAAGACACTGAAGACCAGCAGTGTTGCAATGATCCGAACTCTCTTGAATATATACATCATAAAGGACTACTTTTTTAGGATTCAAGAGGTGTAGATAAGAAAGTATTTGAATATATGATGTGTCAGCTTAATACCGCTGAAGGTTTAACAGTATTGGTCAGTTAAGCTGGTTGGTTGTAATAGTAGATGGGTAAGAGGTGGAAACAAGAAGGTACCGTATTTTCACGACCATAAGGCGCACTTAAAAGTCTTAGATTTTCTTCAAAAAGTGTGGCGCGCCCTATAGCGCGGTGCGCCTTATGTGTTGTAAGGAGGACGTAGTAGAGAACACCATGAGAACGTTAAAGGGTGAAGTGTGGGCGTTGATCGTATATACCGGGACAATCGCACATACCTGTATAAAAGAACAGGTATGTGCATTATGCAGGACATCGTTGTTTTAACAACCCTGAAAATGGCAAAGAGACACGCTTACGAAGCACAGTTTAAACTGAAGGCCATCAGCTACGCGGAGGAACATGGAAATCGAGCAGCGGCGAGAGAATTTAAGATTAACGAATCGATGGTTCGCAAATGGAGGAAGCTGGAAAACAAGCTCCGGCAGGTCAAGAAAACGCAGCTGAGTTTCCGCGGACATAAGGCGAGGTGGCTCGAGTTGGAGGAAAGACTCGAGCGGTGGATCATCGAGCAAAGAGCGAGCGGGAGAAGCGTTTCGACGGTCACCATTCGGCTAAAAGCAGTTTCATTAGCTGAAGAGATGAACATTGAACATTTCCAAGGAGGTCCGTCTTGGTGCTTTCGTTTTATGAAACGGTGCCATTTTTCCATCCGGACCAGGACTACGGTAGCGCAGCAACTTCCAGCGGATTATAAGGAAAAGCTGGCCATCTTCCGCTCCTACTGCAGCAAACACATCGGCGACAAAAACATCCAGCCCAGCCACATCACAAACATGGACGAGGTCCCGCTCACTTTTGACATCCCGGTGAGTCACACTGTGGAGAAGAAGGGGACCAGCACGGTAGGTACGCACAACGGGGTATGAAAAGTCTTCTTTTACTGTTGTGCTTGACTGCCATGCTAATGGACAGAAACTGCCGCCTATGGTGATTTTTAAGCGAAAGACTTTGCCTAAAGAGAAGTTTCCAGCAGAAATCATCATTAAGGCAAATGAAAAGGGCTGGATGGATGAGGAAATGATGAAAGACTGGCTGAGGGAGGTGTATGTAAGGAGACCAGGTGGTTTTTTCCACGCATCACCATCGCTGTTGATCTGTGACTCTATGCGTGCCCATCTCACAGCCGATGTGAAAAAACTTGTGAAGCAAATGAACTGTGAGCTTGCTGTCATTCCGGGAGGCCTGACAAAGGAACTCCAACCGCTGGACATCGGTGTGAACCGCCCGTTCAAAGTAAGGCTGCGAGCGGCCTGGGAGCGATGGATGACCGGTGGAGACCACAGTTTCACTAAGAGTGTAAGGCAGCGCCGGGCGAGGTACGCCACAATTTGCCAATGGATTGTAGATGCTTGGGCTAACATGTCTGCTGGCACTGTTGTTCGAGCTTTCGCAAAAGCCGGCATCGTTTCCGAGGAGCCGCACGGCACGGAAAGTGACTCTGACGGTGAAAACAGTGAACCTGGCATGTTTGATGGAGATTTAGCGCAGCTGTTCAATTCAGACACAGAGGATGAGGACTTCGATGGGTTTGATTGATGATAAAAATGTGAGTACCAAACTCAGTTTTGCTCCTGCTTTATTTTTTAAATATGCACACTTGTATGCTTGTGTGTTGTTGATGATGACGATTACCGGCAATAGAAATGTGAGTAAGGTACCGAATTCAGGTTTGCTCCCGCTTTATTTTTAAATACGCATACGGTACTTGTATGCGCCCTATGGTCCAGTGCGCCTTATGTGTGTGTTAAATACAGTAAGGGCACACATAACTGAGACTGCGCCTTTTAGCACAGTGCGCCTTATGGTCGTGAAAATACGGTAATAATATGAAAGTAATAAACAAGTAATAGCATGTAAAAAAAATTTGGGTTTAGCTGATTAACACTGTGCTAGCATTTATGGAAGCGGGTAATCAGGAACAGAAACAAACAATTAGCAATAGCATTGTGTTATATATTCATAATACTGCCATAACTTGGTAGTATTAATGCTGCAAAATCTTTATCTGGAAATGGTGCAAAGTACAAAACTACAAGTTTCCATCCAAATCCATCCTAATAAACTTTTAAAACAAATATCAGTTAAAGTGACAGCTGAAGTTTATTAGCACTGGATTTCTGTGCTAAGCTTCAGTTGTTTCAGTTAGGGTTACGCAAGAAGATTTTTTTTTCTTTTCCAGAATTCTGAGAAAAAAGTTAGAATTCTGACTTTAATTGCCACAGAAGGCCAGAGACCTGTAACTGTAACTGAACCCAAGCGCAGTACCCAGAGCGGAGGCAGAGACTTCTACAGTCAGAAGCATGAAATATAAGGCCTGGTTACCGACGTAGAGTAGTTGACGAACTGGCAAAGAAGAGACATCAGCGCAGATCTTAAATCTCCAAGCCTAATGTGCTCAGTCAGCTCCAGGCGGTAGAGGGTGTGGTGCCCCTGCCCATGGGCGGAGACCAGGGAATTTCAGGAACCTAGTTTCCAGCCACTCATCCAGACCACAACATTAATCTCATAATTCTGGCTTTTTCCCAGAATTCTGAGGTTAAAGTCAAAATTCTTACTTTTTTTCTCAGAATTCTGACTTTTTTTCTCTTTTCTCTTTTTTCTGGAAAAAAGAGAAAAAGACGTGTCCACTTTTTTTCCGGTGGCCCTAAACTTCTTCCATACATAAGGACCAAAGTGGTGGATTGAGTGAGCTCTAACTGACCACTCCCCACTGCCAGTTTACAGAATGCCCACTCGATTGCGGCAGTGAGAGACAATAAATAAAAAGAATACAATTAAATGAATCTTAGTTCACTCTTATGGTTGTTATTTTATTACGACAGATCAAATCTCCAATAATTAGTGTAAAGAAGCACAAGCAAACTGGCAGCTGCCATATCGAGTGAACTGGGAAAAGTGGTAAAGAAATACCGCGAGATGTGACTCATCTCTTTTCTGAGCTTTAATATTAGCGAAGCTTCTCCAGCCCTTTAAAACATGAGCTTTAGTTTTGTTATGTCATCATAATGTAAAAGCTAAGCTTTAACTCAGGAGGCTAGCAGGGGAAAATATTAATTTGCATGTTTTGTGGGTTGCACAACATGTAAACAAACAAGGACGCTAGAAAACATATGACTCACAGTGTTGGGCAAGTTACTTTGAAAAAGTAATTAATTATAGTTACTAGTTGCTTCTTCAAAAAAAGTAACTGAGTTACAAGATTCTAAAAGTAATTAATTACTTGAAAAGTAAATACTATGTTACTTTAAAAAAATGTTTAATCCTCTGGGGTCCACGGTGAAATTGGCCATTTTTAACTACTTTTGATTTTCCCTCTACATTTCACCTTTAAAAACTATTTCCTTTGCCTTGTTTGGTATCATCCTTTTCAGCACAACCTCATGTGTCTGAATTTACAGTTATATTTTCATTTTGACATAGTGCATTAGCACAATTGATCTAAAATCAGACAAAAACATAAAATCCGAGTAGAAAAAGTTATATTTTTTACTGTAACAACCATAAACATGTTTATTGAATCAGATTTCATACCTTTAAATGCAAATATAAATTGTCAATTTTAAAATCATATGCACAAGTTTTGCAAACAACAAAGTTATTTGCAGCCATTTACCTTTTATCCTTTTTTAACAACCATTTCAAACTATTTACAGAACAATCAGCTGTTCTGCATTCAATAAGATGCCACAAATTATTTGTGCCACTTCAAAAAAATTATTTCTGTCCATTATAAAGGAGAACATCACAGCCTGATATCATTTTTGACTGGTCAATATGGTGCATTTTTCCACCAACATGACTCTGGTTTTACGTGGCCTATCAACACAATTTATAAACTGCTACATATCACCTTGTTGCTTTGTCTTTAAGTGGTCATGTGATTGGCTTACCACGACTACTTTATTCTTCCTCAGTCAAGCAGCAGCACTCATGCGATTGTTTTGCCCCCTTAGGTCCAGGTGTTGTGCCAAAAAATGATCGTCTACCAGAAAGGGATAACCGCACGTGCAGCTGCTTAAAGTAGCACCCAGATTACTTACGTAGTCAGCTACTTCCGTGCAACTGATATAAGGTGCGGTAAGCTGAACACAGCTTTAACAGTCTGTTTGTTGAAAAATAGTAACGCGACTGCACCACATTTTCTTGTTAGTAACGGTAACGGCGTTGTAACGATAGAAATAGTAATTAGTTTGATTACTCGTTACTGAAAAAAGTAACGCCGTTACTTGTAACGCCATTATTCCCATCACTGATGACTCGTAGCCCAAGTTAATGAAGTAGCCGAAGAACATGTAATGTGGAGGCTAAATACCAAATCTTTAAAGGAGGAGAAAAGAATTAGGCTAGAAACAAACCAACATCCAGTGAGATAATAATATTACTCTAATATGCGCCACAACTGTGGATCATTTGTGTCTGTTTGTTGTGGATTAATACAACTTTTAAATCTGTGTAAAGGAAAAGCTATGATTTGTGCATCCTACAAAAGGACTGCAGAAGATTTGTGAACACAGTGTCAGTTGCTAAGTTTTACTGAATTATAAAGTCACACAAATAAAGTACTTTTCAACATCCATTTGCGGTTTGTTAAAACCAAGGCACAGTGCCATACTGTGACCAAGCTTTCTTAGCACGAACCCTCCCCTGAAGCTTATACGGAAACCTTTTTTTTTTAAAGACTTCATTTAGCATTTGTCAATTAGCTCCAGCAGCCAAAACAAGATGAGAAGAAGAGAATGCTTCTTGTGTTGCGTGGTTCTGAAGTCATTTTTTCCATCATTTTATAGACTTCTCCATTTTTTGATCAACTAATTTTGGCAGGATGGCTGATAACACATTTTCGTTGGTGTGACAAACTTTAAGAGATCCTGATGCTCAGCTACAAATATAAACCAGCTTTTTCTAATCCAGATGTAGTAAATGGAGTGAATGACAAGAACAGGAAAAGAAAAACAGAAACAGCAATAAAGGAAGTGTGTGTGTGTGTGTGTGTGTGCGTGTGTGTGTGCGTGTGTGTAAGCCTTACAGATGTTCACATTTGAACTCAGACTCATTAGCCTCATATCAACTAAACATCAAGGAGCTGAAACACAGTGAGTCACTGCAGACAAAATAACATCACTGAGTTTATTGTGACTCACATGCTTGTTTCAGCTTACTTTTGATATATTTTAAGTAATTTTATAATCCACTTAAAGATGACTGACTTTTTAACGTGTGTAACGGCATGTGTGCAGTACTTCTTTAAAATATGAGGTAGCTGGACAAGTGGGGGACAAAAAAAAGTATCTCAGTGGTGTTGGTTCATCACTTTCTGAAATCGATGGAATTATGAAGACCAGAAAGCACCATCAGATTTTGATCCACCATGCAATAACATCTGGCAAACATCTGATTTACAGTGCCTTCACTTTTCAGTATGAACACTGATACTAAATGCCACTGCAGTAAAAAGACAGAAAAAGACACAGTGGAATACTATCAGCTATGGGCTGGTCTCCCTAGAGCACAGACTTCAAGAAAACTACAGCAGTGTGAGGTTATCTTGACAGAGAACATGAACAAAAGGCAGCTAGCATCCAAAGAAGAGCTTTGGAAAATCTTTCAAGAAGGCTGGAGAACTGATCCTGGAGACTGCTTGAAGAAATTACAGGAAAGCTTGCCTTTCAGGCTGTGTTGAAGAATTAAAGTGATCACACCAAATATTGATTTCTGAGCTCATTAGAATTGTACTGTACTCAGTTGTACTGTATTTCCATATGTTTGATTGAGCAAGACCAGAAAGAGCACACATATAAAAACTCTGCACTGGTTTCCTGATAGCTTCAGAATAGATTTCAAGATTCTTTCACTCTTTGGTTTCTAATTATTAGAAAGACTTTTATGCTATTAGCATATTGTAACCCTTGTGTCTTCAGGTCAAGGATTTTTAATTGTTCCCGAAACCAGACCTCAAACTCATGTAGAGACAACTTCCTGTTACTGTACGCCACATCTGTGGAACAGGCTTTCTGAAAATCTGAGAACAGCAAAGAATGCTGAAGCTTTTAAAACCAAACTCAAAATGCACTTTTTTGCCTTGGCTTTTATTTGAGTTCATTTTATTTCTACTCTTTTACTTCTGTTCAAACCTTGTTCTAATTATGTATTGTACTTGTTTTACCCTCTTTTCATTATTTATTGTTTTTTTAACCCTGTTATTTATTATTTCGTTAATTTATTTAATATTTTTTACCAGGCTTTTCCATCACTAATAGCACTTCCCCAGTTTTTATTGTTTCACGTGATGGGCTCAGTACTGATTTGCGGATGTGTGCATGACTATATATGCATGAGTTTTTTGGGATGACGTCTTGCTCTGTAAAACATTTTAAGCTCTAAAGTTGCAGGAAAAAGGCGATATAAATAAAGTTTTGATTGAGCATTTTCCCCAAACAACAGAAAAGCAAAATGCAGAGGTAATGGAGGACAACTCAGAGTACTATATAATAAAGAGAAACCAAACAAAGTACTCATTATTTCAGTTTGGACCAAAGGGAAGAACAGACTGACAGACATCCATCGATCCAGACTGCTAGCATAACTACGAAATAACTATACTGCACTTTAATAAGGTTATATTTCTGTAATCTTCAAAGATTGCTTTAAATAACAGGTTGCTTTCCCAAAAATGTGCAACACAAACAACTACAGAGCCTGCTTCTCATTAACCTTTTACTTGAATGTGTGCTTTCCTTTTCTGCTGGTCAGGACAGACGCACATTCACACACACTCACAGGGACATACTGATCTGAGGCAGAGGAAAAACCTTGTTTCACAGCAGCTAATGGCTTTAATAACGTATGTTGGTACGAGCTGGTGTGTGAGAGACACCAAAGCACTTCGCAAAGATTGCAGGCAGCTGCTGGGAAAATACCTACACACAGACACACATACATGCACTCATCGAGGCCTTTGAACAGCCAGATGTGGCTGTGCGGCAGGTTGTGAGCATCAGTGCACCAAAAACAGGGTGAGAGGAGGGCTGGGTCTGAAGCATAACCAGTTAATGGAATACAGATTTTCTCAACCTGCTTCAGCCTGAGGACATACACACGCACACACACACACACACACACACACACACCACACACACACACACACACACACACACACACACACACACACACACACACAAACAAACAAACAAAAAAAAAACAGAGAGTGTAGTTGTCTTGAACACAACTACTAAAGTTTCTTAGTAGTAGTTTTTTTAGTAGTAGTAGTATCTAGTATCTGTTTTTACTGTGGTATAATCCTCCTTCATATGCACCTAACATTTATTTGTTAAAGTGTATGTACCCTGCCTAATGTCTTGCCTCCCTCTGTGTAATTCCTGCCATGCTACCTTTTGGTCATAACATCACTTGCAGCCTGTTTTGTTCTTACTGAGGCCCAAATTCAGTCTTTGGGAGGCTGAACATATACTAGACAAACCAGAAATTGTCACTTTGCAAACAGATTCAGAGATCTCCATCAGGGGAAACTGAAACTGTGGAGTGACATATCTGATGGATGCATATGCACCCTGTTAGCTACACCTGTTTACCTGCATATTAATACAAATATCTAATCAGCCAAATACATGGAAGCAACTCAGCAGGCAGAAATGATCACCTGCTGAAGTTCAAACTGAGTAGCCGAATGGGTCAGAAGGGTGATTTAAAGTGACTTTGATTGGTCTGAATATTTCAGAAACTGCTGATCTCCTGAGATGTTTCTACATAAACATCTTTAGGGTTTACAGCGAATCATATGAAAAAAATAAAACAGTGAGTGCTATACTCTGACTGAAAATGGCTCGTAATTGTCCGAGGTCAGAGGAAAATAGCCAGCGTACTTTAATCTGATAGAAAGGCAACAGTAATTCAAGTAACCATGTGTTACAACCAAGGTATGCAAAAGAGTGCACAACCAACAGAAGCAGATGGGCTAGCAGCAGAAGACCACTCTGGGTATCAGACCTGTCAGCTAAGTGCAGGAAACTGAGGCTACAGTTCACACAGACTCATCAAAACTGGCAAACAGAAGACTGACAACTAGCTGCCTGCTGTGGTAAGTTTTTATTTCTGCTGCCACATTCAGATGGTAGGGTCAGAATTTGGTGTAAAAAAACATGAACGCATGGATCCATCCTGCCTCATATTAAAGACTCAGGCTGGTGATAGCAGTGTAATGGTGTCGAGAATCATTTAAATATCCCACAGCACAAGTATTGTTCCTGACCATGTCCATCACTTCATGACCAGTGTTTCCATGTTCTGATGGCTCCTTCCAACATGATAACACACCATGTCACAAACCTCAAATCATCTCAAACTGGTCCGTTGAATATTACAATAAGTTTGCTGTATTCAGATGTCTTCCACAGTCACCAGATCTCAGCGTCTCTGGGAAGTGACTCACATCATGGATCTGCACAAATCTGCAGCAACTGTGTGACACTATCATGTCAGAATGGACCAAAGTCTCTGAGGAAAGTTTCCAGCCCCTTGTTGAATCTGAGCCATGAATAATTAGGACTCTGATCTGAACTTCCTCTATCTTTCACAACTTTCTCACTGCTTAGATGTGTTGTTACAGTATCTCCTGATACCTAGAAAGAAATTTCACTTCTAAAGATGTATTTTTATTTTATGGTGAAGTTTCTGGGCTTTCAAGTCACTTTCACCCAAAAGAGAGAAACCTGGATTTCCTCTTACCTCTCTGCAATTTTGGACATTTGTCTAAGAGTTAGCATTTGTTTAATTGTTTGATTTTATTACAGCACCACGGACACCCAGAATTAGAGCTGCAATATATAACAACAAAAGCTGAGTCCAAATTTTCCTTAAAAAAATCTTGTTAGCTTTTAAGTCTGAAAATAAACAGTTTGAACAGGCGATAAAAATTTCTTCTAAGCTCGTTATCGTTTCCTGCAGCGAGTCAGCAAGCAGCAGCACACCTTTGGGGGAAACTTGGCAGAAGTGATGAGGAAGGTGTGAAGATGAGAGGAAGAGAGAGGAAAGGAAAGAGAGAGACTCCCTTTGGGTAAATTTTCACCTCTGATGAGGAAGGAGGGTGAGAAAAGAAGAGGGAACAACTGAAAAAGAAAGGAAGAGAGGGAGAGGGGGAATGAGTTCATGGAAACCTGAAGACTGAGCAGAATCAAAAGCAGCAATGTGAGCTGATAATTTGATCTCTGCCAGGGAATTATTTATTTCCCCTCGATTACTGTGTTGTTGTTAAGTTGTCAGAGGATAATCATCCAGACTGTTCACCTGAGTGGAAAACTGTGTATTAGACTCTAATAACAAGGCGACATCTTTCACACAAATAAACATATTTTTCCACATAAGCTTCTGGCTGTGAAATGTTCCGTATATTTCTGCCATTTACAAAGGCGTCTGCTGCTCCGAATCACTGAGGTTTGCATGATGGAAACCGAGCAGTACTCTATGAGAGAGAGATAATGTTAATAGCACATTATCTTTAAATGGGTATTAAATTGTATTCTTTATATAGTTAATAATATTTTGTTCAACTGTGTATTATTGTGGCCATACCACAGATACCATGCAGAGCAAAAAGGACTGATTAATGACCAGCTGATTACTGAAGTCCCCTTTGGAAGCTTCAAGATGTGATTTCCGCCATTACCATCTTTGCAAGGGGTGGATGTGACTGTAAACCTGCGCACTTACTGGCTAACAACTTACACCCATCCCTTTTCTTCTGCTTATCCGGGGAACACCGATTCATTCACAGGCCAGCCAAGACATGTCATTTCTCGAGCATGTTCTGGGTCTGCCCTGGGGAGTCCTCCTGGTGGGACATGAGTGAAACACCTAACCCATCCTAGTCAGATAACAAAATCACCTCTACTGGCTCCTTTCGATGTGTAGGAGTAGCTGCTCTACTCTGAGCCCTCCTCAAACGACTTAACCCCACACTCCTCTCATTCTTTTGATCACGTCAAAGCATAAAACCGATATTCTTAAATGGCCATGACAGCAGTCGGCTGTGACTCAGAGGTTAGAGCGGTGGTGGCTTACTTCTCTTGCTCCTGTCTGCATGCTGAAGTAGAAATTAATGAGTTGCCCCCAATGCATCAGTGTCTGAGTATGTGATTGCTAGATTTTTTAGAAAGAACTTAGGTATAGAAGTAAGCACTTGTGTTAATGAGTCTCATAATAAGAAATTGCTTTGACTGCTATAGTACCAGTCCATTTACCATTTGAACCCTCCAAAGGAATTTCGAAATGGCCGCAGTTCTGCAGTGGAAATCGTTACATGTACTCAGACTCTTCCACAAACGCCCAAGAATCCAAGTAAAAGCTCTGCTATGCAAAGAAAAGAAACACATCCAGGGCAAATCCAGTAACACTTCCACCTTTGCTGGAACTCTTCTAAGAAAATGGCAAGCTACATTATTTGTACTAGTTACAATTAAATATGATGTAGATGATTTGCAAGTTAGTGTTGTGGAAACAGGTTGTAAAACATTAATTTTATGGCACGACTGTGTAGTTCTATAGTCTTTGGCTTTAAAGTTAGAGCTATTTAGCTATTATACGACCAGCGACTGTAGCTTCATGGGGTGAAAATGTAGTTTTGTGCTTCTATTGAAGGTCCATGTAGCTCTACATTATCACAATGTAGTTCTATTTTGTCACTCAATACTTATAGCACAAAAATACAGCTCCACTGTAAGGTACAGTAATTTGGTTCTGTGTCTTGACTTTTACTCTTTAGGAACTGATTATGGTCTATATGATGATAATATATAGATTTAGAGAATTGTATTATAGTGTGATGATATAATTAGATATAATTTAGGTGTCAAGATCATAGTTTTATTGTACACTGATGCATTGCCATAGGGTGAACATTTTTTCTTAAATTATGGATGCATTTCCACAACATGATAATTTGGCTCTAAGTAATAACGTGGTTGGTATGATAAAGCAATACTTTAATATGATCCATGATTTTGTTAGTTAAGCTTTTGCACACCTGACAGTTCAGTTGATGACTGAGCTGGTCTGTTTCAAAAGTCTATTAAACCACGGACAAAATTAAAGGCTGAAAAGCATCTGTGTGTGTGTACGTGTGAGTGTGTTATGCGAAGCCCATATGAGAGCTCTAATAGAGAGGAGTGTGGGATCAAAGGGCTCTGTGGCCTCTGTGGTCTGGTTCACCACCGATACTGACGTCAGCACCGAGGGCGATGGCAGAGAGGGCTGAGAGAGGGGATACAGCAGGTGAGGACTACCCAGGCACTTCGTCATCACATGCACACAGCTACAGCTTGAGTCTATATGGTTTTCATTCTGAGGAGGGGAAGGTGGGATATCACTAAAAAGTACATCCTACTGTATTTATGCATCGGGATTCAGTATTTTATTTGTAATGTGGATAACTCACACAGGAAAGGAGACTTTAAGCAATTTTCTACTGTATATTACACATCTGCAGTCCACAGGAAGCATGTCTGTAGAACAGGAAAGCTATTAAAATTATTTATGCTTGTCCAAAACTTTTAGATTCACTGGTTTTCAGCTTTGTTTAGGCTCATTTATGATGTATTCTGGGAAGTCTGGTCTGCCACTGGTTTTGGTTTGGAGTCTGCACGTGGAACAGCTCAGTTTGCAAGAACATCTGGAAGGCTGGGTGACCAGTAACTCTCCATCCCATATAAGGGAGACCAAAGGGGTGAGGGGCATAAAAATGCACTCAAACCCCTCAAAGAGACGTCCAGTGAAAATACACACTGGTACATTCATATATTTCACACACACACACACACACACACACACATAGTGCTGACCACAGGTGGCTGCTCAGGACTAGAAAAAAACAAAACAAAACCTCAGCCTATTTTAGATCCTGTCAATCTGGGCCTCAGGCACACACACACACACACACACACACACACACACACACACACACACACACACTCTGCTCATTGACAGATGCACAGAATGCCCATCACTACAATCTGATACACAGCATTCAAGAATTCTCAAAAATAGCAATAAACTTCCTCCAAAAGAGCCAATCAACAGCCAACCTGAGAGAGAAATGAACCAATCCTGTTGTGATTCTATGTAAGTTAAGGCCTTAAAATATCCGCTCGAAAAACTGCTCACATAGATGAACTTTGCTATAATCACAAAAAATGAGGTGAAATTGAGTACAGATATAGATCTGGACATGTTTTGCCTAGCTTAGTACAAACATTGATTACTTTTAACATTATCATGCTATAAAAGAGAGATCTAGCACTGCAAAGAATCCTAAATTTAAATCCAGAGAACTTCACAACAGGAAACAGCAGTGTAAGAAGTTAAGAAGAAAAAAAACAGAGTTAGAGGCAAATTCTGAAAACTCTGTAAGCAGTTTTTTTAAATAATATTTTACAGGCAAGTCTATATATATTCCCTGATAACCCGATAACGTTTTTTTTTAACTGTCCAATTGAGTGACCATTACCAAGGTGCCAAGTGAGAACATTTGCTTAGAAAAGCTTTTTTTCGAAGAGCAGATCAAAAATTGCCAGACCCTCTTTATCAGCAGTGAAAACACAGGTGCAACACCTAAGAGGAAAGTGCATCTTTAGCACTCCACTTGTTTTTCTAGTTGAGTGTTAAAGACAGAGGAGTGTGCACTTGTTTGTCCATTACAGACAGATATCTGTGGTGAGGGGTGTGGAGCACTGGGTGAAATATTGTTAAATATAGGAATGATTCAACATCTGCATCCTCTTTTGAGAAAAACCAAAAGGGTAGGCCTCACTGGATTGTTCAAGATGACACTTGTGTTTCCAACACTGAAGCTCAGTCATGCTGGCAAGACATGTGAAAGCTAAGTTTGCACTTGACCTTTAATTGTATAAAAAATGAATGTCTTCAAGCATAAACTGTGTATATTTATATAAAACAGGCAGCGAGAGAACATTTTCCATCTTCCAGTCTGACCCTCAATTCTTTGAACCAATATTCATAACACCTAATAAAAATCATCTTTATTAGCTTTAACCTACTGCAGAGAGAAGGAAACCAGAATGTTGTTGCGGTTCCTGCTAGCCACCAAGAGAGGTCATAAAAGGCCAGAGATCAATAAGTAAACCGTTACAGGCAAGAGCTGATTGAGGGTTGTGAGAGTGTTCGCTCCAACAAATAGCAACAGAGAGAGCACGCATCCTGCTGAATGGTGACCAGATGGGGACAAAAATGTGTGTGCAGTTTGTGTGTGTGCCACAAGTTGGGTTCCAGTTGCCATGAGCGTCTCTTTGAAGGAATAACTGCTTTGAAAAGAATTCAAATGGGAGACGGAGATGATGACGGTGCACTGTACGGTGTGGCTCGCGGGGTTTGTGTGCGATTGGTCGTGCATTTATGCGCGCGCCTGTTAGCTTGTATTTGTGTTTGTTACGTCGACCGTGAGTGTGTGTCAGAGCGGGGTTGACGTCAGGTGCAGCACAGGTGGGCAGCAGGGGGAAGGGATGAAAAGGTCTGCAAAATAAACACACCTGATCTCAGTGGACACATAATGGTAACAGCAGAATGTACTGCCGCAGCCTCGCTCGCCTCATCTCTCACAGTGAGATCATTTTAGTTTGTTTTGTTGTGTTTTTGTGCTGCCATTTTAAACCAGCGATAGCATCGCTGGAGGCCAGAGTGTTCATTACATCCACAACAGGAAAGAGCTGAAGTTAAGTTTTCTTAAGAGTCTGACATCCAAAAAAAAGTAAAGTTTATTTGGTGTCTGAGGAAATGCTGTAAGCTTATTTAAATCTGGGCTGATCCTAAGGGGACGGAATATTTACATGCGATTTCTCTGTAATTAAACTAAAGCTGAACAGACCAGCCAATCAACAGCTGGTGAAAATGTCAAGGCAGGGTTGGGCCCTCTCATGCTTCTACATCAGTCAGTAATGTTTTTTTTTCCACTGCCTTCTCCTTTTAAAATTCATGAAACCATTGCAGTTTTAGGTCTACATGCAACCTGACCAGCCATGGTAATAGCATGGCTCATAGGACGGCAATGTTGATCTGCTGGTCAGTCTGCCAGTGTGATCCTCACTGGAATAGATGAACAACTGTTGGGCCAATTAATCAATCAAATGTACACACACCCTTGGTCCTAAAGCAGGAATCCTACTAACTTTGGTAATAGTCTGATGTCTAACACCACCTGCAGATTTCCACCTGTCCAGGGGATGTTCATGAATTTTTGGACATCAATGTCTGTGCCTACTGCACAATAATAATTCCGGAATAATTCTGCAGGCTTCTTGAAGGACATCCAAAGCTCTTCTTTGGATGTTGACAGCCTTTTGTTCTGTCCGGTGTCAAGATGATCTCACACTGTTTCTGTACTGTTGATGACTGGGCCCTTGGGAAGGCCAATCTATGGCCAATATTGTTCCACTGTGAGCTTTTTCTATCCAGCTATGGATTTGCTGCATTGTCAGTTTGCTTGGGATCACTGTCATGCTGAAAATGAAGCCAGTGTTAATCTGTTTCAAAAGTCTATTAAACCACAGACATCTAGTTTAATAGACTTCAGTTCTTTTACTTTTCATACTTTCAGTACACTGTGATGATACTGCTTGCAATGTATACTACTACTACTACTGTAGTCAATCCGAACTGTCCTTTCAATACACAAAGAAGTCAGACATTTTAAGATGTGAAACAAAGTCGTGCACGTGTTATGCATGACTGTGTATACAGCTAGTGTCTGCTTGTACACGCATATGTCGTCATGTTGTTGTGGAGTTTCTCAGACAATAAAATCTGACTGTGGTATTTCACTGTGTAAACAAGTTGACAACAGGAAACAAAGAATCGAGTGAGAGAAAGAAAAAAAAGCATTTCTGACCAAAGTTTCATTTCTTCCCTTCTTCTGCCACTCTTGTGCGTATGTGAGTGATTGTGTGTGTGTGTGTGTGTGTGTGTGTGTGTGTGTGTGTGTGTGTGTGTGTGTGTGCGTGCGGGTGTGCATGTGTGTGTGTGTGTTTGAGTTTTGCAGCAAGGACAAACAGTGCCCCCTGGGGATGATTCTCCTTCTAGTCTCCTCTCCTGTTTTTATTCTCTCCTTTCTCCCAGTTATTGCTTCCTTTTCAGCTTCCCTCTTATTCACCTTTCCCCTTATTCTGCCCCCCCTTTCTCTTCATCCTCTACTTCTCCTTTGTTTCATTCTATTTTCCTCTCTCCATCTAATGTGTCCCCATTTTCTTGTCCCTTTGCCAGTTATGGCTGCCAATAAGATAGGAGGAGGGGGAGCAACAGGGGGAGTGAGGCTGAGGGACATAGAGAGAGAGGAGTGCTGTGGCCAAAGAAAATCCACCTGCAGCCTCAGCAGACAGAAAAAACTCCTCACATCATACTCCCCTGTTCACTCCTTCATTCCTCTTCCTATCCAATTTCCTGCACATTCTTATAATGTCTGTGTTAACGTCAATAAATGCAGGGCTTTGAATTTTTCCTGAAAATCAACATTAGGTCCAATCTAAACCACGCACGCTGATTAAAGCCAGCCAGACAAAAAAACAAAACAAAACAAAAAAACAGGTACTAGAGCGCGGTCAGAAATGAAAGCATGATGCAAGAAAAGAAAAGTACGACAGATGTTTTCCTTTTGTAATTTAGAGCATCACTCAGCACTAATAAAGTGATAAAAGTGGGGAAAATCTGCAAATATTAAAAACCACAAATCTTAAATGACACTGCAATAATAGATAATAATGACAACATGTGTACACAGGACAAAATATTATACAATTTAGAGGCACAAATGGATGACATGATGAGTGGATAGACTCACAATATTAAACCACATTTAAACTAAAAGTACATTTAGCTAATAGAAGCAGGCTTAAGAGGAAGAGGGCAAGATCAAATAGGCAAATTAATTTTGAGTAGTAAAGTCAACAAAAGAGTGACTCTCTGTTTCTGATGCTTTAAAAATAATAGCTCATACATTTTGTTTTGCTTTTTGATTCTAATTATTTTTACGTGTTTTGTTCAGGTGAATTACATAAATCTTAGTTACTATAAAAGTAACTGCAAGTTTTAGGTCTTCATTTCACAAACCCGAAGCTTTCACAGCCCAAACATTTTTTTGTAATGCAACAGACAAACATCGGATAATGACATCAGCAAATATAATTCTATTGTCTGACAGGCTGATTTCAATAAACAAAATTTAAAAAGAAAATCAATGTAGAGTCAAAGAAAAATAATTAAAGCAAAACAAACAAAAATAAAACTATAATAGCAGTTTGTTATGTGGCAATCAATAATTATAGATGCAGACACGAATAACAATCATACTGGATTTATTGCATTTGACTCATTTACATGTTTGTTCCTCTTAAGGTTTGGGGAAGTACTAAGGGTGCACCTGCGACTGCTTTCCTAACAGGTGGTTTTCTGCTGGTGACTTCTATCAGCACATAATTATTACCTTTCTGCTGTAGCAGCAGAGACACAATATACTGTCAATATACTGTGGACTGATCCTATGAAAGAGCTGGACTGTGTGTGGATCCTGGAGGACTTCCTGTAATAAGTTTTGCAGAAAGTCTTTCTAAGTCACTGATGGGTTACGGCTCCTTCACACAGAGAACATCTAAAACTGCTGCATTTAGTAGAAATGAAGCATTTACAAGGCATTTGAAGCTATTTGATGTTTTAACTCTTTCCCCCATAAAGACGACATTTGACAACCTCCCCCTGTAACATTAGTGGCACGTTTTGACGCCTCAGAACATATCAGCAAAAACGTGATTCGATAAAAATTTGTTTCCTGAAGCTGAAGGCTGAGCTGAAGACTGAGAGAGAAATAGTTCCTCTCATCACCCCTTTTGTGACCCACCAAATGGGTAAAAGAGGAAAAGAGCTATGGCGTACTGAGAATTATGTTCTGGGTCTGAAAATGGAAATGCACTGATGGAATGAGAGAGTTTAAAAATGACAATGAGCGGATGAAGTAGGTGGCGTTAAGGCTCAGGGGAGAGGACTGCGTCCCCTTCCTCTCCATGACTACCCTACCCTCACCCCCCCCCCTCTGCCCTTAAATAAATTCCACTGGCATCTAGTAAATTTTTATTTTTGTGGTACTGCCGCTGCTGCTTTTTTGGCTGCGGGCCCCATCTGTCGGCCAGCTGCTATATGTTTGGGAGGAGGAGTGTGTGTGTATATGTGTGTGTGTGTGTGTGTGCGTGTGCGTGTGCGTGTGTGTGTGTGTGTGCGTGTGTGTGTGTGTGTGAAAAGGGTTAAGGGGAGAACACGAACACACACACACACACACAGTCAGGGAGGGATTAAACACTATTGGGTGGGAATGTTTGCAGGTTTATGAATATGCATAATGGGGGAGAGGGGTTTAAATGGGTAGAAAAGGAAGGGAGGGGAGGAGGGAAGGAGATGAGAGGAGGAGGTGGGAACAAGGGATGAAGAAAAGATAGGTAGTCAGAAAGTGAGAGAAAAGGAGGAAGAAGTGGAAGCGAGATGGACGAATTCAGAAAATAAAGAAAGAAGGGATGAAAGAGGGAGAACTGGATGGATGGATGGGCGTGTTCGGGCGTGGTGCCAGTCCCAGGATGGGGGGGGACCTTTGGGCAAGGCATCAGGGGAAAAGAAAAACAGATGGTTTGTGAACCTTTTATTAGGCGTTGATAGAGAAAAAAACCCCACAAAAAACATAATTAATCAAGCGCGTCCTGGAAACAGCAGCTATTTTCTATTGCTGCACAGTTTTCTGGGAGTCTGTTTGTTTTGTGTTTTCAGTTTATTTAATAAATTACTTGGGGTTTTTTGGGGGGTGGGTCTATTTACATAAAGACATGCACACGCAGGCTTGTACTGGCTGATGAAACTCCCTTTAGGTTTATTCTAACATTTGTTTTTAAATCAAGTCATTTCATAATGGCCTTCCAGTGACTTGAGAAACAGGAAAATCAAAGGATGAGCATAATAAGCTTCTCATAATTAAACTCTTTTTCTGATGAACACCTACTTCTGCACCTACAGTCACACTGAGATTTATCAGCACAGAACAGAGGAGGCATCACTGACAACAGATAGGATATTGATTAAGTCAGATACAGCATGAAAAGAAGCAGCTGGAGTGGAGGTGGACTGCAAAGCAGCTTGCAGATGTGCAGCAGCTGTGGGCAGCCCAAAGTATCTTAAACATCTTGTCCTATTTGCGGTTGGCCAATTGGATGTGCAAAAGAGTATCAGCTGAGCTGCCATCTGATCTGGGATTGCAGCTGAGCTCAAATGGCCTGTCTTAACAAACATTATGACATCATCAGACAATAGTCACAATTTCCTGTGACTGTACAAAAGTGACGCAAAGTTAACTGTCTGTATGTGTGTGATGCCATTACAAGAAATCCACGTATCCATCGAATTAGTGTGAAATCAGTGTGAAAGTTGTAGTTTGGAAACAGTCCATTGTAAGCAGTAGCAGTGCAAATACTGTTGTTAGTGCTCTCTTAAATACACTGTGTAATGTGAACTTCTGTAATTTGGATACTCGTGTTAAATGGTGGCCAGTAAATGAAGTGATGAAAGTATAAAAGCCCCAACAACTGTAGAGGAGACAGAGCTAATGACACAGCAAGCTCAACTTCATAGAATACTCAGAGGTGTTTTCACTGTTGAAAAATGTTCTGTCTTTAAGTTTTGCCACTTAAACTCACTCAGATTTTTTTTTATTTACTTCTCAAGTGCAGCCGTAAATGTAAACGTTCACTTGTGCTCACTTTTCCCAAAACTTTACCATCTGGCAGAAAAGGCAGTCCAGAAACTCCCACAATTGCTCAAAATTTAATTCTTTAAACCTCCTCACTTTGAGAATATTGTTGCTCTCTAAAAATACAGTCAAAAAAGAAAAAAAAAGAAAAAAGAAAAACCACAAAAAATCATCCCTCCCTCACAAGGTGTCAACTTGAAACTGGTCCAAACAAATCGAAGCATACAAAGGCACAAATCCAAGCAGAAGTAGCCTCCATGCACACACAAACACAGTCAAACACACACAAACACTGAGACTGTAAAAGAGAGTTTTGAAGCTCAAGCTTATGGATTGAAAAAAATCTTTTAATAAGTATGCGAGAAAAAAAAGAAATGAAAACAACTGCCACACATGTTAGAGTGTGTATGCATGGTTGTAATTTTTCAGTCCATGCTGGAGACCGTGTGTGTGTGTGTGAAAGAGAGAGTATGTGCGTGTGTGACCTACTTTCACTGAACGGACATCCTAAAACACAACACCCTCTGATAAATCCATTTGCAGTGACTCTTTCTTGTTGCTGTAAACAGCAGTGTGTGTGTGTGTGTGCGTGTGTGTGTGTGTGTGTGTGTGTGTGTGTGTGTGTGTGTGTGTGTGTGTGAGAGAGAGAGAGAGAGAGAGAGAGAGAGAGAGAGAGAGAGAGAGAGAGAGAGAGCTTGGTCCTATTTACAGGACAAAAGCCTTCAGTGACCCAATAAGCAAAACCCGAAATCAGAGCGTTTTACTGTGAAACAGCTCTGCTGCTTTTATCAACAAACCCAATTTTAACTCAACAAACAGAAAGAACCCAACAACATAAATTAGTTGCATATGTTTTATTCTTAATAAATACCTAAAAAGGCAAGAATGGCTTATACAGAAACAGCATTAATATCAAAGAATGTTTAATAGGGGTTTTAATAGTCTGCAGCAGAATTAAAGACACAAGAAGTGCAGGCCAAATCAGAACTAGACATAAGATGAAAGGAAAGCAAAAATCCAATTACTGTATTGACACTGATCCTTTTTACTTTATAACTGTACTCCAGCAAGTCAGCAAGAACCTGTTCCCCAATGATAGAGCTGCAGTTATTAAAAAAAAAAAAAAAAAAAGCACTGAGACCTCCCAAAAACTATCCTCATTTTCAAAATGTGCTGAATTTTACAATATGCAACTACACAAACACCTTAATGTCCAGTCATTTAAAAAAATGTCCACATTTAATCAACTTACTGAAAAATATGAAAGATATCCTTACTCACTGTCAAAATGTTTTCTCTTTCAAAAAAAACAACATAATAACAGGAAGTGTAAACAGTAAATGAATTGGTGCTTATGGAGCACTTTTAAGCCTCGTTCGCCCATTCATTCACCCAATCCCATACACATTCAGACATGCATGCTTTTCCATACATGAGTGCTTTATCTAACATTCACACACACTCCAAATCCAGCTCACACTGTCCAGTAACCCTTTACCCTTTCACTTTCCCCTTGGCTTTCTGGTAATACTTCAATATGAAAATAACAATATTGCCACATCCTCTTAGCACTGGGGTTCAGCATTATGTTTAGCATTACATGGTTAACGTGGAGTTATGTGGCAGTCTATCTCAGAGTTTGTCATCAAGTAAAGCAAAAGTATTCTAAAGATTAGTAAAATGAGTTGCTCTCCATGAGTAAGTATATATAATGTACTGCACTGAAAATAGTGCTACTATCAATTATTTCCCTAAAATGTTTCCCTCTCAGAACATATCTTCATGTACCGAAAAACAGTCTCCAAAAAATGTCTTATTTACCAGAAATATAGTTGTCACTTTAAAATATTCTATTACGGATATTTAAAAACAAAAAAAACCAAAAAAACCAAAAAATGCAACTCAACTTTGATCACAAGAACCGAGTTTTCACTTTCCAAAACTGTGACCAGCCCCTGAAAATCGAGCACAGCGTTAGTGAAGGCAAGCTATGACTTTAAACTCTGCTGTAATCTCGGCGCATCACCCGATTAACTAATCTGCATCCAGCTGTCAAATTTTACACAGGACATCCCCTTAAAGATGCTTTGGCCTGCCCACAGTTACACATCTGCAAGCCACTTTGCAACCCACCCTGACACCAGCATTTTCTTTCATGACTCGATCAATGTAATACCTGTTGTGACTGATTCCTGCTCTGCACTGTGCTGTGTTGGGATCTCCACCTGATTTAAATTCTGATTTAAATTCTTTCCACAAATATCCTCTTAACAAATATTTCTTTAGGCTAAAAAAATGAGAACACCAAATACTTCTCAGGATTTGGACGACTGGACTAACCAATGCTAGGTACCCATGTTTAGTTTCTATGGATGAAAAACAGATAGAATAGAGCCTTCGTGAGGTTTTGGCACCACAACATAGCAATTTCTCTAGTTGCAGAATGATTTAGCATCATGTAGTTCACCAACCAGCCTTTTTAAATCACTGCCTTAAACAACACCCCCATACACACACATACAGGTGCCCACCAGCAATCCCTTTTAGATGTCCTTTTTTTAAAAAACACGCTTTACCGTTTTGAACATTTGGACTTTAAGCCTCAAACTAATTAACAATTTCCTCCGAGAAGAGCTTAAATGAATCATTAGTCAGAAATCCATCAGCACCGCCAGTTTTTTCCCAAGGGATGCATCAACCTGGCATTACCTGTACAGTCATTTTAATTCTAGTTTTCAATTTTTTTCTCTGCCTTTCTTTCACTTAACACAACTCCCCTGACTAAACGGGAGACAGGCCCTAATTGGAGAAATATTAGAAACTATTATTCCTAATTAAACATCACAGAACGCACTGTCAGAGTTGGACTGGCTGAGTGATTTAAGACGCGCTGAACCTCTGGCATCGTAACAAAGTCTATTAGCGGAGACGGACGAGGAACGCTTGAAATTGGCAAGCAGACGAACAGGCACAATAAAACTCTGCCAAGGTTTCACTATAACAGGTGTGACGGTGTGTATGTGTGTGTTCATAAAGTGTGTGTATGCTTGTGTGACTTTACTGACAAAACCCCAAAACCTATATACAGTATATGTACAACTTGTTTTATGTTGGTCGTATATCATGACACTTGATACAGAACCTCAAAATGAAAAGCTCTTTATGTGTTCATTGTATGGTGACACCTGTGTTCACTGGTAACAGCAAGAGCACTTAACTGTGCTTTCCAAACTTGTAAACTTAAACCAACCTAATTTTTTAAATGTACAACAGACAGTTTTGTCTTGTTGATGTATTTTTGACAGAAGACCTCGGTTTATGTTAATCATAGACACACAGCCAAGTGGTGGAGGATCTCCACTTTGGTGGCGTCAAGATCACCTGTCTGCTTTTTGCTCATGAGGTGGTTTATTTTACTTCATCAGGCAGTGACCTCCAGCTCACAGTGGGGTGGTCTACAGCTGAATCTGGAGCAGCAGGAGTGAAAATTAGCATCTCCAACTCTGAGGACATGGTTTTCAGCCAGGAAAGAGTAGAGTGCCCACTCCGGGTCAGGGGTGAGTTGCTGGCCTGTGTGGAGTTTATGTATCTCTGGGTGTTGTTCCCAAGTGAGGAGAGCAGGAGACTGACAGATGCCGGCAGTGAAAGCAAAGCAGTTTTTAATGATTACTGATCAATCTAAGTTTCTGCCCTCACCTATACCCATGAGCTCGGCTTAGAAACAGAAGGAAAGCCAGGCAGATACAAGTAGCAGAAATCAGCTTTCTCTGGAGGGTGGCTGTGCTCGTCCTTACAGATATGCTGAGGAGATTAATCATTTGAGAGGGCCAGAGAAGAACTGCTACTCCTCCCCATCAAAATCAGACAATTGATGTGGTTAGGACATCTGAGAAGGATACCTCCTGAGGGCTCTGATTTGAGGTTTTTTGAGAATGTCCTGTGGGGAAAAGAAATGCCCAGGACACTCTGGAGGGTTTACTCTCAGCCTGGGGGTCTCTGCTGCAAGTGGTGGCCTCCCAGTGGGTGGATGGATGGATGGATGGATGGATGGTGCACTGTACACATTTCACCAAAATTTAACCTGATTAGTTGTATATCTTTTGATCTTCATTAATCTCAAGAATTATACAGTGTCCAATAACGTATTGTTCTTGAACAATACCTAGGTACACAGTGTGAGTTTATATAAGTGACGGCTCCATCTATGTCTAAAACATGTCTGTAGGAACTAAATATTCATAACTCTGTCTGTCTGAAAGTATACAGACACCTGGACATTCCAGCTATGTATGACATTTAATCATATCATTCCAAAATCCCGGTCACTGTTTTGCACAATGGTGTCCCAGACTCTAGGAAGCAATGTATGTATAACACCTGAGCTAATGTTGTCCCAACACTGGTGAGTTCACACTCTCCTTCTGCTTTACTGTCTCTTAGTCCCAGCATGAAGCCTCCTTGATGATTTCAGGTTTGGGTTTATTGGTGCTTTATGGCCTCAGACCTGCTGTCATGCATAATAAAAAACACGGGCAACTACACATATTACTACACATTTACATGTGAACCAGGCAGGTCTGCACAAAAACACTCACACAAAAGCTTCATTGTCATTCTGCGCTATAGTGTCTCCTACAATTTAACGGTACAACACAAAAATACAAAAAAAGACTGACACGAGCTGCTGCCGATTGTAAAGAGTTAGATTCAGAAACAGCATCAAAATAAATAACAGCAAAAGTGTGAAGGAACTTCTTGACACTCGGAGAGGATGTAAAATACTTCTATTATAGACCCGCCAAACCCAATGCCGTTACATCCTCTAACTGCAAATCTGACAAAGCATCTTCTCAGCCACCTTTTCCCTCCCCTCATGTATTAATAGATTCATGCCAATTAACACTGATGAGCAATAACACTAACAAGTAACCTGTGCTAGAAAAAGTTAATTTTTTCTCCTTGCTCAACCAATCAGGGAAAATAAATGCAAATGTGTTTTTCTGTGAAAGTGGTGGAAAGACTGAATCGATGACTGCTTAAAAAAAGTCAAGTAATCTACACACAAATATTGTTAGTCAAACATTTTTACCTCCAGATTACATTTTGTTCCAGCCCGTCATGCAAGGAAGTAAATCTTGACTGTTCTGCACTGAAAGGTAAGCGGGTGAATTTAAAATAGTTGTTTTTACTAACGGTAAATACAATCTTTGTCTTATTAAAATGAAGTGTTTGTCTCACCTAAACCACATCTCAACATCATTTATTTAGGATAGCCATGACGTCTGAATAACCTTAGCTTTAAAAGAAAAAAAAGTCCTTTCTACAAATCTTTGCACAGAAGGTTTGGTATGGCTGAGCACTGAAAATAAAAATACATTGCCATTGAACATAATCCAGGAAAACAGTAGGAATGTCATACAGTACCTTATTGAAGACGAATGGTGGTCTAACTCTTCAAATGGGGGTTCACAAAATATTTAGTGCTGTGGCTCCATTAACATGCTGTTATCACACTCTCAGCATGCCGTAAGAACTGAGAAGGAAAACAAAAGCAAAAATATTTCCATCCAACAAATATTAACATCCTGACCACACAGCACTCAAGCCTAGTTTTGTTTTATTCCCTTTTTGGGGAAGGACTTCTTAGGAGTCACATTTTAACAATGTTTTAGTTCTTAACTGTGTAATACAAATTTCACGTGGGGAATAATTGGCTCAATGTTAAGCAAACTCAAGCAAGCTAATACACCTACTTACACTGGCATATTAACACAAACGAACAATAATGCACAATCATTTTGGTCAAAATCATTCATATTATGAATGAAATTGTCATGGTCCCAGGTCTGTGACCCAGAGTTTATGCATTTGGACTTTTTTTGATTCTGGTTTCTTAAATATTTTAAGGTTTGTTTTGGCTGTTGTTGCTGTATTTCTGCTATGTTTAAAATTCGTATTTTGTGGTCTTAGTTTTGTAATCTAGTCTCTGTGTGTGTTGGTTCTTGTTTTACTTTGATCGTGTCCTGCCTGGTGTGTATGTTCAGTTTTGCTTCCCTTGTCTTTTTAGCCTGGATTAGTGTCAGCTGTGTTCTCACCTGTGGACTGTTCCCTCATTATTCCTTCACCGTATTCATTGTTTGCACCTCCCTCTGTTCTCTGTTGCATTTTCCCTCTTTGTAGGTAGTGCTTTTGTCTGTTTCAATACGAGGAATTCAAAATAGTGACGCTCAGAAAAACTTGATTACTGTTACTACCAAGATAATCAAATAAATGCTAAGAAACTGGGATGTGTATACTTTGATAACTTATTGGACAATTGAACAGAAAAATGGCAGGAAACCAAACAAAGAAGTAAAAGTAACTGGAATAAAAAACATTCAAAATAAAATAGGAAATTACTTAAACCGGACCCCAAAGCTATGGCAACAAATCTATTACTAGGAAACAGCTTGAAATTGGCAGTCTCCTGAGCCAAAGTCTGACATTTTTATTGAAACATCAAACCAACCCAAGCAATTCTCTCTGACAGCATTTCTCAAAGTTTGTCTTCGTGCAGAGAGAGCATCTCTGTGTTCAGATTGTACAGCGAGGTAACAAATACTGGTTATATTTGAGCTTCAAAAGGAGCAAATTCCACGCAGCAAATTCAAAAGTGTTACATTTTTTGGTGTCAGTAGAGTTAATTTTACTCTAAGTAGAGTCACATTCTTTTAATGAGGTGTAAAATGATAGTAGTTAAACTCGAGTGTTAAAAATGAGTGTTTCTATATCAAATCTGTAAGCATTACAATGGAAAAATTAATTCTTGACCTCTTAACTCTGAACTCTTAAAGGGGCTATGACACTAATAGAGTAAATTCACAGACTCCGCCCCCCAGCATCACAGGTTCTGACCAAAGCTGAAGCGAAGCCGTTTCAGAACATTTTGCTCTCCATATTTCTGAGTTGTTTGCCACACTTGGTCATTTTTTTCTGAGATTGTTTTAATCATTATTAGCTTTTACTTCTGTGGCTTTTTTTAGTTGAGACAAAACTATATGAAAGGCATTAGCCACGTTGCTCAGCGATAGCATAATGATCTGTTTTAGTTTACTGAAATTTATTGTTTGCAGGCAAATACTAAAGCTTGCATATGAATATTTGGTCAAACTTTTTGCTAACTTGGATACACCCAAAATAGTGTTTAGATGGTGAAATGCTGGCAACAAAATTATAGCGCTATACTTGAAGCCTGAAAACAGATTATTTGTGCAATTAATTACTGCTTTATTGGATATGTTTGCAAAGGTGGAACATGGGGAGAGCAGAAAGTTCCACAAAGTGATGAATGGAGGACATGTGCATTATATTGAAGAAAAGAGTAATGAGCATGCTGTTATTTGCATTGATCAGCTCACCTACGTCAGACCCTTTGATAAACAATATTGTAATGAAAGCGAGAGCATGCACATTGTTCCATATTGTTACATGTTTTAGAAAATGTTTTTAAATTGTGGTGTATAGTTCAAAATAAATGTTTTTTTTTTCCAGGTTCTTTTGGTTCTTTTTAATAAATTTTTATTTCCTAAGGAATTTTTAAAAGTTCCGAACAGTAAAATTTACACCTTTTAGAATTAATTAGAAGATAACTCTTATGTAGTTAAAATAAAATACTCTGTGAGAGTTAATATATAAAATTTTAACACCTAGTTAGCATTAATAAGTGTTAAATTATCAACTCCAGACAGATTTGGTATTTAACACTAAATCAGAGTTAAGGTACTAACTCTCCAAAAAGAGTTAAATTAACACTCTCTCTGGTGTGGACATATATAGACACTTTAACAGTTTTGAAATCAAATCTGATTGTGTTAATTTGGCCATGCTGCATTAGCTGTGCAGGAAAATAAAGGACAACAGCAGCTAAAGGAACTAAAGCTAGCAAAGAAAAGATTCAGGGCTTCAATCCTTTAATATAGAGGAGGTTAAAAAAAACAACAACTTTCATTTGTATGCAAGTGTCAAAAGTGGACACACACTGCCAGCCGTTCAACAGGTTTGTGGTGGAAATGTTGGGGGTGTTTGTGTAGGAATGTTAATTTCCTGTATTTTTTTTTCTGTAAAATTGGCTGCTGAGATGCAGCCAGCTGATGTCATGGTCTCTTTCAAAAACCCTCTCATAATGCACATACACTCCAGCTCCACTCACGTTTTTTTTTCTTAACTTTTTCCCCACATATTGTAAACACAACCATCTCATATGAATCTGGAATTTTTCTCATTTATACACATAAACTACCTGCTTGTTTTCTCTCGCTTGCTCTCTCACACACACACACACACAACCACACATACTGACCACTCTGATGCCAAAAAGCCAATTACCCAGTCTGCTTTTTAAACAGAGCGTGCTACATTAGCGTTGGGCTGTGTGTTTAAACAGGACTAATAGTTGAAAGGTTAATTGCTGGTGCAGCAGTAAGCAGTCTGTAGTAATCACCAGCTATTACCTCATGCTGTAATTACTTTCTGTAACACCAAGAAACTGGAGCAAGACATTAAATATATTTGACAGAAAAAAAGTGAAAACTGGCTGTAAACTAATGCATTGAGTAGCACTAGCAAAAAATCGACAGCAGCAAATGACACGATATAAATGTTTGTGTTATAGGGCAGCAGTATAAGCATTAATGTGTGCTGTTAAAGCTGGGCTAATGCAAAGCTGATGGAAAATGTAGAATATCCAGAGCTGATATGTCCATGCAAGATGCTCAGCTTGAACAAAAAAATATTTGTTATCACTTTAAGATCTTAAAAAAATCAACAAACTTAAAAACAGGAAGGATTTAATCTCTTGACGGGTCCTCCTGTTTCTGGCAAATCAGTCTGTGTATCTCAAATTATGACTTGATCAAATTATATTAGGGCTGTGCGATATGACCAAAATCTCATATCCCGATATAAGACATCTATCATCTGATAACGATATAAATCACAAAAATTTTACATTTTCTGAAAATTCTGTGACTCTCGGGCAGCTCGACTTGCGTGAAGTGTTTCCAGCTGGGCGTCGTGTACCTGGAGTCGAGTGTTTTAACCGAAGCATGAAACGATACATTTTTAGACAATTTGTGACGGCCGCCGTTTTCTTTATGAGTGTTTATTAGACGGTGTGCTGCGGGGAAAAGCCTGTTCTAACATTTGAGTCTAAGGTTTATTTTTTAGCGCTTGACGGCTCTTTCTTGCTTCTCATCTTTCACGTGATTCAGGTTATTTTGAAAAGTCTCAACAGGATCTTGAGCTTTATTCTGAAAGGTTTATGTGGAACATAAACAAGTGGACACGCGATGGTTTTATCGTCATTGTTGCTAACGACAACGCATAAAGACAGGCTCTTGTCCTTCCATAGTGTGGTTATATTAAATATAAGAGAAAGAGAGAACTTTAAGAAATTAATATAGCCGCTACAGTGACCATCAAAATAATGAAAAAAATATTGCCATAAACAGTTTATTTTGCGACACCACGAAACAAACGATATCATAAAATGAAACGATAGACGTTTTTAGATCGTCATCTGATATATATCGTTATATCGAACAGCCCTAAATTATATAATAGTGAATTATGGTAACTTTGTTTTCCTCTCTGTTAGGGTCAACTTCATTTTAGATTGAGTCTAATTATCTAACAATTGGTCAGGTTTTGCTGTACTTGGCCACATCATCTTCCAGTTGTTTTTGAAAACACCTAAACTGAAGAGTCTGAAGATCCATGCACACCGATGTCAAATGTCATGCATGTGGTTTTAACTAGCTGACATCTGCACAGCCTTTAGCAACTTTAAAAAGTGCCTAGTTTTTAGTACCTACTCAGGGCTCCAAGTGAGCTGAGTTGTAACATCAACAGACTTCATATCACTGATTGGCCAGGGAGTGATGCAACTCCTTCACCAGAATCTCCTCCATTGTTGTGTTGTGTTTGTGTCGCATGCCAGTGACATCACAGGACTGTCAGGTGACCTTGCTATAATGACCCCACTCACCAAAGCTGACTAGGGTTGAGTCAAGTGGGTGCTAGTGGAAAAGACCATACGGAGGGAAAGCAAAGTCCACAACCCACATCTAAACAATAAATGTATTACCTTCCAGGAGGGGAGCCAACAAGAGGGTAATCTTCACAAACATCAAGCAGATTTAGCTAACAATTCTGAGTTTGTTAACTCTGAGATGAGGGAAACTCCTGGTTTTCTCTTTGAGAATGACAGTTAAACTGTGAGTCAATTACCGTGGTAACAGACTCTCTGAACTTAACCTGCTCGCCGGAGGATTTTCTTCAACAAACCCAGAATTTCTCTTTGACTCCTCCCCTCCTGCTGCACCTGAACCAGCTGACTGACACCCCATTTCATTTCCTTCATAAAGGTGAAGTCAAAGCACAAAGCAGAGCAAAGAATTGGTTATCGGTGTATAAGAACTGATACAGCAATTACATCATAAATTTGTAATCAGCTCAGATTTAAATTTGTAGCCTCCATCTTTCTAAATCTGCAACTGTGGACAGTAATGCAGCTGTCACGCTGTTCCCTTGCATTTGAAACCTTCAGGCTACTGTACATTACTGCAGAATCACCATTTAATGAAAAGATACCAGTGATCAGTAATCAATCATTTGTCATATTGTAATCAGCCACGTTCACATTTACAGCTAAAAGATGATGTGAGTGGCTTAGGTGACTGTTAAGACTGCAGATATAGACATTAATAGTAATCTGATTACATCTGTGATGAAATGCGTTCATGCATTGAGGTTCAAGTCAGTAAATGATGTCAAACTACAATTTGAAAGGTACAGTGTCTGAAATCAGTGGATCTGCCCAGTGACTCCGAACTGCATCAACCGTAGTGGATCAACAAATAAGGTCTGCATCTGAATCCGCTTGCTTAGCGGGAAGGCTCATCAATCAGACCGAATCTGAATCCAGTCATTTGCTGTCAGGTTACAGCTGAATAATTAGCTTTAAAAATAAATGTTAATATATTGGACAGAACAGTTTGGATATGGAGCTTCCAGGCAGGACGAAACATGCAAGATGACAAAGAAGATTCATGGATGTAGCGAAGGAATAGAATAGAGTAAACCTTTATTATCCCACGGATGAGAAATTTCGGTGTTACAGAGCTCTTACAGCAAGGGAAAATAAAATATAAAAGCAAGACACAAGGTGGTCCTATAAACATAAGCAACTGAAGTTTGTACATACAGGTAACAATGTACAGAATGCAGAGGGTTGGTGTGATAAACATCATGGTGCACACTGGCACACGTTCATAATCCTCGGTTCACTTGGTTAAAATGGAGACTCTTAATTTACCCGTTACCACGATGAGTCGTGGTATCAGAGCTCAATCTTTTTCCACTCATGCGTGTACTTAACTCGGAGTGAAAATACTCAGACTTGAATTAACTCTGATCAGCTTTTCTGGAACAGGAAACTCAAAGTTGCCGATCTCAGAGCTCAGAGTTTATTTTTAAAATCAAACCTTGTTCAAGATGCTTCCTGGAATACGGCCCAGGAATACTAGCGACTCAAGATAATGGCTAGAAAAGCTTAAAACAATCTGGTGGCTAGGGAGGGCTAAGCAGGAGATATTTATACTGAAGAGGTGATTGGCTAATTGGAAGCAGGTGTAAGGACTACAGCATAGGTGACGCTGATTAGGGCAGCGCAGACAAGGGAGTGCAAAGGAGGGAACAGCTTGGTGAAAAGGCCTTATTATTTGAAATAGCTTGGGGATGGCACTTGCCTTTTACATTCCATAGCTGGCGGTAACACAGACTTGACATAAAAATGAATGAAGCAACCACTTGGTTTCTGCACTCTGCATTTGAACACATATCTGCTAACAATCCCAAGTAACAGACTAGTAGTCTGTTACTAGTTTTTTGGTTAATTCACCAATTGTTGTAATGGTAGAAACTATCCAAAAAAACCCACAATTATTTATTTCAATGCTGAAGTCGTGCATTTTACTATTGGAGCCTTTGACCACTGGAGGCAATTTCACACTCAAATTTCAGTCATGGAAACTGTCACCTAGTGGTGGCTTTGCATTGATGGTGTAGAAGTACTGTTCGCAGTAGTTGTAGCATTAAGGGCAGAAGTGTTGGTTAAAAACTTAATATAGTATCCTTCACCTCCATATGATCGTCATGAGTCTGTTTCTGTGTAAGCACTGTAAACAGTTCTCTGTTTCCCCCCCCTCGATTCACACCTGCCACACACACACACACCTTAGTAATTTCTCTCCCCCCCTCTCTCTCTGCCTCCACACCTTTGCGTGTACTGTAACATATGTGAAGTTGTCAGTTGTATTTCTCACAGCCAAGAAAAGATATTTTAATCACATGAAAAAATCCACATTACACCAAACTTATTGATTTCCTCTTGGCAGGGTTTCTATATGTGTTTGTAAAGCATATGTTTTTACACATAGGAAGCACTAATTATGAGGCTATCCTTGTGTTTGTGCATGGCAACTGCACTAATATGAAACACAATTAATAAAACACATTAGGACCTCCAGCTCCTTACTGAAATGTTTTAATTAACACCAGATTCCACATATTTAAACAAATACATGAATAAATAATGTTCTCTTTTGACTTTAGAATCATCTTTTAGTTCCTTTTAATTTTCTGTGGCATTTCCTTACTTATCATTTTTCAAGAGGCAACACTGTGTGATGTTAAAAGAAACCCGGTGCGTGCAACAATTACATTTTACTGCAACCAGTGAGAAACATGACTGGGTAAGAGCAAAGTGAAAATGGCCTACAACCCTCTGTGAAGGAGTGTACAGGTTTGCACATATCCGTGGTTCCACAGTTAAATACTCCAAAATGTTTGAGACCCGTCAAACAGAAATGATGAAACTAAAAACACATAATGCTGAAAGAATCCACACTGCCAATAACAACAAACTTTCTCATTGCAACATTTGATACATTGCATTTCTACTATTTTTATCTAAATACACTTCAAATGATTTGCAGATCACTGCCTTCTATATATTTTTGGTGGTCATTACAGAAGCAGTAAATCAAATTTAACTGTGGCTATTTAAGCCACACCTTTAAAAGCGCAGACTTAGAGGGATTACAGAGGAGCGGAAGATGGGAAAGAAGCAAGAAAACTGGGAGACGGAAGGAAGGAATGAGAGAGATTAATAGATTAGAGAGAGGGAGGGAGAGGGAAAGCGTAAGAAAAAGAGTGTGAGAAAGAATTAATGGGAGGCAGAGGAAGGAAGACAGAGGCGGCACGAGAGAATGAAAGAGAGATTAATAGACGACAGAGGTAGTTCAGAGAGGAATGCTGACAGGTCTCTTTCAAGTGTTGGACACACACACACAAGAACACGGGGCCCTGTAGAGAGCAGGTGTAGACGTCACTACCATCTGTGTATCAAAGCTTCAAATATTACTACTGACGTGTACATATATTAATATACAAGTAGTATATAAGCAGAATCATATGGACGTAGTGAAAAAAAAATACTATTTTACTCCTCAGCTCCCCCTCTCTGCTCTTTTCTCTGTCCATCATCCCTTCTTTAATGTAAAAGGTAAATCAGTCTGTATACACTGCATCTAAACCCGCCATCTGTTCTGCACACGCATCTGTAATGAGCACTTAATACGCATACGCATCTCAAACTTGCTTTTAAGTTAAACCAATAAATTTACAGCATTAAGTTTATTTATGGTTTATTAATTCGACAGTAAAGCAACTTCGCTATAAAGCCACCGGTGAGTGACAAGCTCACTGCTAGCTTTTCTCAGTATTAGATGTAGTTTGTCCCAACTTTTTCTCCGTGCAGTTTCATTCTTTCCAAACTCAACTAAAACAACTAGACATTGATGGGAAGATAGATGTTGATAGATACAACTGAATTAATATTTCACCTGCAAATTCTGTCTGACGGTCTGATATTGATTGCAATCACTCTGTAGTTACTGCCAGTAGATGACCAGCTCTGGCTACAAGTTGGCTCAATAGGCTGCTCTTACTGCAGTGAATGGTGTTTATTTTGAAGGATTTGTTTGACTTTCCCTTTAAACCTTTCTTTCCATCCTAATTTGGTTAATGATAAAAATAAATGAGGTTTGTGAAATCAGGAAGAAAATCCTGATTTTTGGTGAAATCCACAGTATAAATCTATCGATACTGAATGCAACACAGTGTTTCTGAAAATGTTTTTACTGGCAAAAACATCAAAACTATTATTAGACTTTTTCTGGTTACTGTGGTGCTACATGACCACCATCCACCCAAACCACACATGGCAGGTAGCTTACTGTGTGACTACACTGTAGCCTGTGCTGTTTCTAAGAGAAAAGGTGGCAGCTCCTACATGGAAAAAGTCTTTAGTGATTGTACAGCGACCTCCTGCCAATGTGGGGTTAGGAAGTGATTTTTTTGGCTTTTGAGTTTTTCCCCAAATCTTCATATTCGGGGGTTGCTAAACCAGTGATTTCTTCAGAAAACTGAAGCCAAGGAGGAAATTATTTTCTGAGAAGTGAATGGTGTCTTTCCTACAGAGACGGGCAGCAGACCAAATCCTGTGTCAAACAGCTGAGAATTACCAGAGTCACTGAATGTCAAAGATCAAGGATGAGGATCAGGATCAGAGTGTGTTTGGAATACTGAACAAGCCATGGGAATGTAGGACAGATATATCATGGTTTAGTCACAGTATTTTCTGTTCTATAAAATTTGAAAAAGTTATTTGGAGAAAATAGTAGATAGAGAAGTAAAGAATAACAATCTAAGTTCAGGTGACTAAAATTTGGGCTGTCTTGTTATTCGTGACAGTAAAATACAGTCATAGCACTGCATGATGTGCACTACACCAGCGGTCCCCAACCTTTTTTGCGCCACAGACCGGTTTATGCCCGACAATATTTTCACGGACCGGCCTTTAAGGTGTCACGGATAAATACAACAAAATAAAACTAGTACCGGTACCGAAAAAAAGAAGATTTATTCATAACACACGTGAAAAGACCCAGGAAAACCGAGTTAACGATAAAAACGATAACAAAATAACGCTGAAAACCGATAAAAACCCTGAAAACCATACATTTCACACCTGAGCCTCAACTCTCGCGGCCCGGCACCAAACGACTCACGGACCGGTACCGGTCCGAGGCCCGGGGGTTGGGGACCGCTGCACTACACAACACAGCAAAGTAAGCTGAGGTACTAAGTATAGAGAAGGACTTGTCTTCAGGTAATAGATGCTACCTACACTTAAGGTCATAAGAAAATGCAAATACTTAAGGTGTCCTGCGAGAAACCTTTCGTGCTTAATGTTCAATATCTCATGGTGTGTGTGTGCGTGTGTTTCCTAGCTCCATAAATTAGAATGAGATGAATAGTTAAATATGAAAATATGACAGGCTTGTCGTTTGATGCTTGTTCACATTGACAAGAGACATCTGCTCTGGACAGTGGAGAGAAGGAGTCGAGTTGTTTGGTGGAGGGGATTACACAAAAAACTTCTCATTTACATTTATTCCTAGGCATTTAGCCGGCGCTTTTGCATGCGCACAGTTGCATAAGTGTGTGTTCTTGTTGTATTTATGTGTGTGTCTGTGTGTGGCAGCTTCTGTCACAGGAGGGGATGAAAGGATGAGGAAGTCTCGAGAGAACAAACGGATGAGCAGACAGCGGATGATGGCACGGCAGGGACGGAGCACGACACTGGGTCGAATGAACTCTGCGGCGGCAGCATCGGGCTGATTAAAACACACGTTCTTCTAACTAATACTTTAATGAAATATTAACACAGTTAACTGTAATTAAATTAAAAGGGGAGCCGCCAGTGAGATTAGCGGCCATGTCTGAACAACCTTAGGAGGATAACCTCCCCCTCAAATTAATACCAGAGCATTAGCTTAACTGCTCTGCTGTTACACACACAGTCAAGCTCATAATGAGTGTGGATGCAGACAAATTTTTAATTTTAAAAATGTTCTCAATATATGCAGGATGTGCAAATAGTCAAGTCTTTCTGCTCAGTGTGACAATATATCATCATTGTGTTAGCACTGATAATGAAGTCAAGTTTAGACTTCTTAACCTTTTAACATCCACCAAATAACCAAACTGTGTAGGGTTTGAGTTGGGGCTTCAATTGCAGACTGACTCTTTTAACCCTCTCAAGGCAGGCGTTGCAGATTTGCAACAAGTAAAAGCTAACAACCTGATTACCCCACATACATATTTTATGAGGGGTTTTTTATTACTCAGAAGTACCACTGCAGGTATTCTTTTGTGCAGTAGCAACAAAAACTTAATTTGATCCTGAGAGGGTTTAATCTATTATTCACCTGTTTGGACCAAACACATGGAAAATCCCTAATGGCAAAATTTATTAAATTTTGACAGTGGGTCAACATGACAAATACCAGGACCAGGAAAAGAAAGAGCAGCTTTTATAGAATTCACCAAAGGTTACGTTCGTTCTTTATAGCTGCGATTTTCTTCACATGTATTTCCCGACATTCCTGAAAACGCCTATTGTGATCCAACCCTTACTGTCTCTGCTACATCATATCATATTACTGATATGCGGTACAAAATGTTATCTTTGAGGATGAAAATCAGTATCACAAATGTGTTTTCCAAAACACATTTGCCACCAATATTGGAAGGAACCCTTATCATATACATGCACAGTGCATCTGAAGAGTATTCCCAGCGCTTTACATTTCGTTACATTTAGTCATGTTACACAGCATTATTTTAAACTGGATTAAGTTTTCCCCATTAATGAGACGGTGAAAAAAATTGTTTGAAAGTCTGCTAAATGTATTAAAAGTAAAAAAAAAACAAAAACAAGAACAACGGAACATGTACACAAGTATTCACATCCTTTGCTCAATACTTTGTTGATGCACTTCTGGCAACAATTACAGCCTCGTGTCTTTGTGAGTATGATGCTACCATCTTGACACTCCTACTTTTTGGGCAATTTTTTCCGTTCTTCTTTTCAGAGCCTCTCAGGTTCCATCAACTTGAAAGGGGAGTTGTTACTTATTGTCGCTGTCCTGTTGGAAGATGAAGCTCTGCCCCACTCTGAGGTCTAGTGCTCTCTATACATTGCTGCATTCATCTTGCCGTTGACCCTGCGCTATCTCCCAAATCCCGCTGCTGAAATCCCACAGCATGAAGCTGCCACCACTGCACTTCACTGTAGGGAGGGTATTGGCCAGGTGATGAGCCTGGTTTCCTCCTGATATTGTGCTTGGCATTGAGGCCAAAGAGTTCAATTTTTGTTTAAGCAGACCAGAAAATTTGGTTTCTAGTTGTCTGAGAGTCTTTCAGGTGCCTTTTGGGAGACTCCGGGTGGGCTCAGCTGCCATGTGCTTTTAAGTGAGGATAGGGCCACTCTACCATACAGGCTTGATTAGTGGAGTGTTACAGGAATGGTTGTCTTTATGGTTGTGTCTCCAATCTCCACAGAGTAACGCTGGAGCTCTGTAAGAGTTCAAGGAAGAATTCCAAACTTCTTCCATTTACAGAGGGTGAAGGCCGCTGTGCTCATTGGCACGTTCAATGCTGCAAAAGTGTTTCTGTACCCTTCCACAGATCTGTGCATCGATACAATCCCGTCTCAGAGGTCTACAGACAGCTCTTTGGACTTCATTGCTTGTTTATTTTTCTTTTATAGCTATGGGACCTTTTATATAAACCGAGTGTTATCACATCTAGTCAGCTAAATTTACCACAGGTGGACTCCAACCATGTTTAAACATACCTGACAGATGATCAGTGCAAACAGGATGCACTGAGCCCAATTTTGAGTGTCATGGTGAAGGCTGTGAATATTTATGTACATGTTACACTTTTGTTTTTTATTTTTAATAATTTTGCAAGAATTGGAAGTTTTTGATCACTTTGACATTACGGGGTATTGTCTGCCCCCGTCTGGTATTGAGGTGAGGTGAATGTGTGAAGGTGGAACAGGTGAGGCTCTATGAATACTTTCCAGATGCACTGTATATTCACTTTTACAGTCTGCAACTCACTTTACAGAAAACAGTTCCAGTTAAAATGTCTTGATGCATGCTCAGTCATCCAGGTAAGTAGATCCCAAGAGGTTGATTCTGTTCATCTGGATGTAGTGTTTTCAGTAGGAGAAACGTTTTTTGATCAGTGGTTGTTGATCAGTGGTTGTTGATCAGTGGTTGTTGATCAGTGGTCATGACACCTCACAGCCCATTGTTCCTTCAGTGGTGCTGGTTTCAGTCATTATGCAAATGTACTGTTTATTAGGTTGGGGAAACCTGCAGTCAGCTGAGACTGAGGAAGACACTTGGATGAGTGACAAAATGTTTCTCCCACAGAAAATGCTACGTCCAGATGAACAGAATCAACCTTTTGGGAGTTCCAGTTAAAACGGAAACGCTGCACAATCCTGATTTGAATTCACACTGACTTTAAGTTAACTTACTTACAGTTACATTCTGTATTTTAAAAACATAATTATGTAAATTATGTGAAACTGCACATTCTCCCTGTCTTGCACACAGACACACACAGGGTGATTGGATTACCGTGGTGTGTGTGTTATAAGAGGCAGATTTTTACTGTTAATCATGAAGGGTATTAGCTCTAATAATGAGTTGACTAAATAGTCTCTGAATGACAAGTAATAACATTAAGTGTGATTGCATGTGCGCAGGCACGTGTGCATGTGCATGCGTGGGATAAGTCGGCCTTGTACTAAACCTCCCAATTAACCAGAAATATTTGATCTGCATTCACCGTGCCTGACCTGACGTGCGCGCGCACACACACACACACCTAAGAGTGTGTTTGCATTGAAGTGTATTAGCACTCTGCATTAGAAAGGGGGAAAAAAAACAAAAAAAAAACAGAGGAAGTAAAAATCCTTGAATTTCAGTGATGTTCACAGATGAGCTGCTTCATATATCGTGAGGGAGAAAGATATTTTTGTGTGTGTTCGATTGGTTTAACAACATTATCATAATTAATCAGATAACGCTGACATTATTGGTGTAGCAATTACCATTGCAGTTATCTGTCGCCCGCTGCTTGTTATTGTCCTTTCATTGTTTCTCTAATCATGACCATCACCATCATCCTTTATATGATAATTAGTAATATCAACAATTAATTTACTCTACGTCAGATTTAATTAATTTGTCCTAAACCCTGATCTGGCCCAGTGGTGTGAAACATTTTATCTGACTGTGTCAACCCTGTAATTGTCTTCAGTTATAATTAAAGGCCGCTGTTCCTTTAGATTTTCCTTTTAGCTAACAAATATGGAGAAAAGACCAAAACCAACCACGTGACGTCGTCTGGTGTCCTGGTCTGTTGCACTCAGCTTAAATAGCTGGCAACTTTTTAGAATTTACAAAAGGGGAAGTGCATTTTCTGGGGGCTATTTAACAGCTGGATTAATATACTTTTTCAGAGTTGTATATATAAAGTTATTATAGCAAGAAAAACTCAAGATTAAGATTAAGATATTCGTTTCATACTTTTATAGATTAGTCTGTACCAATGTGACAAACTGTCCAGCCCACTGGTGGTTAAAGTGGATGTGTTGTGTTTTCTCTTTTTTCAATAAATATACAGTTTATGTGGTGGATGTGCCTATTACTGTAATCGTGGCCAATGTTTAAAATAATGAGGATTAGAAATCCCTGTCAGCCCTTTTATTGATCCCATTGTATTCTTGGCTATATATGATATCCTTAATATGATTATCTCAGGCACAGAAATCAGGCTGTAAGCACAGAAGCACCGCCCACCTCGTGTTCAAACCTTTGGCTTGTGAGGGTCAGCCAATCAGAAGAAAGATGGCTTAAACTGAATAATGGTTTGTTTCAGACAGAATACAAAAGAAGCAACTGTACCAAGGGTAAATAAAAGATAAATGAAGAATACTTTGAAATGTCTTTGATGCAAAGCTACTATAAAAGAGTAGCATGTTTTTCTAGTCCAAGGAAAAACATAGCGCTGGAGGTTAAGCATAGTAATGTTGTTTATGATGAACAATAACGCTGTTTTCAGTGTTTTCTCTCACATGCAGCACACAACAGGAAACATTAGGCTCAGATATGTTCTCACTATTGGAAAGCCTTTGTTTGGGTTGAGGATGCTGATAGAGTTTAAATGAGACAGGGCACATGTCGCCCACTTGCTCACTGTGAATAACACATGGACTCAGACATACATTATACATATTTTGTACAAGAAAGCTGGTGGGTCTGTGTTTGACATTGCAAATGGATATTCAAGGCTTTTGTGTGTGTAAAATCTGCCTAATCAGGACTCTAAATTAGGGTAGAAGTATCAGCCTTTCAACAAGAAGTCAAGAAAAACTAACTTTATAAAGTCTTTTTCACATTTTTTACACACTATGGAAGCAATAAACGCAACAGAAGATTTTAAAGATATGTTCAGAAGAGCTTTTTGTGTGTTCAGTGCAGAGCTTTAGTGAATTTTATTTAGTCTGAAACAGAAGCATTTAGATATGTTTTGAGTTTCCAGTTAGAATTCTGCATCCTGTGAAATGTAGGAAATCATTAAAGAACACAGTGTGTGTGTCCAGATGGACATGCAGGAACTTTCCGTCGTCCCATTTACAAACCGTCCACCTTGTTTGTCCTGATAAAGCTGGACGTTAAATCCGTTGCCTCCCTTTTTTCCATTGGCGGGAATAGCTTGTTTCGCCCGGCGACCGGGTGGTGATGGATGATGATTGGACGGCCGGATCAGGGTTTGCCGTGTATTTCCATACATCATCTGACTCTCTCTCTCTGCCCCCGACGATCTGCACCTGCGCCGCCGCGCTTCCCCCGAAAATACCTCTGATTAATGTCCGGAGCCGGAGAAGGGAGCAGAGCTGGGAGATGCTGTGGTATTAATTAAACCAAACCCAACACCCACACCCCTGTCATAACATAGGCTACATGTGAAGGAGGAAAAGATGGAAGGAAGGAAAGAGTAGTGAAAAAAATGTCAAAACAGACATTTTTGGAGGAAAATGACGCGAGAAAGATATAATGAAAAAGTCAAAAGTGGAAATGAGAAGAGAGCACATTTGGAGACGAGAAAGGAAGAAATGAAAAAGACTGACAGAATGAAAAAGAAGGATGAATCAGAGAGGTACGGGGAACAGGAGAGAGAGAGGGAAAAAGAAAGGAAAATGGAGTAATGGAGCAGAAGATAAGGAAGAAGGCTGAAAGAGAAATTAGATATGTGAGCATGCAAAGGTAAACATAAGAGGATAAGTGGGGGAGGTACATGGAGATGGAAGTATGAATGCTGTTTAGCAGAGTTTGAAGTTCTTCTGTTAGTAAAGACACGGACCTTCTACTATAATCCGCGTCTTGTTGTTCAGATACCCTTTCCCGACTGATTGCTTTAATTTTATTAACACTATCAAATACAACAAAAAACTGATGACTGAGAAATGATTGTCTGTCTATAGGAGCCACGAAAGGGCACAACAGGGTTTGTTTTTCCAGATGAGCAGTTGTCATATTTTGAATAAAATTTAGCAGTGTTTCCCCTGCCATGACTTTGTCTCCAATCCAAAACTATGTCTTAATCCAGGGGTGGGCAATTGATGCTGACCAGAATTCAGTTCATCTTATTGGTGCTGCCCTCCACAACAGTCCCAGTTTCTCATATAGTCCCATAGGAAAATTAATTGCACAAATTAATTTCCCACCTCTTTCTTAATCTCTTAACAACTACCAGTTCCCTGATGATCTCTTTAGGGGCAGAGGGAGAATTCGGTTATCCCCCAAAGAAGTGTAAGGAACTCCATGCAACCCAAAACAGTTCGTTGTCCTTTTGTACAGAGCCTGTCAAAGGTTTCAACTTTGAAAACAATGCATCATTCCAAAAGTCTAATAGTCACACTGGTTCCCACAAAGGTAACTGGACATTTTTTTTGTTTAGTTTTTATTTCATGTCTTTGGTTTTCTAAAAAAAAAAAAAAACCTGCAAACAACAATCTGGCCATTCTGAAAAGCCACATTTTGAAGCTTCAGTATTAGTGTTTGGTCACCAAAACGTTTACTGCCAGAACTTTATATGGATGATAAGTTTGGCTAATAAGCTATTAAACAGCTAACTATGGGTGCAAGGCAGAGACTGACTGATTAGCACTAAGTATTGGTCTGGTAAAATACTACAACACCAAACATTCTGTTCTGTACCACTGTTGTTTTGTATATGACAAAGTAACAAATTCCTTGTTCCTGTACAAACTTGGCAATAAAACTGATTCTGCTTCCAGGATGGTCTGTACCTCATAGCAAACCGCAATATTAGTCAAACAATTTATTTTTAAAAATGCTTGAAGGCTCCAGCAGCACACACACAGTGAAAAGGACTAGGACCAGTGACTCAAGGTGATAACAGCAAGGTGGATAATGAAGGGCAATAATATCCATAGAGGCCAGATTTTTTTTGTTTTGTACCAGACTGTAAGCGTCCTTTTAATACTGTAAAGTTGGGTATTTTAACACAGTGCCACTCAAGCCCGACTCAATGACACCTAGAGAAATTGCTTCTTTGGAGGTTGCACATTGGTGTGTCATTATGCATCTTGAAACTGTCTAAACTATCTTGTAATTTAATGATTGCCAGCCACACAGCAAATATGAGTTGCAAGAAATATCCTGGGCTCCACTGACTCGGCACTGATGGTTTTAATTGGTCAAAACACTTGTTTTTTTAGTCATATTACAAAAATACAGAATGTATATATGTGTATATATAGAAGTACATGGTCAGTAGCTGGTCAACCTGGAAAAAACACATTTAATCAGCTGCAGGTTATGATATAGAATAAAGTTGTCTACAGAAGGTCGTCTTTAGGCAGTAATGTGGAATTTCCGTTTTTCCTTTTTAATTGTGGAAGTTTTGAAAGTTCAAAGTAAGCATTGTTATCACATCAATCAGATTCGTAGTTTCAGGGCCACGCTAACCTGCAAGCTCTGTGTCTCTTGAAAGCAAAAATTAGAAAAAGAAAATGCAAACAAAATGTTTTTGTCAGTGAAAGGCATTTCTAACTTTTTGAAGGACAGCAGCCACTCTCTGCCTTTAACCTCTGAAACAATACAAATATTAATCCTTGAAATAATGAGATAATATATCATCTTATTAAAAGCTGAAAAGATAATCTGAAATGAAAACAAGTGGAAATGCTGAAAAAAAAACCCAAGAAAAAAACACTCCTCTTTGCAGTTTACACCTAGCAGCCACTGTTTACAGCAAACACATTTATTTTTCAGCGGCATTATTTAAAAATGCAAATAGATGCAATTACACTTGCCTTGTTTATCAGCAGTTATTACCAGTATTTTGGCGTCGCCGCACTGAAGAGGATCTGTATTTCAAAGCGTTCGCCGTCGGCCACTCGCAAACTCAGATAACGTGTTTCCCCCCCTCGCAGATGTAATTACAAAACTATTTGGTGGAAAACAACTCTGGTCCCACGACCCCCACAAATGCACACACACACACACACACACACACACACACACACACACACACACACACACACCATTATACATATATATATAGATACATTTAGAAACACATACACACATCCCAATTCCCTAACAGCAGCTCTAAAAATAGCCCTGCTCTCACAGATAAAGATCAGTTGATGGATTCATGGTGAGGCCGTTATTACTGGGATTAATAATAATTTGCTGTTCATGCCCAAGCACGAGGTAATATTTAAAACTAAGTGCGTGTGCATTAATCCAGTTATCATGCTCATCAATTTTATATTTTTTTATGTTGGTCTTCATGGAGAATTTCAGGTCATCGTCATATGGGGTTTTTTGGGTTTTGTTTTTTTTAATGTAGACATTTAATCCACCATCTTATAGAAACAAAGGTTTCTAAACTGAGAAAAAGTTTCATGAAAATAGAAGAAACACAGCAAGAAAAGAAAAAAAGCCTATATAAAACTTGAAACTTTGCAAAGAGTGATGAGTCATGATTGAGCAAAGGTGATACAACACTAGGTGGGACTGGTAATCAGGAAGGCGGGGAAGTAAAATGAAGGCTTTGTCCAAATTCAGGGCCTGCATCCTTTGAAGGACCCGGCCTACCCGAGTCCGTTTCCTCACCACAGTTCACGGGCCAGATATTTGGTGAAGCTTCTGCTCAGTTTAACCTAAAACGTTTTAGTGCTTTTGGCTTCACACCCCCAAACAGACCCTGCTTCAACAGAAAACTAAACTAACTAAACAAAGCTTGTATGATCCGAGCTACGTTAATTGGCGATATCACTAACGTCATGTAATTTAGCCGAAGGTTAGCTAAGTTTAACTTTTTAAGACTTTTCATTATGCTCACATTTGTTATGCTGGATATTTTTAGTAAGATTAAAAACCCAGTACTTACTTTTAAAAGTTTATTTCTGGACCGCTTTGCTTCGACAGTCCGCCATTTTTCCCAAAATATTGTCTTCAACCTCTGATTGCCAATGAATGCTGGGATATGATGGGCCACAAAAGATACACCCAACCTGTCCTTCTGATCAAGGGAAAAGGAGGACGCATTTGTCGGCCGCATTTGGAGGAGCCTTCGACTATAGACAGCCTTCTTCACTTCACCGTGGCCTACAATGCGGCCTCCGAAGGAGAGTGTAAGGAAACATAACTGGAATGAAAGAGGATGACTACTGTCGACACACAGCAGGAAATTATTTAAAAAGAAACTTCAAACCCTGAAAAATACAAGAAATCATTGTAAATATTACCTTAACTGTTAAATGTGTGCAAATATCAGTCCATTTTCTCAGCTGTATCTGGTTCAGGCTGGGAGTGATGGGGCAACTGAGCCTTTCACAGCTGTTCAGCTCAGTCTTGAAAAAAAGTGAAATAGTCAAGAAAAAGTATTTCTTCATTTTCAGTGAGAACTGTCAGCGTGTGTGTTTGTGTGTGTGTGTGTCAGTGAGCATGCGTTTGTAAGTAATGTATTTCAGCAGGAAGGATATTTCATGTCAGAAGCACATAATTTGTTCAGAGAAAGCAGAGAGGTGTCATCACAGCGATCAAGAAAGCTTTAAAAAAATGTGGCAACTGCTATTTTTTAACCTAAGCCACAAGCTTTTTCTACACCTAACCAAGTTGTTGTCAATGCTTAAACTGAAACAAGCAAAATGTTTTAATTACTTACCATGTTTAAAAGAAATTCAAATTATGTGTGAAAATCTTGACCTGTGACTTCTGCAACTCAAACTTGGGTATCAAAGGCAGCAATCTTTTTTGGACCTTTAAAAGTCAAAAATCAGTACAAATGTGTGAGCAGACCAAAGAAGAGTCTTGTTTAAGGCCACAAAGCATGTTGGGAAATTCTATGAAATTTGTGTCCAGAAACACAAATCGTTAGATTAACTGTTGCGACTATTTCACACACTGTTGGGTGAGAAGCAGGTTGCACCCTGGATGGGTCGGCGGACTGCAGCAGAGCATGTACTTGTAAAGTTACTACAATCTTTAATAAATAACAACAGTTTTTAAAGTAAATTTAAAGATGTTTACTCTAGGTAAATGGATCGACAAATTTCTAGTCAGATTTGACAACTGAAACTATCATCAAAACAAATTAACACCGAAGCGCATTCAGTGCTTCATCGAAAAGATTTCTCATCTTTGATATTAAGCAGCTTAAAATAAGACATTTTTGCTTTCTTCAGTTTTACTTTAATCATTATATGAATTAACACATTACAGTAAAGTTTCTCTATCAAAGACACAAGTAATAAACGTGTTTAACTCTTCTTTATGGTCAATGTCACAACCTTTAATCTCTTGATTTGTGTGGCTGAATGTGAATTTAATTTTTTTTGGGGGGGTGGTATCATGTGGGGGTGTATGTGAACATGAGTTTCCTTTTCATGAATGTCATGAAGCACTGAACGTTACTTTTTCACTTCCGGCTTGATTATGTTGCATCTTAAAAGGGCGGGGCATTTTACTTGATAGAATTTAGGAATTAGAAAGAAACTTCACCAATCCAATGCCAGCCTGACCGCTTCATCACACGTGTACCAGCACTGGCAGGATGAGTCACAGCAAAAACATGCCGAGGAAATCACAGACTTACACCCCTCCAACTGAGGCTGCAGGCATGTCCTTATCAGGCGATATACTGACATTTATGCTTTTTCTTCTATCTTTTTGTGATTAAATGCTTAATTTATTTCATTGTCATGTACAACAATTTGAAATTTTAGTCTTTGAGCTTCACTTATAGAAACTTCCATCATTCTTCCTTCTTCAAATTTAAATTTAACAAGCCGTTTATAGAAAATCAAGTTTGTCTCAAAGGACTTTCTCTAAAACACAGCTATTATTAGACTGCCTGAGGAGGCAAACGCGACATGTCACAGTCCAGTTTTACATCTTCTATCCCAAATCTTGTGATCGACAGTGATCTAAACCTCTACACAGATCAATAAACTTTGTTTGAAAAAGGAAAATGCCATCATATGTGCTTTAACACTGTTGTCACGTCAACATATAAAGTGTGAAGTGAAATTCATATGTTCATCATCCACCATCTGTGAGCATGTCAATCTGTCACACAAAAAGAGAACACACAACGAAAACTCACTCATAGACAGAATCAAACCTGACTCACTCACACACACCTGCCCACACACACACCTGCCCACACACACACCTGCACACATGTGCATATGTGCATGCTAAAATGTCACAGATATGCACCATACACACATATGAGGGCACAGATGCACAGTGAAACATGTTTCATACACAAACACACGCACACTCACTCTCCTGCAGTGAAGGCGTTGCTGTGCAGATGTGTGTGTTGAATGCACAGGATGCGACGCCACACATGAGTGGTTGTCACGGCGTTTGGATGACAGATGTAGTACTCTGGTCTAGGCTCGGTTCCAGACACACACACACACACACACACACACACACACACACACACACACACACACACACAGCTAAAGCCACTCTTCATTTATCAATAATTGGTTTTTAATTCCATTTGGCAGCCAGCAGCGCGAGTGGCAGAACAACGACAATAATTAGTCCATCAGAGAGAAAGAACAAGAGGAAGAAGAAGAGATGAAGGGGAAAGTTTCAGGGACAAAAGTGACAGTAACCCACCTGACCATCGATTGGATAAAAACGGTGAATGGGTGCTATTCTCGTGCAGTTTATTTTATTTTATTTTTTGGAGATCAGGTCAGATTTTATGAAAAGGCTCTACTTCAGAGTTGACATTGACCGTTTTTCCCTTCCTGCTGAGACATATAGATAATCCTATGGCATTTATTGGCAGCTGAGCGCTCAACGGGAAATAAAAATTCACAATCTTCTGTCTCTTAGTGTACTGTACCTCCCTCTCACCCTGTGACAGCTGGGACAGGCTCTAACCCTCCATGAAGATGTATGGAAAAGTGAATGATCCATGATTATTCTAAGTGTAGGAAAGCGAGGTAGCTTAACATAATGTGAAGTTAAAGATAAAGTATTCCTCTGCTTTTAATCATGAACTGATTTCCAAAGAAACTCCTTTTTCTGAAAATATATGCTGATTTAAAACTTTATTTTAAACTCTCACCAATACTTAAAAAAAAGACAGAAAAAGAAACTAAAAAAAACATTACGTGTGGCCTTATCACATCTTGCTGAAATAGGCAAAGCTTTCTCTGAGAAAGGCGTTGTCTGCCTGGCAGCATATGTTGCTCCATACCCTGTCTACACACCATTCAGCATTAGTGGTGCCCTCACAGATGTGCAAGTTGCCATGAACTGTTGAACTGTGCACTGAGTGCAAGCTGGATAGTCTCCTCTTTGACATGCATGTCTAATTTAGTGAAAAATCATTCCAAATTTGCATTGGTCAGCCACATGAATGTTTTAATTTTCGTGAAATGATCTTAAAGGAGCTCAGACCCAACAGAGGTAGCGTCATTTCTGAATCGTGTTTATTTATTTATTTTTTATATGTTAAAATGTTCCACCACCGGGACAGTTGTTGTTAATGTTATGTAGGGTAGATGCTGAGATCCCCCGCGTCTTTGCAACATTACTTACTTATTCTTAAATGGTATTTGGGTAAAGAACAAAGGGCGGCAAAAAGCAATCAAGTGTCAAAGCAAAGTATGTGTCATGATCTGGGGTCATTAAACCTGCTTTGCATTTCTATCCTTGTTTATTGAAATATATTGTTTGACTCTGTGTTTGTTTCATGTTTCTATGTTTTCATGATTTTTCTCCCTTGGTGTATTGAACCCTATTCTTTAGTCTGTGTTGCTTTAGATTTTAATTCTTTCCTCGGCATCCTATCATCTTATCCTTCCTTATTTAGCTGATTCACGTGTCTGTTTTCCCAGTTATCTCACTTCCTGTTTTATTTTGTGAATCCTTGTGCTTTGCTTTTTATAGTTTTTCTTCACTTTCACATCTTCTGTGACTTAGTTCAGCTGTGTCTTATTCAGCCCAGCTGTCCCAGCTTCCTGTGTTTGTTCACCTAGCAATAGTGTTTCTCATTCCCGGCGTGTGTCTCCTTGTAGTTTTTAGTCTTCAGCGTTCCCTTTTTGGACTTATTGTTTATATTGTAGGTTTTTGCAAACAGGAAAATGATAAATGTCTCACTCTGAGATCATCGCTGGCTGCCTGAGAGTCTGCATTTGTGTCCTTCACACAACATGCAGTATGCATACGCTTCAGACTGAATGACATCAAGGCCCTAATCCTAATCACTTTTTATTATTTTCAGTTAAATATTGCACTGAAACGATTTGCAAATGATTGCTTTTATTTACACTTTACACACCCTCCTTTACCACCCTTTTCAGAAATGGATAATATCTATTTAGTTTAAACTATTTGGCAACAAAGCTAAGTTTTTGCACCAAAAACTAAACCAACCAGAGATGACCTCAGCTTAACCCAGCAGTCACTATAATGATGTCACATAATCAGAGGCAAACTATGCGAGGCTTTAATCCTCCACAGAGACGATTCCAGATTGTTCCTCTGCTCTGGCCTCAGTTCATTACATTTGATTAACTCTATAGATTAAATTCAAATTAATTTCATGAGTAGAAGTGGAGCTGCAGAAAGCAGCTCTGATCAGAGTGACCTCTCACCTTTTGATTTGCAGAACAGCAGATTGTGGACAGCGATCAGCCAGCGGGTCATGACCTTATTTAGAGCAGGCAAAATAAATAAAACATGATTTTTTTAATTGCTAAGATGTTTTTCATGAATTAATTTCTGGTGACGTGGATTGAAAAACACACACATGCACAGCGTCGGAGCTCTTCGACATGACACACACAGCACAGCAATAAGAGCGAGATGAATGAGACATGATTTAAAAAAACTGCTTATTCAAAAAAGAACTGTAAATGTTGACCCTTTAATTTAATACAAATATGATAACCAGCGTATGCCGTGAAAAGAATAGTGTAAAACATAATAAAATAGAAAGAATTTACTGTTTTTCTGATAACAAAATAATGTCGTATGCTTTTTATTTTTTTAATTTGACTAAAACTGAATATCAACGAACACACGTATCTCAGTATCAATAAACCATCAACAAATGATAAAGGGAAACTAAACATAAATATTAGGCTTGGTGCTTTAATGTGTAGTACTTAACTATATCATTTAATAATAGGTTTTTATATTTTTGATTATTGGACTGTACCACCAGCCCCCCCACCTGCCCTCATTGCTCCCAAAAGAGTTGACAGGAAGGTTGGTGGTGCAGGACAGAGCAGCACTTGCCCCTCCCTAATTACCACCGCCTAATTACCCAGAGCAGAGGGCGCAAACCCCCAACTGATGACAGACCTTTTCCTCACAGCAAAAAAGGACAAAAAAAAAAAATGTTCATTAAAATTTGATAACACATTTCACCAAAATCAGATTCAATTCTGTCTAATAAAACAAAACAAAAAAATCTGTGTTTAAATTGAGGCCACATTACTGTGAACCTCACCTGCATGGGCAGATTTACACAGGAATTTATATATATATTTCTGAGTGTGTGTGCATTGGGTGGGAAGTCCTTTCATAGATGCAGGGACAGATCTTCGCGGTGAGCACAGCCCTTCCCTCCTTCTCAAATTCCACTTTCTCTCTGCTACTTCTTTTAGTTCATTCATCCATCCAGTCATTGTGTTTTCATTTCATTTGTTTTCTCACTTTTAAAGACGACATAGACAAATTTATAAAAAAGCCGTAACTTGATAAATGCACACACAGCCATGCTGCCACATTTGTCAGACTGCAGGTGCAGCTTGCTGCTCTGGAGGAAGGTGTGTGTGTGTGTGTGTGTGTGTGTGTGTGTGTGTGTGTGTGTGTGTGTGTGCACATGTATGTGCATGTGTGTTCACCTCTGACCTCCAGCTGCTGTCACATTAACACCACATGTTAGACATGTTAGATGCGATGAAAACACAATTGCACAGATTAAATGTAAGACTTCTTAGTGAAATAGGTAATGCCCTTCTACCAAGTTTGCAAATATCACACCCAAAAGGTTTCTTTTCTCCACCGCTCTATAATCTAATGTGTTTTTGAATTTAAAATTTAGATTGAATCTGTTAAGGTAAAAAGAAATATAGTCATACTCCACCAAGAATAGTCCACCCCACGTCTATGGCAAAAACATACAAATTCAGCCGTAAACAGTATTTCTTTACTTATGTTTCCTACTGTTGCCAGTTATTCTGCAAAAAACATTTAAGGATCAAATATTTATTGGCCAGTCAAACTGTGCAAAGGCTTTTAGTCATGTTTGGTTTTGCACATACACTGTATATAAAAGATGGATGTAACCACTGTCATTGCATTTATTGTGGTTAATTAAGTCTCTTTGTGAAGCCTGTAGTTGTTTCATGAGAGCAAACATGAGAAGCATAGAGTGGATCTAACGGAGAAACTGAGGCTCATACTGTAGCCACATCATCAATCACCTGAAAAATATCCTGCTTCATCTATTGGACCAAAGGTGGGACTGTAATAATAAAAAAAAAACATATAATTATGTAATTAAGACTTGAAACTAGCAAATAACACCCTAAACTTGTAAACAAAGTATTTACGGAAATCCTTAATCACAGGAGCAGTAACATTATTTTCTCATAGACTTTAGTACTACTAGACTTTTTTGTAACCAAATAAAATACCCCCTGCTGGCCATTTTAAATAAAGCCACTTCCACATGGTTTTACAGCATCTTCACTGTTTTGGTTCAATCTCAAGCTGGTAAAGAAAATGAAACAGCTAGCAGAAAAAAACCCTGCAAGTTATCTTAAAACTGGAGATAAGAAGCGAATGAATATTACACTTGCATCCATCCAGTGGACACAAGACTGAATGTTGAAACAAAAATGCAAAGGTGATCATCTTCCAGACTGTGCCCGCATGTAAAATTCTGCCAAAATAAGAACAGATAAAGGTTACAACAGAGCACATCTGAAAAAAAGAAACCTATGTGGAAAAGGTAATAAAATCTTTTAAAAACAAACAAATAAACAAAGGTCTGTATCAAAACATGGAAATGATTTGTAATACCTTTGCACCTTGCAGCGCCTCCCCTTCCATTAACTTCAACTATGGGTCTGATACTGTGATACATTAGGCTGAGGTTGTGGCTTTATGGAGGAAATGTAATGAAATGTAAACCTGCAGGTTTGGGGATAATCCATTTCCCATACAGTCAGCTGGTGAGAAAATATGCTCAGCTATCTGATCCCCCTCTTTCTCTTACACACACACACGTGCACACACACACACACACATACATATTGTAGGGGTGAGTTAAGGCAGCTGTTGTGGATTGAGTCATCCTCCTCCATTGTGGGAACAATTTCTTTCCAAATTAAACTTTCTACCATTACTTCATTCAGCTCAAGTCAAGAGACAAGTTTATTGTCCACATGTGGCAAGGAAAAAACTCCATCCACAGCCTGGCTGAGAGTCAAACTGACCGGCCACAGGCTTTTTCTTTACTGTGATGCTATACAGGGATCAGGGTTAAATTTTAAGGTCATACAAACAGCCACAGAGAAGAAAGGTGCTTAAAACCTTTGATCGCCTTTAAGAAGTTGAGTAGCTTCTTGTTTCGCAGATATGCAACAGTTGTGGGATTTTTTCTTTCTACCACATCTTAGAAAAAGTCTAAGAAAATGATGAATCAGTGGATTAAATTTAGAAGAGTTTAAAAGTTAGGTAAAACAAACCCAGAGAGCTGCAGGTTGTGTTTGAAGTAACCACATTGGGGAAAGTTAGGGAAGCACTTGTTTGGCCACTTAAGGGTATTAGAGGTCCACTGGCACAAGATTAAAACCACTGACAGCTGAAAAACATTAATCATGGCTTCATAATGTGATTTTGTGCTGGGAAAAGGAAGTTACTGAGGCAAGTACCACACGCCTAAAACACAGATCAAGCGCGCACCACCCAACAGCGGTCACACAGGGCTGACCCTTCAATCAAACATCCATAGGATTTTCTGGATTTACCGAATAGCCACACCAGTTACAAAAAGGAACCCCTGTAAACGTCCTGACATCAGAGAGCACAGGACACTTCACAACATCTTATGAAATATGTTCTGGTGGCACAAAGCGGGCCTTCTCAGTACAAGATGTGATCGCAAAGCTGGGAATGAACCCATAAATATCAAAGCCATACTTTATTTTAATTCAGCCAAACTCCCCAATGATCGTCTGCTCTGACAACTTCTGTCACCGCCACAATTTTTGAATTGCCCAGTCCTATTCTGTCCCCTTGAATTTGATGTCTGATGTGTATAGAGGGTCTCGTCCAGTGTGTGTCCAGTCCTTCAACTTTACCTTTATTTTGGGAAAGTGGATGAACTCACAAGGAGGCAAATCCCAGCAGAGCATCGCATTATAAAGTTATAATGTGGTGAGAAGGTGGAGAGCCAGTACTGTTGTTGTGTGATTAAAAAAATTCAGTGCTCGGTGTGCCAGCACGCAATGTTCAGGTTCAGTTCATGTTGTTTCCTGAGTGTTCTCCCTCAGAGCAGTGTGCTGACAGCCTCATCCTGCTGGAAAATTTCAAGCTTTGAGTATTATAAAAAATATCAGGCATGCTGGTCACGCTGATACGCTGCCTTCAGAATTTGGACTCTTCTACTGGGTTGCCATTCTTATCACCAGCGATGACCCTCTACTTAAACTGGATGAGTTTGAAAGAGAAGTAGACATTTGCTCCCTGCACAAGTTTTTGGTTTGTGCTGTAAGTCTTTGGATCACGTGTGAGAAGGTTGTCTAGAACCTGAAATATTGGGCAGGTGGTTTTAATGTTCTGGCTGATCTGTGTATATTGAGCAGTTTTCCCAGAGCCAGTCAAGTCTTGGGTTGGATTCTTTAAGCAGTGTCACACAAAAGAAAGAGTGCCCACCAAAAAAAAAGTGGGGTGACAAAGCCAGATGGGGTGGATGGATGGGTCTGCAAACCCTCTGAAGCAGCCATCAAAACAAAGGTCTTTCAACCCAAACCCTGATCTCCACTTTAACCTTTTTTTGTTGCTTTGTGCGAATCTTTCCGCAGAGAAACTATCAGCATGTAGAGAAGCTTCAAATACACTTCTAACCAGAGTTAAATGTTTTGTTTTTATTGCATTCATGACCCAAGCTAAATGGAGATAAAGACATGCAGATGGATGGAAACACTCAGGAACAGACACTCGAGCAGACTGACAGGTTGAAACGCAGACAGGGGTCAGGAGGGCGAGACGGAGCCTTTAGCCATCAGCTCACCAGTTGAACAAACACCGTTAAATATTTACTCGGTTGCCATGAAAACGCACATTCTTCTAGTCCCAGTATTTTGACTTTTGGGTTTCCCTGTCTGGAAAACTTTGCTTCACTGAATGAGGGTATCGGTTTCAAGTGTGACCACTGGTGACGTTACTTTTTTTTTTCCCCCTTCAGTCTGCAGCAGGTGTGTGAATGAATGTTGTCATCTGTAAGAAATGGTGGGTGGTGGAGCGGTGAGCATTCTGGCCTCTAGGGTCTGAACTAAAATTGAACTGCATTTCTAAATTTAAGCTGTTACAATTGCAACTTTTTGGCCATGTTCGTATCAGTTCTTGTGTCATTTTTTTAAATCCTTGCATAGAAAATAATAAGGCTCTTGCAAAGCCTGAAGGTGTGCGTTGTGGGCTCTGAGCTACATCAGCTATCACACAGTGAAGAGTGAGAATTATCCTGGTAGGCATTTAATGTGGCTTCTCGTGTGCTTAGATTATTTTTTCAGTCATCTTTTTTACATTTTTTTTTTTTATTTTACTTTGATTTTTATTAACAAACAAGAAGGATAGAAGGATTTCTGCAAGAAGAATCCACATATTAACACATATTAAAACAAATGCAAATTAAAATGTGTGATAACACAGGGTGTATCAAAAAGAAAGGCTTTATTTTCTAAAGTAATGGATACAGATGTGGTAAATTTTAAAACACATGGCTGAAAATGAAGTTTTACATAAAAAACTCATAATGTTTACAAGTGTCCAACATGTTGCTCTGGACGCACAGCATACATACCTACTGGAAACCACGTGAAACTCGCTTTCTAATGGGACGTGTTTTGAACGACTGCAGAATTAAAGAACTTTTGAAATTAGATTATTTATTCATTTTAAAATTTTTTTCGATACAGCATGTATAACTATAACAATAAATTTGGAATATCTCCAACAGGTGGATGTTTTGGTCCAGAGATCCCAAAACTTTGGCAAAAGTAAGGCGACTCCATTTCCGATGAGGCCTGCAGGTCACCTTAAACTCTGCCAGTGTGGGTAGAAGCCATTTAAAGCACTGAAGCACACATTGTTCAGGGTGTGTGCGTCGGCTGCAGCTGTCATCCTGCATGGTGCTGCACGCTGCAGCAGAGCACTGGCAGCTGCTGATTGGCAGCTCTAATGACATGCAACAGCATTCACACTGGAGAGGAAGAGGCTCCTATTTGGATGAATGCCAAAAGTTTTCCCTCCTCTTTTTTGGCTCCTTCTTCCTTCACTTTCTCCTTTGTTTCCATGACATCTATTTTGTAACTCCTTAATTTATCCACCTATGCTCCCTCTCTCATGTTCTTTTCTTTCTGCTCTCCAGAAATGATCTACTTCTTGTTTCTTTTGTGTTTTCATCTCTCCTCACTTCATGGTGGCTGATTTTGATTTCCTAAAAACATTTCTTCTTGTGTTACTCTCTGAATTCCATCCTTGCACACATTTCTGTTTTTGGATTTCTCATTTTCCCCACCTTTCTTTTCCTCTTTCATTTCTGTTTTTTTTTTTCTGTTTTCCCCTCCTGGCTTTGTCCTCTCCTCCCCTTTTCAAGTGTGTGTGTGTGTGTGTGTGTGTGTGTGTGTGTGTGTGTGTGTGTGTCTGTGTGTCTGTGTGTGTGTGTGTATACTACTGACAGCTGCAGATCATTAGTTTAGCAGGTAGAAACCAATGCACACCAACCATTACATGCACACAAATACACACTGCAGCTAGACAGGCACCTGGCCTATTGCACATTGTGTGTTCGACTGTGTGTGTGTGTGTGTGTGTGTGTGTGTGTGTGTGTGTGTGTGTGTGTGTGTGTGTGTGTAGGAATGAGAGTGCAGAGCTGAGGATGACAGAGATAAATATACGTTTTTAAAAAAAGATTTCAGATATGCTTATTTATAGTTGAGGCAAACACACATCTAGGCATGCTCAGACACACCGTAACCTCTGTGTAGTTCAGAGACCCAAAACAGGGTGAGATTAATGTTGCTACCTGCCACCAGAGACTGCTACAAATATCCCACCATGCTCACGATACACACACACACACACAGATACACAAACACAGTGCATCTGCTGACGTCTACATTTCCTTTATGGAATTTATGCTAAATATGCATATCTTAATTGCGTTATCTGAAATAATTAGCTGGTGTATTTTTCTTTCCCTCTCATCCATCCACAAGCTGAGCAAACAGCAGAACACTGCAGGGGGCGCGCTGCTAATCATTATCAGCTTTGCCGTACAATTACACAAACTGAGAGCCAGGGGCAGATAGGAGGGTCCGTTTTGCTTCAAGTCCTGCCTCTTGTGTAAAAATGCATTTGAATAAAAGTCAAAAAAAATAAAATATAACGCCATCTGTGCATCTGCGCATTCAATCATTTGCAATTACTACTTAAGAATTAAATGTTCGTGACATATATATATACATACACACACGCACGCACACATATATATATAATGTTCGTGATATATATATATATATATATATATATATATATATATATATATACACACACACACACATATACATCTAAGAAGCAGAAAAGAGATGAAAGTAAGCCCTCTCTGTTGCATTTGGGCCTTCGGATAATTTAGCTGTTTGCTGCCTCTGAGGTGCTAGGAAATGGCCTAAATACATCACACACAATGTCACCGATTAATCACACACACAGAGCTAATGGATATTTCTTTTTTTCCTTAAGTATCAAGAGTGTTCCCTCCTCCCCAAAGATGAAAAGGTCAGTATGATCGTTTCAGACTCCAAACACACTTCAGCATTTCCTAGAGGGCTACATATACCTGCTGTGGCCTTCAGGGACATTCAGAAATCTGAAGCTGAAATGGAGACTGAATATATTTATTCAATAAAAGCTAATAAATAAATAAAAAAACATCAAGGTCCAAAGTGTTCCAAAAAAATAATTGGGTGCAGCACCCCAGTGGTTATTCACAGCACCTGGGAAAAAAACAGACAAAGCAAACAATGCCGAATGTTTGTTTTGTTCTTACTTATAGCTACGCTTTAGCTTTATTGACACAGATACACAGTGGACAGCAAAGAGGTGATTGAGACAGTAAAGCCAGATGAAGTAAATGATACTGGTTTTCAAAAGTTGACAACAAGCCAGTACGCTTAAAAATGTAGGAAAAACAATAGCTGTCATTACTGAAAGTATCCAAGACCCGTGGCTAAGGGGCTGAAAAAGTAGACTGAATTCATAAAATGTTGTGGTATCAGGAAAAAGGAGCATATAAATAGACAAAGTGGTAATAACACAAGCATACTTTACTCATTACTCCCATTACTGCTATCTCTGGGACAACAGAAACAATATGAGGACTTGATTATGACACACCGCATCAGTTTGTCATGTTATCACCCACTTCTCTAAAAGCGCAACAAATCATTCTTTTTCCAAACTTAGGAATAATCTTCCACTTGATATGCGCATGTCAGAATCCACTGAATCGTTTAAATCACACTTAAAAACTCACCTGTTCAATCTAGCCTTCGAAGCAAATTAGTTCAGACTTCCCCCGGTCTGGATTTGTATTACACAACTGTAATTGTTACTGTAACCATTACTGTATCTTCTTTTCTTTGTCTATTGTTGTAAACCGCACTGCGGCATTTGTGTGAAGCACTTTGATGTACTGTGGTCTTTTTAAATGTGCTATAGAAATACATTTTGATTGAAATTGATTTTTCCAAAATATTTGATTCAAACCATGTCACCGAGAGACTGTAAGACCAAACAAATAAGTGTTTGAATTAAAAGCTTCCGCTCTGAAAGGACCCAGAAAAGTTCCAGATTGTTACAAGCAAGCTCAAACTGTCAAACTGATACTTTAATGTGCCAGGAGTCCAAAAGTTTGAGGAATTCCTGTAAACTTAAGCAGCTACTCTACTTCTTTCCAACAGTGATATTATTTTTCTTTTAACATTTGTTTCGATATAATTTAAGATATAATTTATAGAGTGACTGCAAAGATTATTGTTTCAGCAGAGAAACAACTTTCAGAACAAAATAAAAAACAAGACACAAAAGATTCATGAGTTTGATGATTCATTTAGCACCTCCCCACCTTCCCCCCGATGATATCTCTCTGGGACTGGTTTTGCTGAAGGTCTCTTCCTGTTAAAAGGGAGCTCTTCCGTCTGTCGCCCTGTGGTGCTCACAGGGGATCATCTGATCATCAAATAATATCATAGGACTCTATGATATTATTTGCTGTTTAACTTGTAATATAAAGCACATTGAAGTAACTGTTGTGAATCTGAACTGATATACATAAAAATGAACTGATAAGATCGTACTTTGGTCAGATTGCTCACCTGAATTTTATTTAAAATTTAGACTTGTGGCACAGGAAAAATAATCCTTTATGACCATTGTAGCCTGCAGGTTAACCTTAATCTCAGTGAGCTACATACAACAGCATCATTAAGAAGCTCTCTGCTCTGGTTGACTCTGTTAGAAAGGGCCGGCCTGCAGAGAAAACATCCATGTCCTCCTGCTGAAGTGACCACAGCAGGAGGCTGCTCAGGAGGCAGAGAGCTCTGTGGCGATCGCAGCTCTGTCGACAGCGATTATTTTAGCTTTCATAGATAGCATGGCTTAAGTGGACCTTCAGTTAGAACTTACAAGCTGATCTAGGTCAGATCCACTATTCTGTTCTGAATGATTATTGGTTGTTCAGCTGCCATGACAACCAACACCCCCCCACCTCACCCCACCCCTACCCCATCCAAACTAAGAGGCCTAGGAACAATGTTCCCGTTTTAGAGATGCAGACCAGCGTTCCTGCATCCGATCACAAGTTAATGGCTGTTTTACATGGTCACCGGCGCCCTCGTTTAAGGTGTTTCGGTCTCGCTAGGACACCTACTGCTCAGACTCCATCCTGAGCGGTCCACCTTAACAACACTGCCTGGCATTCAAACAAGCTTTGTTTACTGACAGGATTTGGCAGTCAGCCATTTTGTTTTAGCACATTTACATAAACACCAAATGGTGCCTGTTTCCTCTGTGTGTGTGTGTGTGTGTGTGTGTGTGTGTGTGTGTGTGTGTGTGTGTGTGTGTGTGTGTGTGTGTGTGTGTGCAGGGGCCCCGGATAATTCCCTCCCTCATCGCTGCAGATGAAAATCAGAGGCAGTTTGAGATTCATTAAACCACGGACGCCGTTTTCCTGCAAAAGCCGATGAACTTGACACAAATGCTCACGAGCTGCAAGTTCATCTCTCCGTACCTAATTTAGTTGATTACTAAATTATGCAATGACCCAGCCAAAGACATCAAGGGGGGAGGGATTTTTCCCTGCCAGTGATTTTTCTAGAATTGCCCTGTTTTTTGGGGGGAGTTTCTTTTTCTTTTTTATTTAGAAATACTTCCTGCTTGCAGTCACCCCGGGCTAAACATGTGTGCCAGGCAGCACAGCAGAAGATAAATAGGGAAGTTTCTCCCTTCCCTGTCCTCCCCCCCAGTGGACTGTAATATAACCCTCATACATCAGGTGGGTAGGGATACATACCATCAGTTTACTCGTTCAGCATTATTAATTTTACCACTTTACACACACACATATGTGTAAAATGAATATGCTAAATATACATTTAATGTGTAACATTAAATAGGTTCAAACTGCTTTTAACTGGTGGGAGATGAACTATTTATTCTCACTAGTTCTCTATATTCTCCTGTTTTTTCACTTTTCATTAGTTTAGCATAAAAAAATAAACAATAAACTCAGTATTCTTCTCATTTTTATTTACTCTTTTTATGACACATTTATCTAATATTTTATATGTCAATCACATTTATTGACTTGTTGACAAAGATCTGTTTGTTTTAGTCTCCCGTACTAGTATTTGTAGGAAAGGACATGGTGCACCTTACACACCAGAACTCAGTTCAGTTATTCAGTCCATCACTTTACTTGTTGTCACTTTGTTCAGCTGGTCATGCATCAGTAACATGATCACACGTAGAAACACTAAAAAGAAGACTAAAGAGAAACTTGATGCTGAATGAACTAGTTAGTTCAAATATTTACAAAAAAAAACAAGTTTTAAGAAGATGGAAAGAAACATGATTGAGAGGGAGATGACACTGGATTTAGGTTTAAACCTTTTGGCTTTACTACAAGACTCAGAATCTGCACATGCTAAGGACAAAACATAAAAGTGACATTTGCCTTTGAAATCTGATCGCAGATGCTCAGGCTTCTGTAATTTTGGGCCCACAGAATATGCATTAGGATCCTTCCTCTATGTGAAGAGGAGAAATGAGATGAGTCATTAATGAAGGCCATTTAAAAGGATTTTTCAGACTGTTCCATGATATTATTATACTCAGTGTTTGAGGACAAGATACTGCCACCACTGTCCTCCTTATGTATATATTTTGATTGTACCTTTATTGTATGTTGGCGATAGCAGCTGCAAAAATGAAATTTACCTTCATTCTACAAAAGCAACATGATTCCAATAAAGTCCTAATAACATCTGTTTTTTTGGAATAAAATAGTATTATGGCAATCCTTTGTGAGTTGTGGATGCACCTTTAGACGACTTCTTGCTGTTGTTTAAGCTCAGGGTAAAATGAAAAAAAACTATGATGGATGTATTGTTGCTGGTAGCGATAAGTTTCTGACAGCAACCACAGAAGTTCACAGGAGGAATACAAGACGTCTAGAGAGCTTAGATTGTAGCCTTGATAAGAAAACCTTAACCCCTAAAAGGTCTTGGGACTGCTGGAAACCTTCATAATTACTACAGATAAGTGGGCAGGAATTTGTCACTTTAGTGTGACATAGGTGACTTTTACATTGCATCACTCTCTCCACCTTCCACTTGATAAGATAAGAAAAATACAATAAGGAAAGCTTACTTGATCTTTTTGGAGTATTTTGGTGACGACTCCATCTCTAAGTCTATTTTTACTGGATCTTTATCAAAGAAAATAAGTGTTGTAACTGAAACTCATCTTTAAAAAAAAAAAGTCAAATTTGCTTTTCCCTTAAGCAGGGGTGGGGAACTCCAAGCCTCAACGGCTGGTGTCCTGCAGGTTTTAGATATCACCCTGAGTCAACACACCTGAATCAAATGACCAGTTCATTACCAGAGGAGGTCATTTAACCATTTAAATCTGCTGTGTTGGATCAAGGACACATCTTGAGGCCTGGAGTTCCCCACCCCTGCTCTAGAACATAGAATCAAGCAGGGTTAGGGTTATAACCTGATGTGTAAGATGTCAGAGTAAACTCCTTTAATTCCCTTATTTGTTCAAGGTTTAACTATTTTGTGGAGAGCTGAGAAGGGTCAGGTGCGTTTGTTCTGCCTCTATCATGGTCACAGAGACAGGCTATTAGCTGCTTGCTGGTCAAACAGAGACATACTGTGTTTTCTTATCAGGAGCATGTACCCTCTCCTAGTTCTGTTTTTAGCTACAGCCTAAGTTGTAACAGTGATGTTCCAGAATAACGGCATCTGTATTACATTATCCTGAAGGACAGAATAAGCATAAGGACAAACCTGATTGCAACTCCCACAATGCACTGCAGGTTTGTTAACTGTGAGTTGTTTTACAATATTTATGCTGCGTTTCTCGACTCATCGCTGTGGCCTCCATAAACTTTAGTACTTTTGTACATTTTTACCCACAGTCAGATGAGCTTAATCTCACAAGTTCATATGTATTCATGCCTTTCTAATAAGCACCCTTTGACTTCTACTTCTTGCTGTCAGGTGTTAGATTTGATCATTTTTAGATCTTGTTTAATTCCACCTAAAAAACCAAAATACTGGTGTTACATAGATTTTTTTTTTCTTTCAGTCCTGAGCAGGTTTTGTCTCTAGAGTTGTTTTGTGACACTTTTTAATACACCTTCTGGGTTGTTGAGTTTTACATGCTGTCATAACTCACCTTCTGCCCCTTGCTTCTATATTTTCTATATTTTTGTGTTTATGCACAGCTGTATCTTGGTGCATATTTGTGCGGGTTTTTCGTAACACAACAGGTAAATAATGTTCGTCTCTCTCTTTTTGGGGTGGTATTTCACAGAGACATTAGCAGGAACATCTGTATAAAAAGGAGAGGAGGTTTCATTATGTATGAAGTGACTATACTATCCACTCATAAATCTTGGTATCCTTCCTCCCTTCTTTCCTTTCTAAGACTAGAAATCACTTCCTTTCTTCCCGTTTTCCTTTCTCACTCATTTTCCGCTCTTATGAAGACTCCGGTCTCTTTAGGCTGTAATTAGGCAACTCTGCCTCTGTCTCTGCGCTCAGTCATGGGTGGCTCATTGTGCACATGGACTCCTTTGCAATGTTTAATTGGCTAAACATTGTTTAGCCCACTTAGTCACTTTTCTAGTTTAGAAAAAATAAATAAATAAATAAAAAAAAAAAAATATATATATATATATATATATATATATATATATATATATATATATTTGCTTTGTGATGTCTTTACACAATAGTTTTATAATACCTTTTGACTATATCTTTGTTTCTTTGTTTATTTCTAGTCCCTTCTCTGCTCATGCTCCAGATCTAGCAGGACTTTAGCCTGTGGTCCTAATTGTCGGGACAACGGTGTTGAGATGGCCATATGGTCCCATGCTACAGGCTCCAGGTCCTTAGGTATTTTACATACAGTCATCTTGTGCATGAATGTAACAGTAATTTAGCCATTTTAATGATTTGTTTGAACTGTTCTTTTTCCAGGATGGAATGATTGTATTCATACATCTTTAATTCAAAGATCATCAGTTAAAACGAGTTGCTCAGATCTGTCCTCACTTTGCAAAAGTCTGGAAAAAGATCCAAACTGCCACCCTCAGATTAGAGTAAATTGGTGAGGATGTTCAGGAACAACACAGGAACCACCAAGGCTCAAACCTGCTGTGAACAATAAACTGGTGAAACACTAGCATCACTGTCCAGAGTGAAGAGCGTTTTATATTGGCATGGACTCAGAGGATACCGACCATGAAAGAAACCCTGCTCCAAAATAGACACCATGAAACTTAACTAAAATTGGCAGCTACCCACATGGACAAGCCTTCTGGAGAAAAGTTTCATGGTCAGACGAGACAAAGATTGAGCTATTTGGCCACAATGACAAGAGGTATTTTGAAGAAAGATGAGGTGTTCAAAACTAATAACACTGTATCTGCTGTCAAGAAAGGTGGTGGTAGCATCATGACCTGGGGCTGTTTTGCTATCAGTGGTAATGCAAAGTGAATGAAATGATGAAGGAGGGCTATCTCCTAATTCTTTAACCTCTAATCAGCAGCTACGTGATTGACACAGCAGGATGTTGCACAGGACAATGATCCCAAAACACATCAAAAGTGGTTTGAAATAGCAGGCTAACATTTAGCTTCTGGAATGTCCTGTTTCCATCCCTTTATTGCTGCACTCAGAAAATGCTACATCCCCCAGTCTAACCATCTTCTGATGGCTGCTTCCAGAACAATAATGCACATGGTTTCTTAAACTGGTTTATTGAACATGACAATGAATTCACAGTATTAAAATGGCCCCCAGAGTCACCCCATCTCAATCCAATGAGGTGGAATGAGAGGTTTGCACCATGGATGCAAGCAAAATCTCTGAGGAATATTTCCAGCACCTTGTTGAATCTATTCCATGAAGAATGAAGGCAAAAAGAGTCCAGTCGTAGTAACAAGGTTTTCCTAATAAAGTAGTCAAATAATCAGTAAAAGCAGGAAATTATGTTTTAAGACAATATAACACTATATTTCATTTATTTCCACCATTCTATCAGAATTTTTAACTTAATTATAATGAAGGAGACTTCTTATAAATATATTGTATTTTATTCTCAGCTGTACCATGAACAAAGTAACACGCTCGCATGTTGATGTTAGCAGCTGGTGGTTGCAGTATACTTTTAGGGGGTTTTATGGCTGTTTTTTTCTTGGGAGAAAAAAAGGAAAAGAAAGTTTTACAGGTTAAGTTTGTTCCACCCTGTGAACTCTGAACCAGGGAAACAACTTCCTAGGACTTGTTTCTAAAATAAAATCTGTGGATGTGTGTGTTACCTGTGCACACTGTATGCAGATAATCTGCTCCATATGTTAATGGTCAGCAGTTCAGCTCTGCTAATATCCACAGAAACGTACACATACACACCACTGCTTCACCTCCAGATCCATCAAGACGCACATAAATACAAGCAAGCTGTCCCACATGACATCTGCCCATGCATGTGTGTGTGAATGTGTCCACAGGTATGGCTAGCGGCTGACACTGTGTGTATGTGTGTGTCTGTTGTAGACACAAGTCCCACCGGGAACATAGGATCCAGCTGCTGATTTCAGAACAAATGGCATCTGTGACACACACACACACACTCACTACCACCAAGAGTAAATACAAAACACTCGCATGGTAACTGGTGGTGCAACAGACATACGCACACGTTGTGGTGTAACAGATGTAATGTGGGCTTGAGACACATGCTCGCTCTCCTCCAACTCAGGTGGTGGGAGAGCAGAGCATGTCACAGACAGGAAACTTGTCCTGGGAGTCTGAAAATGTCCAAAAGTCGTCCATCATTTTACACCATCAGGAAGAAGCAAAAGCCTGCAATGAAATCTTACTCGAATAGAAGCATAACTCCACTAAAGGCTCAGCACAAAACCACAATATGAGACCACGGCAAATACAAGATAGGCATGAGTTTCATTCTCATTTTCAGTGAAGCCAGTGGTCTGTTTGCAGGACTATTTAACAGCATAATAAATTGGACAAAGAAATAATTTAGTGCAAGGGAAAAAAGAATCAGCCAGCAAGTCTATGAACCTACATGAAGAGGATTTTACTGTGGATTTAAATTCTATAAAGCGATGCTGCATTTACGGTGAAATGATTTCATTTCTTTTAATATGAATTTTCCAGGTCTTCATATGTACGGGCTGATTTTCTTTGTTCTTTTGTTTCATTAACTCTCCAATTGGGGCTTTTCAATAAACCTTTGCTTAGCTAGTTTCGGCTGTTCCCTTATTTAAAGGGGTCACCACAGCAGCACATGTTTGATTTTGCAGATTTCTTTCTGGCACAACTCCAAAGGGATTTGTGTCTCCTACCAGCATCGAACCAGGAATCTTCTGCTTGTTGGGCAAATGTGCGAGACTTTTAGCAATGAGAGACAAAATGACTGTTTCCTATTGTTTTTGTTGGCCACTGAGTTCAATTTATCTAAACTTAGAGGCGAGTGAGTGAAGTGACTCTAAATGACGCTGAAGAAAACTGTTTTCATGACTGCAAGATTCACGTACACAACCCAAAGTCCATTAGATAGTTAATTTACAAAGGGCGCACATTCACCAAATACAAAGTCAGTGGATTTAAGACCCTGGGAGTTGCCCCCCTGCTGGCCACTAAAAACAGTGAAGGTTTGAGGCTCTACCACACTAGCTTCACTTTCCAGGCATGGAAGCTGCATCCATCTGTCTAAGGTCTGTGCTGTGAGCTCCACTGGACCTGTTTTCTTTGTAGCTTCAAAGTTTACTGGTCTTTGTGGAGTTGAGCAAGTACATTCTGTTACATATTAGATGTTCAATAATGGCTGTTTTTGCAACCACTACCTTTAATCCAAACTTGTCACATCTACCCTTGACCAAACCTAACAGGAGCAGCTAGATACCCCAGCCTGCCTACTCCAGACTAAATTAGCAGTCAATTAGTTAGCTCCATTCATTATTATTGATTACAATGATTATCATTCAATTTCATGTCAACATGTCAGCATTTCATATTCTTTTACTTATTGGATAGCTTCACTTATCCTCATGCAGATCTATATAAATGAGAACAAAAACTAACTAAAGAACTAAAGATAAGATTAAGAGTACTGCATATTTGCATTATTCAAAGCTCTCTTATGTCTTTTTTCTCTTCACAGGGAGTGCACAGGTTGCAAATGATAAAATTTCGAGGTTGTGTGTGGTTAATGTTAGGAGTATAACATGTGAAAGTATGTATCCCTCCTAAAAGGGAGTTTACAATAACCTGTTCATTTTGTATGAACGCATATTTGTTTGTGCATCTAGTGGGGGGTGGGGGGTTGAAATGAGGGTGGGGGGTTAGTGTGAGAGTAAGGGGGGTCACTGGATCAAAGTGGCAGGTGCAGGGATCGTGGCGACGCCCCCGGGCCAACCGCGGGGCTCGAACGCTCGCCGCGACGATTAATCACCCGGCAAAATGCTTCTGACGTGCCGAAGAGGGAAAGAGAGGAGCTTCATGTTTCTGCACACTTCAGTGAACATGTGTGTGAGTGAGAGAGAGAGGGAGAAGACGGGGATTAGACACACACACTCACCACGGTGCCTGAGAAGATGGGAAGGAAGTGTTGGCTGTGTGTTTGTAGATGCGGTGAATACACAACGTATTTGTTTGTGAAGCTGGTTTTACTACAAGTCCTCATTTCAAAGTGACAAAATCCAAATTGACACATTAGAGCATGCCCTGATCTGTAACCCTAAAGCCTGCCCACATTTACTTCAGCATGTGTGTTTAGTGTTTCTTTGGTTTCATTGCTGTAGGTTTTTCTTCTCTGTTTTCTCACCATAATAACTGTAATGGTTTCAGTGGAAACCACATTAGAGTAAGAGACCGTTTTTACTTTCTATGTTTTCTGATTTTTCACTTCCTCTATCCTTGCTAATCCCTCCTGTGACCTGGAAATCAATCTCAGTGCACCATGCTGAAGGTTGTCTCAATTCCTATAATACCTAAAGGAGAGATTTGGAATGCTGGAGGAAGTACAAGTGAGAATGCATGGGTGTATCATCAGCCAAAGATGCATTTTTGGGTTTTTTTCTGATGTATAAAAGAGGCATGACAGCTGTAACGTAGCTGCATAAAAGCATACAAAGAAGTGTTTCTTGTCCTTGTAAGTTCTTGTAGTTATAATTTTTTATCATATCATTTTTAACTTTCTTCCATTCTCATTTGTTTGTGAGATTAATATCACAAACAAATGAGAATGGAAGTGTGTGTTCCATCACATCCCAAAGTTCCTCTGTTAGACTGCCCTTACTTCTGGATGTATTTTTGGTTCAGAGATGTTCTTGTGTAAACCTTGGTTGTAACAACTGGTTACTTGAGTTCCTGTTATTTTCCAATCAGCTTGAAGCAGTCTAGCTAGTTTCTTCTGACAATGCCTTGTTGATGTCGCTCACTGAATATTTCCTCTTTCTTTGCAGACGCCTCTATAAAACCTTGAGATGGTTGTATCTTAAATTCCATAAGTTGTTCAGCAGTTTCTTAAATACTCAGACATGCACATCTCTCACCAACTACCACGTTCAGTTTGACCTTTAGCAGCTTGTTTTGACAAAATGCTGAAATGCATTGAGTTACTGCCCTGTGATTGGCTGATTAGATGTTTGAGCAGGTGAATCGGTGTTGAATTAAATGGCCGGCGAGTTAACATAAGTAGTTACCAACTACTGTTGGGTTTATCTGATATCTATATGTGAGGTTATAAAATCCAGCAGCAGATTTAAACAAAGCAATGGACAGAACATGCAGCTGTGCCCCACTTCATACATAAATGATCTTTTTTTATTCTTTTATTTATGTATTTTTAATTTTTCTCCTTAAATATGTATTTGCAAAATACATATTTTATGTGGCTAAAGGTTACAGGTGCACGGTGACAGCAAACAAGAGAAACATCATAGAAACAAAGAAAATAAAATTAATACAAACATCTTCCCTAAAGGCTGGAAAATGTGACTAAGATTAATATTATATAAAGTTAACCAATTTAGGAAATAAAAGAACTTATGTTATGTTTAAGCACAGATTGTGTTTTTAGTTCAGTGTTAATACAGCAAATCTAAAGTATTCATGCTTCGAGACAATGTTAACAGCAGCATGCTCTGACTTTCTGGGTACATCTACTAGGTTTATGTTCGTGTTTTCGATAAGGCCTTAAATTCTGAATTAACCTACATGCTGCTCTAAATTGGAAACATGTTAACTTAATGTCGAAGACAAAATCTGTTCTGCACTCACTCCCACAGGATGAGAGGAAACAAAAGACAGATGAAGACAAAACAGACGCTGCTAATGCAATATGTGTTGGTATTATTCTGCCAGCCTGGTATTTTCTGACATTTTTTCAATAAACAGAAATATTATTATTGATGAGAACCATAAATCTTACATATTATTTGCCCTTTATTAGATTAGAGTAACACCCCCGCCACCGCACCACCTTTCTGTCACACTTCAAAAGCATCTAATGAAGCACAAAAGCACAGCACAAAAAATACACACACAAAGGAAAAACAATAAATGATGTTCATATCTAAATACATCTAAGCAGGCAGTTTTCAACAATATTTTTTGTAATGCAAAAATAATATTACACCGTTGATAGCAAAAGATCCCAATGTGTTACTTTTCTGAATCAATTTCCTTTTAAAAACTTTTTACTTCATAGTTTTCATTTGTTTTCCTTCTTTCTATTATATACGTATATATACACACATATATACGTATATACACACACACACACACACACACACACACACACACACATATATATATATATATATATATATATATATATATATATATATATTAGGGGTGCAACGATACACAAAATTCACGGTTCGGTTCGGTTCGATACTTTGGTGTCACGGTTCGATATTTTTTCGATACAAAAAAATGTTCATGCCTTTTTAATTTGTCATTTATTAAAATTATAAATATATATTTTAACTCAAAAGTACAGTTTTTAAATTTAACCCTAACCCTTGTGCGCGTTTTTTATTTTGACAGCGAATGCGCACCTGCGGACCACTTATGTGCAGCCCTGGTTATTTAGCTCGTCATATTGCAGCCACAGAAATGATTTTGTCCATGAAACCATAAAGCTGCACTTTCTTTTTGCCTTATAGTCTCATTTGTCATAACTTCTCCGTTTTGTGGTAAGCTTTTCTTTGGCTGTCACTTCTTCACCCCGACCTGTCTTATTTGGCTCAGCAGAACTAAAATATATGTCTGTCTGTGAAGGTTCTCAGTCATCCAGGTCATTGTAGTCAAATATATATCCTGCTGCTTTTACACACGCACTCACATAAGCTCAGCGATTCTCTGCGCGATCAACCTCTCACATGTTTAAGCTGCGGGAGATTTCACTTGTCATGTTTGCATAGTAAGCTAACGATTAATAAGACGATGTCAGAGGAATTGGTGCACAAATTATCATCACTCACAGATCAGTGCTGTCGCTCTCTATACACAGTTCGCACGATTGCAAAGTGAAAGCAAAAAAACAAGCGCAAATTCAAACGCGATTTCAATATGTCACATATTGACAGTGGCTCACCAATGCCAATGACATAATTACCCAGCTACATTTCTGAAAGAATGCAAAAGCATTGACATATATTTTTCCTTCCTACAATAGCCCGAAGGGCAGGGTAGCCCGTCTGAAAAAAATCGCTAGCCCCGGGACGTCGGGCTAGTGATATTGCGAGCCCTGTATCTGATTGAGGAATCACTCATCTTTGGAATTGAGAGTTTATTACAGAGAAATGTCTCTTTCCAAAATAAAAGCTATACTATCCGCTTCTTCTGGGCTATATTCTCAGCAGCATAAGGAGAATCATGTGCTAACAGCTGTCTAAATGACTCGGCTAAAGTTAGTAGCATGCTTGTTGTTTTTGTCTTTGCACTAGGATGATGTCGGCGTAAATGTGCAGTCATATTCGTTGTGTTCCCACTAGTGCTTTCAGGTTAATCTTGTTGAAATGACCTTAACGCCACAACACGGCAAATCTCCGTTAACGAGCTACCGCCGATCGCTCCGTGCATGGGGCTAGACGGCAAACACGTTAACGAGCTAACTGCGCTAACACACTAGTTCACACCAATGTAATTGAGCATTGCATGGCACATCCAACATACTGTTTTACTTTAGTCCATGACTCGCTTACCTTCAGGGTCATACGTCACATGAAAACCAAAATAATTCCAAACGCCAGATCTGAATGTTGCAAGTAGAGCTTAACTTCTGTCTCGCTAGCTTGCCCTGCGCTCTTCCTTCTGACGATGCTGTCTGTGTTGAGCGCTCAGTGGATCTGCGCTCGACAGTGCAGCCTAGGCGGAGTAGTCGAACACAGATTCACTGAGCGCTCAACACAGACAGCATCGTCAGAAGGAAAATTGATAAAATAAATTACAAATGTTGTATTGTTCGATACATATGCGTACCGAACCGAAAGCACTGTATCGAACGGTTCAATATCGATACGAATATCGTTGCACCCCTAATACATACACATACATACAGCATGTAGGTTAATATTATATATATATGTAGGTCCATGTAGGTTAATATTATATATATATATATTATATATAATACATATAATTCAGCACTAAATAATACATAATTATTTAGACTTCTAAAAAATTATGTAATTAAATCCTGTCAGCGTGACTTTACAGCAAGATATGGAATGGTCAGCATGCTGTGTGTTTCTACCTGTGGCTCCCTGTGTGTGTTTTGTTAGATTCTTCTCTGTTTAGGTTTTGTAGAGTTTTGTGTTCAGCAATAAAAGCTGCCATTTTGAGTTCTGTCTCCAGCGAGTTTGCGTTTGTGTCCTATTCCTGCCTGCACACAACCGAAACATGACAGAAGATCGCAACCCTGACACCGAGAAACACAGGGCTTAAATACACTGGGAAATAATGAGGGGAATAAGACACAGAAGGAGAGCACAGCTGGGGGAAATCAGAACTGACGAGACAAGGAAGCAAAGTAGGATACTCTCACATGAGACACAGACCTTCAAAGTAAAACAGGAAGTAGCACAGACGCAGACTTGACTAGGGGAGACAGAGCAACTGAGCAACTAAGAAACAAAGAACAACAACAAAGAGACACAGAGGGCAGCTACTAAATACTCAGAGAACTAAACAGAATACAAGAAAGCCAAACTAAGACGCTAGACCAGGGGTGTCAAACTCAAATACACAGTGGGCCAAAATTCAAAATGAAACAAAGTCGCGGGCTAACATTAATATTTATTGAAAAAAAAAATCTTCCTCCAGATATAAGAATGAATCTTTTCTTATGGACTCAAACAAGTTTAGCTGAAAAACTGAATATGGAACAAGCAAAGCTTAATACTAAACAATATATATATTAGCTGTATAATACCAGCAGGCCAGCTCTAATAGTAATTTGGTATGGCTTCGCGGGCCAAATGTAATTAGGCTGCGGGCCAAATTTGGCCCACGGGCCAGAGTTTGACACCTATGAGGTAGACTATAGAATAAACTGGGGCAACAAAGAACTAAGAGCATAATACAAAAACTCAGAGACACAAGAAACTCAAAACACTGGGTCACCGACCCAGGACTGTGACAGGAACAGTCTATTTGTGTTTAAGGGCATGAAATGTCACTTTTTTTTTTATAACACTCAGAACAACAGTGTAACCAACGTATTCAAAAAACAAACATGTTTCATGTCTGCAGCACATATTTTGTCCAGATCAAGTGGGAATGAGTCACTTTGGCAAGACAAGAACCGACACTTTAAAAGAAGTGGAAAAGAACAGTTGCTTTTTTCTAAAGTAGGTTTAGGTTTTTAATGCCTAAACCAAACCAAATTGTTTCATTTGTGAATGACAAACCACAAACAACCCCTTCACCACCAACCATCCAGCCTTCAAATGTGTTTTTTTGGTCTTTAAAAGGGAAACTACAGGTTTTGTGAACATGAAAATGAATCAGTACGTGAAGAAACGGTGGGATATTCATGTTGCTTTTATTTTTTGACCTCTCTCTCTCATCTACACTCTACTCTCATCACCACAAACAGATTCTTGCTCTGTTCAGTACCTGTTTAGCTGACATATTCTGAGAGCAGTCATTGAAGTGGAGCAGCTGTGTGTCAGATTGGTTGTCAGTCGATTTAAACCTGTTGACTGGTGGTAACTCAAAGCTACAAGATTAACAGATTTAATTTACGCTACAGTTAATTTTAACCTTTTCTCCCACTATTATGTCCTTCAGTGCCATGTGGCAGCACCACACAGCAGCTAAAAGTTTTCAGTGTGTTATATGCAACCATGTGAAAAACTGAGTACACTCTTATATTTGCAAGAATTAAGAAGGTAAGTAGCAGCCACCATCAAGTGCGAGCACCTCTGCAGAAGCAGATGTTTGGCAGTTTGCTGGTCTGGAGTATTTGGGTGTATTATCATAGAGCCACAATCTGTAGGTCAGACTGTACAATGGTCAAAGAAATTGCAAAAAGTCCAAGAGCTACACGTCACACTTTATACTTCAGTTTTCATGTTAGATTTTAAAGTTTGTTACAGTATTAGAATTAGAAAAAAAAACTGAACAAGAATGAGATGTGCCTCTTCTCTCTGAAAAGAACATGGCAGCACAGCTTAGGGTTGCAAAACTGCCATTGAGCAAACCACAAGATTTATGGAACAATGTCCCTTGGACAGATGAGTAGAGATGTTTGGTCATAAATCACAGCAGCATGTTTGGTAAAAACCAAACACAGGATATCAGTGCAAACACCTCACTGTCAAGCATCTGACTTTGTTTTGCAGCCACAGGTCACGGGTAAGTTGCACTTGCTCCATCAACCATGAAGTCCTCTGTATACCGGAGTATTCTAGAGATAAATGTGAGGCTGCCTGTTTAGCAACTAAAGCTTGACCCAAACTCTGTCACAAAACATTACAATGATCCCAAGCGCAGCAGCAAACCTACAATAGAGTAGCTGAAAAAGAATCAAGGTGCTGCAATGCCCAAAAGTCCAGATCTCAGTCTGATGAAAATGTTGTGGCAGGATCTTTATGATCTTTAAAATGATTAAAATGATATTTTTAAAAAAAGCAAACTGTAAATAAACAAATCTGGAAACCTCAATGAACTGTAGCAAGTTTGTAAAAATGGAGAGAAAAAAAAGTGTTCGTAATGATGGGACATCTTACTCTTGGCCACTGATAGAGGAATATGATCCCAGATTTATTTTCAGCACTATAGCCAGGCTGACAAAGAGTCACAGCTCTGTTGATCCTTCTATTCCTTTAGCTCTCCATAGTATTGACTTCAAGAAGTCACAAACAAAAAGAAATAAAACATTCATCACTAACCACAGACTCCTCACAGATGTATTATTTAACTGCTGATATTTATTTAGACTGCTATTCCTATTGTTGTCTCTGAGCAAACTTCATCCAAACCATCAACATGTCTATTAGAACATCTGTAGTATAGACTGGTTTCTAACCTTTCACCTACTTTCTCACCCAAAGTGGGTGATTCATCAAAAATTATTTACTTCACTTTATATTACTGCTACTTCAAAGAAAATTCAATGAGATAATGAAGCAAACAGTGAATGTGCTGTAAAACCTCTGCAAAACACTGGTGCAAGAAAGGTAAAAATCCTCTGTAGGACTGATAGGAAAGCAGATCAAAAGCTGGATAATAATTCGTAAGGGGAAAAGAAATACACAGAGATAGGTGGAGAGTGGGGACAGAGAGAGAGAAAGGAAAGAGTGAAAGGGATTGTCCTGAAGGGACGAGGGAAGTGTTTTATTATTTGTTGGGTTTTTTTATTGTTTGGGTCTCAGCTGGCAGATACAACATATTCTCTCTCTCTCTCTCTCTCTCTCTCTCTCTCTCTGTGTGTGTGTGTGTGTGTGTGTGTGTGTGTGTGTGTGTGTGTGTGTGTGTGTGTGTGTGTGTGTGTGTGTGGGATTCCGATATTCCACATGTTATGGGGACTTAACTGTATTTGCATCAAATTATGGGAACATTTCCTCCTTATGGGGACAAACAGTAGGATCTTCTAATGTAAATGGTTAAAGAGTAACATGGCATAGGCTTAGGGTTAGACCTTATGGTTAAGATTAGAGTAATTCTCCAGGAGATTCATGTAAGCCACTGTTGCGTCCTCTAAAATGATAGAAACATGGCTTTGAGGAAAAACTGCTTATGCCACACACACACACACACACACACACACACACACACACACACACACACACGCATGCACCTACAATGCTAAGTGAAACTGCCCTTTGAGGTTAAGATTTACATAATGATCGTGTATTGGTTTGATTTATCAGTTCAAATCCAAAACTCCCATTTCTTTATCATCCCCTGGGTGAAGCTGTTTACTGATCTGCTGTCCCTAATCGGATGAGCAAGGCACTAACGAAGCCTGGGTGAGAATTCGATTCCCAGCGGGGGCCCAAACATATTAAAAATAAGCAAAAACTGTGCCCGGCTAAACGGAACATCTATTAGATATGTTTAATAATAATAAAGTATGTGTATTTGAATATGACAGGAAGCGATTCAGAGTCAAACGAACAAGAACCCTCAGGGGATGAAATGTGCCGAGGGAGCTTAAGTGTTATGAGGAATTAGGTTAAACATAAAGGAGAAAGCGTTTAAATGAAAATATAGAAGCCTTTAGAGAGATTATCCGGCTATACATAATGCATTTGTTTCTATGCCTAATGCCTTTATATTGCAACTAAAATAAGATTATTAATGCATATTGCTATATTTTGCTATTAGTATTTGTTTATTCCTATTAACAATATTGTCCATGTCCATCTCTCAGTATTCTTCTACTTGCTGTTTGAGCTCTGAGGCCATGCAAATTGATTTGAGCAGTTCTTACAGAAAACAAACAAAAACTCATTTCATAAAAGAATTTGGTATTTTGGTCAAAGTGAAAATGTTTGTACTAAAAGCTGAAACAAACAGCTGAAACTGGTGCCAGCAGCATATATGTGATTTCCCCCCCAACTTTTGTGAAGGAAATATAAATGTGGGATGCCCAATCCCTGTAGCTTTTTATACTGTGCAGAAGTGTAGTGCTATTGCCCCATGACAGTCCTCTGTGTTGTTTGTCTTCATTAAGGTACATGCAAAAAACACCAAGCTGCTACAAAGTAACACCCGTACACTGCAACTGCAGAAGTGTAACTGTACACAATCTTTGTGTAAAAGATGAAGAATGCATCTTTCTGCAGCTTCTATGGGGAAAAAAGAAAATTTAGATTAAGGACTGCAGGGTAGAGGGAACAAGACATTTCTAAAGATGAATGTTTACAGACAATGTTTCCTGGGCTAATTCTGTTTGGTCAGTCATGGTGTCTTAATTTGGTTAAAACTTAACCGTAAAAAGTCACCCTTCTTAGACTCTTACAAAGATATAAATGTAACTAAATTTCAGTCATATTTGTATGTTTATCCTATTGAGGAAGTGGATGTCTAAAAGATACAAATAAGGTTACATTTAGTGGAAAGGTTTAAGACATATAATTATTAAAACAATTTTAATCCAGCATTTGATTTACATTTATACTATACTAAATATATGATATGTATAACATACAAATATAATCTCTGGCTCTCTTCCACAGCATGTATTATGTCCTGTCTCTCTCCCCTCACTCCCAAACAGTCGTTCGTCCCTGAGCCTGGTTCTGGTAGAGGTTTCTTCCTGTTTGAAGGGAGTTTTTCCTTCCCACTGTTGCCAAGTGCTTACACATAGGTAGTTGTCTTATGGTTTTGGTGTTTTCGTTTATTATTTTTAAGCTCTTTACCTTATATTATAAAGCATCTCGAGGCGACTACTGTGATTTGGCAGTAAATAAATAAAACTGTAATTGAAAGGATGTTGAAATGAAATTCAAAATGTTGCCATATTGGGTACTGCAAAAACAGTATGTAAAAAAGAAAAAAAAAGTAATGATCTCCATATTTCATAAATTTGCATTTTATTTGCACTAGAATAGATAACTGCAAAAATGTAGCATTTTATTAAAAAAATTAGTTCATTTTGAATTTGATTGCAGCAGCATATAAGATTGGCAGATGGCAATTATTTTAATTCAGTAATTTATGTATGCATTTGAATTTTCTATGGCTGAAAAACACATTTAGCCTCTGTTAAAAACCACAATCAAATCAAATTCACATCCACTCCAGGTATCACACCCTAAATCCAAAATCTTGTTTTGTCATCTGCAACCAGCTTTGAGCGTGAATAGATCCAAAAATAAGTGGATTTAAACGAATAGCACAACAGTAACAATTTCATATATGACGGTGTCATTTTAGGTATACTTTCAGCGACACAGGGACATTTTACCATGTGGCATAGGTTGCTGGTCAAAACAGGTTCTGCATTTTTTTTTGCCAAGCTCATCTTCTATTAGGATTCTCTTGTGTCAACATCATTTTCTCATATATGTATGTGTGTGTATATGTATATATATATATATATATATATATATATATATATATATATATATATATATATATATCCCCTTTACTTTAAAAGTTAAGAGAGCTCAAAAATGCAACAAAAAACAAAACAAAACACAAAAAACATAAAGTGCAGAATTTATGCATATCCTTACTTAAAGGACCTGTAACTCAGAAACTATTCATGGTATGAAAGCAAAAATTTCTTAATTAAATAAACTTTAAATACATTTTATTTAAAGCAGTAAAGCAGCACAGTTTGATTAAATAGGATTTGGACATTGCATATTTCACTCCTGACCAAAAGATTTATCCGTCAACAGCACAATTTCTTAGCAATATTTGTTTTTTTTTAACGCTGATCAATTAAATATTTCTAAACTTTAATTTAACATTGCTTCACGCTCTCATTTGTTCATCAATTTATTCATTGCCTCTCTCGCTCTCAATCATGCATGCATCAATTCATGTTATATACATTTTTCAATATGCATGTTGAGTGCATTCAATGTGGATGACTTCAGTCAAACATACATTTTAATTTAACACGTTTGATCAGCGGTTTAATTCATTCATCTGTTTGTAGGTTGTAGGTTAATTTAAATTTTTCAGCTGTGATCTGTGCAGGTATCTTTCATGAATATCAAACTCCCCTCAAAGTGACTAACCCTCTTCTGAAGCACACACATCCAGTGCGCATGCTGTGACTTGAAGTCACTTGATCACTCTCTTCACTAACTCGATTTACAAATAAGTACATTAATACATTTTTGAAGTTTGTTTTAATTACTCAAAGGTATTATATATTTTTAATCCATGTTTTATAATGTATATTTCATCCATATTATATTTTGCACACAAAGACAAGTGTGTGTTGTCTGTGGAGTTGATCTTCTGATGCTTTGGGTGAATGACTCATTTAAACAGCCAGTCTATGAAATGAATAATCAATGCATCTATCTGCTTTTTCTTAACAAAGATTAAAAACAAACTTTCTTGTTTACCCTTTGTTCGCATTTAAAAATGTGTGGGGTTTTGTGTAGCAACCGTGTTCTCCATTAGCCAGCGCCAGCCTTTCCTGTTTCCCTGCCATTCTCCCTCAGTGTGTTTCTATAGTAACCTTGGCTAAAATCCAAACAGCCGGTAGGGCCCTCTGAAGGGCACTACGCAGGCAAGATGAAAGATTTCCACCAGGCGACTGCAGCTTCTAGGCAACAGATAAATGTGATTCTTAAAGGAGGACATGGCTCCGCTGAGCAGAGAAGTGACAGTGAATATCAGGGTGAGAGTGCCCCATCCAACATCTTTATATAGCTAATAATAATCTGGTTACATGTTAGTCTGCATGGTGTATCAGTGAATGTGACTATCTGATCAATATTTCACAGAAGATACAACCAAACACACTGGCTAGAAGCAACATATGTAAACACAGTGAGTTTATTTGCTTTGTTGTCATAGGTGGCTCCGATGGCCAGTAATGATCATATGCAAAAGGTATATGTGACCAACATATGAAGCTTCCAGTTCAGCATTTGGTAGTACTCATCTCGGGTTTTTTTTTTAGATTTATTGGTGGGTGGAGATCAAAAATATCAGCTAATGATAGCTAACAGGGTTAGCAAGGTGCATCTATAGTCTCTGTGGGTACGTGCTGATTAGTGCTAAGTAGCAGACTAATAAATTAAAGAATTTTACTCATCTTGGGAAGGCTGCAGTCCATGCAACACTGTCAGACAAATGCATTAAAAATGCTTGAAAAGGCACTAAAACCATAAACACTGCTGGGAGTTCCAGTTTTTTAAATTAGCAGAGGTGAGGCCTAGCAGACAGCTAGCAGGCCTATTGGCAACCACTTGCCACTCAAGGGGCCAGGCCAATAATAATACTAACTAAGGTAAAAAATATTACCCTCCCACATTAGTCATTAAGAGAGACAAAAACTGCTTTTTGTACCAGGCTATAAAAAGATTTATATTTACTATAAAGGTCTATGGAGAATTGCTTTCAGAGTCAGCTTCAGAGGAACTGCAGTTTTTTGGAACTTCTTCTTGGCTTGTTTTATCAGCCCCTGAGGTTGCCACCATTTTTTCCACTCAGCTAGGGAAAAGCATCTGCTGGCTGTTAAAGGAACTGCAGAGTAGCAAATATTTAAAGAGGCATCCAAAAGATCTTAAAGATGGCTAATATTCTGCTATTCTGCTATAATATTGATATAGCACTATAGTACAGTGCTATATGATGAGCACAATATAGTGTTGGATTTTATATAAAGGGTTTTTTCAGCTGTGCAACCTAAAGTTACAGTTGTATCAGAAACAAAGAAAAATATTGCAAAACATTTTATAACTTTTTAAAATTTGTAAGCTAACAGTAGCCTGGATTATTGCAGCTGAGTGATGTATAGCATTAGAGGACTAAATGTGAGTCTTTTGGGGCCCTTGTACTTGTTTTGGATTTGGATTTTTTATAAGATAAGACAATTAATTTTGAGGTCTAGCTATTTGAAGGATCTACAGAATTATGTGAGAGAATATGAAATAGTATGCAATGCAATTTATCAGCTACACAAATATTTCTTCTGTCATCCAATACCTTATCATGGCAGATGGGTTTGTGTGTCCCAGGGATCCCAGGGGCTATGTTGTCATGGGGTTTTTTGCACCCTGGTAGGGTGTTCCATGGCAAATTAGTCCTGGGTGAGGAACCAGACAAAGAGCGATTTAGAAAGCTGTGTCAGTGACAGACCTAGGGAACAGTTCACCCTGCCCAGGATAGGGTCACCATGGCCCAGGCCTGAGGGTGCCTGAAGGTGAGTGCCTTGTGGCCGGGCCCTGCTGGGAACAACCTGAAAAAGGGACATGGGCACACCACCTGCAGGAGGCTGTTTGGGGAACAGGTCCTGACTTTAGAGTTGGATCAGGTGGCAGAGTAGGATGCTGGACAGACCTGAGGCGCCTACACGTATACGACGAGACAACGTAAAGTGACAGAGGCCCCGGTCCACGAGATCTTCAACTCGCACCTCTGGCAGAGCTTCGACAGCATTTGGAGGGATACATGGTCACCTATGGTCACAAGCTTCCTTCGAAGAGTGCTAAAATATCGAAGAGTGTCTTTTAAATATGCTCAGAAAAAAAGAGAAGCATACAAGAACCTTAAGATGAAACGGGATCTTTTTTGTTTTCATTCCCACGCTCATGTCACCGTTTCTTCGATTCCCAGACACAGTTTGGCTGTTGAGGCAGCAACCAACGAAGGAGTTTAAAGCTCTGAGCATCAGTGTTTCTGTTTGTTCCCTGAAAGATTCATAAGCGCCACATCCACATGAATCATTCACTAAGGAAATGATTGCCGTAAACATGAAGTGCCATCCCTGCCACTGTGCGCTGAAAAATTCATGCTTTTTAAGTCATAAATTATGACACGCTGCTCTCTCCTCTTGCCGGTGGGGTGGAGGGTGAGGTGGGTGGCTGTGACTCCCTCCTCGTCAACCATCCTCTTCCTGACTGAAATTCTCAGTCTCTCACCGTCTCACAGAAAAGCCAAAATTAAAAGGAGGGAGCGTTGAATGAGATATCCACACTTGAGGATACCACATGGAAAAATCCTCCATACTAGTATTATGTAGTATGAGCATGTAGTAGTAGCATTTTGTGGAATTTTAGTTTTAACTATAATTTCTACTGATAATAACAAAGAAGAGACTTAGAAAGCTTCTGTTATTTTTATGTTTCCTTTTTAACATGGGTGGCTTTTTGAAAACGCAGTTTACATAAGATTTTGGCTTATTTATATCCTGTTTGCTAATTTCTTTTTCAGTACTTTTCACTGATGTTACCATATTTCTGGGTTTCAGGTATTACCTGGATGCAATGTCCAGATAGAGGTGAATCGATGGCGAAACAAAGAAAAGTTGTAACAAATGCTTGCTGTAACCCACAAGCATGAACTTTTAATAAAAATATTTGTTAACAAACAGAATGAGCATGGAAGTTGAAGAAAATTCTGAAAATGTGCCTAATGCACTCTTTAATGTCTAGTATGACAGCTTCACTGTTAAAATGCCTAAGCCCACACATCCGGAAGCATGTTATCTGGCTGATTGTCAGTAACAGTAACGTGATATTGATGCAGCTGGCTGCAGGTTTAATGCAGATGAGTGTCATGTAAAAGTTAGGACCCAAATACAGGAGACTAGAAGCAGAATGCTTTTAATGCTGTAGTAAGTCCTTAAATAAATCAGAGAGTGACATTGTAAATCCACAAGATGTGAAGGGCAAAGAAAAATGCCAGGCTGCACCTGAGGAACAAATGTGGGAATCATAATTGATGCTGTGACGAAGACTGAGGGTAAAGCTGAGCATACACTGTATGATTTTTGGCTCATTTAGAGAAGATTTTTCAGTCACATGACCATTTTGGGGATCGGCCTGAGTTTCGCCTTAATCGTGTATTATGCATCATGTATACATGGGGTAATGAGAAGCGATTAACACCTCACGACCAGCTCCTGATCAGCAATCGTATAGTCACAAGAAAATCAAACCTGTTTGAAGTCCTGGTCGCCCCTCGTGAGGGTATCGCACTGTTGAAGTAGTGCCACGAGCCAGTTTAACGCAACTTCTCACACTGCGCACGTGCAAACACAGAAATGGAAGTAAAAAAGACGGAGTAGCACGGCGGTGCAGTGTGTGATCTGGACACAAGCGATGGAGGCCCAACTTGTATAACTTTGGCAAGCTCATCCGAGCCTTTTCGATGTGGCCTCACAAAATTATCACGACCACAACAACCGTGAAAATAGTTGGATGGACATTGCTGCTCAATTGCAGCTGCCTGATCAATGTTTTTCATTAGCAATTTAGCAAAGCTGATGGCGGTGGTGTGTCTGTGTCAGTAAAAAAAAGAGAGCGAGAGACAGACTTTGTGTTATAAGCTTCATGTTATGGACGCACAGTGTGAGCACTCAGGTTGCCTCAGAGCATCGGGCCGTATAGTGTGAGACCCGTGATCGTGTGATCGTGACCTATGAACTTCTAACCCCTGTGATTTAGTCGTGCAGTTTGAGCAGGAGCTGAATAACGCAACTGAATAAAATCGCACAGTGTTTGCCCATCTTAAGACTGGACTATTTATACAAAAGGGCGGAGTAAGGAGTGACCAAAGGGAGATACACAGAGCACTACACGACAAACACAGGAAGCTCATTTTGTACATCTGGATTTAATGTTTTCAGTGGGAGAAACATTTTTCATTCTTCAGTCTCACCCGGCTGCTGGCTTCTCCAGCCTCATTAACTTTTTTTCCCTTATTATAAACACTTCTTCTCAAACTAAGTAAGATGGTAGATATGTCAGGGAAGATTGCGGGTAAACAACAAGACAGTATCAGAATGCTTTGAGTTCTGAGTGATGGGAGAAAAGCACTGTTTCTATCAGGATGGAGGTGGGGTGGTATCACCTTTGTGTGCTTCTTGTGCCCAAAGATCTTTTATACGTTCCAGTAATACGGAGGAGACATGGTGTGTGTTGCTGGTACAAAGTAGTGATTTGATTCTGGATGAAGTTTGTGCTGGTGTCCCTGTCATGTGGTTGTAGTTATTTGACAGTTGCCACAGTTGGTTTCTCACAGTTGTTTTCTTTACAGCTCTGTAAGATCATGTCCAAGTTTTGTGCTGCAGTGTCTGTGTGAAAACCACCTAGTGTTAGATGTGTTCATTTCTCCAGGCCAACCTCGGAAACGATACTTGCTTCCTAAGAAGGCAATGAGTCATGAAATATTTTACAAGCCCCTGGTTTAGGTACTTAAAACAATATTTGATTAGCTGTTTCATTTTGATCACCACAAAGAGCACCTTTTTTTTTTTTATCAGCGCATACAGAGAATGTGGCTCCTTTATGAACTTCTGGCTACTCCAGCCATGTGTCTTTCTATGCTAATATTTGATTGTTATTTCACTGGATTGCAGCTAGTTTATGTGACGGTTACAGGCTTTGCATAAAATAACAGATACGTGATGAGGAGGTGGGCATTTTATCAGTGTCCAATATAACCATGTAGCCCTTGGCCCATCAATTCACTGCAGAAAGTCGTATAAACTGGTGTGCTGGATCGTAAACAGACTGTGAAAGCAGTGAAAACAGTCACACTAACAATCAGTGCAATGCCTTGTAAAAAATTTGACAAAACTATAAATGATAATTTTTTTTATTATTTTTAAACAAATATTGTCAAACACTGGACATCATAGACCAAATATTCGATCTAATAAAAAATATAGCGTTGTTAGACTGGTTCCACCACACAAGCCCACAAGGGGCTTCTGGACATTCTAGTCAAAATATTTCTATAGGAGGCAGGAACCTCGGGGCAAATGACTGCAGCGAATCTGCACTGCTATCAAACTCGATTCCAATGCAACGTGTTTCATCAGTTTTCTACAAAGTGGTGCAAGGAGAAAAAAATTAATCTCAAGCTAAAAGTTGCAAGACTCTGGCAAGCAAATAAGCAAAATCGAAACAGTGGCAAAGTCAAAAGACCAACATAAGGAGCAAAACTAAAGTAGGAGGGAAAAAATAACACTTTAAACAAAGTCAAATATCTATCAGTGGATAGATGGAAATCTAGATAGAAATCAGGTGAGCATAAGTGTTTCCAGTCAGACATAAAGGAAGTAAAACCCAAAACAAGATACAAGATGTAAAACAACTTTTGAAATAAAACAGGAAGCAACTAAAATTCACATCTTAAACCCAGAGACAAGAAGACACACTCAATATAACACAGGCGCAGAGGAAACACTGGGGAGAATAGAAAAACAAAATCAGAACCACAACCAAAAATCAATATAACAAAACCCTAGAATTACATTGTTTTAATTCATTAGAGAAACATTTGTTGCACATTAAGAAAGCATACCAGGGACTTCAGCCACATCACGTCAGGTACTTGGCACCCTGCACCCCCTACAGGTTTGGAAATGTCATGTCACTGACCAATCTTAGTAGCCCAAATAGGTCTAGGGAGGAGGTCAGGACATGATTCACTCTTCATATTCCCCATGCTTTCGTGTAGTATTTCATGTAGCCAAGTATTGTATGTCAGTACCTGTTTTCAAGACAGTTAAAAGGAAGTTGCTCCAACTCCAAAAGCATTCAGGGAATGACACATGTGGCTTGACTTCAGATTAAAATTTCCTCTCTAATGAGCATCAAATGATGCCGTGATAAATTAAAACAATGTAAAAGATTTGATAAGTACCTTGTTTTTTGAGTTCAGTGCTTTGCTTCATTATCATGATATAACTTGCTATGTGTAAATATAGTAGTTTAGCAGTTTTTTTTAATCTTATTATACTGAATGCAGTATCTAATTACAGTAGATGTGTAATTGGGGTATGACTGAGTTTGTTTAGCATTTGTACATTTGATGCATTGTTTCTTTTACATAGTATTAGTTCCCCACAAAATAAACTGCAAAACGTTGTAAATAAGGCGAGAATGAGCAAAACAAGGTAAGGGTTCTAATTAATGCCTGACAGAAATACATACCTTTATGTAAAGATTTAAACATATACCAGTCATATTTTCTTTATTTCAGTTTTAGGATATTAAAAGTGCCATAAGCTTAATTGCAGATTAAACCTGCAGCGTGCATGTGACTGATTAGATTTAGCTGATATTGAGACAATCATGTTAGATCTCCTCCTCCAAATAGTTGCTCAGTCACACTTATCAGTGTTCAGGAGAGTGATCACTGGAAATTTAGCATCTTAAAATTGAGGATCATCATGCACCTTGTTATCGGTGCGGGCCCTTGGTTTCAGTTCATTATTTTAAAATGTGTGTGTGTGTGTTCCTCCCTCTCTTTTTTCCGCTCTCACTGCCAGATCCTGATTTTTTTTTTTTCTTTTCCTGGGGAGTGTGTGGTCCTATCTGTGTGAGCATGTTCCCGTCTTTGTGTGTGTTCCTCTCGCTCTCTCTCTCTGTATATTCGGCCCTCACCTCGAGGCGAGTCGATCCTCTTACAGTAATACCATTGCCTAATCTCAGAGGCGTATCAGAGGGAGCTCAGAGCGCTCTGCACTAATAGGTTCACACAAATGGGATCTAGTCAAAAACCTCCCAATCCTCCTGCCACTGTAAATATGGAGAGCATTATCTGCGTCCGCCTGGAGGCCTCTGATGTGGAACTGATGCAGATTTGACAGAGAGACTGAGAGATAGCGGCCAAAAAAAAGATGATTTAACATGCTGTTGACGTAGTTACAGCGGTAATTTGATTGGTTGTAGAGATGAATTGAATCAAATTTCAACTTTTAAAAGTCTGATGGAGCCTGGTCATTCATACAGGATTGTTCTCTCAACTTATTTGATACCTTTGAAGGCCAAAGCAAAGCCTTAATGTTGGAGTTGCTCTTTTTAAAAACTTTATTTAAAGTTTGGTTGGACAGATTGTTTCTTTGAAAATATATACCAGGCATACAGCTGTAATAGTGCTTTTAATGCACTTTATAGTCTGCATTTATCATATCTTGGTAATAAAAGAATATGCACATAATGCAGCATTACAGTCACGATTAACCTCATTCCACAGTGTGTCTACAGCAAAACATTTTCTGTATTCCTTGCTGTAAAATCAGTTACACATTTTGTTATGTATTTCACTTATTTTTCCCTTGAATAAATGTAGGTTTCAGGCCAGTCAGTTGACTGTACTGATGATACAAGCATAGCATATCTGCTATCATAAATTTGTCAGTCTACTTCCCCTACAATTTTTAGTTTTTGTTTTGTTTTTTTACTGACTGGCGCCTTCCTGAAGTGAGCTGTATTTATGACTCTGGAAATATTCAGTATGCATATTTTTTTGACATTACAAGCTTTAATTTTAAGGTAATTATTTTAATTTTAATTTAAGTTTTCTAATCACAACATGCTAAAGTTTTGCAGTCAATCATGTCTTACAGTGTACTGCAGCCGAAAACATCAGGCATGTACTTAAAACCCAAAGGAACACAGACAATTGCAGTTTTGCTTAAAAATTGCTGAAAATAAAAGCGTATACATTAAAACATTTTGGAATATGTGTCATAGATAAAAGATAAAGGAGACAATATAATGATATATAAAACATATAATGAACAGAAACAGAACCATTAAAAAAAGTGTTTTTGTTTTTTACCATAGACTGGAATGAAAGTGAGGCAAGAATCCTGTAACAACAACAACAACAACAACAATGGTAATAATATTAACAGGTAGATAAATAAAATTAGTAAAGTCAACTCTAGTTTGAAAGACATTAGCAGAATAAATAAATGAAGAAAACAATCAGAAAACGTCTATGCAGCAGTACAGCATTGAAGTTTTGTAAGTCTTATAAATAGTTTGTGTCCCCAGAAAACATCAGTTTTTATGTTTGTCACTATTGCAATTCTCATTTCAATTAAGAAAAAAAAAAACAATAAACAACAAAAAATATATATATTTGAAGGTTGAACCTCTAATGGAGAAGTGATTGTGACTGGAAAATGTTGTGAAAGAATAATTTAATAACGTTATTGTCGTAGTTAAACATATACCAAACATGTCAAAGCTTGCAAAGTTAAACTACTACTAAAAAATCTTTAAACCTCTCAATCACAAAAAGATGCAGTAATATATGTGAAAATATTAATAATGCTGGCTGTTCTCACTGGTGGCGCTGATTCTTCACTGAAGTGAGAATTATAATGAAAGCAAAGCTGAGAGAGACAAATGCAGTCATGCAGTGACATCAAGAGGGTGCAAACAGTACTGCTCTATTTAAACGCAGGCTGCTGCTTATTTCAGTGGTTGCACTCAGGTCAAGACACAAACATGCATTTATAAACCTTAAACACTGCTTTGTCAAAAGAAATATATGAACAAATCAATGAAATATGAACAAAATAATGTAAGATACCAAAAACGCATATCTCACTTATAACTGCAGATATCGGTGACAGTGTCTTCCATGATGGCTATGACAAAGACCTTTATATCTTCCAATAGTTAGAATTAGTTAGAATGTTATTTAAAATGAAAACTCAGTCATACATGTGATTGGTGATGTACCCTACTGCTTGCCCTGTGACAGCCTTGCAGCTCTGAATGGACTGATGGATGAAATTCACATATTTAGGGAGTTTGTTATTCCTGTGTTTACATTTCAGTTTGACCAGAAATTTTCAGACCTCTTTCATTTTAGGGCACCATCATATTTGGAACTTAAATAAAGGAAATGCATATATAAAAGTGATTAGAAGTGTCATTTCAATTGAATCCAACCAAGATGTATACAAATGCCCTTTCCCTTTCTTGACAGTAAACTTTAATCAGTGTAATATTTTTAATTAGAGACGGAGAGCTGTGGAGCAGGGGGGCTAGCACTAGAAAATCATGTTTCTATGTTATCATATTTTATAGTTTACATCCAATTTATAAACTTCAAGATGACATAAGTGAGTGTGTTTAACAAAAACTTAATTAGTCCAAAATAAGAAACTAATCTTTACAATCTCATCTAATGACTGCTGTCTTCTTGAGCTCAACTACAGATAATCCATAACCAACAAAAAATCCTGCATAGAGCGGCTGAGTGAATGTTGCCTGCACTCTGTGGAGGAGAGTCATGTCGTCAGAAACACTGTAGAAGGACAGAGTACCTGCACTGTGGTCCAGATACACTCCAATAGTGGAGGACTGACATGTGGAGATGTGAGTCCTGATGTTGTCATGTCTAAATTCAAATTTATCTCTTATACTATATAGCGCCCAAGATGTGTCATCATCCCCAAATCCATAAACTGGTAGTCTGTTTGTGTTTGTGACTGCTACTGCAACAGTCCCAGACCACGTCACCTCCCAGTAACACCGGCCAGTCAAACGCTCTTTACTTAGGACACAAAAATGAGACATTTTTCTTCTTTCTGGAGATCCTAATTGTGCTAACATGAGCAGGTTATTAAAAAAACATTTTGTTTGTGTAATATGTTTTTGTAGTGCTTTTTTCTTGCTATCAGATATTAAAATCTTGCTTTCTGTGTTTGGAACCAGTGTGATATGTTGTGAATATTTTAAGAATTCCTCTCTAGTTGTGTGTTTTCTTTGTGACGGTGACTGATCACACTCACTCACTGTTGCTGATAGCTTGGTCCATTGTCCTTTGAGTATGTCCTGCATCTTTTCCCTGATTTCTGACAGAGAAGCTGTCACATCATCAAAGTTACACAGAGGGTGAATACTGATGCTGGGTGGCTTCTCACTGAAAGTCAAGCTTGGCTGTGAGGGATACTTTTGCAGAAAGGTGATGTAATCCTGCATGTGACAGAGTTGTTCCAACTCAGATTTCTTCTGTTGCAGATCAACAGTCTCCTGTTTCAACTTCTCTTGAATCTCTGTAAGTCGACTCACCTCCTTTTTTTGCTTAGATCTGATCTGCTGCTTTACATCAGACCTTATTTTTTCTAGGAGGCAGATAAGCTCTGTGAAGATCATCTCACTGTCCCTTACAGCTTTATCTGCAGATTGACTTATGGCCTTCATTTTCTGCTGAAGAACCCGCATGTGTTTATCTTGGTCCTTAATTCTCTGCTGGATGTTTTGCTGACACACCTCGAGCTCTCTCTGCTTCTCACTCATTTCTTTTGCAGCTGAAACTGTGTCGTGTCCTCTATGTTCATCCATGGAGCACAGATAACAGATACATTGCTGATCAGTGCGACAGAAAATCTTCATAACTTCATTGTGATGAGAGCAGATATTGTCCTGAAGCTTCTGGGAGGGGTCCACCAGCTTGTGTTTCCTAAAGGCAGGGGGATTCATAGTGAGGCTGGAGGTGCTGCTCACAGTAAGAGACCAGACACTGCAGACAGGACTTGATGGCTTTCAGCTTTCTCTCAGTGCAGACATCACAGCTCACATCTTCAGGTCCAGCATAGCGGTGATTAGCAGGAGCAGTTTGTCCAGTCTTCTTCAGGTCCTCCACTAATTCTGCCAACATGGTGTTTTTCCCCAGAGCAGGCCTCGGTGCAAATGTCTGTCTGCACTGAGGACAGCTGTGGATGTTCTTCCGATCCTCTTTATCCCAGTGGATTTGAATGCAGTTCATACAGTAGTTGTGTCCACAGGGAATAGTTACCGGATCCTTCAGGAGATCCAAACAGATCGAACAGCAGAGTTTGTCCTGGTTTATCTGGGCTCCTCGCTGCGCCATTTCACCTCTGAGAATGCGATTGTGAAATAGTTTCACTTTCGTCTTACCAGAAAAACAGGGCTGAGCTGCAGTTATTTCATTTCAGCTTCTAACACGCACTGACTGGCATGTCAGAGCACAGCATGCCGGTTACACTCATCTGTAAACTTGCAGATCTGTGAACAGGGCAGGAACAGAAAACACCTGAAATGAATGGGAGTGACTTTTCTATATAACAGGAATGAGGGGGGAGGGGCTAACTCCTTCCTCATCAAACAAAGGTCAAAGTTTGTCAAGAGTGTGTGTTTGAGAGTAAGAGCACAATAAGCTTAGCAACTTAGCTTATCTGTGACTGAACTGCACCAATTTCATTGTATCATGAGTTAGAGGATTAAAGATTAGTCTTATGACTGAACAGATGCCACTTCCAAACTTATAGAACTAGGCAAGGCAAGGCAAGGCAAATTTATTTGTATAGCACAATTCAACAACAAGGTGATTCAAAGTGCTTTACAGAGACATTAGAAACAAAAACAAATAAAAAGCATGATTTAAAATTGATTAAAACAAGCAAACAAACAAACTAACTAAACACACACATTTCACACCTGTTCGCGCGATCTGAACCCTTATCGTAAGGGGAGCTACCAGTCCTTCTGTGGACGAGCTACTTTCTATTTTAAATTTCCTGAATTTAAAATACTCTCTAGACCCAGTCTAGACCCAGCTGGGGAGCTACCCAGAGCTCTAAACCCACTTAACAAACAAACAAACAAACAAACAAAACAGTATATAAAATCAAAACAGATAAAATCAGAACAGTAGATAAGATAATAACTAGCAGTTATTGTGTGGGTGAGGTACACTTGTACCTCACAATTCATTATTTTCACTTAAAATCTGCTATCTGTGATTTTGTTCACCAACACAATTAATTCATTCACTTATGCATCCATTCATTTTCAAAATATTAACATTTTACTTCATCTTTTAAATGTTATATCTTCTTCAAAGTGGCCTTTAAAAGTATAAGTTATATTAGATGTATTTTTGATTTGTTTATAGAAGACTGATTTTGAACGTTCTATTCACAGCAAAATGTCAAGACTGTTGTCTCTTTCTCTGATTTTAGTGATCTCCTGAATTCATGAATTTTGTCATTTAACATCAATCTCAGGACCATTATAAGGCTTTTAACATTTCCTTCAAAGGTCAGATAAAAGGTCATAGTTCATGCTGAGTCAGGTGCATCATAACACTCATAACTCATACAGTAAATCCAAACTCTAGTAAACAATGAGATTTGAGGAATTCAATAAATCAAATTTACTGATGGACTTTACAGCCTCTACCTGAATGACACGACCTTCCATACATGTAAGTCAGTCTTCACTATCTAAAGTCTGAAAGCAAACACTGAGCTAGAACTAGATGGCTCTGCAGTCCCATTGTCAATCACGTCCTTTATTTCAGCATTAAGATACTTTCTTCTCTCTGGACGAACCTGATAAAACATCTAATTCTCGAGGAATCCTCCACGTCTGTGTCATGTTGGATGTTTATTCATTTAATGTACATATTTAATGCCTTTAACTACTTAAATCACCTTCAAAGTTAATCAGGCCTTACCGATGCACATTTGCTCTCCTGCTGTTTTTAATTCACAGCTTTTACCCTCTCGAAACACTTTAATGAACATCAACAGGAACACAAACAGAAAAAAAAGATTATATGCATTCAAATAGTACAAATTTTATTTATGTTAAAGAAAACCAAATCCCTAGTCAGGTTTCCCACAGCAACAATAACTGTGCACTGTATATTATTTACATTAGCAGTATTTTCACAAACAAATAACTTTAAAACCTAAAGTTACATTAAATTGAGCAAACCTAATTTACTCAATCTTAATGTTTTAGTACAGGTGTACCCCATGTTTTTGCAAAAGGAGAACCCAATGTGGAAGAAAAGGCTGAAAAGAACAAAAACAATAAGTATTTCCAGCACTCAGATGATGTGAATTACTAAGAAGATAAAAAGGCCCAAAAGTTATAGGCTAACAAGGAAAAACACCAGTGCAAATCAATCAATAAGAGCCAGGCAGACAATAATAATAGAGGGAAATTGTCCCGAGTAGACAAATCAGAAATCCACAGGCAAGGTTTATGAAATATGAAATAATTAGAACAGAGAAAAGAAACACAAATCAGCAAAGCAAAAGCAGAAAAAGAAACACTGGAGAGAAGGGTAAGCATGAACACAAACAAATATTAGTTTACAAATGAGGAAACAAAACCCTGATTCACAGATATTAAGTAAACCCCAACACCCTTACAGATACAGTACCAATCATTGGTTTGGTCAAGTTTAATTATAATAATAATACATAAAACAAGCTTCTGCAAATTTGTTCTAAACAAGTAAATTTCCTAACAGAACATCAGTGGTGGTAGAGAGATAGTTTAAAGGGAAATTTCTAATCATCTTGATCACTCATAAAGGTTCATTTGTGGTTTAATTTTCCTCTTACTGGACTTTTGATTTATCCCAAACGTAGCATATTTGGTAGTAGGGATACTTTTCTGCACAGTAAGGCATAAAAAGTTCCACATGTTGTTCGTTAGTAATGGGGTTATTTTTATACTCCTGGTATAAAACATGGAAAATAACTGAAAAAGAAAATTAAATAGTGTTCCCCACTATGACTGTATTCAACCTTTGACTGGTTCTGCAGCTATATATGTGGACAATAGCTGTGATAAATTATGTCAACACTAAGACATGTTCAAATAACATTTGAATGGCAACCAGCTGCTGACAGTATTATGGTGTAAAGCTTTTATTCTAGCCTGGTAAAATCTACAATAAGAAACGACTGATTACAGTAGGTGCATCGTAAAATAACACTACACAGAGTGACACAGTTACTCTTTCTCCTGCCCATCTATTTGAGTTCACACAATTTCAGAGAATTACCACAACCATAAACACTGAGTCCAGCATAGAGCGGCTGACTGAATGTGGTCTGGACTCTGTGGAGGAGAGTCATGGTGTTAGAGATCCAGTAGAAAGACAGAACACCTGCACTGTGATCCAGGTACACTCCGATTCTAGCAGACCGAGGACCCGAGATGGTGTTGCTCATGCTGTTGTGAATAAATTCAACAGAATTTTCTAAAGCCCAAGATCTGTCATTGCATCCAAATTCACTTTCATCTCCTGTTCTGCTAATGTCCTTGTATGTGACTGCAACTGTAGCACTAGCTGGTCCCATCTCCACCTCCCAGTAGCAACGTCCAGTCAGGCTCTCTCTGCTCAGAACCTGCTGTCTTTGAGTGAATCTGTCTGGATGATCAGGATACAGCTGTTTTTTTATCGTCAATCTAGCTACTCTGTTGCCTTCAGATAATATCAGCTGTGGGTGTGCAGTGTTTAGATCCAGTGTGATTTGACGTGAATACTGCAAGAAGTCAGCTCTGGTCTTGGGTTCTGGCTCCGGTAGGAGTAAAAAATCCGCACTGGTCACTTTAAGTGAGATCTTGGTCCACTCAAGTTTAATAGTATTCTCGAGTTTCTTTCTGACCTCTGATACAGCTGCTGTTACTTCATCAAAGTAACACGGTGAGTGAATATTGATACTGGGCGAGTTTGTGGATTCACTTAGAGACGACAGAAGAGGGTAACTGTGTAGGAAGTGGATGTGATCTTGTGTGCATGACAGCTGTTCCAGCTCTGTCCCTTTCCTCTTCAGTTCAGCGAGCTCCTGCAGCAGCTTCTCCTGTAGCTCCCCGACTCTGTTCAACTCATTTTTCTGCTTAGATCTGATCTGCTGCTTCAGATTGGAGCTTCTTTTTTTGATGAGTGAAACAAGATCCTCGAAGACCTTCTCATTGTCTCTCACAGCTTTATCAGCAGACTGATTGATCACCTCCACCTCCTGCTGAAGCACCTTCACGTCTTTCTCCTTTTCTTTAATTCTCTGCTGGATGTTTTGCTGACACACCTCGAGCTCTCTCTGTTTCTCTTTCCTTTCTGTTGAAGCTGAGACTGTGTCGTGGCCTTTATGTTCAACCTTGGAGCACAGACAACAGATACACTGCTGATCAGTGCGACAGAAAATCTTCATAGCTTCACTGTGATGAGAGCAGACATGGTCATCAAGCTTCTGGGAGGGGTCCACCAGCTTGTGTTTTTCAAAGGCAGGGGATTCATAGTGAGGCTGGAGGTGCTGCTCACAGTAAGAGACCCGACACTGCAGACAGGACTTGACAGCTTTCAGCTTTGTGTCAGTGCAGAAATCACAGCTCACATCTTCAAGTTCAGAAGAAGCGCTGACTGAAGTCTTCTTCAGGTCCTCCACTGACTCTCCCAACATGGTGTTTTTCCCTAGAGCAGATCTCGGTGCAAAGGTCTGTCTCCACTGAGGACAGCTGTGGGTTTTCTTCTGATCCTCTTTATCCCAGTGGATTTGAATACAGTTCATACAGTAGCTGTGTCCACAGGGAATATTCACCGGATCCTTCGCGAGATCCAAACAGATCGAACAGCAGAGTTTGTCCTGGTTTCACTGGGTTCCTCCCTGCGCCATTTCACCGGTCAGAGACTATGATTGTGAAATAGTTTCACTTTTGTCATACAAAGAAACAAAACTGACTCTCATTCCTTCTGTTCACATGCACTGAATGGGGTTTACGTGCACACCATGCTGGTCACACCCATCTGTAAACTTGTAGATCTAAGTATAGGAACAGGAAACATGTGGACCGAGTGGGAGTGTTTGTTTGGAAAGCAGGAAGCTTATTTCCCTGTGTTACAAAGATCAGTGTCCGTCTGAACTGAAACATCTGATCTGAGTGAAAGTGTGTGAAAGAAACAGATTAAAGACTCATGGACCATAACTTATTGCTTATTCAAGATTAACCTTCAATCTTGTTATTATTCGCACTTAAAAGCGATCATGCATGAATCTCTTCTTATTTCTCAAATCGGTTCATGTATTTTATCCAAAAATCTTTGTACAATATTCCAAAATAACAAAGCTAAAGGATTTTTAATTAAGCTCTACGTTAAAATGTTTTAAAGCAGGAATAAAAAGTGACTTTCCCGTTTACTTGTGTAAAATTTTAAAGACAAATATATGAATACAAATGTAAATAACCACCAAAAGATTTCATGAAGGTGAAACTGAGGACATTTCCCTCCTTAAATAATATCCTTTTCAAAAAATGATTGCATTGAATAAATGCATGTAACCATAGAGGTAATGAGTAATGGTAAGTATGTAAGTGTATGTATGAAATGCCCAGCATGGATGCTTGCACAAGGTTTGTGCAATATGTTGTAAAAAGAGGCATGTAACAAAAACATGTTGGCAACAGCCTCCCAGAGAGAGTGTGTGTGACAGATGATATACTCCCGTCACTCCCACCTTACAGGTGCAGCTGGATACTTTAACAATCTAACCCAAAACACAAAGGTGACAATAGCAGTGCTACAAGGCCATCACACTCCCACCAATAAAAATATGGCTTAGCTAGCCATCTACAAAGCTCGTTTAAACTTTTGAACTTCCTTCATCTCAGCCCCATTTCTTCCTATAGAGGCATATGGAAGCAGAAAGAAGTTAACATTTTACCAAAAAATTGAAAAGAATAGTACCGAGACACAGCCCTCGATACTGCATCAGCCAAAACATTTTGTGCACCTTTATATGTTGAACATCGAGATCATATGACTGAAGAAGGAGGCACCATCTCATAGGACGTTGGTTGGGATTCTGAAGAGAATGAGGGAATGTGAGGGGAGTGTGACCTGTGTAAACTACAACCTGCACCTACAGCTTGATGCATGCTCAATCACCCCAGTAAGAAAATCCCAAAAAGTTGATTCTGTTCATCTGGACATAGCTTTCTCAGTGGCAGAAGTGCACCTACATACACTTCAAAATGTTGTAGAGTCCATATTAAAGGCGATGCTCAGACTGGACAGACCTGCCCTTGCAAAAGAGAGAGAATACAATAACCTCAGTTTTATCTGAATTTAGCAGCAAGAATATACAGGTCATCAAGATCTTTATGACATTCCTGCAGTTTGACTAAGCTGGGGATCCTTGTTTAGCAGTGAAAATGTATATTATCCCTTCAAATGATACTGCCTAAGGAAAGCATGTATGATGTAAACAGAACCTGTTCTGGCACTAAATCCTGTGGAACTGCATATTTAACAGTGTGTGAAGAAGACGCTGTTAAGCACACACGCAGGCTGTATCCCAATTCAGGGTCTACAGCCTTAAAGTACGCAGCCTTAACGGTCCACAAGGGCCGCGTACTCAAAGACTGCTAAGGCCGGAAGTGCGAGGCTTTTTTATATTTTTTTATTTTTTTATTAGTAATATAAACATACAAACAAAATGCACCATATATTACAGATTCAGAGAATAGACATTTCTTACATATTAGCAACTTTCATACATAGTGAAAATAAAATATAAAGATGGGGTCACATAATTTAACAGATTATTAACTCACTAAATCAAAATCTTCCATAAAGGAAACAAAAAAAAGCAGCCTTTTTCTTTTTAACTAAAGTCAAAGATTTAACCAACAGGTTTAAGTTGTTTTTCCAGTAAGCTAGTGTTGGTTTAGTTTTAAAAAAGCGACATTTATGTATAAAATGCTTGCACAAGATTAATAACACATTAACACCATAATTAGCTTTCTTTTCTTTCAAAAACACTCCAAACATTATCATATTTAAGGTAAATGGGGTCATTTGAATCCCACTGGAATAAAGCCAGGTATGAAAATCCAACCAAAATATTTGTATAAAATTGCACAAAAAGAATAGATGGTCCAAATCCTCCTCTTCTGTTTCACAAAATACACAATTACCCGTTTCTATTTTGAATCTATCACTAAGGAGTCTATTTGTCGGGTAAATTTTATTCAAGATTTTAAATTGCGGAAGTGCGAGGCTTGTGAAATGGGACGGTTTAGCCTCCGTCGCGCTGCCCAGGTTGCCTAGCAACCATGATACTAACAGCTGGAAACGTTTCATACAGCTTTGTTTGACAGAAATGAAGGAGAACAGAATTTGTTCATTTGTTTGTTTCTTTCTACATGAGCTTTGATCATTCTCTGTAAGATTAAGCTCAGCTAATGAACGGCGTATATTTTAAAGTAAAGGCTTTAAAACCAAGTTAGTACAAACGTCACTAATGTCACATAACTTTGCCGACATGTGGCCAACAGTAATGTTTTAATGTTCTTCGTTATTAAACATTTGCACATAAATAAGTGACATAATATTCAGTACATACTTAAAGTTTTCTCGGGGGGCCCCTCATCCGCGTTTTTTTTTTTCGGCAAAATTGTCCACACCCACCGCCGCGCTATGCATTCTGGGATATGTTGGGCCACGACGAAGTCTACACCGCCACGTCCTTAAAATTCAGGGAAATGAAGGACGCATTTGCGGGCTGCATTTCGAGCAGCCTTCGAATTGGGACAGCCATAATCGGCCTTAAAATGCGGCCTTTAAGGCTGCAGACCCTGAATTGGGATACAACTACACACACTCCATCCATTTCCAGGAACAAATAAGTCTATTAGATAGGAGTCAAACCATCTTACACTGACAGCATGGTCTAATCGCTGAGGTCTAGCAGGACGAGCACAGAGAGCACTATGATGAGCTCTGAAACTTTTCAAATAAGCCATTCATCTGAAGATGATCTGTTAGCTGTTTGACAACTATTCTTTTAAGAATCTTTGAGATGAGACGAAGGTTGGAGATGTATCGATAATTAGGTAAGAGCTGTGTCAACTGCTGGCTTCTCAAGTCATGGTTTAATTACGGCCTTTTAAAGGCCTGTGGCACGTTGCCCATTAACAGAGAGATTATTGCTTCTCAAACATGACCAGTTAGTGGTAGGATTTCTTTGAGCACTTTTGAAGGAATGAGTTCTAACAGACGTGTTGACTGTCTGGGGGAAGTAATGGTTGAAGTTCACTCAGAAAGCTCAGTCAGAGAGACACTAAATAAATATCAGTGGTATTGAAGGTTGCTGTATGTAATGATAGATTTGTGAGATGATTATTATTTGATTTGTGAATAAATTCATTAAGTCATTACTAGTTAAGGTTAAAGGAAGACTCAGCTCAGAGCTCGGACTAAGAACATTGCTTATACATTATCTCTCTTGTAAGAAAGCACTTCTGCCAGGAAGACACCTTCATTAGAACAAAGTTGAAGTACTGGCAGGAATCTGTTTTTGACCAGTTTGGGAGGGTGAGAGACTGCAGAAAAGAGGAGCATAGAGAAAGCAAGAGGTAGGCAATACTCAAATTAAAATTTAAATAAAAGACACATTTCAGATTGCTAAATGTGCCGTTGGCTTTTATTAACAACCACATGATAAAACACCATCATACATCAAAGACCATACTGCTGCTTTTACTTAACAGCAGTCCTGATCGACTGTTCCATTCATTCAGGAATAAAAAGACATCATCTGTGGACAGTAACACTAGCATGAAAAAGATACAGTAACAGTCAGAACAGGAACTATCATCAGTCTTGGCTCCTCAATATTCTAAACCTGATTAGAGGACTGGAAAAAAAAAAAAAAAAAAAAAATCTTTTCTTTGGGTTGATTGTAAACAAAATGAAACAAACATACACATACACACACATACCCACTCACACTAAGACAATTCTCCTGTTTGAACCTAAAGAACATGTAAGTTAACTTGGAATAATTTGTAAAAACAGAAAGGAACGTACAAACTAGTAAAAGTTAATCAAATGAAGATAAACCGACAAACCCTTGCTCTATTTCTGAAGTAAGCTCTGAAGATTGTTGGAGGAGGAAAGTGTGGTTTTTTTTGTTTTTTTTTAATGTAAGGCACCGAACAAAACAAGGATCCAACTTGGAAAGAGGTATTTAAAAGATTTCAAGCATGAAGTACCTTAATTTAGTGATTACTCTAAGTATACCTGGTTTGATGCTGCAGAGGAGAAAAGATCACCATTCACGTCTCACTGTTAAATTAAGACACACTTTATAACATCTGACCACCCTGCATTGCCTAGCATAGTAACGTCCCACTATTATGTAGAATAAAATATTAAAAAGATGATGTCTTGACTTGTTTAACTTTAGCCCACTAGCTTAATGTGAAGGAAAATCTTTGGAGGTCAACGGATGGAAATCAAACTAACCGATGCTTTAGCCTGACTTAATGCAGTACAGATTAAATATTATTCTTATACTTTTAACGAAAACACTAATATGTCAAGTGTGCTGTAGACACAAGGCTAAAACTCAAAATCAAAATTATTATATTAGTGTTACAGTACAGAAAGACTTAGCAGGGATAAACTGACTAAAAATAAGACTCTTTTAAAATCCTGAGTTAAATAACATTGTCAGTCACACAGATGCTGCGTGACATCAGACCTCATAATGACGGTCGTTTTCGGTGAGCTTTTTTCGCTTTAGTATTTCAACAAAGTTTGTGCATAGAGGTGCATCTGGAGGCAGGGAGTCTAGGTCACAGACAGGAGCGAAAAACAATTTAGAAGAGTTTCATTTAAGAAACTTCAGGAGAGCTTATTTTCTTTTATTCCCTTCTGGCATGCTCAGAATACCTTATAGGGAAAATGTTCTTAAACTGCAATAGAATAACTAAGTGCTCTTTGCACTCCCAAATATTTACAGCTCCCCCTACTGCAGTTTTGCTCCGTCTCAGACTCAGACCCGCCCCTTCAGATGTTTTCGGCCTCTCTCCGGGGAATCTCCCTGATGCTCTCTTGAGGTCCACCATGTGCCCGTGGGCGCCGTCGAAAGCTCTGCCCAGATGCAATAAGGTCAGCGTAGCCTTGGGCGTGAGAGAAGGCGTATGCAGATCGCCGGGAACGCCGGCCTCGCTGGAAGGGCGCTGGCTTTTTCTTATCATCGTCTTCCTTCAGCTCCATCTCGTATTTCTTTCTGTTTCTCTGGACCTAAAGGACGATTGGAAATAAGCCGGTAATATATGAAGCAGAAGGGTACATGGAAATACAGTAGAAAGTTATAATGGAAAGAAGAAATCAATTTTACTTCAAAAGATGGTCAGAATACAGCTTTAAAAGCAACTTGTAATTACAAAAGAGCGCTTGAATATTCTGCAATACAGCCGACACCCTAATGATGCTGTGTAATTGTAAAGTAAGAATGGTGGGTTAGGATAATCTGTACTACAGCCCTGCCATCAATGTTAGGAAATAAAGTTGTGGCCAGAATTAGTAAGTGACAATCATACATTTAAAACAATGCATCAAAGAAACAAAACAAAAAAAAAACATAAAGCTATGTTGTTTTATGTTTATTAATATATTTATGTATGTCAAGCATCTTATTGCCCATCACCCAGGACTCCCCCACCTTCCTTGAGAGGGTTCAGGCTGATAGGTCAGAAAATGACCAGCAGGCTTGTTGCTGCACTGGCAGAGGTCTCACCTTGTCTCCTACAGAGGGCCAGATGGTTTTAGAGAGAAACTGGATGCAGATGACAGGCAGAAGGCTGACGCCCACAGTAAGGATGATGGTTAACCACAGGTACGGCTGACGTAAAGCATTTGATGCTACCCCTAAAAACACAACATATAAATACACACATGTTAACAGAGAAATGAAGAATGAGGGGTTTATGTGGGGACCTTCAATACTTGGACATTATTCTCATTGAGTAAAATTATTAGTAGAAGGCTATTGCATTCATGCTAATGAAAATAAAAAGCCTTTTGTCAAAGCCTGACTTACTGACAACTTGTAGAGGATTTAGCAGTTAAAGAGACTTAACTTTCCTTGACAAACAGCTGTAAGGAGTGTCTACACTGAAAGCTACAAATGAATGATGAAGTTGCCTTAATGCAATTATTGTTTAATATATCAACAAGTAATTTGTCAGTGATATTGCAGCTTCAGCTGGCCAGAGATCCTCTAGGAGCGATTTAATCTGAAGCAGGCTTTAAATTGGAGGCCAACCAACACAGGAATTTTAGAATACGTCATCAACCCTTATTGGCTTTTTGAATAACAGTCAGACAAACCGCTTAAATTAGTGAAGCTGTGGTCAACTAACCTGTGAAGGTGAAAACTGAGGGGAAGATGACATGGATCCCAGCACTGTGGATGTCAAACATGACCCCAAAGTAGATGGCTATGCTGCCCAGAACTGCAAAGCAGTTGACAAAAGTCCAGTAGGAGGTATCCAAGGAGATCTGACAAGACAGGAAGGAGAAAAGACAGACAGGATATTTTACATAAAAGCCATTACAAATATCAATATTCTTGAGTAGCTCCATATTTTGACAACATCAATACTTCAAATAAGTCACAAAATCCAAATTATAATTCCTAAAAGCAAAAACTGAAAATTTATGCACTGCACATGCTCAGAAATTTGTAACCAACCTGCAGATTCACGATAAAAATCAAGGACGAGGCAGCAACGACAGCAAAGGACTGATAGTCTGAGGGGGCTTCTCCGTCTTGCCCCATGGTTTGCAGGAAGGCTCCATAAGGTATGAAGAAGATGATGAGTGAGACGAAGATGCCGTGGAACAAGCTGATGAAAAAGTTTTTGTAGTTAAACAACGTCCCCTGCTGACCGGGAATGTAGAGTTTGGGGAATTTTAAACTCAGTCTGTCGTTGACATCCTATAACAGAGAAAGAAAGAGAAGGTTTCAAGAAATTTTAAGATTAAGAAAAAAATCAAAAAAAAATGTTATTTATATGGAATAATAAAAAGCCTAGATTGAATCTGAGAAAACTGCAGAAACCAGTGGACAGAGGTGGGTTAGGGATGCCTAATCTACTTTTATATCATTATGCTTTTTCTCTTCGGCATTTGGCACATTGGTTCTTACCCCCTGAGAAAGCGCCTCCTTGTTTTTGCCATTGAAAGTACTGCTTGCTCGCCATTTACACCATTATATAGCTTATCAACTAATTTGTCCCCCCGTATCCAATCACATCCAGTACTTTCTCATTTGAAAGAAGTATGGAAAAGATTGTCCAAATTATTCAAATTTGATCTATATCTTAACCAATCTGCTGGTATTTGGTATAACCCCAAACTTTCTATTGCTAAACTACCCTTCTTTTGGAAGCTCTGGTTTCAGAGAGGTATAACAGTGTTGGGGGATCTTTATGAAAATAGTATATTTAAATCATATGGAAAACTTGCAGAAGAATTTGATTTACCTAGACAGGAATTTTGGAAATATCTGCAACTAAGACATTTGATGGCCAATACATGTGGTTCATTCGCAAAGTTCCCTTTAAGCTGCGACTTTCTAGAGGAAATTAAAAAAAAAAAACCTTTGGGCGTGGACAAGAGGCATCAGCTTATTACAAAATGCTTTTATTAGCTTCTGATCCCAACACACTGTCCCTCAAAAGAACGTGGGAAATGGACTTAAATCTCAACTTTACAGTGGAGGAATGGAATGGCATCCTCAGGAATCTGAAAAAAAAATGTCACGCGAATTGGTTCAATTTTAAGATTTTAAATAGAGTATACTGGACACCCTCACGGTTGCATAGGGTGGGTCTAGCGACTGATGATGCATGCTGGAAATGCCAGCAAGGAAGTGGCACACTTTTACATTTGCTTTGGGGGTGCTCCAAAGTCCAAGATTATTGGATTCATATTCACACTGTAGTAGAGAAGGTTGTAGGTCAAGGGGTCCCATTTATGAACAGTCTTTATGTATTAGGAGATCCTTCAGCTTTGAGTCACTTATCCACTTCTCTTGCTCATTGGGTACAAACGGCAATTATGCTGGGGAGGAAGCTGCTGGTGAAAGAGTGGAAGGCCTCATCGACTCCTACCTTCTCTCAGTGGTATATCTCTTTGGGACAAGTGGCAGCTTACGAAAGATTATCATATAGACTGCTAAATAGACTGGACGACTATAATGATAAGTGGGCTAATTACTTTTTACATACAGGTCAGTGACGTACCCGGCTAAAGTAGTTAAGTTCGGACTAAATAGGATAGCTGTAATCTGGTCTATGTGAAATGTTGGCATCACCTTTTCTTTTCTTTTTTTTGGGATGGAAATATGCATTGATGCTCAATTTGTTCTGTTGTTGTTGTTACTGGGAATGTCCATTCTGCTATTTTTGGGGTGGTTTTTTTTTTGGGGGGGGGGGGGGGGTGTCTGGGGTTTTGTTTGTTTTTTTTTGTTTGTTTGTTTTGTGTATATTAAAATCTAATAAAGTTTGAGTCATAAAAAAGATTAAGAAAAAAATATCTACTGAAGAATGACTCAACTAAACTTTAACTCTGTCTTTGTGCCATGAAATTATGAGAAAATTATGAAGAAGAAAAAAAGCTATTCATAGTTAGTTTTTACATTCATGCAGAATACAATAGCCCTCTTTTCTTTGGTCTACAACAAATTCAGCTTTTACCTGGTCAAGAAGTCCAACAAGTAGAACAGGCAAGCTGCTGTAAACCAGATTGTAGAGTGTGATAAACCAGTCTTCAAAGGTGATCTGCGGGAAGGAAAAAACAATCATTTATCATCTCTGTTGCTGTTCAGTATTATCTGTCACTGAGTGTGTACTTTAGAAGTAAAGCACCACAATTCTGCACTTCTCACTGCACAACCTAATCCAAAGCAATCATGCTATTTAGTGGGCTGAGGAATTGAAGATGTAGGAGAGACATCTGCAGTATCATAATCTTGTTCTTGCCTCTTGTGCGACTGGAGCATTCAGATGTATGCACCGTTAAAAGTATTCTTTTAGGTGTTGCTCAGTAAAAACCTTTGAAGGTTAACATTACGACCCCTTAGGCAAAAGGACCAAGGTACAAATTTAGACATTAAACTGAGAAGTTGATGTTGACTAATGGAAATTAGGTTGTGTGTGAAAGGCGTTTTCTGTGGATGTCTTCCAGCAGGAGAACATTTACTCTTTGCCATGTTTGAACATGGATTAAAAATTCTACAGAAATGAGCTTCAGTGTTTTGTGTGGGAGCTACTCACTACATTTGCAATTTTCACAGGGTTAAAGTACATGTCATAATGGGCAAACTCCATGAAAAGTTAGTCTAATGATGGCTATGATACTACAAACATTCCCTTCTTTTCAGAATAAAATCAAAGGGATGACTTTCACAGTGCTGCTGACCTGTGAGGAGTATCCGTTGAAAAAGGAGTACCAGAAGTGGACCAGAGTGAAGGCAAAGTTCTTGAAGAAGAAGAAACGCAGGAACTTGCACATTCGGATGTAAGACCAACGCCCGTGCACCAGCAGGAGGCGCTGCAGGTAACGGAACTGAGCAAAGGCGTAGTCGCTGGACATGACGGCCTGCATCCCCTCCTGACCGCTGATACCGACACCGATGTCTGCAGCTGGAGGGAGAGCGGACGGGGAGAAATCTTAGAGCAGATTCATAGAATCTTACACACTTGGCGTGAGCACAGTTAGCTTGTGTCCTTACTTTTGATCATATTGACGTCGTTGGCTCCGTCTCCGATGGACAGTGTCACAGCCTTCTTGTACTTCTTCACCAAACTCACCACATTAGCCTTTTGTTTCGGTGTTACACGGCAGCAGATGACCGCCTCGCATTCACAAGCCATATCCACAAAGTCAATCTACCGGTAAAGAGAAACATTTCACTGGATTTAATATCATGAAGACAAAAATTCTTCTTACTCACAATAATCAAAGTTATTTGTTAAACCTGTCTCATCTCTTTCTCCCAATCATCCATCGGCTGTCCGTCCTGAGGGTTGCTTGGAGGTTGACGCCTCTTTAGACGCAGACGACGCAGACGACGGCGTTTCTTCTTCTTTTCATACAGAATTTCATTCTGAAAAGAATAAAGAGAGTAGATTAGTATGTAAACCATGCAGGGAAACCGTATTAAAGGCAATATATTACATTTATCTTTAGACTATAACATTGGCTAGGCTTTTTAGTACTACCAATTCGTCTTTTATAGTAGCTTTAATTTAGTTTTGGTTTTTGAAGAAAGCTCACCAGCCATCCTCCAGTGATGATGAGAGCATTTTTGTTTGATCCGGGAAAGAAAGGCTCGGCAGTTTTCTTTTTGCCTCCACGGTAAGCTTGAGGGTCATCCCTTCTGCTGGCCTGACGTCTGGTTAGCTTCTCACTGTAGACACACAATACAGGTGATAACAGTGCTCAATTGCAACACAGTTGGCACCATAAATAGTATAAAAGATGGTTGGAACACTTTTTAAATATGAATGGAAACAGAATGCAATGGTTTCATTTCACCGTTTTCTGATGCTTTGATCAAGTTATTTTCTTTTTAACATGTAACTTGATGATGGGACACATCATCATCATCATCAAGTTACATGTTAAAAAGAAAATTTTACATCTGTGAAATTAATCTAACCTAAAATAAAAAAATTTAAAAAAAAAAAGAAGAGGCCCCTCTTCTGTGGAACCAGCTCCCAGTTTGGATTCGGGAGACAGACACTATCTCTACTTTTAAGATTAGATTTAAAACTTTACTTTTGCTAAAGCATACAGTTAGGGCTGGACCAGGTGACCCTGAATCCTCCCTTAGTTATGCTGCAATAGGTGTAGGCTGCTGAGGATTCCCATGATGCATTGAGTCTTTCCTTTTCAGTCACCTTTCTCACTCACTATGTGTTAATAGACCTCTCTGCTGAATCACATTTGTTATTAATCCCTGTCTCTCTTCCACAGCATGTCTTTATCCTGTCTTCCTTCTCTCACCCCAACCGCTCGCAGCAGATGGCCCCGCCCCTCCCTGAGCCTGGTTCTGCCGGAGGTTTCTTCCTGTTAAAAGGGAGTTTTTCCTCCCCACTGTCGCCAAAGTGCTTGCTCATAGGGGGTCATGTGATTGTCGGGTTTTTCTCTCCATGTATTATTGTGGGGTCTACCTTACAATATAAAGCACCTTGAGGCTACGATGTTGTGATTTGGCGCTATATAAATAAAAACTGAATTTAATTGAGTCTGCAGGGACAGTCCGCCTTGGGATGTCGTTTGCAATGTTCTTGTCAACCTACTTGACATCATCTCCGTAGTGGATCTCCATGTCGTCTGTCAGAAGTGAACAGGAATATCCGATGTTCTCTGCCGTTTCTGGGGATAAATTATGAAGATTAAAACACGAGTTCAGATTCAATTCATCCAAATTGTTACTTTAACCAGCTCAGGCATGTCGCTGTTATTCATGTGATACAGGTGTTTTATTTCTTGTGCACTTTGGGGTGATGGTACCTTTCTTATCTCCAGTCAGGACCCAGATCTTGATGTCTGCTTTAGCCAGCTTGGCAATGGTTTCTGGAACTCCATCCTGTAGTTTATCCTCAATAGCCGTTGCTCCAATTAGCTAAATGCAAGAGAACTCATTACTAGCTGTAACGGGAGCTTCTTGTTTTAAAATCCGATCGATTTTTAGCAGAAGAGATTTTTTAATTAAAACATTCAAATGAATTCTACATGTATATAGAAACTAAAGCGTAGTCATTTCCCACTCACCATCAGGTTGTTCTCGATCTGCTCATACACAGCATCCAGGGCAGCTTCGCGGTCATTCATGGTCACCTGGGCCTCTTTGTGTCTCCTGGACCAGGCTTCGAACTCTTCAGCGCTGATGTCTTTGTAACACAAGCACAGTGTCCGCAAGGTCTCGTTGGCAAAGACCTGATAACATGAAAATGTTGACTTTGTTTACTCCTGAGAGAAAAAGACAGCATCTGGCATGCTGCAAATGAGATTAAACAATAGCTCACATCAAGAGCAGTCTGGGTGGTTTCCTTATGTTTGGAGCTGGGGGAGAGACGCTCGTAAATGACAGTGTCTGCTCCTTTACAGTAGAGACGAATACGGCCATCGGGAAACTTCACTAAAAAGACAGTACATAGAAAGATCAGCGGTAATTAGACAGAACTAAGTCTCAGTGAGGTAAAAAGTCAAAAGTAGCAGGTCCAATCTGTCCAGTCTAAATGGCTTTGATAATATTGCTCTTATTTGTTTTAGTTATTTCTATAAAAAGACCGTAGTCATAGTGACGTTTGGAAACCTTTTTTGAAATTTGTAATTTTTGCCAGTTTGCAAAAAACAAAAACAAACAAACAAACAAACCAACCCTGCTTTATTTTCTATTTCACTTTAAATTAAAAATAAGAATTTAGAGAAATAAAACTATGAATGAAACTATTGACTGAGACCATAAAGTCATCGGGAACCTGTTTGTTGAAATCAAAATGAGATATAAGTAGGGTCATTTCCTTTAGATTTCTAAATGACTGCACTTCTTTTTGCATCCAGAGGTGCTGCCCCCTGCTGACAACTAGAAAGAAGGCAGGTGTAAGTCACAGGTTTCACTTTTTAGGCCCTGAAGCAATATGCCCATTTATATACAATCTATATTCCTTACACTATAAAAGGATGGCATGTGGTGCAGTAGCGACGGTTTTAGCAAGATCTGGATCCACGTCCAGGTCATGCAGCATCCACACATATTGAAATTACAGAATATGTTTAGGATTAACTACGTATGCATTTATATTAAAGATTGTCCAAAACAAGTAAAACTGTTCAAATACTTTTGAGTTCTGTGCCAGTTGTGTATTTTGAGTAGAAACATAATAAAATCCTTCCATGATTTAGTGAAGACTTGATTTATTCAGTTTTTAGGTGGCATTTCATCAGTTTTTCATTCATTGCGCATCCTTCAGTAACTTGGTACTTTGTTTTGTTTCTGATTCAAAGTTTGATGGGGTTTTTACCCTTGCAGCTTCATGTGTATGCAGATAACTGTACATCTAAAGAAGTATTTAAGCACATTATGTCAGGCTGTGTGCTCGTACAGATGATAGACATGCGCTTGCGGTCAGAGTTGAAGTCGAGAAGCGCCAACATTTCGTAGGTCATCTCCTGATCCATCTCCCTGATGGTCATGGTGTCCTGCGTACGAGACAGAAACACGTAACCAAAGTTCCTGGCAGCCGTGACCAGGGCGCCCTCATCAGGAGACGCTGCCTGGTATACGAGAGCATCTGAGAGGACAGTACAAAAGCAGAAGTCAGTACCTGCAGTCTTCTTTTTAAATAGGACCTATATTATGTGACTGTAGGATTACCGTCTTTGTGCTCCACCATGACGGTGTGGCAGAGGGAGAGCAGTTTGAAGAACTCCATGGCATCTTTATCCTTCTTGGATCGGACATGTGCAACCAGGGAATGATCTATGAACTGGAACTTCTTATCAGCATAGCGGTTCCAGCTCCAGTCCACCAGCTGACATAAAATAGAAAAAGGTTTTATGACTTTCCATTTTCCTGGGTTTACAGGGTTTTTTGGGGACCATTTTTACAGATCGCTGAAGATCAAACTGACATTTAATTTGTTTCTACTCATGAAAATTCTTTCAACTCATTATTTAGATTTTACCTTTCCTCGTTCCAGTGACACACCCTCAGCAGTAGTTGGATCACCTGTGGGGAAAAAAAACAAAAACAACCCCCCACAAAACAAACTTTTAATGCCAAAATTACAAATCCACAGTACAGCAACTGTCAAAAAACAAAAAAAACACACTCAAAGACAGCAATGAGAGGTTTTAAATAGAGTTGATACAGGACCCAACAATTTACTTAACATGTTTTTCCTAGATTCATGTATGTGTTTCATTTTCTGCTTTAATTTGCATTTGATTCGATCTTTTAACTCCCTCAAAGCTGTGCCACAGGCCACTGATCAGGAAACTGCTGCTTTTCTTTTGTTACCATTAATCAAAAACATGTATTTGGCACAAACTTCATTGCCGGTAGTTATGTGCCATTATTACCTGTGTAGCTTAAAGTTTGGGTAACTTTAAGCTAAAAACCAACACCGGAACATCACAGGTGGCTTTTCTTTGGGGGGGGGGGGGGGGGGGGGGTGTATGTAAAACTCCCATTCCTGAATCTTATTTTTTCCTTGTGTGAAACAAAAACTCCTCAGTACCATAATTGCGTCCAGCGATGGTGCACTTCTTGAACTGCATGATATTCTGCGTCAGAGTTCCTGTCTTGTCGGAGAAGACGTACTGGATCTGACCCAGCTCCTCATTCAGGGTGGTGGTCCGAGCCTGCAGACAGTTAAAGGAGTTTATGCAGCAGAGCTGTAGTGATCAACTGAGGGTGGAAAAGCTGCCATTTTCACAAAATAATCTCCAATTAAAAAGGTCTGGTTTACCACAAAACAGCATATATTCTTCATTTATGTCATATGATTTTGGTTTGGTACAAAAAAACAAAACACTCCCACAAATACTCTTCGCCTCTTTAAAGGTCATTATATTCTTGAATACCGGAAATGGCCATTTAATTGAGGGGCAACACTCACAGGCCTTCGACAACATACAGCATAAAAGTGCGGTGAAAAAAAATCAGTTAAAAAAGATAATTGAAAAACAAACATGCAAGTGTTAATGTACCTTAGCTGGGGTGTCTTTTTCTGCAAAATACATCTGCAGGTCCCAGTTGATGAACTTACTCTGGCCCAAACGAATCACCTCCACGCTGTAGACAAAGCACAAAAACTTTTATTTGGTGTACTGTTGAACACACACAAATCTTAAAGTGAGCACAAAACGCATTAATATAATTGTTTTCACTTAATTTTGTCTGGCTTTATGTACCTGACATAGAGCGAAATGGGCACCATGGTGTTGAGAATGATGATGTATCCCCAGAAGCTAAGGAAGCCTCTGTAGCCGGGGGTCTGATTTTTGCCATCGAACAGATACCAGGCCTTGGTGCCGATAGCCTCATACCAGTATGTGTGACCAATAGCCAAACCCGCGGACACCAGGATGAGCAGTGCAAAGATCTATGGTGAGGAGTAACAGAGAGACACCAAATAGCTGTTGAGAAGACTTCATATACTACTTGTATGGCTTGACTTACTTATTGCAAATGTATTGTTTAAGTGTCAGTGCAAGAAATCGGGGGGGGAAAAAAAAAAAAAAAAAGACCTCAAAACATATTCAGAAAAAGCAAACATCATCAATAGCATATTTGCATCACTTAAACAGAAACCTTCAGGAAGATTGGGCCTACACATTCAGCCATACAGGCCAACATTTACCTCAGTCTGTGGCGAGGAGGTGCATCAGATAATAGATATGAAAATATACACTGTGTGTTAAAATGGTGATTGAAGCTTACTGTGTAAACCATGTAGTTCATCAGTTCATCAATTTTGGTCCTCTTGAACCTTGTCTTGCCACCATTTTTCATGATTTTGGTATCACTTCCTACAACAAGATGTCAGTAAAATACGTTCACCATTTTAACCTTTACAATCAAATTAACCAAACTTTTGAAATACCAATGTTGTAAGAAGAGGAACTGCCAAACTACAACACAAGAAAGTACAATCTGGTATTGAGTTAGAAACAAAAACCAATAACACACACACATTTATATTTTACATTTATATTTAATTATTTATATACTTTTTAAACAAACAACAACAACAACAACAAACACACACCTGCAAAGATGACCAGCCCATGACACCAGTCAGTGTTTCTTATCTTGCAACCTCGGAGCAGCATGTTGTCCAGTTCCAAAGGGTAGCGCTCCCTGTCCCACAGCATCATCCCCGTAAACTTGTCAAGACGGTTGTTTGGCTCCTCGCACTCGATCAGGGCTACGGGACAGAAAAAAAGGCGTTGGTTCAGAGAAATAAAATAAGAAATAGCTTGTTTCTGTAAGCATGATTCAAACTGAAGGAGTGTGTTGTGGTGATCCAGTTCTTACCATTGAAGTCAGCGAGCTGATGATCCTCCTGAAGTCTTTCATCAGTCACTCGAAGTCCCATCCTAAACTTGAGGTTGGTTTCGCTGCAACGGGAAAACAATATATACACACACAAAGACCTGAGAACTGATTCCAACCCCGTCTGGGAGAAGGATTAAAAACAAAGAAAAATCCCCAGATCATTTCTGTTCTGTTTTTGCAAAAAATAAATAAATAAATAAATAAATAAATGATTATGATCTTGTTTGTATCACTTTCTATTTTATTTCATTTCTATTCCCATTCACTGTAAACACGTTCTATTGGAGGATCTAACTGCACCACATATACAAGTATCTGTTTGATTTAAAGGTGTTCCCTCTTAAAAGCAGAACACGTTCACACACCAGAGCAAAGACTGTTTGGTTCTTAGAAAAGGCTTTTCAAATTTGCTCTTCTCTTCTCAGTTAGTAATTTGTTGACTGAACACTTGGGAAAAAGACTGATTAAATAGAAATTCCTCAAACACAGTACTCTACTCCAACAGTCCAATGCATCGTTTGTACAGTTTAACCTAATACATGGTGATAGCACAGTACATGGTGTTTTCCCCCTCTTTCTTACCCGTCGAGTTCAGCTGTTTCAACATAACACAGGCTGTTTGGGTTGGAGCTGGACAACAGCAGGAGGTCAGCCTACAGAGTGAAAAAAAATATATATAAAATATCTGAAAATATAAACATTTGAGTTTTCAAATTGATAAAGCACTCAGAGGATTCAAGGCACACATCTGCAATTTCTTAAGACTTTCGCTTTTGCTCAAAACTAAATGATCAATCAGCTAATATTTTAAGTTCTGGATTATGCGATGCTGTATCATTTTATTCAGCTCATTTCTTTATACCTAGCAGATGTGGATACATTTTAATCCAAATACATTTGATGAGTGGAGTGCCTCCAGGATCGATCAGGAGTCCCTTTTAAGTAAAGTATAAAGAAAATGACTATACACTGAAGATTATATTTTTGTAAACTTTTATGTAGATGACACATTAGTTTATGTAACAGTGAACCTCATAATGGCCTCAGCATGTCCCTCTAAAGTCCATTTCCCATCTTTGAGTTTTCTTCTGTACCTTTTCTCTACAGTTAAATATATATATAAAAACTGGATGCAGCTGTTTGATGTTACCCATTAGTTTGTGAAATCTCAAGTTAAAACTGAGCACTGAATTTACTACATCATGAAAGTGACTGAAACCACACACGCATCCTGGATAATGCTTTCTGATTCTAACGAAGACTATTATTTTAAAGATTACATCAATTTAGTGAGGTTATTGGTCTTCACGTAATAATATTTAATCTTAAAGTCCCATAGCGCTAAAAAAGTTTAAATTCAGTTCACATCGTAATAGGGAGTTTTGAAGGAAATAAATTAAGTGTGTGCTCATTATGTGAGCTTGTTATGGCTGATTTAAATTAAAACTAATGCAAACTTGTAGGAAAAACCCCCACTTTGGGTGAATTATCATACCGGAATAAAGTCATTTTTCTTGAGACGAACCACATCTCCAACCTGGATTTCCCTCCACTTGGCCTCTTGAAACCTGAAGCAAAGAGAAAAGCAAAAAAAATGGGAAATGGGTTTTGTTTTGTTTTTTTAAATTGATTAAAAAAAAAAAAAAAAACTTTTTTAATAAGCAGCTTTCTTCCAACCTGCCATTTAGTAGAACCTCAGACTTCCTGTTGTTGATCTCGTTGTCCATCCTGTGGCGTGCCTGAAGGAAAAAGACATAAGAACATGAAGAATAAAACAATCAAAAACTATGCAGAGTAGCTGTAGGAGCATCCAGTCAACTTGAACAGTTTCCTCGTTCTTCTACAAAGGAAACTGAAAATATATCGCTAGTTTTTTTTGAACTGATTAAAACAATGCTGCATGTTGTTTTGCCAAGATGAACAATGAGAGTAAGCAAGTTTGCACCTGAGGGCCAAGTCGAGAAGACAATGACAGAAGAATTAACCTCGCATGTCTTCCAAAGACCAAATCTTACCAGATCGTCCACCAGATCTTTGATAGCAGTGATTCCAAGCACGATGACCAGGGGAATCAGAGTAGTATACCAGGGCAGAGTAGAAATCTCTGGAATAATCTAAACAAACAAGACATTTGGTGGCACTCACTGATCCCCATTCTTTGCAAAACTGTCAGTCATAAAACAGATAATGCATAGAAGTAATATTTATACCTGTAGGATGAGCAGAGCCAGGAAGTAGACATTGGCTACTCTCCTAAACTGCTCATACAGATTCAGGGGCAGAAAGGTCAAGAAATTGTACTTGTACGTCTTAATGGCATTTCCCTGCAGAGAAAAGAAACAAAACAACAATTTGCTTTCTTCTCTATTCCAAAAAAAAACGAGTCATTTTAAACACAGGAGCTTATTTTGGCAGCTTATTTAAAAACAACTTGATTTCAATTCTACTACAAAAGTAAATTCAGACTAGGCTTGAAGACTACATGTTTATGATAAAGCAAGAGTTATAAAATTCTCGATTCTGGTTAGAAAGACAAAGATGCTCTGCAGAAAGTAGGGTTGAGAAATTGTAAACTTATCATGCTGTCAGTACTGAGCTGATGCTGCGTTTCATTTACAGATAACCATCTAAACTCTGCTTATTACACCTGGTTTCCACTGAGCAAGACACTGAAGCTCTGCCACTGTGGGAGAGCTCAGAGTTTGATTTCACAGAGGGCAGACTCTCTTCTTACTGGTGCTGAATGATAAGAGCTGGCTCAGGGCAGATTCCCCCAGCTGGTGTCCAATGGGGTGATGGACATTGTTCTATCTGAGGCTATGATTCCATACTGTATCTGTGTTATGTTGAACCTTCACATAAATATCAAAGCAAACAGAAGCAGTTGGCCAAAGGTTCTAGTCTGGAACAGCGGATTGCTTTTTAGACTAAGACCTGCAGGTGAAGCAGGTTTTTTTTGTTTTTGTTTTAATAAAAATTCATTTTCTGTTGCAAAATGTCATGGGAGAAAATGGGAAAGGTTTCCAAACTTGTCTTATTCAAGCTAGTGATCTCAGTCATCATCAATATGAAAAGAAAAAAAAAAAAAAAAAAAAAAAAGTATTTCCTCAGGAATATGTCCGGTTCTTTGAAAAACTACATACTATTAACCACTTTTATAGCAATTAACAGTAAGAAATGCAATGAAATGCACTGACGTGTTGGCATCTTGCTAGTCTGAAGCATTCAGGTTTTTATTCATGCCATAACACAATCTTCCCAGGAGTGGACGTGAAGCAAATTCCCCCTAAGGTTAGACTATGCAATGCTCAGAGACAATGCAGAAATAAAACACGAGCTACACTGCAGACTCTACGGGTATGGGTAGTATGTTAAACATCAAAGTTCATGACAGTACAATTAGAAGACTGAACACGAGTGGGTTTTTTGGAATTTTTAGAGTTGCCTTTCTCTGAAAAGAACATGGCAGCATCTGAAAGAAAACAACAAGCAAACAAACACAAACAAAGACTTCTGGAACAATGTCTTTTGGACAGAGGAGCCTCAAGTAGAGATGTTTGGAAATCATTTCTGCCTATATGCTGCGTTTGGAGAAATTAAACACAGCATATAGGCAGAAACGCTTCATACCAACTGTCAAGCACAGTGGTGGAGGCGTAATGATTTGGGTTTGTCTCGCAGCCACAGGACTTGGGCATTTTGAGTCAACCATAAACTCCTCTTCATACCGAAGTATTATAGAGCTACATAAGAACCGATCCATTTAAGATTTTACCATGCCCACACACATCAATGAACTCTACAAGCTACTAAATCATGGTGCATACTTGTGTTTTGCCTTTTTTTGTTTTTGTTTTTTAATTTACAGGACTGCACCTGTTTTTATTAAGACGTCAAGCTTTTGGCGTCTGTTTACTACATGCATTAAATGTGAACTTTTTCAGAATATACTTGTACTTCTTTAAATTAACACACAAAAAAATATGGCGTCATCAACAGGTTATTATGCAGTGGTATTGATGTAATTTATTTATAATGTAATTTATGACACTTTAGCACCACCGGGCAACGCTATGTGGCTTCAATTATATAGTAGAGAAGGCAGCATATCCATTTTGGGCAGCTAATACCAAAACAACCTAGAGATCCACAGAACTACAGAAGAGATACGAGTATTTTTAAACATCTCCTGGCATCAGGATCTACCGTATCTGACTGTGTTTGCTGGTGAAAGAAAGGCCGCCCCAGCAGGGTGATCAGGTTTCAACCTTGACAAAGGCCAGTGACACGAAGCATAAAAATCTCTTCCGTGTTAACCGGCTGTTAGAAGGATAAACCACACAGCCAGCAACAACTACTTTAAATGGTTTTCCACATGAAGGGAGACAAATTTAACAAATGAACTGTGTGATGAACAAAAGCTGTACATAAATCAAAGAACAAGATTTTCTCATTTGACTCCAGTGTAGCACGCCCAACCCTCATCGAGTTACATCCACCTCATCCCATTATTCATCTACAGTTCCATTCATAACTGAACAGCGTACAAAATAAAAACGTCATATTTTATAAAACACCCTCTCAGTGGGATGCCTGATGGAAAATACACACCTGCCCTGGTATTTGTTTAGGGTGTGCCATGTTCAGCTCTATATGCTGAGGGTTTGGTTTACACCACAATCAACAGTCAATCTGCAGATAAGTACATTAAATGGCCTGCTGACGTAATGTTTAAACTTACAGAGTATTTGCTCTTCTTTATACACAGAAAGACTTTTTTCTTAAACTCTGGCAGCTGGTGATAGGGTCGGTCATTGGCTTTCACTTTCCAGGTGACGTCTGCGAAACAAGAAGAAAAAAGAAAAAAAGACAGTGTTTTAAAAATATACCTAATGTTGATGAAGTAAACTATAGAATAAATAACATGTCTGTTACTTATATACTCTAGAAAGTTAGGCTAAAACACAGACTGTATGTGAAAGATGGATGTAATCAACATAACTTCACCCACCAGTTAAATTAAAAACAAGAAGAAAAAAAAACAAAAAAAACAGAACAACTCAATTTTCCAAAGTAAAAATCAAACAAACAAGAAACTAGAAATGTCTTGATGCATGCTCAATCATCCAGGTAAGTAAATCCAAAAAGATTGATTCTGTTCATCTGGACGTAGCGTTTTGTGGGAGAAACGTTTCGTCACTCATCAAAGAGACTTCTTCAGTCTCAGCTGACTGCAGGTTTCCCCTTATAAAGAGTACATGTGCACAATATCTGAAACCAGCCAACTGAATGAACAATGGGCTGGGAGGTCAGTTCCTTGATCATAAATATGCAAACTGTCATAACCATTGATCAACAACCACTGATCAATGGCCATGAGTACCATTCACAGAGAGTTCGGGGGTGGCTGCAATCACAGCATTATAAGATGGTGAAAGATGTACCCTTAGGCCCCCTACTTGATTCAGAGATGGTCTTTCCCTTTTCACATAAATGGGCTCCTTGACTCTGCGCTCAAACCAGCGTTCCTCCCTGTCCAGGATGTGTACATCCTCATCACTGAAAGAGTGTCCACTGGCCTGAAGGTGTGAATAGACTGCAGAGTCCTGGCCTGACGAGGTGGCTCTTCTGTGTTGTGTCATCCGCTTTGCCAGAGGTTGTTTGGTTTCCCCGATGTATAAATCCTGGCAATCCTCCTGGCACTTAACAGCGTACACTATGTTACTCTGTTTGTGTCGGGGACCCGATCCTTGGGGTGGACCAATTTTTGGCGCAGCGTGTTTTGGGGTTTAAAAGTCACAGAGACCTGGTGTTTAGAAAAAATGGGTCTCAACTGCTCCAATACTCCTGACACATATGGGATCATAACAGGTTTTCACTTATGCAGCGGTAGTCCTTCTCTCCTGGATCGGCTGGAGCTTTCTTTTGGTGCCTTCCCAGCTTTGACAAATGTCCAGCTGGGATAACCACATTTACTCAGGGCCTTCTTGATGTGCTGTTCTTCTGCTTCCCTGGCCGCTGTCTCTCTGTCTGTGGGGATGGTGTTCGCTCTGTGTTGTAGCGTCCTGATGACACTCAGTTTATGCTCCAGTGGATGATGAGAGTCAACCCCTTAAATACTGATCTGTGTGTGTAGGCTTACAGTAAACATCAGCTTATCAATGGTCATAACAATTTGCATATTAATAATCAAGGAACTGACCTTACAGCCCACTGTTCATTCAGTGGTGCTAGTTTCAGTCATTGTGCAAATGTGAGGCTGAAGAAGTCACAGGGATGAATAACGAAAGGTTTCTCCCACTAAAAACGCTACGTCCAGATGAACAGAATCAACCTTTTCAGAAGAAACTAGAAAGTCCCCAAGGGTGGGTCACAGTATGATGTGATGCTAGGACATTTAACCACACATCAACCAGTATTATTTGCCTTATAGTGACATTAGTTATGCACATGTTAATAACACTTAAAAATCCACTGAGAATTTAAGGAGGCTCAAACATATTTGTCATTCACCTCAAATTAATCTCATGTCCATTAAAATCTGATCAATACTTTGGGAGAAATAGAAATTGTTATGAAACAGGAAAACTGCGTGTAAAATGACACATTCATCCCCTGAAGGAAAAAAAATAAAAAAATAAAAAAAATAGATCATTGCACGTCTTGAATAACTCACCAGTGGGTCTTGTCTCCACTTGGGGTTGCGGTGCTCTTTCTGGTGCCTCTTCTTCCCCTTCAGAGCTTTCCTCTTCCAATTCGTCATCCGTCTCATCGTCACTGTATGGCATGACCTCATCATCAGGCCCCAGGGAGCTTCGGGTGTCGACACGTCGTCGACTCATCTTGGCGGGTCAGTTATCTCTGAGAAAGGAAAAAATATGAAGAGATCAGTAGGTTCAATAAGAATCTTACAGATTGTTTCACAGTGGAGTCTTCAGACCGTTTCTGAGAAGTTCTGCAACTTTTTAAAAACAATCAATCCAACAGCTACGTTGTGCAACGACTGCAATGATGCACCAGGTGCCTTTTTTTTTCCCCAGACCTGCTTACAAAATATAAATAAATTAATGAATACATAAATGAATAGATGGAGTGAGCAGATCAGTTTAATCCAGACAAAACTAATATATGAATGATCTGTAGTGTGATTTCCTGAATAAAGGTTTATACTAAGGATGCATCAGACACTAGATATGACTTAGATGATAATACCAATGCTAAAAGCTAACCTGCTCAGAATGTGGGGCCTCTTACATATGTTAGTATCAAGATTGTAGTTTACATTTTCTTTAAGACAATCTCCAAAAACTTAAACTGACAGTTTTCCTTAGGGCTAGTTCCACATAAACCATCAGATTCAGCATATTTTATTTGTACAATAATTATACAATTTGTTCTGGCCTCAGTTTTCAGACCCACACGTTGCATCCATCATTTATATACAGCTCATGAAGTCGTGATTTGCATTTTTCTTTTTAATTCCAAGTCTGTTTCATAAATGAGGAAGATGATGCAAACACTATAATGCATCATACAAAGTAGTACAGTTGAAATCAATGGGGCCCTTCAGATTTCCATAATGTACACAGTAAACTGTAAATAAACACATCGACTATAATGAAAACAATCTAAATAAATTTAAAACATTAATATTTCAATAAATAAAATAAAAAAAAAAAATTGGTCAGGTTGACAAGGATTAATGGTTCGACAGGCCTCAGTTTCTCAGACGAAGAAGTGAAAGTAAGAACACTGCAGGGGGAAAAAGAAGGGGGGGGGGGGGAAAGCTGTGACAGCAGTCACAAGTCTAACAGGTTTACAGATGCCACACACTGACTTAGTACTTAAGAATATGAAAAGAGCAGGAATGCAGCTGAATCAGGAAATGCAGATCTGGCTCCAGCTGACTGATCAACTCTAAAAGTTTTCACGGCAGGAAAACTGACCGCCCACGTGTAGTATTATTATAGCCATTAATATTCAGTCATCAGTCACAAGAAGGGAGCTGTACTTCTGTTTTTCTCCCTACTTTGACTGACAAATGCCATGAGCAAAATGATGCAGTGTGATGACGTGGGATGCGTGTCGAAGTGATCGTGTCCATCTGAGGAACGCAATCACTCCCTCCTTGTCATCACCACCTCTCATTAAGGATGAGCTTTTTATAGCCTATTTGCGACGACTGGAACAGCAGGACAAACCTCCAACAGCAGTTTTCAGAGTTTAAAACAAAGTCTTGTGTTTGAAAAGTTTATCTGAAGGGGAGGTGTGGTTCTGTGACATTTAATAAAACAAACCTTGTTGGTCTTACCGCTGCACTGAATGGCATGACACAGATAATAACCTATGTGCTACTGTGCGGTTCAGTTACTCAGTGGAACACAGATTATTTATCGACTGCTAACAATAGTTCCTCACAAAAGAAACGTTTCTGTCTTCTTCTTTCCGTCGTGTTCCCTAAAAACTACCGTGTCCACCTGTTTTTGGAAATTACAGAGGTCTTAAAGCACATCTTCAGAAATGAACCAGGCCGAGTGCAATTTACAGGATGGAAATATACAGGACTTGGTTTTCTCTGTTGATATTGTATTTTAACTGTTGTGCAGTGCTTTGTGACTTTTATGTCTGAAAAGAGTTGTATAAATAAACTTTACTTTCTAACAAAACATATTTCCAGTTTACTTAAACCTGGCATAGTTTTCATTTTTTCCTAATGTGACTATTTGTTTTGCCAACTTTGCACTCTCCACCACAAAGAAGAGAATCGGGGAAACATCCAGTCTCACTAAACAGCATGAGGCACAAGATCCACTTCAAAATATAGTTTGCCCTGATGAGGTAGCAACCTGAAATCCTCGCCAATAGTTAAAATGCGCAATTTTAGACCAGAAACATATTTACAGCCTGGTACAAAATGTTGTTGATCTCTGTAGCGACTTAAGTGACAGCTGTACACTGGTGACAAAACAAACAAACAAACAAAAAAAAAAACCAAAAAAAAAAAAAAAAACCACACTCATCCATTTATTATGTTAAAGTTTAAAGTTATGTATTTTAAGGGGAATAGCTGCCATCTGTCTTCATGCTACACCAGTCTCTGACCTCAACTGTGTTTTGTGTCTTTTGGAACATTTGTAATGGAGTTATATGACAATAATAACTTTATTTGTCTAATTAATCCCCTTTACCTTTGGGTGACTGAAATTCTAATATTGGATGGTATGTTAATTAGCACTTATTAGCAAGTAACTAATCAACCAAGAAATTAACCAAGCTTTATAGCTTATTTTCTTTGTCAGCTAATACTAGAAAGCACAAATTCAGGGTTTAAATATCCAAAAGATGAAAATGTATTTTCATAATATCAATATGTGTCCATCTTTTGTACCATCTGTAGACAGATTAAAGGTGGATGTAGCTACAATGCTGTCGTCCACTGGTTTGTGAAGCCTCGAGATGAGCGTTTCCATTGTTACAATCTTGTGTGGGGGGAAAAACTGGATGTGACAAAGAAAGGTGCTCATGGGCTCACAACTTGTAACTGATAAGTTGTTACCCAATAAGCTTGTGATTTCATGCCACAAATAAATTTTTTAAAACACTGGGGTTTCTTTGTTAGGTTTTTTTTGTTTTTTTGTTTTTTTTTGTTTTTTTTATAAAATTGAGTGGACATATGTCTAACACCTTGTTTCAGTATATATGCGGCAATAGAGGCAATAAGCATGACGCCATAGTTCATTTTAAATAAACTAGAGGGTTATAACTATAACATACATGACTGTTTTTTAAAAAAATAAATAAAATTGTTTTGTCTTACCTCAGCTTTGATAGATAATGTAATGAATTGGCCATTTTATGGGAAATCTCCCTCTGACAGCTGACTGACTAACAGTTCCTGATTAAAAGGCGCCAAGCTCAGATTGGCACGCTCAATCAGCTTAATGTTTAATGTTGTTAAAGAGTCTTTTAGCACAGCTGATAAGGTTGATTAATTTGGTTTCCAAAAACCAAACATAAGCACTGAACAATGTCAGGAGACACAGAAATGTACCAAACAGCTTAGCAGGCCACTCGAGGCAATTATAGTGCAGTCAGCAGCCTGTTCTTCGTCTTCATATTAATGAACACTTTTTCCACTTTGAATTTAAACATCTGTCTATCTGTATGCAAGCGCTCTTCCCAAAAAGAGGTTTACGTCAAATTAAAACTGCACAATGAATAAATCAGTGGCAGCTAAATTTCAAGCAACTCATTCAGATTCAAAGCTTTGGTCACACTTGGAGCTTTTGCTAATGTTGTTTTTATTTTTTTTACAAAACAGGTGTACTTAATGACACGTCAACACGTCTGCCATGTAACAAGCCCATCTGACAGCTGACATTGCCGGCTTGGACCAGCTTTTCTTGTGTTCCTATTATGAATGCGAGCCACACAAAGAAATTCCTTTCCACTTGTTGGGCAAGAAAATCTAGTTTTAAAGCCTTCTTAAGTCATAAAGGAAACATATTTTAGTCATTGAGTCTTCAGTCTACACAACCATGGTTTCAAAGGTTTCTAAACCAGACGACATGTTACGTCTCAGTGCATTTATCACCTTTATCTCCACAATCAGTGTTCACGTAACAGCGTTTTTGCAGGAAATGTTCCATAGCTTGTAACTGATTGCCCAATTCTATGTTCTGCCAGCTTACATTTACTATTTATTACCAGCTCGGTGTCAACATTTAATTAAATATTAATCATGCTTTCCTTGCCAGAGCCTCTGTAAAGGCTATTTACTTATTAATTGGTAAGCACAGAAGTCTTCTCACAGACCAGGAACACAGCTCAGCACACTTTGTGCATACATGTTTAAGCCCCGCCCTCCTCACAGCCTGTAGTGTGTTCCCATGCGTCGTGTTCGTCAACAGCATTTCACAACTTTAATTAACAGTTGCAGCAAAATTTCCACCAATGACTTGTTGGCACACATGAATTTCATGTCTGACCCACAAAAAACAGGGATGAACATATTTAACACACAACGAACACACAATATACTGTACATGTAAGATGGTTAGTAGCTATGTATTCACTGCTGCTGAATAAAGCCGTTTTGCTTAAAAGGTTTTATGTCCCATCAAAGATAAAGCAGAGCCATAGAAAGGGAAAGAAAAAAAAAAAAATGGGGCGGTAAGAGTACGTCTTCAGACTCTTGCTGTGATTATACTGATAATAATACACTCAACAAAAACAGCAGGAAACTGCTCAAACAGACTGAACACACAAGGTAATATTCAGATCGCTCCTAAAAGTTTTCATCCAGCTAGAGATTTCTATAAGAAGTTCATTTCTATTCAAGCTCTCCATTTACAGTGGGTGTTTTGGCTGAATGGGCCTTGTTTGAACATACAAGTCCAAACACGAAAACATGGGAACACAGAGATTTGATGACGGGAGGGGCGGGAGAGGAAGAGGGGGATCGAGTGTGTAGAGTAAAAACTTGCTGCTCTGACCTCACTTAGCATTTCCACCATCTCTCAGCAAAAACGCCACCTTTAAAAGTCAAATTATTCTAAACAACAGTCTGTCTAACCAGAAAAACTTTCATCACCCAGTCAAACAACACCACGCCAAAGGAACACACAATGCCAAATAATGCTCTGCGTCACTCCTGCATTCACGGATATATCCTTTAAGACACCCGTCATCACTGCAGGTATGCATGCCATCAAAACAACTTCTTCCAAGCGAGTTGGCTTCATAAATACACAAGTCTAAAAGTTCTGTTAAGTTACAGTTTTGCAGCTGCTTTAATAAAAAGGCAATTACTGGGAAATTTGTCAGGATATCCAGACCAAGACTTCCTGATGTGTCCATGCGAAGAACAAAGACAGCTGATGGTTACAAGAATGCACTCCAGTAAATGCAGCCATCTCCAACAACTCCATGTATGGTTGTAAGAAATAAACAGGGTCTTTATTTCAGTGTGACCAGCTGTAAAGATACGCTAAAGAACCAGACTATGTCCACCTAAGCAATCCACTTAACATAAAAACAGCTCTGGACCAAGGGAGTGGAGCTTTAGCCTTGCTTAAAGTCAGATGCATCAGTGTCAACATGCCCACAACATTAACTCACTCTTCATGTTTAAAGTGAAAAATCCACAGTGTTGTTTCAGAAAAAGCAAAAAAATACAACCAAAGAAGGCTCAATGATCCGTGGACTAATATTCAGTCAATTAACAAGGGGAGAACATGATATAGAATTCATTCAAACAAATGCAAAAATAGATGTGTCTAAGAAAATATATCTGGTACGGGAACTATACTTTTGCTGAAAAGAAGTCTCTGCAGCGCATAGTGAGGACAGCAGAGAGGATCACTGGAGGCCTCTCCCACCCGTCTCCCAACTCTACAACAAACATCATCCGACGTGCGAACAGTGTAGTGAAGGACACTTTCCACCCCTCAGATGCACCGTTCTCCCTCCTTCCATCTGGCAGACGGTTTTGCAACATCAAAACCATAATGACCAGACACTGCAAGAGCTTCCCCCCCCCCCCCCAAGCAGTCAGAGCCCTCAACTCACTACCACCAAACAACTGATATACACAAACACCTTACAATATTCACCAAAAGACTCAAAAACAAAAACTTCCACAAATTCACTACAAACTGGACCTGAGAACAACATGCTTATTTGCACACTCAGTGTGAAGTAGTCAGACTCGAATGTCAAGGAAGGTGGTAGGGAAGCAGACTATGCAGACATTTTAGGTTTCCAAGGTGAGCAATTTATTTACAGTGAACTTAATTTAATGTAACTTAACAAAACTTCCCCCAAATCAATTCAATTAACAAAACTCAACATAACATGGATCTGGTGACACAGCTCACCTCTCCTCTCTCCTGCATCTGGTAGAGACTGGCTTTAAATAGGGCCATCATTTCCCTCCAATTGCCCAGCCAGTACCACTCACTCAACTGAGGGATCTAAAACTCTACACAGATTATCTAAAAACACAAAACCTCTACACACTTCTAACATGCACATTTACACAACTAAATGGCAGTATTAACGAAAGGAAAAACATTCAACAAATCCCTTTAAACCTTAACACAAACAAAATGAAGCATCTCTATGGACAAAGAAACCCCTCCACTTGGTTTGACCTGCTGGTGTCATATGTGACATCATCAGGACTTTAAAATGAGGAAATGCCAGGCGGGCGTTTCCCACACCTGACCCTTATGACGACTGAAAAGGCAAACAAAGTAAGTATGAACAAATGACTGAATCTGTAACATAATAAAGTATAAAGAAACATAACTTAGTATTTGTCTTAATTTGCAGAATGTTTGATTTGCCGGCAACAAAACGCTTACACAAACAAACCCGGGATAGTGAGTGAAGCAATGTTACTTGACAAATAGCAAATCATAGCAAATACATAGAAACAGAATAATGTGTACAATGTGCAAAAAAAAAAGGTAAACACATGTGGGACAAATGGAGAGAATTACAACTGCTCCTCCACTTTGTCACACTCAGTCACATGGTTACTGAACACATCTACATAATACTATATTTGCACATTTTGGACCTTACACATGCCTTCGTCCTGTCTTGTCTACAATATCCTGACCATAACTTGAACCTGCTATTCAATACCTACTGCACAATCCACTTTGTATTGTCTCTGTCCCGTCTTTGTTTATTGTACAGTTAGTATTGTATAGTTATTATTATAGTATTGTATACTTAGTAATAGTACTTTTTAATCTTTATTATAAAGATAATAACGATAACAAATAATCATTATTATTTATTTGTAATTCCTAGTTTTCTATCTCTGAGATACATCTTTTATATTCTTATAAATACACCATGGAGGGCTTTGGGTGAAACAGCATTTCAGTACAGTGGAACCCTGACTTACGAATACCCCATTTAACGAAAAATTCAAGTTACGAAGGCACTTAACGGCAATATTTCTGCCCGTGTTACGGCAAAATGCCCGTGTAACAAAATCTGCTGGCTCTGATTGGCTGAGTCCAGAAGGCCCACAATGCCTTCCGAATCATGTGACAACCCCCTTGCCTTTCGTACTTGCGCTTCGCTGTTCCATTTGAACAACGTATTGTTGTTGCAGTTAGCAATTAGCCTATAGCCTATTGTTCACTCAAAAGGAGCCATGGGTGCTTCTACTTACGAAAATTTTTGACTTACGAAAGACCCTCGGGAACTAATTAATTTCGTAAGTCAGGGTTCCACTGTACGTTGTATACTGTGTATATTGTTGTACTGACAAAGTTCTTGAATGTTGAATCTTGAAAGAAGCATTGAATCATATGAAAATTATGTGGTTTTACAAAGCTGCAAATGAGCAGTTTACCAGGAAGTTTCCACTCCTTTTTAGTTTCCCCTCCTTATTAGCCATTCATGATTTTTGCATCAAAATTATTATAAATATGCCATTACTGCACTGAACTGGATGATGCTGAGAAATTTCCCAAGCATCTGAGAAAAATGCTTGTGTTTGGCCATGATGAGTCTGATGTTTAGCATTGTATCATGAGCTCCAGCTTCACACGGCTCTAAATGAGTCATTTGAGACCCTTCTTTTTCAACTTTTAAATGTTTATGGTGGTAATGAGACACACTCTTACCGTAGTTCAGGAAATAGTTCCCCTTATCATTATTTTTTATTTTACCAACATGTCTCATATCTGTTGATTTTAAAGGCTGGCAGGGCTTTTGTCTCACACCACAGACTGCACTTTATAATCCAGTTAACATGACACAGTTGAAATGTAGAAACCTGCCCTGTCAGAAACAGTATCAATGAATACTACTCTTTGGGTTTGAAAAAATGAAAGAAAAAAGGTTTGAGTTGAAATATAATGGTAACAACTTTTTTTTAAATGCTTAATTTTCTTGTCTCAACAACCACCATGCCGCAGAGGGGATCGTGCTTTTTGATGACCCTTTCCTTGTGTCATGACTCTGAGATGGCTGTTCAAATCTTATGTTTACAATGAACAGCCAGTAATGGGGGAAGAAAGAAAGAAAGAAAAAAAAAAAAAAAAAAAAAAAAAAAAAGAGGGGGGGCACTTTGGGCTGTGCCAAAGACATGAAATAAAGATTATTTTGAACTGTGAATCATACAAAACTACTCTAGAACAGTGCAGTCGTTAAACTAAAGAGCTAGGTCCCCTTTAACTTCTGGAACTAGACCAGTGAAGTTAAATGTCTTTTCCTGTGGCTGATATCTTCAATCTGTTGTCAATATTGAATGTTAATATATTTTCAAGTTCTTTAGGAGGTATAAATAAATATATCAGACACTGCTGTGAAATAATGAAGAAGCGGAACCTCATCAACTTGACCTAAAAAGCTGGTTTTATCACCTGGGAAGTCAACTGAGGATGAAAGCAGCCTCATTAACAAACAAATTCATCAGTTTTCTTTCCCGAGAGCTCAGCGGTTCCTGCACAGGTCTCCCTGATAACAGATAACGACCAAAGTGAGGCTTAGAGGCAGCCACGCTCTTCAGGATCGCTCTTCAGAAAACAGGTTTCGCTATCTGGTACAGGATATCCCTATGGCAACCAGGGGGAGCAGGAAGGGGTGGGGGGGATTCAGAGTGGGACAGAATAGAGCATACCTAACTGACAACACTGAAACCTGAGGAGGGAGGAGGTACAGCGCTCCGTGAGACTGCTCAGGTGAGCAGTCGCTTTCAGACAAGTCAAACAAGAAGCACAAGACTGCGGATCTGTAGATAATGACCCTTAAATATCAAATTTGCATTTGGCCTAATATTTAGTCTGTCTTCTCTAAGATCTGCGCAGAAAGCCATCCAAAAAAAGTCAATTAAAAGATACAGAAATAAAAATGTAATCATAAAATAAATGACTTTGGGTGCCAGTTTGCAAGTAAACTCAAAGTTAGTCCCTTATTGATATAATGCTGTACCAGCTGTAAATATAATATTTATGGGGCGACCGTGGCTCAGGGGGTTGGGAAGCGTATCTGTAACTGGAAGGTCGCCGGTTCGATCCCCGGGCTCTCTGTCCTGGTCGTTGTGTCCTTGGGCAAGACACTTTACCCTACCGCCTACTGGTGTTGGCCAGAGGGGCCGATGGCGCAATATGGCAGCCTCTCTTCTGTCAGTCTGCCCCAGGGCAGCTGTGGCTACAACCGTAGCTTGCCTCCACCAGTGTGTGAATGCGAGAGTGAATGAATAGTGGCATTGTAAAGCGCTTTGGGTGCCTTGAAAAGCGCTATATAAATCCAATCCATCATCATCATTTACAGTTTGCAGCATTGCGGGAAGACCTCACTGGAAATAGTTATGCAGTGTGTGAAGTTTGAAGGCTGAAAGGCAGCTTTTGTTTTTAGTAAACAGTGTCTTCACATCAGGGTACATGAACAGGATCGAAGTGCACTTTTGTATGTGTGAAAAATGTGTTAAAGTCATGTGACTGCATGTTTGTTTAGGTGAAAAACAAGTTTGAAGAGCAAAAAAAAAAAAAAAAAAAAAAAAAAAAAACCCACACACACACACACACACACACACACACACACACACACACACACGAAAATATGAGCTCACCAGATGGTTGCCTAAGTTAAACTCTGCTAGCGTAGCACACCACAGCCACTGTATTGTGGGTAATGTAGGCCTCAGGTTTCAGAAATGAAAAATACAAACCAGAGACGACTACTTCTCTAAATGTCCATCATTAATCTGAGAATATTGTGAAATATAAACACAACAGCAGGAACTCAAACAGCAGTCATCCACTACCAGCTCCAGTATTTGTGTTTCAGTTATTAGAAAAGAAAATAATCTGATAAGAAATTTCACTTGGCCCATTTCTACTTGGTTCATATCCAGAAGAACACAATTACAATAAGACTGAGGTTTATTCATGTTTTCTCAGTTGTTTCCAAAGCCTAAAAGAGAACAACATTGTTGTTGGACTTTACAGCAGGAAAGATGGCTTCCATTATGAAGATTAGTGCTGTTAAAGGTGTCTGACATTTAAAAGTATGAAAAAAATCGTAAATAGCATTAAGTCACTGATCATTCCAGTTTTCAAGAAAAACGCATTTTTCTTACTGCTGTGCTTAAAACTCAAAAGCATCTCTACATTTAGAGAAGTTTTTTAAAATCATGAAATATTTGAAATACTGCTGCTGACCTACAGAAAGCTCACACGAAATATACTGTACTGGTCTTAACAAGGTTGCAAATAGAGCTTCAACATGCAACAAGAAGAAATGGGAGTGAGACAAAACATTTCTTTGAGCATGCAATTTATTGAAAACAACGCTTAAACTGAAACAGGTTGTTTTATAGCTGATCAAAAGTTTAGGACCACACCTCCAAAAAAACTGTAACCACCCCCAAAACAGAAATCAAAGTAGCTCCACCGTTATTGATGATCACTTCATTGCAGGATGCTTCATGCAAGCACTTCCATGAGGTGAGTGGGAACATTTCTCAAATTGGTGAAGAGCATCTCCTGTCTGGAACTGTTGTCCATTTTTGTAAACTTCCCTTGCCATCCATCCCCAAAGCTTCTCAATTGGATTTAGATCAGGAAAACACACAGGATGATCCAAAAGATTGATGTTGTTCTCCTGGATATAGTCCCTTGTTCTGTGTACTGTCTCGTTGTCCTGTTGAAAACCCCAGTCGTTACCACACAGATGAGGGCCATCAGTCATGAGAGGAATGCTCTCTGCAACATCTGGACATAGCCAGCAGCCGTTTGACGCCCCTGCATTGTTCCACTGAAGGAAAAAGCATCCCAGACCATTATAGTACCCACACACTGTACATGTCAGTTGGGATCTGCTTGTCATGCCAGTGATGTTAGAAACCATCAGGACCATCAGGGTTACATTTTTTCTCTCTGAGAATAAAACTTTCTTCCATCTTTCATTGTCCCATGTTTGGTGCACTCTTGTAAAGTCTAAATGATCGGTTCTGTGGCGTTCAAGGAGACGAGGCCTTTGTAGACGTTTTTTGTTTTTGAAGCCCTTCAGTCTCCGATGCCGTCTGATGGTTATGGGGCTGCAGTCTGCACCAGTAACTGCCTTAATTTGGGTCGAGGATCATCCAGTGTCTTGATGGACAGCCAGTTGGGTCCTCCGGCTCAGTGCTGGTAAAATTTTGGAGTCTTCCACTTCACTTTTTTTGTTCCATAACCCTCAGGATCATTTAAGAAGTCCCAAATGACTTTCTTATTGCGTCAGACATCAGCAGGGATTGTGCGCTGCGAGAGACCCTGCTTATGCAGTTCAACAATAACACCACATTCAAAAAGCTAAAGTTTTTTTGCCTTTGCCATCAGTACATTATGACAGTGTGACTATCTGACAGAAAATGACAATGAATCCACATTTGCACAGATTTGGCCTTTTAAAGGGATGTGGTCCTAAACTATTGATCAGCTGTAAAACAGACTGTTTCATTTTAAGCGTTGTTTTCAATAAATTGCATGCTCAAAAAATGTTTTGTCTCACTACCATTTCTTCTTGTTGCATGTTGAAGCTCTACTTGGAACCTTGTTAAGATCCAACCAAGCAAAATATGATTTTTTTTGCCATTTTTCAAGTGGTCTTAAACTTTTGATCAAAACTGTACATAAGGAGAATACACTCAAATGCTGAAAAACTGCTCATTAAATGAAAAACATATTTAAGAAGAGAGGCATTTTTTGTTCTAAACAATTAGCAATAACTGTCAAACTAACAGGTTTGACTTTTAAATTTAGATGTTGAGAAGAAACATTTTGTATGTGAATATGGGCATTTTGAAAAGGTTTGTTCTTAGTTTTTGTTTGTTTATATTTTTAAATAAACATAATTGGTTGTAAGAAAATGAGATTTTGCCTTTATTTTACAAGTCTGTGGTACTGCTGAGCCCTAATCCACAAAACCAAATCCCTTGTTCCTTGAATTATAACCTAAACCTGACTTAACGCTTATGGAAGTCATTTCTGATTTTCCTGCTAACAGAGTCAAAAAGGGGGAAGAAAACAAAACCGATTTGGTTGACCTCATTTAAAAACCTGAAAGATATTTGTGTCTGTGGAACATTGAGGACAGAATAGATGCGATTGGTCGCATTAACACAGAGTCGGGTTTCTGCAGCACCTGTGTGAGCTGATGTCTGTAATACAAAAAAAAAAAAAAAAAAAAAAAAAAAAAAAAAAAAAAACACAACAACCTGAACAATGGCTGCCTGTTCTCTGCAGAGTCGGTGTTAAATTCCAGTACAAAGCTAAACTATTCACCATATTCCTGCTTCCTTAACATCTTCTTTAATACTCAGTTCTTTTCAGTCAGCAGAGTCCATCTTTGTATCTTAATGTAAAACAACTGAGACAGAAAAAAAAAAAAAAAAAAAAAAAATCATAAAAAGGTTGTTTTTCAAAAATCAGTTTGATTCATTTGAGGAACATTTGTAAACTGTAATGTGTGGTCGCCTCAGCTCAACGGGAGAATATTATTCCTGCTTTTGTGTCATGACGTTTAGATGACTGTAGATTGTATTGTGATGACACAGACGAGTGTTTAAACAGGCTGTTGAGAATTTTTAGTGAATTGTTACTCACTCATTTTTAAAACAGTTGTTTATCTGTTTGTCTTATTGTATCTCTGTGTTGGCTATAATGACACTTATTATCTAATTAAGTAAAAAGCATCTAATAAATAAACTTATGTTTACATTATGAAATATATATTTTAACTCATTTACAGATACGTGCTTCCATATGTGTGTATGCTATAGCCAAATTTAACGGGTAAATGATTAAGGAAAGACTAATCTATAAAAGTTTGTTTGGTTTTTAAACAGTTGTTTAAAACAAGCGGCTGATTCAGCCGACGTGACGGACCGAGGAAGGTGGTTCCAAAGTTTAGGCGCTATGACCTCAAAGCATCATCATCATCATCACGTTTGGATTTAAATTAAGAACACTTTAAAGACCTTAATCCTTTAATTAGAATAAGATCTGAGGAGTTCTCATATTTAAGCCACACAGGTTTATGCCATCACTGTTTCATATAGGAATTTGGTTGCTCAACAGTTTGTCCTCCATCACACTTTCTTTTTCACAATGCTCTTAATGTTTACATGAGTGGCTGAGTAAATATGCACATTAAATAAATAAAATAGATAAAAAAAAATAAAGAGGTTTAAAAAAGGGTAAAAGGTAGCAAAGATTATGAAAATTCTGTACTTTGAGAAATGTTTCATGTTTTGCCAACATGCTGGCAAAGTCCTCACCATCTGTACTCCTGAAAGGTGCCGTCTCTCTACACTCTTTTTTTTTTTTTTTTTGTTCCCACTCACATTAATGACCAGAGTATATTTTTTCCCCTCCAAGAAACTGATACGTTTTCTATGTTGCCCCATGTCTACTTTTTCTTTTCAATAAAACAACCAGCGTCTTAGTGTCCACATTTGAGATGTCGTTTTCGTACAACTTCTCTATTAAAGATAAAAGATGTAAGATGATTTGAAAAACATGTTTCTGTTTGCATTTAGATAGCTTGCAAAAGTCTTTTGGGGAAAGTGAATTCTCCGTCTATATAAAATAGAAGAACTGCGTGGCCCTGGGGCAAACCACTGTACCGCTAGGACTTTAACGTTTCTGTGGATTAAGATGAAGCTCTAAGACCGTGGCAGGAATCACAATAACTGGCTTTCCCCCCTTTTTAAAATAACAAACACGCATCGACTTCATATCCTATGCAGTCAAATTCTATTTGACTCCTAGTTTGCATCTGTTTGCCTTTCCTCACATGAGAGCAATGACTGAAACCTCAAGATGGCTCAAGGTTTGAGAAAGATTCTGAACAGAAGTGGTTTTGGTTGGAGTGACCTATAGGGAGGCCTCAAGGCCAACAAAGACACCCACACTCAGTTTACATTCTTAAATCGGGGGCTCTTGATAAGTAATTTTAAGGATTTAAGGATTTTAAACAGTCTGGGGCAGAGGGCCACAAAGGAAAAATAAAACCATCAAACCAATAATTTATTAAAAAGCGTCCACAAAGCCGCTTTAGCAAAACAGGTGAACTGGCAGAGACGTTGCTATTCCCCTCTGGGCACAGTGAGTATGTCAGGGCAAGCGGTCACAAAAGTCTGCAAGAGAACTAAACGGAGCCTGTAAAGACCTTGTTAAGAGTTTTACACTTTCCAATTCATTTACTCATTTATTTAAATTCAGTTTAGTCTCTGATGATTTCCAGAGTTTTGCTGGTTTGGTTTTAGTTTTTAAGTGTCTGAAAGTGAATGAAAATGAAAAACTGTGTACATTCATTTTTGTGTGTCTTCTAAAAACGGGTGGTATTGATTAGGGGCAAACCTTAAGAAGTTCAGAACAGGTACAAATAACACACTGAACTCACATCCCAAGTCTCAATAAACATCTGTATTAAAGGATGGCCATCTCTGGGCTACAGGCCACACTTTTAAAACCCTGGTGCTCACTTTAAATTACCCCCATATAGCAAAACTATTGAAGCTGGGCCATTGCATCTCTCGGGGGAAATACAGTTTAAGGACCAGGTGTCTTTGGATATGCAAATAACTCAGAGCTTAATGAAGGAATTAAGCGAGATTAATGAAGCGTACTCCTTACTTTATATGCCAATTTAAAACATTATTTCCCTAATTATCAGTTCAAGGAGTAATTAAGCGATTAGTAATTACCCTAAATATTAATTAAAATACCTAAAGATGGACTCCGTGTTCAAATAGGTGTTGGAGGGGAGAGAAAAAGTTGATAGATTCACTTTCATGGTGACAAGAAGACAGACGTGAGCCTTCCTGTTATCCTATGTGTTCCTATTATTCCTGTTTCATTGTCATAATGTTTGTGAAAGTTCTTTAGCAGATATTTGCTGATAACTCGGTAGCAAACATCGGATTTATTAAGTACGCTGGCACAAAACACTTCCCGGTGTCGTCACGTTGTTAAATCTGACACTTATCTCAAACATTAGCCATGGAAGCATTTCTTAAGCTTAGATATGGATGGTACTGGGGGGGAGAAAGTATGATAACCTAATAAAAGAAGAAGGGCAAAAAATTAAATGAAATGAATGAAAATCAGTGATATTATTGAATAAAGCACTAATTTAAGAACACACTCCTAAACCATGGATAAAAGCAGATAGACAGTCGTGACAGCACGAACAGAAAGCTTCAGATGGAGTAAGTGAAACCTGTCTGATCGTCCATATGGAAAATTTGAAGAAAAATTTAAAAAAAGCCTTCGTGAAGCCTTGACCTCACATCACTCTTCTGTCCATTTGCCTCTCAAGTCACGATTCAAATTCTCTGTCTGTGCTTTGAAGGTCAGGCATTTCCATAAGAAGTACGAATATTTCCCTAATCAAAGAGACTCCAACTTGCTGCGTCTGCTGAGGAAAAACTTCCTTGCGTGTTTATGGAAAAAACATCCAGGCTGGCTGGGATGGGTGTACCCACCAGCCGCCACTGTGTTCACAAATACAACAGTAGCCACAATTGAGGGTGTCCAGGCTTGGATCACAGTGTTTTAACTGCAGACAAGACGTGTTTATATAGTAGCCATATGTAAAGGGCTCCACTTTTTTTACTATCAAATGTTAGACCGTGAGAAGTTTGCAGCATGGAGAGGTTACGCAAGTTATAAAGAAGGAAATGGGGTGGCTTCAACACAACTAAAATCTATATGGAGGCCTAGAAGGGACACAGGGATAATAATAATAAATAAATAAAGTATTATTATTAATTCATTGTTTGAATAAATAACCTTCAAGTCATTCAAAAGTCACACTCCAAAATTAAACAATATGTATCCTCTGCACACTAAAAACGCTGGGTTGTTACATCTAACCACACGTGGGACTGAGCCTGTTGAGCCACTGTCAGTTATATGCATATGTAGCTCAGATGCCAGTTTAGTGAGTGTAGTGCCAGCCCTCGTCACAGCTGATGTGCATCTATCCAAAGCCTTGGGTTTTATAATCACACAATGCATCCGTATAGCTGGGCTTTAGTTTTGTGCTTGTCTACATTAACCTTGCATGGGCTCGGTCCAGTTAAGTGACGTCATTGATTGTTTACCATGTAGATACAAATACAATAAAAATAAGAACAATAGTGTAAACAGGTAAACAAAGAAAAGAGATACAGAGTTGCCCACAACACCAGGATGAAGTATAAATGTACTCAGTCCACTTGGTAATCCCCCTTTCATTTTACAATCTACATTCTTCAGAGTAAACACGTGCTGAAAACCCAGATTTTAAAATCAGTTTTTAATACAGCCGTAAAATGAGGATGTGATGTTTAAGTTAAGTGCTTAATTTTTCTGTCTTCTGTGACAGCCAAATTCTGGAATTCACCTCAGTCAAGTTTCATTATTCTTATGGATTTTAATCAGAGTTCCCAAACTTGAGCAAAAGCAAAATATTTCATTGGAAGCACATAAAAGATATTTTTTAAATGCAATACACTGGGTTTTGTTTTTTTTTTGGACACATCTGTTCAATACACATGTCCATTTACCTCAGACACTGAACGAAGACAGAAACACGAGGAATGGAAAACGTATGATAATTTTCGCAGCTGTGATTTGTCTTAGTTATTCTGGTATTTATTGTGGAACACAGCCACTTTTACCAGCCCTCCAAGTTGGTCTGGGTATCACAAATGTAACATGAATACAATTTGATACCACATTGAAATACCATAACAAAGACATGTCACCCATCCAAACACAATCCAGACTGTATTTGGTCCTAATTGCAGCTACTTTTGGTGACTCACAGCTCAGGTAAGGCGCTGGTATGTGTTGTATGGCACAGGTGTGGCCCAAATGTCAGGACCTTTGTCCCATACAATGTGGGCTTGTGGCAAAGCTGAGACTGCACCACTCAAACCTCATTAAAAGTGTTAGTGAAGGCCAAACGTGGGCCAGAGAAAAGCACGGACGTGAGCCACAGCAGGCAGAATAATCCACAGCAAGCTTCAAATTTATCTGATTTCAACCAGGAAGAAGAATGTGATTGTGACGAGACAGGTGATGCCCATGTTTTCATGCCCATGGGGCTTAATTTTATTTATTTGCTTATTTTAAATCTAGGGAACACATTAAGGTATATAAAAATATAGAAGTACTGAATATATCCAACCCCACTCAGATTCCAGAGAGATTCAACTTGAGAGCAACTGGATCCTGTTAGGGAAATTCCTCCTAATGGATCATCATGTTATGATCATTTTTGAAGTTGTAAATTGTTGAATGATACTGACTTGGGAGTTTCTAACGTGTAGCCTTCCTTCACAGGAAACAAAAGAAACGTAAAAGTAATTGTTACTACCCAGAAATTTGGAAACAATTCAGACATCATTCAAACAGAACCAGCAGCTTTTTAAAATCATTTTTGTAAGTAGCCTAAAGCAGTGTTTCCGCTAAAATATGCAGTAGAGACTTTAAAGTTAACCTCTTCTTGAACATGACAAAAAGACCCTTATTTCAAAACATTCGCGATCATTGAGGAGTTTTCAGTGGGAAACTTTAACCGACAACAGAGGAAAGGTGAGCCGCCCAGGGGAAACTCTGGTTTATGCCCAATCTTTAACACTTACAAACCTCACAAACAGCAAAGTACTCAAAGCAACGCTTATACGTCTATATTTTAGCTCGACTTACTCGTTTCCTCGTCAGAATAGTATTAAAAAGGTGAATCCTGCTCTCAGTCGGTGTCCGGAGCGCTCTGTCACCGCACCATGTTGTCAGCTTCTTCCTGATTGTGCAGTCTCAGGCAGCGGCTCCCCGCCCTTCTTCTCCCGCTGCCTCACCTGGTTTAGTCCACACAAACCTGCCGGACCGGTCTCTCCTCCTGTCCCGATAATAACAACTGAAAACGACGCGTTTAGGGGGCAGGCTGCAGCTGCGGAAGTGGGCGCGGAGGTGTTCTGGTCACGCGACGGACAGGTAAAGGCGTCTAATTGAATTTCTAATTAGACCATGTGGTGGCTCAAAGGACGATGCTACCTGCCTGGATATATGATGAAACGTGTCGGGGGGTCTTATCGGGGTCTTTGTAGTGGGGAAAAGTGGGGCAGACCACTGGTGCTGTGCACAGTGGTGGTAAAACCAATACCAATGCCAATGTTTTTTACCTTTATCATTTGTGTGATGAATGTTTGTCAAGTTGCAAATTCTGAACACATTTTAATAACCACTAAATCACAGGGAGTTTTACTTCCCACAATAACTACACAACAAAACACAACTTTCAACTTTTAATGCAGGTTTTTTTTTTTTGAAAACCTGTAATGTAAACGTACCTGCCACATTTACGTTTACAAAGAGGACTAATGTTGTGTTATTTAAATGTGCTGCACGCTATAAATTAAACAGACACGACAGTCAAGACAAAAATAGGTAAAAAAACGACGTATCAGTCCTATCACACTGGTATCAATCTTATACCAATACCAGCATTGGCATCGATGTCCTGATCGATCCGCTTACTTCTAAAGACTATCCAGAACCCTAATGAGGGGTGGGGCCTTAGCAAGCCTGCAATGGCCAATATCAAAATGAGTCAGCACTACAGCATGACACACATGGCCCTTCATTTTAGAAACAGCAGCAGGTCCCTCTTCAAATGATCTGATGACAGGGAAGCTCATATAGTAGCAGCTTAAAGTCAGTCCAAGCAGTCATGTATCAAAGCAGGTCCAACATTATACTTTAATGTTAGACAAATGAGGTAAGCCGGCATTGTGAGCAAGCAGGTGTGCTTCAGGCCGATGAAACCTAGCTTGCCACAATCATTGCTTCTCAATCAAATATTTGTTGGCAGTTTATATTTACATGACGATACCCAAACTTATTATAGTTCATTACAATTACAATTACAATTAAAATTTGATGTGAAACAAACAACCAAAATAAAATGTCCTTTTAAAAGAAATGTCCTTAGTTTTAGTATTTTCAGTATTTTTTAGTTGTCAAAGCCTGATGAGGTTCTTCAGTGAAAACTGATGTCTGTGGTTTTATTGTGAGTTTAGACGATAAATTGAGTCTGAGTTTCCTAAATCTTGAGCCTTTTACATGTTCTCTATACCATAATAATTAAAAAGACTAAAACTAACAGTGATGTTAGTTTGAAAAACATAATGAAAAATACTTTTAAAATAAACATTTTCAAACAACAATCCACAAATTCAAATCAAAATTACAATAAAAACTGATTAGAAAATACAAACCTACAAAAACTCAGTGAATGCCTTTATTGAACTTTTTCTAATTTTGTGAAACATTATGAGGCAGCACACTGACACACCCATATACATATTTCTGTATTGCTTAATCATCCAGTATCTACAAGACAATTAGACTGCTTTATAATTTTTGAGTTTGATAAGATCCAAAGATTCAAACAGGAAGTGGCATTATGGGGCGATCGTGGCTCAAGAGTTGGGCGTTCGTCTTGTAATCGGAAGGTTGCCAGTTCGAGCCCCGGCTCCAACAGTCGTTGTGTCCTTGGGCAAGACACTTCACCCGTTGCCTACTGATGGTGGTCAGAGGGCCCGGTGGCGCCAGTGTCCGGCAGCCTCGCCTCTGTCAGTGCGCCCCAGGGCGGCTGTATGTATGTGTATGTGTATGTGAATGGGTGGATGATTGTGTATAGTGTAAAGCGCTTTGGGGTCCTTAGGACCAAGTAAAGCGCTATACAAATACAGACCATTTACCATTACTGTGCAAGAGTCTTGAGCACCGGTGAAAGACTTTTTGGCAGGTTAGAAAACTACAAATACCATTCACTGTACAGTCATCCTTTAAATTAATAATAACAGAGACATTAAAAGAGAGAGGCGTGGAAGAAGTGTAATTTCTGAATCAAACTGCAAATGTTAGGTGATTTTATCAGATTTGGCTGGTGATTCTGTACATGATTTTTTTTAAACTTCCTATTTACCACAAAAATTAAAGAGAAGGCTCTGATTGATCTGTAAAAATAGTTTCTCTGTCAGCACATCGTAATAATTGTGTTATACTTCATTTATTTCACTCTAAAGGCATCTATTGAACATTAACTGTTACATTAACCATTAATGTAATGTGATTTTGGAGTTTCAGTGAGATGCACTGTATGTTTAGCTTTGATTTAAAGCCTAAGTCACTGTGTCACTCTAACTCTCAATTCTTAAAACCCAGTGCAATTCCATGGGAAAGTGTAATGGGGCAGCATTACACCAAAAGCTGTGTTTAACAATATCTTAATATTTATTTTTTCTTAATCTGAGAGTTTACATGCTGCCGATGCTTCTGGTGCCTTTTTATGTTATCAAAATACTTTGCCAGCGCTGATTTTCTCTTCCGTTGTTGTACAACAGTGACACCTAAAGAGATTCTACAGATTAGCAAGTATAAAAAATATTTAAAGATCAAATGTATGTGCTTTATTTCCCTGTCAATCATAAATCTTTTTTGATCGGTTTAATATGAGGCTCAGCTCTTCTACAAATACTCATTATAATGATGTTTATTTTTATTTGTATATGTATAACACCCGACCTACTATTTACTATGAAGGCCTAAAAGTGCCTAAAAAATGGTAAAAACTGCAACATATCTGAGATCATAATAATAATAATAATAATGATGATGATATTAATAGGCCTACTACTAATAATAATGTTAGCATTTATGAGTCTGTAAAGTGTGTTGTGATGAATTTTCTTTTTTCTAATTGTCTTTTCTTAATTATTTCATTTTTCATGTTCTTCATTTGTCCATTGTTTCTTTATTGTTCATGTACTTTGCCTTTTGATTTCATTAATTTTTCTTTTTCTTTTATTTTCAATTTAATTAATGTATTGTATGTATGTGTGTGGATTTAATTTTATTTATTTATTGCATTAATGGCCATGTTATTTTTCATTTTGCACTGCATATATAGTTAGCTAAATTTATGGAGCAGTCCATTATTTTCTCTACAAAACTCAGTGGTGAGAAGTAAATGAAATTTGCAACATGTGAGGTTTGGATCAAAAAGCACATTTTCCTTTTTTGTCCTTTATTCATTCATTCATTCGTTCATTTATTTATTTATGCTTTACGGAATTTGTAAGATTTATGAGACCAGCGTTTGATTTGATTTGGTTTGCACTCCTTTCCCCCTAAAAATTAAGATTTTTGTTGTTCGTTCTTTAACCTGTTGAGGCCAATATAACGTACGGACACTGACTCGGCGAGGACGAAGAAGAAAGCCCTACCTTTCCGGTTGTGTAGTAGCCAATCAGGAGTCACATCCTGGAGCAACGCACTGTAACTGTAGTGTGTGGCTCGGAACCGGACGGCTAGTCGGCTAACACACCGACAGAAGGCTAAAAACAAAACACCGTATATTTGTTAGGTTGCCCTGTTTGTTCGCTCTGAACACCACCCGGGTAACCGCCTCACATCGCAGCAGCACACTGCACCATGGTAGGCGTTAAAGTGATCGGGAGCGACCCGGACTTCCAGCCGGAGCTAGCCGCCGCCGGCTCCAGGCTCGCCGTGGTGAAGTTCACAATGGCCGGGTAAGCTCAGGCCCCTCGAGACTTAATCCTTAGTTTCGGGATATGACTGAGAAACATTCAGGGATAGTCGCTTAGCTGCTTTGAGGAGGTGACATGAGCTGAATATTTCTCTCACCGGCAGCGTTTATTGTATTGTAATTACGGCCGGCATGCTAGCGTTATGCTAGCAGTGAGCTAGGCGTTAGCTCACTAGCGCTGCTGCTTACAATGACACGGCAGTATTACAGCAACTTGGCTGCTGAGGTGTGTGAGTGAGCTGGCTGATTAAATAGAATGAGCTCTACTGTAGAATTGTCCTCATGAAAAGCAGAACTACTACCACTAGCATAACAAATGATCTGTTACGTGCGGGTTTTCAGGTCTTTGTGTGATTTTATGTACACTCTGATTGTAAGAGGCTTTGATTGATCTATAGGCCTGTTAAGCTGTTGAAAAGACAGCAGATCAATAGTGATGATAATCAGTTTAAAGTATCTAAAGTTAAAGGTTATGTCTTTCGTTTGGGACACATTAAATGATGATAATGCTAGGTTCTTGTCCTGAGGGTAAACTCACGTACCCACAACAGCAGCAAAAAGGTCTAAATGAAAAGTTTAGACCAACATTAAAACTTGTAATTCATTTATTAGTTTACATTCTACTAAAGGTTTTTATGATATTATAATAAATAAAGGAGTACGTTAAGCTTGTATTAGCTTCACTGAGCAGTGTTATTGTGTGTGGCAGATTTTCATCACATCTTGCAGGACAAGTACTGCAACAATTGATGCACTGATCCATCGTGAGACTAGAATTGACCGCTAACCCGCTCTGTCCTTCCTCCTCAGGTGCCGGCCATGCATCAGAATAGCTCCAGCTTTCAACATGTTGAGTAACAAATACCCACAGGTCGTCTTCCTCGAAGTAGATGTTCACGTCTGTCAGGTGAGTCTGATTCACCACGTTGTTGACATCCTGTGCAGTCCTGAAACAAGAAAAATACAGTGCTGTGAAAAAGCACTGTATTTTTTCTCTACAAAATGAGTAAAAATATGAGTAAATACAGCCACCCAAACTTACATAGCCTTGTGTGAAAAAGTAATTGCCCCCTTTATTAAGTGGGATTAGCCACATTTTTTGGAAAGCTGAGTTCATTTTCATTAGCCACACCCAGGCTGAATTACTGTCAGACCTGATGAGTCAAGACATGTAAATAGAACCTGTCTGGCAAAGTGAAGTAAGATAAAAGATCTCAAAAAGCAAGACATCATGCCACAAGCTAAAGAAACTCAAGAACTGCTGAGAAACAGAGTCAATGACGTCTGTCAGTCCGAAAAGGATAAAAAGCCACCTCGAAAGCTTTGTGACTCCAGTGAGAGCTGTTATCCACAAATGGAGAAAACCTGGAACAGTGCTGAACTTTCTCAGGAGTGGCCAGCACAGCAAAATTACTCCAGAACACCATCCAAAGAACTTCAGGTTGGCCTTAACTTGCCTTAGTTAAGGTCAGAGTTCTTGATTGAACAATAAGAAAGACTGGGAAAAAATGGCATCTATGGGAGATTTATAAGGACTCATTCTTTTTAACACTCTTTGCTATTCTCCATGGCCAGCTGACGGATCTACAACAACACAAGCAAGAGTAGCCCACAGAGCAGTTGTACCACATACTTTGTGTCGTGTTTTTCAACCTTGAAAGTTTAATTGGGATGTCTCCTGCACTTATGAAGTCACGAGGGCTCAAAAAGGCTACAAAAAAATTTAAAAGGTTCCAAATTTCAGCCCAGATGAGATACATTGGTGGCCTATAAGTCAAACAATTGTCATACTGATGGTTGATTTCTATGGTTTCATGAAATTAATACAAAAAACAAAAACAAAAGGGGGAGGGTGTGGGAAGCAGACCAAATTTACTATGAATATTGATTTTCGTCTATTAATGGGAAACAAGCTCAAACTTAACTGTGACCTAACTGACAATATTACTGATCGTCCACAATCCCTGAAGTCGTCATCATCATCCTCTGCAGACTGAGTCAGAGCAGCAGAAATGTATGCTTCTGTCGGGGGTTATGAAATAATAGACATGTGTGGTGCCGGTCAATAGTGAGACCCAAACAGGCAAGTTTAGTTGCACTAAAGTCTGATTATATTCTGAATTTTAAATATATATTTTTTCTAATTTCCTCAGGCAACGGCCGCAGCCAACAACATCTCAGCGACACCAACGTTCCTGTTCTTCAGGAACCGGGTGCGGGTCGATCAGTACCAAGGGGCAGACGCTGCAGGTCTGGAGGAGAAGATCAAACAGCACACAGAGAACGACCCTGGAAATAGCGAGGACTCCGACATTCCTAAGGGATATGTGAGTGGATAATGTTCCTGATGGCTTTCGATTGCTGATGAGAGGACAACTGGATTGTCCGCTGGCCATCAGCAGTGTTCAAATAAAGAAATAATCTGTGCATTTATTGCTAGTTGAAGACAGCAGTCACGAAGTTAGGGAAAAGGTCATTAGTCATTGTCTCCTTTAGGGATGTGCTTTTGCTTACGAATGCCAGCTCAGTACGTTCCCCTATATTTACATTTCTCCTGAGTTATTTTACAAAGTTAGAAAAGCTGTTTAAGCTGAGCCTGGTTTAAAGAATGGTTCACAGTCTCTTCCTCACAGTGAAAAATAAAGCTATTTCTCACTGTGATTATTGATCAGTACTCTACATCAGCATTTGAAAAAGTTGGACCAGTGCATCATGAGCCAACTTGACTACCAATAAAGGTGTGAGTCAATCCAGTTGTCCCATATTTCTGTATTTTTTCAGTGTAAAATATATATTTATTGTGGTATTATTTAGAAAAGCAGCATGTCGGATAGCATTGTTTTTTAAAAATGAACTTTAATTAAAATAAAATGCCATTAAAGTTCATATTTAATAGTTCTTATGTCAATTTTCATCAAACCCAATAAGACATTCTTACATTTTTTAGTACTCTTAAGGCTTTACTGAGGGTTCTCATCAGTGTTGGTGTGTTATTTGTGGTAGATGGCAGTGGGCCACGCCCCCAAGCAGACAGCATAACATTTTCACTATTTCCAGTGCTGGCAGCTCTTTCCAACAAGGAACTGAAGTCACTGCTAAACCACCAGACTATTGACAAAAATGTGTGTTTTACCTCACCTGACACAGGAGCTGTTTCGTCCACTGCTTCCTAAACAAGTTAATTATTTTGTCTTAATGTGTAACTTCTGTGTTTTAATAGTTAAGTTTGAATAAAAGATAAAGTTATAAAATACAAAGTCCACACAAAAACAGGCCAACAAACTGTTATCTGTGATAAAAAGCATTGTTTTGTCAGCTTTCTTTCTTCACAGCGGCTGAACTTTGTCACCTGTTGCCACTTATGATATTATAAGTTAAGATGTACCTTTAAAGTTTGAGTTAGTGTTCAGATGAATCACCACCACATCATGTCACCATTAATAATACTGTCTAATTTTATCTCGATAATCCACTCATATGTTTCAAAAACTAAACATCATCCAGCCATACTCTGTACTAAACCAATGTAAGCACTGATTTGACAGTAATACTCTCTGATTCAGTAAAAAATGATAGAAAAATACCATAAATAGCCCAACTCTGTGTGAAAACACGTGTAAGCTTTGCCACAGATGAATGAAAAGGTTAAACAAATGTGCATGTAAACCTGCTGCAGTACACACATGAATCCAGCTTCATAAATATCGAGCCGTACACGAAGTTTGAACTGAATGAATGAGTTTGCCTCCTCTGCTGTGTTTCAGATGGACCTCATGCCTTTTGTGAACAAAGCCGGTTGCGAGTGCCTCAACGAGAGCGACGACTGCGGCTTCGACAACTGTTTGATCAAAGACTCGTCCTACCTGGAGTCTGACTGCGATGAACAGGTTCGATTATTCGCTTCATGCGGGAAGTTTAAACATTACAAGTTTAAAGTTCTCACGAAATCAGTACCCCGCTCAGCCTGGATGTTATTTCCTCAAAGAAGCTGGTTTCACATTGAGAATGCCTAATAGATGAGTTGTCTCTTAAAAACATGTTTAATTTGTTTGGACCTCTTAAAATGTGACGATACATTTTCAGGGGTTTATCTTCATATGAAATATCTGGGTAATCATGATACTTTTAAAGTGGTGTTCCTGATAATCGTTTTTTCTTATTCTTTCTAATATTTGTCTCCTGAATACTCAAGAGAGAAATTTTTAGCATATGGTTTTAATGACCCTGAATTTAGATTTTTTTCTCTTTATGTTCATGACACTTTTAAACAGGAATGTAAACTAGCTAAAACATATTGTGCGTTTAAAAAATGAAACAAAAATATACAACAAATATCTTCATTTCAGACAACATAACCAGCACGAGAGGCTTTGCTGATTATATTTATTGATTTAACAAATCCCTGAAACTCTCAGGTTTGTTCAGGAAACTGAAACAAAGCTAAAACTAACTGAAACCCTTAGTCTGCTCTCATTCTGTTTACCTCCTTAATAAACTTTGTTATATGTGGAGCATCAACCTGATGGATGTTTTCCTTTTTAAATCTTGTCCAGTTGTTGATAACGATCGCCTTCAATCAGCCTGTGAAGCTCTTCTCTATGAAACTACTGTCCTCAGACTTTGGTGAGTGTTTCTCCTGCTGACATTAATCACAGCCTCTGGAGTATCTGGAGGCGCTGATTTTTCTTTATTTTTCACTCTCTGTCAGCCCAAGCCCCTAAGGTGGTGAAGGTGTTTATCAATCTCCCTCGGTCGATGGGGTTCGACGACGCAGAGCGGAGCGAAGCCACTCAGACTCTGGAGCTGTCTGAGGAAGATTACAAAGAAGACGGTTTAATTCCTCTGCGCTACGTCAAGTTTCAGAACGTACAGAGTGTTACAGTAAGGACCCGACTACCAACAGTACCTCTGAAACATTACTGCGGTTAGATCTTAATGCATTAGAAATGTATTTTAAGAAGGTTGTTAATGAGCAGCAGAAGAGGCCGTGATGCAAACGGCAAAAATGCTCAAGTATATACAATAGAAGTAAATCCTGTAGCTGGGGGGAAAAGCTTTTAGAGGTTTATTTGTGGGATGGTCACCAAAATTGTGAGTTATAGGAAAAAGACTTTCCTCTTGGAGGAATTTGGAGAAGAAGCTTGGGAAGGGTCGCCCTATGGACACATTGCACGCTGGCAGAATCAATGAACAGTTAAAGAAAAACATTTTTTGTGTGTTTTTGTTGAATTGTTAAATGCATTTTCTTGTTTTTTTTCCCCTTCAGTTGTTCATTAAGTCAAACCAAGGAGACGAGGAGACGACAAAAATCAACTACCTGACATTCATAGGCACTCCGGTGCAGGCCACTAACATGAACGATTTCAAAAGGGTGAGGAGCAGCTGCAGCAGCCTGTGCTCATTTGTGTAGAGCAGTGTTTGACACTCACCCATGTTTTGTCCCCACGCAGGTCGTAGGGAAGAAAGGCGAGAGTCACTGAGCAGGAGAACGAAGGGGAGGATGAGGAGGAGGCTGAAGATGCATCCAAGGACTTTCCCCCTCTCTGCCAAAGCTGTCACACACATGATGCTCACATACAAACACACACAAACACACAGGGCCTCCAACTGTCCTCCTCGAGCTCTGAATGAATGCTCCACCTGTGGAGTCTATAAATCATTTGTATTTTAATTCTGATGGAACCTCTGTAAATAAAACACGATCCTTTTTCAAAGGCACGTGCGTCAGTCTTGATTTCTTTTAGTAGTAGTAACACCACGAAGACATGGCTGCTGGAAGGTTATACTATTATTCACTATTATTGAGTCAGAACAAATGGTATTGGTTTACTGATGCATGACAAGCTGCAACCTGAAAAATGGAAAACAAAATGTGCTTTCAGTTTTATCACCACTCAAACTATTCCTCTCACAGGTATCAGCCATGACCTGAAAATCCACTTGCTCTTTCCTCTCGGTGGTAAAGTTTCTTGCACTCCGTGTTTCTGAGAGGTGAAATGTCAGCGCTAACTATTTGTTTGGATCAGAACAAATTCTGATGTTCAATATGTTTGAGTGTTTCTCCTGAAGGACCCGGTGACTATTCCCTGTGGACACAACTACTGTATGAACTGTATTAAAAGCTACTGGGATGAAAAGGATCAGACTGAAACCTACAGGTGTCCTCAGTGCAGACAGACCTGTGCAGACAGACAGATCGTATTAAATATGAAGAGTTGGACAGCACCAGAGCCAGACATGATTCACACCTACTGGCTGAAGAAGCTAACTGCACATGGCAGCACAAATGAACCAGTTGCTGATCATCTGCTAGAAACTGATTTCTGATGTTTCCTTGTGTTTTTATATGTAATTTTTTTTTACTTATTTTGGTTTGTTGCTTCAAGGCAACACTGTGTGACAAGGGTAGTCAAACAAGTTATTCTATAATATGTTTTATTAGTACAACAAGGATGAACAAATAAACAATGTAAACATTTCACAGAACAATAAAACACCAAAGTACATCCAACATTTGACCCTAACCCCATGCACACACACACACACACACACGATGTGTTTCCATCACTTTTGGGGACATTACATTAACTTACATTCATTTCCTGGAGACTTATTCTGAGCCTACACATCACAAGTCCCTGCCTGAACCTAACCCTGACTCAAGCCTTCACCCTAAAATGTAATGATTTACCTTGCAGTTTGTCCCCATAAAGTAAGCGAGACCTCACAATGTGAGTGTGTAAACAGATTTGTGTCCCGACAACGATAAGTAATACACGTCACACACACACAATTACTTTACCAACTGACCCCTGACTGCCTAAGTGTCCCTCAAAGAAAAAGTAAAGTAAAAGTAAAAAAACATTGACTATGATCATATAAATGCACACAAACACATCTCTACACACATATGCTAATGCATTATATTGCCTGAAAAAAAATTAGGCTAACTACACAGTGTTGCCTTCAGGCAACAAGTGAAAATTAACAGTTTTACTGTATAAATACATTTCAAAAAGTAGAACAAACAATCAAATATACTTCTTAACATATTAATGCACAAAGTATTTTTATATACATTTATTTCACTATAAACATGTAAAATAGTGATCTTTATCTTACCTCCTAATGGAGATGTCTCATCTTGCAGAAAGCCCCCCCCCAACTTAAAGTCGCCACCTTCAACTCATCATTTTATTGGAAAGAGATGTGCCTCGTAGCATTATTTGAAGAAAAAAAAGTTTGTTTATTTTGAAGGGCCAGCGTGAGACATGGAAATGTGGTTTGTTGCCTCAGGGCGACGCTAGCAGTAGTGGGATAGTTCATGACAACACGACTCAGTGCCCACACACATGGATACTGGAATGACTGGACACTAGGGGCTCGAGCCCTTAACAGGAACTCAGTGGGAATGTGGCGAACATCACTAAAAGATGCATTTTCACAAAAACTGTATTTTCATAGCTTTTATAACCGCGTACTGCAGCTGTTATGTCACCTAGCTATGTTACACAAAGCAATGAGCTGTCATTTCCAGGACTACGCATTTGTTACGTAGCTGCTTCTGGTAACTGGCGTGAGACACTAACTTCCCCGTGGTGCTCGGTTATAAAAGGGGACTCAAAAGGACCGATTATAAACCTGCAGCTTTTTCTAGAACTGCTCCCTGCCAAACATTTAGTGTGGTGAGTAAGAGCGGCTCTGTTCAGCAGAGCTACAGTGGGCTAGAGACAGACAGAGGGGTAGACTCAAACATTACCTCGATTTACCATCTATTCATTCTTTAAAAAGCTCTTAAGTTCATTTATATCTTTTAATTTATATTCAAATCATATTACAAATCTGTTCTCAACTAATGCTAATGCCAGGAATTGTTCTTTTAAACAGATTTATATTTAGAAGTTTGCAGTTGTTTACTTATTGTTTTCGCTGTTTAATGTAATTACTAATATGTGCAGAGCCCACTGTTTTGTTACTGTTTCCTCCAACGTGCTGATGGAAATACTGTTCAGGTTAGGCAGATTGTGAATGATGTGAGCAGATGCGCAACCTTGCACCATACCTCTGACTAAGCGTATCAGAACAAAATCAATAAACGTTATTTGTTGTATGATGGGATGTAAATATGAGGGGGGAAACTCGCTATTTTCAACCAGTTCAACGGACACTATGTGTCACACTATGTATCTAAAAATGTTGTTGAACAACTTTTACACTTCAATTAAGTTGTGAAACATGCTCAACAGACTGCATTAAATAAGCTGTATTATGTTCACGGTCTGCCTGAAGAGGACGCCATTACACTGCAAGTTCTTATATATGTAATTATATATTATACTACGATGCAGTTACTTTAGTTTAACTTATCGATAACATTTACATGAATATATAACTCAAGGTTTACCTGTGTTGAAACGTGAGCACAACACATTTGCATTTCTTCTTCTCCTTTTCCCTTCTAAGGCTGTGGGCGTTTACGTGGAGCACGTGAAGGCGTCACGTTTGGGTCCGTTTAGCTCCGTCCGCTGCTCCCTGACAGTTGAAGAGGACACACCGAGGCACGAAGCAGCGAGAAAGACAAAATGAAGGACGTCAATATTCTGCGGATTCTCGTCATAATCCTGTGTGCGGTGGTTTTTGTTGCCGTTTTAGTCTTTAACGCTTTGGCCGGAGCGGGCAAAGGTAGGTGAAATATCGCTGTTCAAGAAGTGAGTTTCACTGAGCTCGAAAAAGATTAAAAATATAACTGCAAGACTGTTAAAACTGCACACGGTGGTACATTCTCAGTGTTTTATTTCTGGTTTTAGTTTTCTGCCTTCACAAAAGCTGTGTTTTCAGAAGTTTTGTTAACTCTTTACTGCAGCTGTTATGTCACCAACGCATGTTACACAAACCAGTGAGCCGTCATTTCCAGGACTGCGCATTTACATAGCTGGTACTGCTAACTGGCAGGAGTAACAATAACAGCTCACAAACTTCCCAGAGTTTGTTATAGTTATGAGAGGGGGCTCAAATTAACCAGTTATTAGTACGAAGTTTATATTACTTTTATCCTAATAAATAGTCTAAGTAAAGTGTAGGAATAGTGACTGTGGTATCCCTCCGCCCACTGGTTCTGCTGGACGGGAAAGATCCAACAGTGATTTATTTATTTTTATATATATATTCCGGGTGTGGCCGAGAAAATGCTCCGCTGGGCTCCCACATGGATAAGACTCATTTCCTTCCTCAGTGAGCTGGCAAATAGTAACAGTGTATCCACTTTTTTCTATTTTAATCACAGTTTTTACTGTGATCAATTTGTTTTATGTAATGATAGATATTAAGTCATTATTTTTAGAGATCTTTTAGGAGCAGCAGGCACTGTGATTCATGTAAAAAGTGTAAGAGCTACTCTGCAGCAGAGAAACGGTGAGCTTGAGACAAAGAGGTAGTTTAAAACGCACACGTTAAATTTAAGCCTGCCTTCTAAAATAGAAGTGCATTACATTAATGGAAACGAAAAGAAGTCCTTATAATTAGGACACATTGATGTTTATACCTAGGAGAGGTGATCCTGCATAGGTCACCAGTCCGTCACAGAGAAACGATCGTCCACATTCATGTTGACACCCACAGCCTTGCCTCTTACAGTCACGTCCTTGGACCGTGGGAGGAAAGTGGAGCACCCAGAAGTCACAGTGTTTAGGACAGATTTAGATTTTTTTTATGGCAGGAGGTTGTTATGTGCGCACGCATCAAAAGGAGGAACACACGCTTTGTTATATGAATTGAATGCATATGTGTTTGCCAAGCCTTTTTGTGACTGACACATAACTGAACATAATAATCAGCTGCTCCTGAAGTGAATCTCCTCCATCTTGGACTGCAGCAGGCCTCTTGTACTCCTTGTTCTGCTCTCGAGCCTCACTGTGGCAGGACATGGCAGCAGCTCTGCATCTGCTTTAAGTTAAGACTAAGACTTAGGAAGTTGTATAAACCTGAACATTGTCTCCCTGTTAACCTAAGATCTTTTCCTGTGAGGTACTTTTTAAAAAGTAGGAGAGCCGTTCTCAGAATTCTGTAATGCTTTCAAAATGACGAAGTAAGGGTCAGTTTTTTTCTGTTGTAGCTTATTGTTTATCAGTGATTTTACTACTTAATAAAGGTCTTTATGTTTGAGTAGTTATAAAGGCTCAAAGGGAACATCTACAAACAAAATGAGGATTTTCTTTAGTTTACTTCGCATTTAAGATGTTGCTAATTTAACAAACATAGTCCCAAAAAGTTGGAACAGGTAAATAAAAGTTTGGAAAAGTAAGTGGTACCAAAAAAAAACAAAACTGGAGGAACATTTTGCAACTAAGCATTTGATTGGAAACAAGTCTGTAACATGACTGGGTTTCTCAGATGTAAAGATGGGTAGAAGTTCATCAGTCAGTAAGCAGTAACCCTGCTGATCTGAGACATTTCTCTTTAATCCAGCTGAAGTAGTTCTGTTTTTCTGCATTTCCCCCTGTAACATCTAGTCACATCACATCAGTTTTCTTCCATCTTTGTGTTTGCTGCTTTGTTGCCCCTGTAAACAAACCAGCTGGAACTGGAATGCAAACTCCACCAGTGCACATTTGTTTATTCTCTCTTTCTGTTTTCCAGGTCCCTTTCATACTTCTACAGGAAATGTATCAGCCCGCTATGAGACAGGCATCACTCCAGCTGGCTGGACCTTCTCCATCTGGGGTGTTATCTATACCTGGCTCACCCTGATGGTGATTTATATCACTTCATACACATGCAGAGGGTAAGCTAGCATCAAAACAGCTGGACTAAATCTAAACACACAGGATGAAACTGATATTTCTCTCTCTGTTAATAGATCCTGGGCTCAGTGTCTGCTGCCCTACGGCTTCCATATTTGCTGGCTCTCCAACATGGTGCTGAACATTATATGGCTCCTGCTGTGGGATGCAGAGTATGTCTTCATTTTATTTACTACTACCTGTTCTTATGCTTCTTTGGCTGCTCCCTTTACGGGTCACCACATCCACCTCTTATCTCACCCTGTCGCCAGAGTCCCTAGATCCATATTCAATATCCTTTATCCAACATATCTATAATCCTTCTTCTATAAATGTCCTTGTCTCTCTATATTTGTCTCCAAAGTGCTTGACTGCCTATTCACTCTTCACCCTCCCTACTAAATATGCATTCATGAATCACTAACTTTCCATCTGTTCTCTTCTCTCTCTCTTATTTTCTTCATTTATGCACTCCTCAGAGTACTTTTCCATCTTCTCACAACATTCACTTCACTCATTAGTACATTTCCATCTCTATTCTTAATCACCCTAGTCAGAGATTGAGCTGGAAAGGATGTGCAGCAGGTTACCGCTCAGAGTCTCCTGTGCTCTTGTCTTTGCTTCTCTTTCAATTTGTCTCTTGCACACACCGTGTATCTGCTATAACCCGATTGATCTAGGATTTTTTTTGTTAGGCAAATATCAATATTTTGTGATTTTAAAAACCCAATGAGTCCTTACCTTAATATGATGACAATACAGGTGTGATCTTGTGTTGTCACTGCACTAAGTCATAGATTACTCATTTCCACACTGCCTGAGTCTGCTTGGAGCAGCTAGCTGTTGTGTTTGTGGCATTCCTAACAGGGAAGTTGCAGAGTGTGGTGAACAAACTCATAACACTCATAATGTAGTTGAACTTTTGTGTCTCTTGTCTCGCCTTTACTTTTAAGATGCTCATATATGCCATTACTGATTTATTGTTGGATGGCTAATATCAGCTGATACATTGTCTGCTGTTTACAAGAGCTCCAGCCCATCCAGTATGAATATCTTATTCTACATATTTGATTTAGCACTGCATGTCTTTCCTAATGTACCTCAGCAGTTATCCATTTGTGGCTTTTGGCTCCACCCTGGCTGGGTTCTGCTTACTAGGAGTTTAATTTGTTTTTACTATTTTTCTGCAGCACAGTACAAAATTGAAAACTTCAAGACTGTTAAATTATACATGTGGTCGTATCAGAGACATAATAAGAAGGAATGGACCCTGGAGTTAAAGTTTAGTTAAAGAGAAAAAGGTTTAGCAAGAGCAGCACATGGTTTAAATTGTTCCACGAGCTTCATGAGGTCGTAAACTGGAGCTTTTTCAACATTCCTGAAGTAGTTCTCACATATGCTGAACACTTGTTTTTTCTCACTTGTGCGTCTCTCTGCACTCAAGTTCATCTGATACACTCTCATCACCCTGCTGGTGGGTTAGACCTCGCAGGTGTGTTTTGGCTCGTTGTGCTCTTGGAAAAACAAATGATGGTTCCAGATCAGGTGTGTCTGTAAAGACACACCTAAATTCCACATGTGTTACTAGCAGAGCACGAGCACTTGTAGGACGAGCTGTTCATCCAGACTGAGTCATGCAAATAACTGGAACTCGTTTGAGCCAGAACTGAAGTTATATCTTTGATGATGGCTCCAAAACAGTGGTTCCTCTGTATCGGACTTTGTAACACTTGGCGACCAAACAAAAATTCAGACAGGACAATTTAGGATGATCATCCTATACTGTGAATACTAACAAAACAATAGTCAGTGCATTGCAGCATGAAATGAAGTGCTGTTCCAGCCACCATGGAGAAGAAAACATAATAAATAGTTCTCACGTTTCTTAGTTCTCATGTGGCACAGCGGTACTTGCAATAAACATACAGTACTGACAAAAGCCTTTTGCACAGTACACATGCATCTACCCCTTCAGTTGACTCATCCACTGTTTGCTGAAGCCTCATCAGAAATGGTCTCAGTGGAAAAGTGGCTGCCAAGAAGCCATTCTTATGAAAGGAAGAGAAGGATGACATATGCCAGATTTCACAAGAACTAGACTGAACTGGTCTGATGGAGTGGTGAATCCAAATCCAAACTTGTATCCAAGTTTTTGGTTCAGCTCATTATCAATATGTATGGAGGAGGACAGGAGAGAGGTATAACAATGAGTGTGTACAGCCACCTGTAATCTCTATTATGGTTTGGGGCTCCATTTAAGCCGGTGGTGCTGGGAATCTTTTCCAAATTGATGGAATTGTGAACGTAGAAATGTGTTCACAATGTGCAGATTTTGATCCATCAAGTAATACCATCCAAAAAAATCATGTCATTGGCAACGACTTGATTTTTCATCATGGAAAGAATCTGAAACACACTCCCAGTAGATTAAAAACATACCCGAATAGGAAAAACACACAGATTGGCCTGCCTAGAGCCTGGATGTCAACATTACTGAAGCAGTGTGGAATCATCTGGACAGAGAACAGAACAAAAGGCAGAAACATCCAAAGAGATTTAAGTGTCCTCAAACATGAAGATTAAAGATGGCCAATGGCCATAACAGGCATTGCCTTTAAGGCTCATTAGAAATGTACAGACTGTATGCATGCACGTTTCAATAAAACACCACACTTAGTGATTAAGATTTATTATGGATGTGCAAAGAATCATACTGATAGCTGTGCCAAAGTATGCTAAATATCAAGGTGACTATGCATATCTGCAGAAAGGCAAATAAATATCCTTTGAGATCTTTGTGAATGGAAGCATTTATGTTAGTTTGTGAATAATGAGTAGTGCATGAAATAAGAATGACCAAAATGCAGTATAAATAATATGAATATGCAAATAATGAACATGCAATTATGTACTGAAAGCTCAGTTTGCCTGAAAGTCACTGTGGTAAATTATGTTCAGTTACTACAATGCGGACACACCATTCAGTTAATAACAAAAGGAATTGTTGCCCCTTTATCAGCTCTGTCTGACCTTGTGACTTAATAATCTGTACTTTATTAATCACATTCACTCAGTTAAGCAGTGGGCAGCCACCAATCCAGTGCCTGGGGAGCAGTGTGTAGGGACAGCACCTTGCTCAGGGTAGCCGTTCAGTGGACTTGAACTCCCAACCTTCTGATCATGGGGGTCACCGCTCTACCTACAGAGCTGTTTCTGCCCCCTATTTATTGCATTCATTGTTTCTTTCTGTTTCTCTGTCTTCTAGGATGGTTCTGGCGTCTTTGGTCGTTTTAATCCTGATAGCGGTTTCCGGCTACAGCGCTCTGTTCTTCTGTTGCTTTGCCACAGATTACTATGGACTCTGGTTACAGACATACCATCGCAAAGACCTGACCTTTCTCAGAGTACTGGTAGGACACAGTCAGTGTGAAAATTTCTTTGATTTTTACATATTCGTCACACTTTAGTGTTTCAGATCATCAGACAAATGTTTATATTAAAATACCCATGGCAAATATGTTTTTAAAAAAAAGAAATTGGGAAGGGGGCAAATACTTGTTAGATGAGTGTCAACTCTGTCCCCAAAAGGCAATAGTAAGAAACTGTTTGTCTCATTTTCTTTTTTTCAGGTCCAAAATGGTTTGGCTGTCTACACTACATGGACTTCTATCGCCTCTCTGATCAATTTCTCTCTAGTTCTCCACCTGTGGGGTGTGGATAAGAGCACGGCAGCAACTGCGTCACTGTGCATCCTGTTTGCAGAGGTGGTGGCATGGTAAGCTCTGATTGGATGAGGTTCAGGCACAGGGATGTGGGAGCTAACAAGAAATTACCTTGAAGATAATTTCTATGATCAGGGAGACAGAAGAAAGTCAAATATAGATTCACCAGTTAAATCTGATTTTCTTTTTTTTCTTTTTTCTTTTTTTTAAACGAAAGCAAAGGTTTGCTTTGCCCTAAAATTCACCCTTAAGAAGCCACTTAAATTATGTGATCTCCCTCCATCTTTTGTGACTCTAAAAACCCCAAAACACTGATGGTGTAAGAACGACACACATAACTGAATAAAAGTCTGTGAGAGAATCTCCAAACAGTTTGTTTCAACAGTAAACAGAAACACTTATATATAAAAATGATGAATTAACCACTTACTAATGCTTAATAGTGTGACATTGTTATAGTGCTACACAGTAAACTTGTAATGTATTCTGTTTCTTTTTTTCTGTTTGGATTTCACTGATCATTGGCCGGTGCATAGATGGATAATATGAGCCAGTTTGGTTTAGCGTTTTTAGAATTTACAAAGTAAAGAAGTTTTGCAGTCCATATTGAGCTTTCTTATAACAGCAGCGATAGTAGGTGAGGTGAAATGTTGTGTGAGCACTGTGCTTCAGTCTCAGCTGTTTGATGATGGCAGGTTCATTCTGGAGAACTGGGTGCTGGACCGCTGGGTGCGCAACATCCTCACAATCTACCCGGTGGTGATCGTGGCTCTGGTCGGAAACGTCTACAAGCACTTCAACCCAGCTGATCCCACTCCAAACGCCATCTTTATGGGTGAGTTCAGCAATACTTATTTATCAATAATGATTATTAATGAGCCAGAATTTTTTTTTTTTTTTATGTTTTGTTTGGTTTGGGGTTTCTGTTCTATTTGAATATTATACGGGTGTTTCATGCATGGAAAAGCTGCTTTCTCCACTGAAATGCTGCTTATGAACTACTAGAAATGTGTAAACTTCATAAAATAGTGAATTTGTTTTTGTCACCCCTGAAACACAAATATAATGAACTTGTGTCACAAGAATCATCAGTTTATTCAGTGAACAGAGGCAGAGAGGAGTTCAGTTAATTTAATGTCCAGCCTTGGCCAACCTAACCACTAGCTGCCCTGCTTGTTTTCTCTCTGCAGTTGTGCTGTTGGTCGTGGCGTGCATCCTTTTCGTGTCCAGATTCTTCACGGTGCTCTGGAGGAACAAGTGGCGCCCCCTCCACTCCCCGGGCTCAGCACGGCTAATGGTGTCACCCCTCGACGGCAGGACGTTCAGGGTCCTTTCTTAAACGAAACTCGTGCCTCCCCAGACCCACTGAGTTACATGTTCACACCACCTCCACAGTCATGTTTGAAGGTAGATCTAAATGTTAAACAGAGTTTATCTGTCAGCATGGGGAACAAATGTATTTCTTCAGTGGAAGAAAGAGTCTGCACGGGAAGGCAGGAAACCCACAAATCTTTTCTATCTGTTCTTCAGCTGTACTGAAGAAAATAGAAATACAGTCTTTAAAATACTTTAAATTCTTTTAAAAACTACTACAACTATTTAATACACTGCTTAATTTTATCTTAATGTACTTTATTCATGTATTTCAGTGTTCCCCACTCACACACTTTAGTTTGCAGGTTTATTAGTGGCTCCCTCAGTATAATTGCCAGCTCATTTTTGATTTCTCTTTTGTTTTTGTTTTTTATCCATCTGAGACACTGAGACAAGTTCACACTCCATGACTTCATGATCTCTGTGCTCTTATTTTGAAAGTTCGATCACTGCTAAATAGGGATGGGTACCGGCACCGGTTCTGACATAAATGGTAGTAACCAGACCAAAAAGCAGCGCACATTTTGGTGCTTTTTTTTTTTTTTCCTGAGATGTCATACACTTTAGATTCTATCCAATCATTTGACCTTTGCAAGGATAGTAGGCGGGCCCAGGTACGTACGTTCTTTTAGAGCAGAGCTACAGATTAAAAATGCCCAAGGCGAAGCGGACAAAAGTCTGGCTGTACTTCACAGCAAAAGATGCAAACTCAGCAGCCTGCAACAAGTGCTTTAAGCTGATACTGTGCAAAGGAGGTAACACCTTGAATCTGATGAAACTCCTGGCAACGCATAGCGTTTTTTTTTAAAAGCCGAGAAATGCACCGTATTTGATAGCTTGCTGCAAGACCTCACACCGAGCACATCTACTGCGGGTGTGGTGCCTGTTATCAGACCCGGAGTTAGCAACATACCCAAAAACCCAAAGAGTAGAGTCCTGGTCCCTAGCCCTGCCAGTGTAGCAGAAATGAGGACGGGAGATGATGCAGCAGCAGCCGTTCTTCTCTGCATGAGTAGCTTAATGTTGTTCATGTGTAATTTACGTTGAGTAGGCTAACCACGTTATTAAATTAATGCACATAAGGTGAACTAGCAAACACCGTTGTAGTTACATGCGGCTGTCTTCTTATTTGATAGAGTGATACCATATATGCCCTATAGCTGCAGAAAAGGCTAACATTGTTATCTTTTTACAAAAAAAAAACAGCTAAACATGAGAGGTTTTAGGACAAAGTTTGTGTTTTCCATTGTTTAAGCACCGGTTCCAACCAAAGGAGGTATGTTGTATCAACAGCAAAGGCTAACTTGGTTATCATTTTGCAGAAAAAAAGAGACTGCTAAAAATAAAAACATAAGAGGTTTTTGGACAAAGTTTGTGGTCTCCATTCTTTAAGCACCAGTTTGAGCACCGTTTAAGCACTGGCACAGTTTCAAAAGTACCGGTTTGGCGCCTGTATCAGATTAAACCTAGACGATACCCATCCCTACTGCGAATCAGCTGGCTCGCTGCACAGTTTACTGTTGTGGTGATGCTCAGTGTCGTTCGGCTGTTTGTCCTGACAGATTCTGGTCCTGAAATCAGGGCGAGAAACTCCAACTCCAGCTTCTTGGGCTGCAGATAGTTGATGTTAGCCTGGTATCATGAACCTTTTTTTTTTTTTTTTTTTTTTTTTTTTTTTTTTAAATTTAAAATAAATAAATAAGATTGTAGTCATACCAGAATGCCAAAACACCCGGCCAAAAATACTAAATGTGTGGGGAAAAACTTCATTGCATTAGATTCATGTTTTATATTCTAAGACTGTTTGTTATTGCACTTGTATTTGCTTTTGTACATGTATATCCATGCTGTGGCACTAAACCTCACTGTACAGTATGATGACGTTTGACAGTGGAACTTGACTAACTCTTACTGAAGCACTTACAGTTTTGTTGACCTTGAACGTTGAAATAAATAAATGAATGCAGCCTCTCGTCTCCTGACTCTTTCAGTGCATGTAGAATCAGGCTCAGCAGGGCTTTATGTTCTTTGTGTTCGGCTGCTCCTGTCTGATCCACTCAGCTTGATCCACATGCGTTTTCCTTGGTGCTTAGAATGTTTTTCACTATTAACACATCCACATTTGATTCATACACTCGGGTCTGTGAGTACAGTCTGTTTCTGATTGGCTGCGCTGTGATCCCAATGAGGCCCTGATTTAGTGGGCGGGGGTTAAGATTTAAGAGACTGAGTGAATCTTTCCAACAACGCTCCGTCTCCTGGTAACTCCTGTGTTATGTTGTCTGGCTGATATTGTATGGTAAGACTTACCATACAATATCAGCCAGACAACACTTACCAGGTAAGTGTATTGCTGGTTTAGTTGGTGTAACCTTCCGTTTCTCATCAGGAAAGAAAACCATGTTGTTTTTAATTCCAGCGTAAAGTTTTTACAAATACTTGAACCAGCTCGACTGACTCTGCATGTGTGCAACATGTCTGGTTCAGTCCCTGTGGGTGGCATCTCTGCCAGTCTCTCATAAGGGATTTCCTGTGTTTTGTACTTTGGCAGTAGCCACAGCCATTGTCACATCCTCCAATTATTAAAAAGGTTGGAGATAAAATGCCTCTCCACCAGCCTTTCCTGAAGTTGTCTTCCAAAACCTGATTTTGAAGTCCCCCCCCCCCCCCTTCTTCAGAACAAAGCCACTTTCACAGCACACACTTCTGCCCCACACAGGCTGAGCAGCTGTGGAGTTCGTAAAAATGCAGCTCCTATATTCGTTAGTCTGCTTTCAAATATCAAGCAGAATATTGTGATTGCCTCAACCTAAACCCATGTGTATGAAGGGAATACAGAGCTGAGGAATAATTCATTCAAACCAGTTAACAACAACTGCCATCTCAATGGCAAAGACCCCAAAACTATTAGAGAGAGACCTCCAATGCTCAGACTACAATGTTAACAGGAAAAGGAAGAATTCCTTTTTAACAGGAAGAGGCCTCCTTGGCATCAGGATCAGGGAGGTGCTGCCACCTGCTGGAAGTGTTTCAGGTTTGAAGGGAAAAGAAAAGAGAAAACAGGAGCCTTAACCACACCAACCCTGACTGTAAGCTTTCACACACATGAAAAAACAAAAAACAAAACATTGATGTTGACATTATACATTTAAATGTTGATCGTGTAAACTCCGTTTTTAAACCGTGTCACCTCTCTGTGGTATGTTCGATGCGCAGCTCTTCTTCAGCTTTCCTGCTCTTTTGGTATCTCGTCAATCTGCTGCAGTCTGGAGATGTGAACCCAGTGTGGGAACTAAAACTGTCACCATGATACAACATACCAGCTTGCATATGACTGCTTCATTGACATCATGGTTTTATACAGCTGCTTCAAATAAAGACAAAATAAGAGGTTTGACAAAGCTGAAGAAGTCAAACTTCACTGATTGCTTATTTTACATCATTCTGTGAAATACAGACTAACACACCTGACTTCAACCTTTAGGTCGTGGACAGTGTCTGACATTTATATTATTTTACTATAAATTATTGTAAATAATTTTAAAAAGGTCTGTTTATCGAGTGACAGGAGCAGGGCACCAAAAGTGGGTTCACTGTGAGACAAGGAGTTGTAGGACATGAGTGTGCTTGTTTGATACAGTGACTCATCAGTCTGTGGACCTGTGATTCATGCTTACAGACAATACAGTTGTTTCGTCGTTACTTTAACAAGGCTAAATCTGTTTGGGCTTGTGGCAGCCAAGCTGAAGAAGATGAGAGTTTATAGCATGAAGTTACATAAATGTGTTCGTCCCACGACCTCTGACTGCAGGAGCTTGCTGTTGTTCCTGATGCTGATCTAAACCTGGAATGATGTGTGTTTGCTCCGGTACAACATGGCAGTAAGAGACAAGGAAATAACAGTTAACTAAAAGATTTTAAAAATTAGTATTATACAAAGTTATAGAAATTTGGTTTGTTAGATTTTTTTTGTGTTGATTTAATTTCTTGATTTATCATTGATTTCTTTTCAAACTGTTATACAACTTATTTATCAATGCTATTTATTTTCTTGGTTAAGGATTTGATTATTTCTATGGGGGTAAGGGATAGGATAAGTATAAGCCATAAGGCTTCAGCCTATTCCTTTTTCGGTTACTGTTTGAGTACTTTTATGTAAAATTATAATCTGTTGTTGTTGTTGTTGTTGACTGAAATAAAAATTTCAATTCAATTCAATAGTGGATGTGAAAAAATAAAATAAAATAAAAATAGAGAAAAGATCCTTAGTTCTGGTATTTGTTAATTTGGTGAGACGTTAATGTCTAACGGACTGCGAGTCAATTGCTTTCTAAAAGTTCTGTTTGTATTGTAATATCTATACTTGCTTGCCCCTGTGTGACACCCAAACTCAGGCCAGTCACCCTCCAGTGTCAGCTCTCGGTTAAGTGTGGGACAGTTTTAGTGATAAATAAATCCAGATCACACAGAAAAACACTGATTTGGATTTTTAACTCCAAAGGAAAAGCTCAGAATCAGACATTACAGATTACAATATTACTGCCCGATGAGACTGGATAGAAACACACTGACTGACTGACTTTCCATGTTTTGATACATGAAAGGTTTTGGTTGCTTAACATTATTATTTATTTTTAGTGTATTGTGTATATCATTTAATCTGGCAGACTTCAGCATTATCCAGTTTATTTTTAAAGCCCTGCTAATAATGCAACTTAATCTGTAAATAAGTTAATGATTTCCTAGTGTATGTACACTCACCTACAACTTTTTTAGGCACATCTGATCAACTGCTCATTAATGCAAATATCTACCACATGGCAGCAACTCAATGTATTTAGGCATCTAGACATAGTCAAGGAAGCCTCCTGAAACTCAAACCGAGCATCAGAATGGGGATGAAAGGTGTTTGAAGTGACTTTGAACATGTCTGTTGGTTCCAGACGAGCTGATTTGATCTCATAGGGTTTTCCGGGATTTGCAGAGAATGATGCTGTCAGCTAAGAACAGGAAACTACCGTTCACACAGGCTCACTGAAACTGAACAGCTGAATGTTGCCTGGTCTGACGAGTCCAGATTTCTGGGGGTAGCAATATGATATAAACAAGATGAAGGCATGGATCCCTCTGGCCAACACAGTGTTTGTCTGTGTGATCTACGGGGCAACCGTGGCTCACGGGGCGACCGTGGCTCAGGGGGTTGGGAAGCGCATCTGTAACCGGAAGGTCGCCGGTTTGATCCCCGGGCTCTTTGTCCTGGTCGTTGTTACCTTGGGCAAGGCACTTTACCCTACCCTTTACCCTATCGGCCCCTCTGGATGGCGCAATATGGCAGCCTCGCTTCTGCCCCAGGGCAGCTGTGGCTACAACTGTAGCTTCCCTCCACCAGTGTGTGAGAGTGAATGAATAGTGGCATTGTAAAGTGCTTTGGGTGCCTTGAAAAGTGCTATATAAATCCAATCCATTATTATCCATCCTGCCTTGTATCCACAGCTCTGGCTGCAGGTGGTGGTGTGGGAAATATTTTCTTGGCACATTTTTTTATGAACTGAGCATCATTTAAATATCACAGCCTACCTGAGTATTGTTGCTGCCCATCTCCATCCCAGTATGGCCACACTGCACCCACCGTTTGATGATTGCTTCCACCAAGATAACGCGCCATGTCAAAAAAACTCAAACTAGTTTGCACTCACATGGCCTCCACAGTCACCAGATCTCAGACCTTTATGATGTGGTAAAAGGGAGATTCAGATCAGAGTTGTGCAGCTGACAAATCTGAAACAACTCTGTGACACTATCATGCCAATATGGACCAAAATCTCTGAAGCATGTTTCCAGCACAGCTGGACAAATGGAGAAAACTTGATTGAAACTGGAAACTAAATAATTTTGAGTAAAATCAGCAAACACTGTATCAGGTAGGAAAGAAAAACACGCTCCACAGGTCCTGGTCATTTTCTTTCATTTACTGGATTTTATGATAAATACGTCTCATAAATTTCTAGATGTTTTAGAAACACTGCCTTTGTTAACGATTTGCTAGACAATAAAACACTGGCCATACGAGACAATCAAATAAAAGTTATTTAAACTAAAACACTGTTTCGAAGCACTTTACCTTACTCTCCATGGATGAAATATTCCCAATAAAAACATCAGCAGACAAGAAGCTGTTATGGCATCACATGACATTAAGTTTTAATTTTGAGATGTTTTACAATCAAATCTGTTACACATACAATGTAGAAATGAATTGAATATTGCCATGAAATATCATTATTTTGTTTAATAAACATTCTGATAAATAAATTGTGAAAATAACCCCAAAAACTTGACACAATCAGAAAGATACATTTTCAGTTTCTATTTAGTCAGTTATTGCAAACAATATCAGAAGTCTGTCACAAATCAAGAAAAGATTTAAAAATAATATTTATTATCTTTAGAGAAATGAAGATTTCAATAAAAACTGAGTTTTTATTGTATAAAATGTCTGTGCTATCTTCTAACAATGAACTGATGAACAATCACTTGTCTGTTTTTCCTAGGCCACTTCTTATAATAAAAAGTATAAAACAAAGACATTTTACCTTCAGTTATGACTATCTTGGTTTATGGAGCGTCTTTACTTTTTGTTCCATAAGATAATGATTTTATGAATTTTATCATTTTTAACTTGAAATCTCACAGATTTCAGCGCTACCGCCGTATACACCGAGCCCAACCAGGAGTGGGCACCTAGTCTGGACTCTGTGGAGGAGAGTCATGGTTCGAGTGCTTTCAGAGACGCTGTAGAAGGACAGATAAGTGTAACTATTAAAATGATTCAGGAACACTCCAATTCTCGAGGACTGTGGACCTTTAATGAAAGTGCTGCTGCCTGAATTTCTGAATGTATAACCGCCACTGAAACACTCCAATGCCCATGACATTTTATTGTTTCCAAAAGCACTCTCTCTTCCTGATCTGCTTACATTGCTGTCAGCTAATGCTATAAAGACATCATCCCCGCTCCACTCCACCTCCCAGTAACAAGGTCCTGTGAAAATCTCTCTGCTCAACACCTGAGGCCAGTCAGTGAATCTGTCAGTGTGATCATAGCGCCTGATTGTCTGAGTATGACTATATTTTGCTTTTAAGCCAGGCCCAAGCACAACACGCCGGTGTGCTGTGTTTGGGTTAAATGTGATTTCACATTTATATTTTAAGAATTCAGCTCTGGTCTTGGGCTCTGTCTCTGACAGTGAAACATCCCCCTTAGTTTCTTCAACAGCAGTTATGGTCCATTCAACACTGTCCTGCAGTTTCTCTCTGGTCTCTGACACAGCTGCTGCCACATCCTCGGTGTAGCTCTCAGGATGAATATTGATGCTGGCTGAGTCTGGAGCTTCACTGAGACGTGACAGCAAGGTGTAGTTGTGTAGAAACTGGGTGGGGTCCTCTGTGTGAGAGAGCTGCTCCAGCTCAGCTTTTCTCCTCCTCAGCTCAGAGATCTCCTGCTGCAGGACCTTCAAGCTTTTCTCTTTCTCTTTAATTTTCCTCTCGATGTTCTGCTGTTTTTCTTTGAGCTCTCTCCGCTTCTCGCTCATCTCTGCTGCAGTGGACACTGTGTCGTGGCCTTTATGTTCATCCATGGAGCACAGATAACAGATACACTGCTGATCAGTGTGGCAGAAGATCTTCATCACCTCATTGTGGCGAGAGCACATGATCTCCTGGAGCTTCTGGGAGGGGTCCACCAGCTTGTGTTTCTTAAAGGCGGAGGATTCATAGTGAGGCTGGAGGTGCTGCTCACAGTAAGAGACCAGACACTGCAGACAGGACTTGACAGCTTTCAGCTTTGTCTCAGTGCAGAAATCACAGCTCACATCTTCATGTTCAGCAGGACAGAGATCAGCTTTAGCAGCTTGGAGTCCAGTCTTCTTTGTTTCCTCCACTAAATCTGCTATCACGGTGTTTCTCACCAGAGCAGGCCTCGGTGTGAAGGTCTGTCTGCACTGAGGACAGCTGTGGGTTTCCTTCTGATCCTCTTCATCCCAGTGGCTTTTAATACACATCATACAGTAGCTGTGTCCACAGGGAATAGTCACCGGATCCTTCAGGAGATCCAAACAGATTGAGCAGCAGAGTTTGTCTCGGTTCACCTGGTTTTCTCGCTGCGCCATTTTCGGGATGATAAATGTAACTCAGATCGTTGTCCCCTCACCTGTCCAACTCGTTTCAAACACTCAACGTCGGTTGGAAGAACACAGGAAAGCTTTATTCCTTTATTCTGCGAGGATAATAAGCAGGTCAAACTGGAAAAGTTTGTCTCTCTGTAAATCTGAAAAGTTAGTTTAAGTAATCCAGACCAGTCTGTCTCTTAAAGCAACAGCACACAATTAACACAAAGGTACCGAGGAGGCGCAAAAAGGTTAGAAAGTTCCTCCTCCTCTTTTTGTGAGCGTGAAGAAGGAGATCAAAATATGTTAAAAGGTACCCCGGCTGTTAAGACATGTTTGCGCTAAAATATGCACTGTGCTTTTAACTCATTCACTGCCATTGACGTCTATAGCCGTCAATTGCAGTGAATGAGTCAATGGGTTTAACTCATTCACTGCCAATGGCTGGCAGTGAATGAGCACATTTTATATAAAACCAATTACCAGTAGGTCACCATTGTTATTTACTTCTCAATGCACTCTGGGTAGTGACGTCATACGGTTGCACCGCATCGAGTTCACAGTTAGCAGCGCCCTGGAAATGGCTTCTGTTCAACCTTTCCAGCTTGAACCAGAGCAAACCGAGAGCGAGGATGAAGATAGTCAACCAGTACTTATTTTAGATGAAGATGAAAACAGTCCGTCACACGAGGACGCAAGAGTGAGGGAAAACTACTAGTGTCTATGCGGCTACTGAGAGCATTTGTTGTAAAGAGCTCAATTTTATGGCAGCATCTATCCATGGTATCGCATAACCGCACGATAAATACATTAATAGAATTCAAATTTTTATTATACAGTGAAATTACGATATTGTTATTTTTACAGATTCTCCATGCAACACAGTGCACCAAAACTTTGAAGCCGTATGTCTTAATCCAGATGTTCCTTGGTATAGTGCTGGTCTACCAAGTCATAACCAGGTCACTAGGCAAGTTAATTAATACCGTTGCTACACTATAAAAAACAGGCTAGCTGAATGAAAGCCCCTATCTTGCCAACAACCAATACATGTCATTGTCCCAGAATTCATTGTGTGGGAAAAACGTGGCCGCTCCCACGGCTCCAAAATAGTTTTAAACAACAAAGATTTAATGAATAACAAAAAATTGTAGATATTCTCAAGCATGTTTTTATGTAGTGGAGATAATTCGTAACATATTTAGAGTAACTTAATTACTTCCTTTTAAAGGAACTAATTACGAAATGTCGGTATCTTGATTGATCTTCATTTTGATTAAACAGAGATGAATTTCTGCATCAGCCTGAATCCATGAGCCACACTGCTTTAATCTGTAAACACAGTGAACAAGTTTCGGCCTTAATATCCATTATAAAAAATCCAGTAATTTAATTAAAGTGAATTCTTTTCATCATGTCAAGAAAATCTGGTATGGTGACGGACCTGAACAACACATAAAGCCAGTCCAGGTGTCCTGGGATGGAGTTAAATTCCTGTATTATCTGAATTATTGTGTCCCCTGGTTGTGTTACTATGGATAAAACTACACAGCACAACTTACTTCAGTCATCTCTGGCTGCAACATTAAACTGATATACACATCAATGCTCTCATTTCCTGTTCTAAACGTCTGTGGATCATGTTGAAGATATCAACAGAAATATTGTAGTATTGCTGAGCAGTGCTTTTTTCTAATAGCACTTTGTACTACAAGATGGCGCAACCTCATTTTAAACCAGACATCCCAACATGCTCACTGGTGAAATTCTGCCCTCTTGTGGTGAAAGATAAGTTAATTTCTACCGAAAAATGATCATAAAAGTAACTTTAAATGAACAGGAAAAAGAAAACATTCAGAAAAAATATCAAATTGTTATTATAAGTACATCTCTGCATAACATTGTAGCTTTATGAACATTAAAGAAAACAAAAAAGAAATATAGATTACACAAAAAGAAGAATAACTTTATTGATATTGTATTTTTAGTCTGTAACTGAAAAGATTTAAAGTGCATGTAGTCACAGTGAAGCCAAGCGCTACATACACTGGTCATATTTCCCCATTTTAGCTTTTGGGAGACTTTTGTTTGTCTCATTAACTCCGTCTCTCTCCTCCTTTCTCTGTTAAATATTTTTCATTTTTTCTTCAAGCTTTGTTTTCTGCACTTCATTTCTCCTGCTCTGTGCTGTGTGTGCACATGCTTGGTGCAAAAAAAAAACCAAAACAACAAAACCCTGCCACCTACTGTAGTGGATGTGCAATTACAGTTTATTCTAGTACGGCAAAAAAAGCATCTTCCTCGCCCCCCGGCATCGGGCCACACTATTTGAGAGGGACTGCTCTGGGGTCTTTACCTGACAGTACCCATACGGAAAAGAAATAGTAAAAACTTATATGTGATTACTCATGAAAGTGGCCACTTTCATGAGTAAATCATATAAGGCTTACATGATTTACTCATGAAAGTGGCCACTTTCGCATTACTTTCATATATTGTTTTAGTAAGTATCCAAAACATACAAGTTTCATTATATAATTTTTCAAGGGATCTTATATCTGTTTTCACACCTTATATGCTTTTCATACAAGTTTCACACAAGACAGATACAAACTTTATAAGATTTATATATATCTTTTCCATATGGGTACAGCAAGGCTTGAGGTGGTTATTGTGATTTGGAGCTATATAAATAATATTGAATTGAATTCAAATAAAGAGTAGAAAAACTAAACAAAATTTTAAAAAAGTAAATATTTTCAATATTTTATCTATTACTCAGTTGTCTTAATGAGTTTGGTAGTGATAGTGTTAAACTGTCAAAAGCATGTTTAATACATAAATTAATCAAATCATGTTTTGCCTTTAAAGTTCTATGCCATGGAATAAAGTCCTCTATGTTTTACAGTGGATTTGAGTTTAACATGTGCATACATCTACAGTGCTTTTATTCTGCTAACAACAAAATTACCTAGTAGATGAATATGTCGGACAATAAATTTTGTCATCTTAATGTTAAGATTTATAGCTCAGACAGAGCTGATCAATGGGGAATTGACAAAAGGCATCAAAGTCCTGTTCAGAGCTCTAGATGAATGTGAAGTTGAAACGTGCTCGCTCCCACAGAGGAGAAACTGTTGTGTTAAGGTTGTAACCATGAAGAAAGTGGTGGCCTGTCGGTGCAGTGGATCACATCTGGACTGTGTAAAAGGTGTATTTCCCTGACCTTGACTGGATTTCATTTGGCATTTAACTTTCATTGTAGCTCTGAGCGCTTTGCAAAAACACAAAAAGACATTTTCTTTTTTTGCACCCCTCTTCTTCAGGGACTTCACTGGCTCCCTGTGAAATTCCAAACAGTATACAAGCTTCTTCTGTTCAGCTGTACTGAGTGTGAGTGTGAATGAGGTGATGCTGCCCATTCTAACCACCTGAGGTCTGTCTGTTCACCTTCAAGGCCCTTTATAAGCTTGCTCCTCCTGACCTGTTAAGCACTGCCTCTTCTGCCCGCTCACTTCGAGCCTCTTCTTCTATCCAACTTGTTGTGCCTTGTTTTGGCCTCAGCACCATGGGAAGCAGAGCTTTCAGTTGCTCTGCTCCCAGACTGGGGAACTCTCTACCGCCAGATATAAGAAACACTGGTTCTCTCCCCCAGTTTAAATCTCAACTCAAAACCCATCTGTTCAATGCTGCATATTCACTGTGAACCGATTGTTTATTTTATCTCGTGTTTTTTAAATTATTGTTCTCTGTACTCCATTATTAAGTGTCCTTGGGTGTCTTGAAAGGCATTTTTAAATAAAATGAATCATTATTATTATTATTTTTCTTTTTCGTATGAAACAGTAATTGAGAAACTAAGGAGCTTTAATGTGAGAAAAAAAATCCACTATTGTTAAATATTAACCAGCATCATAATTCTGTGTTTCTTAGTGATGTCATGAGAATCCAAACTAGGAACACTGCCAATGCAGTAAAGGCATTCCTGGATAGACGTTTCAGTTTCAAGTTTTATTGTCATGTACAGATAAACAGTGTAGCCACATTTACCCGTAATGAAACTCGTGCTCCTCAGCTTTACATGAACATATAGAAGTATGCAGTTATATTAAAGAAGATAACAATAATAATAATAATAAAATCATAAAGTATTAAATATTAAGAGAATTTAAGACAATTGTTTGGTATTTACAGTTTCGTTTTTTTCGGGGTTTTTTTTACAGTTGTGCAAAAACCTGTGCAGTGAGGATTTAAAGTGATTTAAAGTGGCAGTGTGTAGAGTCCAGTAGTTGTAGTGAGTGTGTAATGGTGTGTATCCGGTTGTTCAGGGATGACACGATGAATCCTACTTCCGGGCCTAAAGTAGTCTGCGTTTAATATGGCTTTTGTGTTGTTAACAGAGATGGGCAGTAACGCGTAATCTGATTACTTTTTTCAAGTAACGAGTAAAGTAAGGGATTACTATTACAAAATCGGTAATTAGATTACCGTTACTTTCCCGTTGGAACGCTGCATTACTAAAACCGTGATTTTTTTGCGAGAATGTCTCATGACAGCGATGTAAGCGAGTGCGCCGTTGGTGACAACAGCTGTGTGCAGATCAACAGTGGATCACATATCGATTGTGGGAGAGAGTATGAGCGTGCAGCGTTTAAAGCGTGGAAGTACTGACCTTACTTTGAGTTTGATTCCATAAAAAGTGACAAAAACATTAGCGTCCGTTGTGCGTGGGGAAAAAAAACTTTTTACAGCGAAAAAAAACCCTAAACTTCCAAACACGCACCGAGTGCGCAACGACGTAATGGGAAATTCACAGAGAGACTGCAGGATTCTTCAACTGACCGCGGCACACCGGCACCAAGGTAAACCTCCGCCTACCCCAGTCCTGCTTTACAAGTGAAAATAGAGCAACAGGACCGCTGAGTCTTTGACTTTAGTTATTTTCTGCTGTGTTTTACTTGCATCTATTTGAAAGAGTGAGTGTAAACACAAAAAATATTTTATTTTATGTGCTGGAATGTGCAGAAAATAGGTTTAAATGTTAAACTAATTTATTCAAGTCAGAGAATGTTGCATATAATTAAATATTTGCTTGATGCATAAAGTTAAAAGATTAAAACTGATAAAACAAGTTAAAAAAAAGAGACTTTTCCATTTGATTACATTTTGTATGATGGATTATGCAGAAAAAGTAGAATTGGGCTGAAAGATCTATCGCTTTATCACCTCTTCAGGTTGTAAATCGTGTTTTTAAAAAGTAACTAAGTAACTAAGTAATTAATTACTTTTGAAAATAAGTAATCAGTAAAGTAACAGGATTACTTTTTGGGGGAAGTAATCAGTAATTAGTTACTGATTACTTTTTTCAAGTAACTTGACCAACACTGGTTGTTAACATGTTTAATGTTATGTATTTTCTTCTATTTGATCTCAAAAAGCTCCTAAAACAGTCAGTGATCCCTGTTGACCTCCCTCGGCTTTTATTACCGCTAATCATTTATTTAAGCTCAGTTTTTAAAACCTTAGGATGTAACTACAGCCCAGCCCATGCAGCAGTATATGAATGACTAACCTCGTATTGTGGATGGATTATCTCAGTTGTTCTCCTGGCTGAAGTTTGGTCCTTTTACAGCATCCTGCCATGTGATTACATTTGTTCCTGACCACCGAGAACACTCACGTTAACTTTTATCGAGTGGAAAAAAAGTTAGCTTGTTTATATTATGCTAACATAGCTGTGTCGCTAGCGGTCACGTAGCACATCATTATATACCAGCTAGCCAAACTTCAGTAACCCTACAAATGTCACGGCTGTTTAGTTTTCTGTCTTCATTTATGCTAGAACTGATAGCAGAGCTGTACGTTTTAATTTGTTTCCAAAACCCCGCAGTCAGGACATGCTATATTGTATTTAGATAGAAGCTAGCGAGCTAACTCCCTGCTAACTTCTAACTCCGTTAAATGTCATAAATTCCGTTTTCATGGATGCCTGGATGTTAAACTCAATTGTTACACCTGGTAGAGCAGAACGCTGATCATTTTATTAAAGATGAAAGACTTTAGACAGTTTTTCAACTCTCAGTAATGCCATAGTGATCGTTTGATATGTGGACCTGCAGCGGAGTTTAGGCCCAGACACGGCTAGTGACGTCAGACTGAACAACCGGATAGAGATTGAAAATGTGACGTCACTCAGGGGTAAAACCGCAAAGGATTCTGGGAACTCATGGCAAGAGGTACTAGAGCACGCAGGCTTTCAATTGAAATCAGTTATACAGCGATAAAAAGAAACACAAAAAATGGCAAGAAGCTGTTGTATTATTAACTGCAATAGCTGGTCGCATGACAGCCATGGGAAGCCGACGGGTAAGGAGATCGGTTGTTATCGGATTACGTCGTTGAAGAGAAATTGTTCGAGCCATGTTTCCGTAGTAACAAAGAGGCGACGGATGGCCTGGATTGCAGCCATTCAAAGACAAAATATAACGTCTCAGAACACTCCAGCTCACAGGTTAGTCTGCTCCAAGCATTTCCACAAAGGTCAGTCTTCTGTTGTAGTTAATACGTCATTTTTCTTAACATAATTGGTGATATAGGTTACAAGCAAGTCTGGCACTGAACAGAAATTGTCGCGCTAGGCTCCTTTGTTTATTGTGCATAAATAGTAAATTGTCCTGACACAATATTGCGTTTCGCTTCTGTTATTACCATGGTACATTGACAAAAACATATACTTTTATTCACAGGGTAAAACAGGTTTTTTGTATCACTAATTGCCCAGTACGATTACAGCATACAATATTATTGTCACTGCTACATTTCTGTGATGCGTACCAGAAATTATTTCCACTACTAATTAATTACCGTTGAGCTCAAAGGTCCTATTAATAAACGGTTAACGAATGTGTATTTATGAAGACTATTTGTGAGACTGGTAAACTTATGATATGTACGATGGTCTTTCGTTCTACACGGTGCATTTCAAGGTCCTGTACCCATCCGTTGGTAAACTGGGGCTTGTTGCAGTGACCTGAAGTTACTAAACTTCACGAGTGTATGCATTCACTCCAAGAACCGTATAATTATAAATCTGAGCGTGGTGAAAGTTGGGCAGCACGCTAACGTATTTTGTCCCTCTGTGTGCTCGTAAGGGTCTGACCCTTTCACTCCTTTGATTTTTTCCTCGTATCTTTTCTTTGTCTTTTCGTCGAGTCTGTCTTTGTACGGACTGGCATTGTTCTCCTTTTGTTTTGTACATTCCTTTTTGGGGGGCAAAGAAAAAGCAAGAATTTATTGGAACCGAAGAATGAATGTTTTGCGGTGCTGCAAATGCTTGCATTTGATGCGGTACTTGGATTGTTTTGCCACCAGTTCCCGGCATGCAGTGCGCGAAAGTCACGTGGTCTGTCAATCTTTATAGAATGTAAACAGTTCCAAAGCCTGATGGCTTGTGAGTAAAAACTGTCTCTGTGTCTGCTAGTGCTGTCCATATTGATCCTGCATGGCTGGCAGTTCAGTCCTGGTGATGCCCTAGGATCTCACAGGGGGTGTGATCTCACCAACCCTGTGCAAAGCTTTGCGGTCCAGAGCGTTACATCTGCCATACCTGGTTGTGATGCAGCCAGTAAGAATACTTTTAATGGTGCATCGGTGGAAGTTTGTAAGTATTCTGGAGTTAATGCTGAATCTTCTCAGGCGCCGCAAGACGAAGAGCTACTGTCTTGCTGCTTTTGTGTGACCAACGCAGATGGTCGCTGATGTTGATGCCCAGGAATCTGAAGCAGCTGACTCTCTCCACCTCTGCTCCATCGATGTGGATGGGGGTGCGGCCTCCTATCTGCAGTCTCTTGTAATCCACGATGAGCTCCTTGTTTTTGCTGACGTTAAGCAGCAGGTTGTTATCGCAGCAGGTTGTTATCGCAGCACCATGATGTCAGGGTTCTCACCTCTGCCCTGTATGCCATCACATCTCCATCACAATGCAGCTGATGGTGGTGGTGTCATCTGCAAATGTGATGATGGTGTTGGAGCTGTGTGTTGCTTTACAGTCATGGGTGAACAGGGCTGAGCACACATCCCTGGGGGCCACCTGTGCTGAGTGTGAGTGTGGATGAGGTGATGCCGCTGATCCTAACCACCTGAGGTCTGTCTGTCAGGAAGTCCAGGATCCAGCTGCACAGGGAGGAGCTGATGTTCAGATCACGGAGTTTCATTCTGGATGATATGATCGTGTTGAAGGCGGAGCTATAGTCTATGAACAGCATCCGCACATATGTGTTTTTCTGGTCCAGGTGGCAGAGGGGAGTGTGAAGTGCAATTTCTATTGCATCGTCTGTACATCTGTTTGGCATGTAGGCAAACTGGAGCGGATCAAGTGAAGCAAGGAGTAAGGATGTGATGTGAAGAAGGTGTTCAGCTCCATCAGGTAGAGAAGCAGTTACCTCCCTCAATCTGACGCTGTTTCCCCTTGTAATCTGTGATGGTCTTCAAACCACTCACATGTTCCTGGTGTATAACACAAAATGCAACACCATCATTCATGAATAGCCCTGTTTAAATGCTAACACAGATTACTTTGAGTTTAATGAGTGTGTGCATCTGCTGTATTTTTATTCTGCTAGGAACATAATTACCAAGATGGATAAATACATTCTTTAGAATTCATTTCAAAATTTTATTGTTTGCTTTTAAAGTTTTAAATGGCCTGGCTCCTTCTTACCTGTCACACCTTCTACACCGATACACTCCACAAAGGTCTCTCAGGTCAACTGACCAGTCACTCCTTGCTGTCCCCATGTCGAGACTGAAACACTGGGGGGGACTGAGCTTTTGCTGTTGTTCTGTTCCTTTCTTGAAGAAAGATTAAAAGAAATTGGTTCAAGAGACTTTTAAATGATCTGTTTTGTGCCCATTTTAATGAATCAGTTCTTTTGGCCGCTTAGGATCACATGTGAACATGTGTGACCAACACTTACACATGTGCTTAACAATCATTAATAATCTTTGACTGCTTTTTCATTGCACAAAGATCCTTCACTCAACATGATGTGAAATGTTCAGTGCTTCTGTTTCACAGTAGAATATTTAGATTATTTCAACATGAAGGAAATAAAGACATAAAAAGAGCTTTGTTCATCAGCTATGAACTGACAATCTTACAACATCTTATTTTCAATTTCACATTTTTTAAAACTCTGGTGTAATGCATAATCTCAGTCTTTCAGGTTTTTTCTTTACATCAGGCTTTTCATGCTGACAGTTTCTGTTTAATTGTTTTTACATCTTTCAGTTTCAGCTCTTTTTACTGTTTCTTTGTGTTGTACACTAAGGTTAGAGCAGCACAATAAATAAATCACACAGACACAGAGATTACTATTTGTGTTTGCATGCCTCCGACGGCCAGCCAGGTTGTAGATTATATTTATTCCCAAACAGGAATGACCTTTAGACGTGTATGGATGTAAGCATCATCATCTCATTAAATTATCCTTTTGAATATTTATTGAGTGTAAACCCTCCAAAGAGCATTCTTTCACCACCAAAATTTGATCACCTCATCTCGATATAATATGAAAAATATACTAAAATATTATACTTTGTGAAAATAAAGGAAAATAGGTAGTTATTTACAAATGTATTATTTAACCCGTCCTGCAGCACAAGGCTGTACGATGTTTTCATTTTTTTGAAGAAACTCAGATATGTTATATGTTTCTAAAATATTATTTTGTTTTAACTTAATGATAAAAACATTACAGTTGACAGCTCAATGTTTATTTCATTTCATTTATTTCACTTTTATCTTAACACATTTTAGTGACAAGTATTTGATTTTTTTAGTTCAACCAAAAGGAAAAAAATACTTTTATTCCTTACATTTATTTTTAAAGAGACTCATTTCAGGCATCTTTAGCCTGTTTTGCAGGATCTTCTCCAGGTCCTCCAAGGACATCTCCTTCACATCATGGCCATCTTGTGTGTTTTTTTTCACAATGTCATCTTTACTGTTGGGATCATTTCTTCCCACTGCAGCATAAGTAGGAAAGTAATTCTGGTCAGGTCCAGCTGTGAACGTTGGGCAGCAGTAAGCAGTCCAAAAGTACTCAGGAACAGTCACCCTGTTGTTGATCTTGGGTTCATCTTTCTCATAAGGCATGACTCCAGTGATAACATACATTTTTGATGTGCAGACTTTAAATCTCTCTGCCATCTCATCTTCCAGATTGTTCCAGGGGCCGTTATTGAACTTTTCCATTTGAGGAGCAATATTTGTCAGGGTGAATGTAGCCTCTTTGTCTTCTTCTGTCTGTTGGTGACCACTGGGGGCGAGGTGGCCTCTGGTATAACCAGAGTGTTTATAGTCTTCATTGACTGCCTGGCTGTTCTTCACATTTTGGTCAGGATGTTTTTGGTACTCCATTCCTGTGTTGACTTTGTCTGATACCAGCTGAATGACAACAAAGACAGACTTTTTATTTCTTTAGAAGCTACAAAGAGTATTTATCATTCTTCATACTGTGTGTGCAAATTGTGTTTCAGTGTGAGTTTGTGGGAATGTGTAACACTGAGAGCGTACTGTCATACTGCAGTCATGTCATTTTAAAATGTGAGAGAGCAAATAAAATCCTACAGCCTTTTTTAACCATCGTTTTATTAAAGATCATCTAATTTTGTGTATGTTTTCTTCTTTATCCTGTCCTGTTATTTATTCAGTTATTTTTGTGTTATTTAAGTTATTACATTATATGTGGTATAGTATGACAATATCTAAGGCAGGACAGGCAGGAGGAAAATAGCTGCTTTAAATGTGTTGCATATTCTTACAGGTGATGGAGAACAATGTGGCAGTAAAATGCAGAGAATACACACTTCAACAAACAGTTAAAATCCAAACAGAGCGACTCTTTCACACTGTAACTATTGTTCTTCATCCTCTCTAAGAAAACCATTTTTAAAATACACCGTATCAGACAATGTTCTTAAAAGAGAGCAGTTCAAATACATGACTGTCTTTGAACATCACACAGTGATATTTTACACAGCTTACCCGTGGTTCAATCATCCAGTTTGTATTTTTGGGCCTAGGTCCATCTCCAGGACTGAGTATATACGCAGAGAACAATGGTATACGACGGTTTCTGTCATACAGGGTGGCAAAGTGGTATTGATTTTCATAGTGCTGACATAATGCCTGGTAGTCTCCACTGATGCCCTGTGGTATCGTTTCTGCGTAGAAAAATTCAATGCATGGTTTAAAGTCAGTAGTGATCTCTCCATAGAAGACAACACTGATAAACCTTAACAGTGATGAAAAAAAATAAGTTATCCACATCCTTCCTTTGAGACAGCTCTCACAGCAAAGTAGAAGGTAGACTGAACCTTTTTCCTGAAAGTGAGGGTTGGAGTTAAATACTGTCAGCCTCTGGGTGGTGGCAGTGATGGTGGCTGGTACTAATGCAGATAGATAACCACACACAGGCTGCTGTTTAACAAAGGACAGGGCACTTGATTATCCAAAGTTTTTATCCTATAGTGTCTTTAAATTTATGACAGTGTCATGTGTAAGCATTGTAACATAATGTTTTACATACAATCTTAAAGAATATGCAAACCATTTTAACTGTATGCCCAGCGAACTAGTACTGACCACTGACACATAGTTGCACCTGGTTGCAACTGAATGGAGAAAGCATTCAGACTTTTGAAACACACACGCATAAATATATATAAACAACATTTTTTTCTATCTGGCTGCTTATTGTATTATGCAAATCATATCTGCTGAATAAGAAAATGAACTAATAAAATACATGCTGATTTTACATAAACCTAAACTCAGGTGACAGTGTGGTGACCTGCGCCTATTCAAACGTTTTCTTATTTGCATGCACACGACCTGAGTGAGTGAATGAGTGTGTATGGGGCCCCATACTCAGCTGAAAACAAACGGAGACAGAGCCTTCTGTTCAGTGGCCTCCAGACTCTAAAACTTTTCTCTCTTCCTTTTGATTTGAGACTCTGTGATCTCTTAAAAAAAAAAAAAAGAGTTAAAAACAAATGTTTTAAATCTGCTTTCTATTAATTTTTCTTGGTTTTTTTTTTCATTGTTGGGTCTTGTGAAGCACTTTGTGATTTTATATCTTGAAAGTTGCTATATAAATAAAATTTTACTTACTTACTTACTTAATATATACAGTCTACTATACAGTTTAAAGTGTCATATCAGGTAAAAAGCACCTAAAGAAGAAACTAATGGAAAAGACAGCAATTTCTTAACCCTGAGATGTATTTTTTATTTTTCTATAGTTAATTTTTCAAATTTTTAAGTTTTAATGAACGCCTTCTGTTTCTATACATAAGTTATTCAGTTCATTATTTTATAAAAAATTATTTTACAATAAATGGTTACTTGTTTACTGCTATAGTTTAGGACACTGACATAGTCTCTGGTATAGTGCGTACACTGTTCACTGTTATAGTCTGCTCAGAGCGCTACGCTTCCACTGCTGTAGATATACTCATAGGACTCTGTAGATCTGTTACCACACACCAGCACATCTGTATATATTTAGCAAATCTGTATATTTGTTCATAGTACATCTGTATATCTGCCCATCTGTATAGCAATATAGAACATCTGTATGCTATACAGATCACCTGTATATCTGTACAGATGTACAGTACATCTGTACATTTGCCTGTAGTTCATTTGTATATTTGGTCTCTCTGTACATAATCTGTTCATAACTATTGCCCCATTTATACTACTCTTATCTGTATTAATCAGTATATCCATACATTTGCCCGTAGTACATCTGTATATTTGCTTAACTAAACTGTATAATTGCTCTTTTTGCACTTCTGATTAGATGCAAACTATATTTCGTTACACTGTATTTATACATGTGTAATGACAATAAAGTTGAATCCTAATCCTAAAGATACCCCACATAAACAAATTCAACTTATGTGTTGTTTGTTCCACCATTAATGATCATGATTGATTACACTGATGACACTGAACGCTAATGATGAGGTTATGAGGTTTAATATGATTTTTATCTAAAACCTGTTTTTTTTTTTCTTTTTACTTGAGCAAAAGAAATTTGTTTTCATCCATGTCAGTCTTATAACAACGTCATGGGGTTGAAAAATGTTATTAAAATCAAATCATCATGAGAAAAGAACGCCTTTAAAGTTCATCCAGCAAACACAAAGGACTGATCATCCTACTGAGTGTAGTCAGCTGCTTTGCCTTATGACAGATAAATAGACAAAGAAGCCAGTTGAAAAATGACACTTCGGGTAGATATGTGAATGGAAAAACTGAAAACTTCTTATCTACTTTTGACCACATTTGCCTGTGAACTCACAGTAGACACAGTATCTACTCAGTAAGAAAATGAACTGATTAAATGCTGCTCATGCATGGCTGGAGGCTGAGGTCAGTTTAAAGTGATGTCACTACAGAGATATTTCCATCACACATCCTGATGCTCTCTAAGAACTGATGAGGCAGCTTAAAGTTTCAGTCAAAAACAAGACTTTAATTTAGGAGGACGGTTTGAAGCACCCGGGCTGGATACAGCAGCTGTGAAAGGAAGAAGAATTTGTGATCATTATCAGCTGGAAATTAAACTGTGTGTTGGAACTTCATGTGAAGCTGTCTGTTCTTTTCTTTCCTGTCCTCATATGTGTCCAGTTCGGCCTCATATGTGTCATGGCTTACTTGCTGTACGGTCAACAAATATGCATCATCAGGGTCACATTTGTGGAGGGTGGTGTCATTTAGTGAACTGACCATTAAACATGATATGTGTTAATATTATAATAATACAGTAAATTCAACACGGTAGTGTGTGTTTTGTTCGGATTAGGAAAGCTTCAGGGATCTCTGTGGTTATTAAAGAAACCTTGCTCACTGTGGTGTATAGTGTATTGTGTATATCAGCTAATCTGTCAGACTTCAGCATTATCCAGTTTATTTTTAAAGCCCTGCTAATAACACAACTTAATCTGTAAACAAGTTAAAGATTACACTCACCAACAACTTTACAGTCTTAGGCACCCCCGATCAACTGCTCATTAATGCAAATATCTATCACATGGCAACAACTCAGTGTATTTAGGCATGTGGACATGGTCAAGGCAACCTGCTGAAACTCATTCAAGCATCAGAATGGGGATGAAAGGTGATTGAACTTTGAACATGTTTGTTGGTGCCAGGCAAACTGATCGGACCTCATAGGGTTTTCAAATACAACCATCTCCAGGATTTACAGAGAATGATGCTGTCAGCTAAGAACAGGAAACTATTCACACAGGCTCACTGAAACTGGACGGCTGAATGTTGCCTGGTCTGATGAGTCGTTATTTCTGGGGCGACACTCATATGGTAGCAATATGATGTAAACAAGGTGAAGGCATGGATCCATCCTGCCTTGTATCCACAGCTCTGGCTGCAGGTGGTGGTGATGGTGTGGGGAATATTTTCTTGGCACATTTTTTATGAACTGAGCATCATTTAAATATCACAGCCTACTTGAGTATTGTTGCTGCCCATCTCCATCCCAGTATGGCCACACTGCACCCATCTTCTGATGACTGCTTCCACCAAGATAACGCACCATGTCAAAAAACTCAAATAATCTCAAAGTAGTTTCTCAAACATGACAATGAGTTGACTGTTATTAACCCCGATTCTTTTGTCTCACAGTGTGTGGGCTTGAAATCTCCAGCAAATACAGTCCCAACTCAGCTGTTTCTTCTTCTCTGTTTCTTCTCTGTTGATCTTTCAGTCTTTTCTTGTAGGTCAACTCCCAGCATGGCAAATATCATGTCCAGTGCCTTCAAACAGTCATGTCACTTGTCAGGTTTCCAGCTTGAGATTCAAAGCTCATGTTCCATCAGTGGTATTCATACATGCTGCTGCTTGACCCTTCAGTGTTATAGGTCAGTTGCACTGACTTTTGCCTGCTGTTAACTCTTTAAGTCCACGGTGTTCTGTCTGTCTTCTGTCTTCATCAGGAGAATGACTGTCCTTTAAGCTTCTTCTCAGGATGGGGACAGAATGAGAGGTCAAGCTATAAAATTTTAAGCCAAAGCCTGGCCTGTTTCTTATCCAATTCTGTTAATCTATCCTTTTGCCGCTGCACTCATGTTTTGAGGTTGAGAAGACTCCACCTGTATTGACACACTAAAACATGTAATTGATCTCATTTTTCATTACTTTTTCTTAAGACGTTCAGTCTCTAATTCCTCTGTTTTCATGTTGCAACGTCTCTCACCAGCTCACAAGCTATAATCAGACTTCCTGTTTGACGCACACACACACACTCTCTCCTCTCAGACTTCCTCTTTTTCCCGCACTCTGCTATGAACCTACGTAGTGTTATTATTACTTATTTATTATTTGGTACAAATCACACAGAATCACTCAAATCCAGTACTCACATCATTCACACACTTAGAATCACTCAAAATACGCTTTGCTAAGAGTATTTTTTTCAAACCTGCTTTTAAAATCAGAAAGAGGAAGTAGACTGCAGCCAGTAACTGCGTATGTCCTCTTAAAAGGGAAGAGAAATAAACACATATGGGACAATTCTCCCCAAATTAGACAAAATATGACCATAAATGTCCTTTTCTGAGTCATGTTCTTGTCTACATGCAACTCTTGGCCTCCAGGGCATAAAACTTTGGACTTATAACCGTGATATAAGTCCTCACAGCGCACCAAGCACGGAGAAAACTCACTCTCAGTGCTTCAAAATTCTCACAAGATTCAAAAACGGGTTCTGTCATTTATCTGCCCAAGAACTTCATCAAATGGACCTCTATGGGTCCAGTAATCTTCAGCACATGTATATCACTGCAGCCAGTGATGATTTAAAAACAGTTTCTTGTCTCAGTGCACCCAGCATTAACTTATCAGATGGACCGCAGCCGATCCATCAATATCAACACAATTGTGTATCCCCATGTACACAACTGATTCTTCACTTGTGTCACAGCACATCTAGTAATATCTTCAGAATTACTTCAACATGGTAAACATTGATTTTCCTTTAAAATCAATTTACCATTAGAACTCAAAATCACAACTGACTCGATTCTCTGAAATCCTGAGTCACTTAGACACCTTGCCCAGTTCTAGGTGCCCTTCTCATCAGACTTCCACATCCGGAATTACTCTTTTTACTCACAAATAAGTGTCTCCCAAAATGATCCTGTCGATCATTGCCTATTTTTAAAACCAAGCCCACAACTCTTGGCAGGTGCCACCTGCAGTATGCCCACGCCGGAGCCCCCCTCCAACGTCTCAGAGGGGTAGGAGGTTCTTCAACCCCATGAGTTTGACACTTATTAAACCATAAACTGACCAATAACCTATGATCCTGTGTTATCCTAAACACACATTGGTCTCTTTTCTCTTTTACCATAAAATACCATATGACCTTTAACTCAGTACTGTCATTCTCAAGGTTTCATTATCCTTACTTCAAAGCTTCTCATTGCTTCAAAGCTTCTTATTACTTCAAAGTTTCTCCAAGTTTCATTATCATTACTTCAAAGCCTTACTTTATTCTCAAGAATTTAGTTTTACCACTACTGAGCCAATTTAATAGTTAAGATCATCACTCAGCGAACAGATAATTTAGAATTCAGCCAATCTGCACAAATTTGCTTTTTGAACAGGTTTGTGCCTACCTTTAAATCTCTTTAGACCGGTCTTCTGTTCGCCTCATATCAGATCCAACCTTCGGCCACATTTGTTCTCTCTGTCACACGAAGAACAGGACGGAAACACCAAATATTAACCCCGATTCTTTTGTCCCCGTGATAGAACAGAGAAAATCGACTCATACTGTGTTAAAACATTTATATTTCTCTTTATTCAATCATCTTCCGGAAGAGAGAGACCCCTGCACAGCCCAAACGCCAGTTGCAGGATCTCTAACATTTTTAGCTCCACATGTGTCTTATATGGTGTTATTTCTGTACTTTACACGTCACACAGTTTCAAACATTGCTTATATGGCAAAGTTCCTCTTTTCTGTGTCTTATCTATTAATATGCCTGTGCACTAAAGCTTCCTGTTTTTCAGTCTGGCTGAGCACTTAGTTTGTGAGTCAAAAGTGGCCTTGCTCTACAAGCCTTCATTATTAAAGTACATAAAACAATCTAATGAGCAGATACACATTAAAATATCTCTCTATTTCTTAACACTGTACTCACATGGACTCCACAGTCACCAGATCTCAGTACAATAGAGCACCTTTATGATGTGGTAAAATGGAGATTCACATCAGAGTTGTGCAGCTGACAAACCTGAAACAACTCTGTGACACCATCATGTCAATATGGACCAAAATCTCTGTTTCCAGCACTGCACCAGACAAATGGAGCTACAACTTGATTGAAACTGAAAACTAAATAATTTTGAGTAAAACCAGTAAACTCTGTATCAGGTAGGAAAGAAAAACACCCACACTCTCCACAGGTCCTGCTGTTTGTTTTCTCCTATTTACTGGATTTTATGATCAGTAATTTTTTGTTGTTTCTTTGTTTCTAGAAGCTTTAGAAATATTTCCTTTGTTACTGATTTGCTAGGCAATAAAAAACTGGCCATACGAGACAATCGAATAAAAAGTTATTTAAACTAAAATACTGTTTTGAAACAATTTACCTCACGCTCCATGGATGAAATATTCCCAATAAAGACATAATCCACACTAAACAACATCAGCAGACAACAAGCTGTTGTGGCATCACGTGACTTTGACATTTACTTTTATTTTTGAGATGTTTTACAATCAAATCTGTTACATACAATATAGACTTGGTGGGTGTGATTTTTGTTTGTTTTTTTATCCTCTGGACAATGAAAATCCTTCTACCCCTGGTATAACAAAATAATTAGTGGAAGGAGATTCACATTCTTCAAGACCTGATATTGCTGTTGATCATACAGGCGACGGTTGTTGTGATTTGGTGGTATATCAAAAACATTGAAATTACTTATTATTATTTTGTTTAAGAAACATTCTGATAAAGAAACAATGCAAAAAAACAAAAAACAAAATTAACACAATCAGAAAAATACATTTTCAGTTTTTATTTAGTCAATTATTGCTAAAAACCAGGAACTTTCTGATCATCTCAAATATCAGAAGTCAGTCACAAGTCAAGAAAAGATTTAAAAATAATCTTTAGTATTTTTAGAGAAATGAAGCTTTAAAAACTGAGTTTTATTGTATAAACTGTCTTTGCCATCTTCTAACAATGAACTGATGGCTGATCACTTTTCACATCATTTTTTACTAGTCTACTACTTTTAACATGAAAAAATATAAAACAAAGACATTTTACCTTCAAGTGAGTATCTTGGTTTATGGAGCGTCTTTACTTTTTGTTCCATAAGATAATTATTTTATGACTTTTATCATTTTTAACTTAAAATCTCACAGATTTCAGCGCTACCACCATATACACCGAGCCCAACCAGGAGTAGGCACGTAGTCCTGACTCTGTGGAGGAGAGTCATGGTTCGAGTGCTTTCAGAGACGCTGTAGAAGGACAGATAAGTGTAACTATTAAAATGATTCAGGAACACTCCAATTCTCGAGGACTGTGGACCTTTAATGAAAGTGCTGCTGTTGCCTTTTCTAAATTCATAACCACCACTGAAGCACTCCAGCGCCCATGAACTGTTATTGTTTCCAAAAAGACTCTCTCTTCCTGATCTGCTTATGTTTTTTTCAGCTAATGCTATAAAGACATCATCCCCGCTCCACTCCACCTCCCAGTAACAAGGTTCTGTGAAAATCTCTCTGCTCAACACCTGAGGCCAGTCAGTGAATCTGTCAGTGTGATCATACTTGGCTGTTTGAGTATGACTATATTTTGCTTTTAAGCCAGGCCCAAGCACAACACGCTGGTGTGCTGTGTTTGGGTTGAATTTGATTTCACATTTATATTTTAAGAATTCAGCTCTGGTCTTGGGCTCTGACTCAAAGTTTGAAACATTACCCTGAGTTTCTTTCACAGCAGTTATGGTCCATTCAACATTGTCCTGCAGTTTCTCTCTGGTCTCTGACACAGCTGCTGCCACATGCTCGGTGTAGCTCTCAGGATGAATATTGATGCTGGCTGAGTCTGGAGCTTCACTGAGACATGACAGCAAGGTGTAGTTGTGTAGAAACTGGGTGGGGTCCTCTGTGTGAGAGAGCTGCTCCAGCTCAGCTTTTCTCCTCCTCAGCTCAGAGATCTCCTGCTGCAGGACCTTCAAGCTTTTCTCTTTCTCTTTAATTTTCCTCTCGATGTTCTGCTGTCTCTCTTTGAGCTCTCTCTGCTTCTCACTCATCTCTGCTGCAGCTGAAACTGTGTCGTGGCCTTTATGTTGATCCATTGTGCAAAGAATGCAGATACACTGCTGATCAGTGCGGCAGAAGATCTTCATCACCTCATTGTGGTGAGAGCACATGATCTCCTGGAGCTTCTGGGAGGGGTCCACCAGCTTGTGTTTCTTAAAGGCGGAGGATTCATAGTGAGGCTGGAGGTGCTGCTCACAGTAAGAGACCAGACACTGCAGACAGGACTTGACAGCTTTCAGCTTTGTCTCAGTGCAGAAATCACAGCTCACATCTTCATGTTCAGCGTGACAGAGATCAGCTTTAGCAGCTTGGAGTCCAGTCTTCTTTGTTTCCTCCACTAAATCTGCTATCACGGTGTTTCTCACCAGAGCAGGCCTCGGTGTGAAGGTCTGTCTGCACTGAGGACAGCTGTGGGTTTCCTTCTGATCCTCTTCATCCCAGTAGCTTTTAATACACATCATACAGTAGCTGTGTCCACAGGGAATAGTCACCGGATCCTTCAGGAGATCCAAACAGATCGAGCAGCAGAGTTTGTCTCGGTTCACCTGGTTTTCTCGCTGCGCCATTTCCGGGACGCTAAATGTAATTTAGCTCGTTGTCCCCTCAATAATCCAAATCGTTTCAAACAGTCAACGTCGGTTGGAATAACACAGGAAAGCTTTATTCCTTTATTCTGCGAGGATAATAAGCAGGTCAAACTCACAAGTCTTCTTGCTGGATGATATAAAACTGGAGAAGTTTGACTGTCTGGAAATCTGAAAGTTAGTTTAAGTAATCCAGCGAGGGTTGGTCTCTTAAAGCAACAGCGCGTGGTTAACACAAAGGTACAAAGGCCTTTTTACGCCGAGGAAGCGCAAAGTTCCTCGTCTTTATGTGAGCATGAAGAAGGTACAGAAGAAAAGAAAAATAGAAGTATATCACGTTATAACGTGAAAAGTTTATTGTTCTAACAAGATACTTTTCACGTTTGAACAACATAATATCACGTTATTACAATATACATAATTATCACGTTCATACAATATAAATATTATATTGTACGAACGTGATAATTATCTTGTTTGAACAATAACGTTTTCACGTTATAACATATCTTTTATTGTTCGAGCATGATATATTGCCGTAACACAGTGAAGTGGGTGACAGTGCAGATCAGAGTGCGAGAAAATGGCTCGTTTATTGGAATTAATTAAGTTCTTTTAATGCTTGGATTGAGGCATGGGGAGATTTTGCTGTTATTGGGCAGTTTGGACAGTATTGTGATAAGCATGTGGACACTTAGAAGAAACCTAAAACGCATGGGACTGTACAGGAGAAAGAATGAGTCCGATTGAGGTAGCAGGATTTCTTATTGATCAACTGGAGGAACACGGGAGGCTCCATGGATACAAACTACACCACCTGAACTGCATTCAGGCAGGTTATGTTGTCACGCAGAGTACTGTGAGACATTTACTTGTCGTGTTATTCAATTATACGCGGGTCCACTGTACGATTCATAACCACCTTTATTTTCTTGTTCTTGCTCTGCCCCCACATAACATAACATTCTATACAGAAACACACCGGTCTCGCCCTCTAGCTGCCATCAGCCTAACTACACTGACCGGCTGCATTAACATCTACTGTACAATGCAATTACACCACATCTCCCCTTTCTAGAATCAATGGGTAGACTACCATTGACTCACCAGACCTTAGAGGGTTATTCTGCCTCTGTGGCTGGAAGGTCTGGTCCTGCGCTTACCTGTAAGGAATACTATATAATGAAAATCTTAACTCTAATTAACCCGTTAAGTAACACACATTCTTACATGCTAACTTGTCACACCCCCTGCATTTCCCAACTTCTGAACATGCATATTTGAAAATGACAACCTTTTAGCTTTTACACTTTTACCCATATTGTGCAAACAATACTACGAAAGAGGGGTATTCTTATATAAAACAGTCCTTTCCATCTTATCCGTTATAAGTCCAATCTGGTTGGTCTCACAACCACTCTTCCGGATCTGGTTCTGGGTGTAGATGGAAGCTCTGGAGAAACTGTCTCTGGCATTTCCGTGGAGCACTGCTCCCCGGCTTCTGCAGATTCTGGCTCCCCATTATTGCTCTCAGTTTGGTCTGGAGAGTGTTTCATGGGAACAAGATGCCGACGATTCCGCCTAATTGTCCCACGAGGTCCCTCCACGAGATATGATCGTGGTGTGGAGTGGCTGCCAATAACGGTGCCGCTGGCTCTCTGGTCTGTTATCCACACTTCTTGGCCTGGAGTGAGCCTGTCGAGGCTGCGTGCGCGATGACGAAGGTTATATGACTGTGCCTCTTTAGTCCTCCTCTCCTTTTCCCTCCGGGTGACAGCCACACTATCAGGAAGTGCGGGGTCTAGCAGAGATGGCAGTATTGGCACTGTGGTGCGAAGCCGTCTCCCCATCAAGAGTTGGGCTGGACTATAGCCATTCTGCAGTGGGGTGGCTCTGTAAGCGAGCAGAGCCAAGTGTGGATCAACAGCTTTCTGCAATAGATTCTTGACAGTCTTAACTGCTCGTTCGGCTTCGCCATTGCTTTGGGGATATTTCGGGCTGCTTGTAATGTGACAGAAGCCATACACTTTTGCAAATGTCTCAAAAGCCGCCCCTGAAAACTGTGGCCCATTATCTGTTACCAGCTGCTCGGGGATCCCATGTCGTGCAAAAATCCCTTTGAGATGATGGATCGCGTCCTCTGATCTTGAAGGTGTGAGAGGGGCAATCTCAACAAATCTTGAGGCATAATCCACAACAAGAAGGTAGGTTTTCCCTCTCAGCATAAACAGATCGGCTCCTAGCTTTTGCCACGGCCGCCCCGGATACTGTGATGGCATCAGCGGTTCTGTGTGGTTTTCTCTCACTTGGCAACATGTCCGACAGTTAAGGACAAGCTCATTTATCTGCTGGCTTAGCCCTGGCTACCAAACCGACTGTCGTGCTCGCTGTCTGCACTTAACCACTCCCTGGTGACCTTCGTGTAGTCTGGTGAGCACATCATTTCTCATAGTTGCAGGTATAACCAACCTGTCCCCTTTGATTAGCAGACCATCATGTACGGTGAGGAACGCCCTTTCTGCCCAGTACAGTCTTAGCGCTGGTTCGCTGTTGAAATGTGTGGGCCATCCTTCCTCACACAGCTGCATCACGCGAGCACATACGCTGTCCCCCTTCAGCTCTTCTCTCAGCTGCTCCAAGAAATTGTTGCTAGCTGGCAGATTGTCCATCAACATGTCCACGTAAATATTTGTGCTCTCCAACAACTCCTTGTCTTGAAGTGTTTCTTTTGCTTTCACTGGAGATCGTGAGAGCGTGTCAGCTGTCCACAGGTGTTTGCCTGGTACATGCGAAATCGAGTAGGAATATCGCATGAGGCGCATCCTAAAGCGTTGAATTCTGGGAGGGAGCGCATCCAGAGATTGTGCCCCCAGCAGACTTAGCAGCGGCTTATGGTCTGTCTCCATTTGAAAGTGTTTGCCAATAAGAAAGTTGCGGAACCGCTCACAAGCCCAGGTCAGCCCTAAAGCCTCCTTTTCAACCTGAGCGTATCTCTGTTCTGTTGCAGTGAGGGAGCGTGACGCGTAGGCAACGGGTCTCCACTCCTCATCCCATCTTTGAAGCAACACACCCCCTAAGCCATACGATGATGCGTCCGCTGACACCTTGCAGTCACGGCTTGGGTCATACATGGCCAACACTGGCGGTGATGTGAGCGCATCTTTCAGGTTCTGAAATGCTCTAGCCTGGTCAATGTCCCATCTCCAGCAGTTTTTCTTAGACAGTAAGTCTCTTAGAGGTTTGTCCTTCTCTGCGAGCTGTGGGATAAACTTTCCAAGCTGGTTAACCATTCCCAGAAAGCTCCTTAACTCACTCACACTTTGTGGCTCCTTCATCTCCCTCACAGCCTGGGTCTTGCTTGGGTCAGGGCTGATACCGCTGGCTGAGAGAACATGCCCTAAAAACGTCACCTGCTGTTTCGCGATGTCGCACTTGTTAATGTTTAGGGTGATGCCAGCTTTTTGGATCCTGCCCAGCACAGCGTGTAGGCGAGAGTCATGCTCTTCCTGCGTTCTGCCCCAGACCAGCACATCGTCCATGTGGCAAACCACCCCTTCCATACCATCTGTGACCTCTGTGACCATCCTGTTCTGGAAATGCTCCGGTGCTGAAGCAATCCCGAAGGGCAGTCTCTTGAAGTAATAACGCCCAAACGGTGTGATGAAAGTGGTGTATTTGGCTGAGTTTTCCGTCAGAGGTATCTGCCAAAACCCCATGTTAGCGTCCAGCTTGCTGAATATGCTGGCACCAGCCAATCTGCCCAATGTTTCCTCCACCGATGGCAGTATGTACTTCTCTCGACACACAGACTCATTGAGGTGTGTAAGGTCGACACATATGCGTACATCTTCTGTCTTCTTCGGTACCACCACCATGCCTGAGCACCAATCAGTTGGCTCCTCAATCCTGCTGATCACCCCTAGTTCTTCCATACGGGCCAGCTCCTGCTTAACTTTGTCCATCAGAGGCAACGGGATTCTCCGTGGCGTCTTCAAGGAAAAAGGTTGAGCTCCAGGTTTCAGTTTGATGTCGTACGGCTGACGTACTTCACCGAGACCACTGCACAGCTTTGGGTAGCACTTTTTAAGCGTCTCTATAGTTATGCTCTCCAGACGAGCCACAAGCTCCAGCTTGCTAATAGCAGGTCTCCCCAGCAAAGCAGTGTGCAGGTGTCTGATGACAAAGACATCCTCAAGTATTTCTTTGTCTCCCTTCCTCAGTGCAAGCTCACTGACACCAACAACATCCAAATGACTCCTCCCGGGACCCAGCAGAGCCTTGGTTGATTTGTGGAGACTGGGGGGGTGGTTGTGTCTGTAGAGCTCCTTAAACACCTTAAGGGGTAGGACTGTCACATCGGCCCCTGTATCAATTTTAAATGACACGTTTTTGTTGTTTATGCTTAAGTCGACAGTCCACGGCTCACCCTCACACTTAACACTGCCCAGGAACAAACCATGTTCATCCTCTTCAACCTCATGCACTGTTTTTGGTGCCCTGCATACACGCCTGTAATGTCCTTTTTTTCCACATGCATGGCATTTCACTTCATTCGCTGGACAATCCTGCTTTGAATGGGATGGAGCGCCACCACATTTCTGACAGGTTGGCCCTTTTCTGCCGTCTTCTCGGAATCCACGTGTTTTAGCTTGACGACTATCAGTCTGGAGCAGTTTGGTTCTAACAGGCTTACGACTGATTTTATGCACTCTATCTACTGACTTAGCATCGCTAGCCTCACCTCTAGAGTCACCTCGCAAGGAGGATTGTTGTCGCTTTACCTCTTCACTTTGCCTCGCCATGTTGATAGCCCTCTGCAAAGTCAAATCTGGGTCAAGCTGCATGCGTTCTGACAGCCGTTTGTCCGTGAGACCGACAACGAGCCTATCACGTATCAGCTCATCATGTAGCACTCCATAGTTGCAATGTTCTGCTAGCGCATACAGTGCTGTCACAAAAGCATCCACTGTCTCATTGTCTCCCTGTCGGCGCATATTGAATTTGGCGCGCTCATAGATCACATTTTTCTTCACAATGAAAAAAGCCTGGAAACCATCACGTACCCCCTCGTACGTCGTCTTTTGCTCCGCTGTTAAACTCAGACCGCGAAGCACATCGTCCGCCTCGTCTCCCATGCAGTAAATCAACGTGTTGACTTGGTTTTCCTCCGAGCTGACGTTCAAATTACTGGCGAGACGGAATCTCTCGAACCTCCGTATCCATTTGGACCACTCCTGCGGTTTTGAAAAGTCGAAGGATTCCGGTGGCTGGATGCTGAATGTCGCGCTCGGCCCCGCCGGTGCTCTCTGTGCAGTCTCATCCGCCATATTCTCCCCTCGTTTTTCCGCGAGCTCCGCCAGACACAGGTTCGTTCAGTCGAGGTTATATGGATCAGCACAGGACTTCTGACACCATGTCGTGTTATTCAATTATACGCGGGTCCACTGTACGATTCATAACCACCTTTATTTTCCTGTTCTTGCTCTGCCCCCACATAACATAACATTCTATACAGAAACACACCGGTCTCGCCCTCTAGCTGCCATCAGCCTAACTACACTGACCGGCTGCATTAACATCTACTGTACAATGCAATTACACCACATTACTGAAATATCTTGGCCCTTACGGTGTTGAGCAACGATGCAGAAATCGCCTAATGTATGTAACACGTATGTAAATCCTGGACCAAATTTTATGTGGCATATTGACTCCTATGTCAAACTGAAGCCTTTTGGAATCTGTATAAATGGAGCTATTGATGGCTTTTCAAGAGTTATGATTTGGCTTCATGCTTATTCACCTGCTAGGCTTCGCTCTGATTTGGGAACAGAAAATGTCATAATGGCGGAGATGCAATGATTCTTGTGATTGACTATGGATCAGAACGTCAGAAACTGTTTTATTACTGGGTCCAGCAATCACAATCAGCGTATTGAAGGCTGGTGGGCCTTTCTGAGACGACATCATGCTCAGCACTGGATAAATTGTCTCCAGGAACTAAAAGACAATGACTGCAGCTCATATTGTTTACGTGCCTGAACGTCATCGAGGTATGTAACCATGTTTATATTCTTTGAATGAGTCATTGTGTGTGTGTGTGTGTGTGTGTGTGTGTGTGTGTGTGTGTGTGTGTGTGTGTGTGTGTGTGTGTGTGTGTGTTAGAGAGAAAGAGAGACACGGAGAAAGAATAAAAAGTTTGCTTTAACACCCATCATGCACGTAAACCATCCCTATTATCACTGTGTTCAGGATATGAAAAAATGCATATTTCACTGTCAGAAACATAAAATCACACTGTCTAAAACAATTCACGTTTAATAAAACTTTAACTTTTCATAAACTCTGTTTTTCTGACTGTCACTGTGTAGTGCTTTTGGGTAACATGTTGAGCCAAGAGAAATGTGTTCTTTTACTGATATGAGATTTTTAAATTTTTAATATTTAACAGGAAGAACTCCAGCAAGTTGCACATATGTGGAACACCCACATAATACGCAGAAGAAGAAATGCAGTTGCTCCAAGTGGATGTCCGATTCTCATGTACACCATCCCTCATCTCTTTGGAGGACAGGATCATTTGAAAGAGGCAGTGGATGCTTGTAAGCAAGAATGCCAACAGAGAGGACCTTATACCTGTGATGAAACCGTTTTCAGCTTGTGTTGCCGTATAATGTCAGAGAACCTCTTACTTCCACCAAGCACAGCAGATGAATCCATTGAACTGTATCTCTTCCTGAGAGCCTATATACTGAAGGACTTATAAACCTAAATATAATTGGGCTTTGGGAATTTTTACGGACATATTTTTTGGTACAATGTTTTATTTGTGCTATAAACAATAGAAAAGACAATTATTATTATTTTGTTTGGATTTTCAGTTCAAGATAGTAGTATTAAATTCAGTTCTTTTGAATTATTTTGGCGGCAGAAAAAGACTGGACTCAGAGTGGTCAAAGCTCAAAAAATGATCTTTATTTTCCATTTCTGGAAACGGATGCTTGAACACACGAAGACTACTGCATTCAGCCAGCATGGTTATATTTCTGCAGCACGTCACATACACACACTCAGTTAGTTCCTCTTTCTTTTTGTGTCTGATTTCCTGTACAGCTCTGCACTAAACTTCCCCTTTCTAAAGTCTGTTGCCAGGGCGACCTGTCACCCTCTGACCTAGTTTTTGTCTCATCTGGGCTTGGTTTCTAAAGGCATCTCTTATTAAAATACATAAAACAATATAATCAGAAAATAAGCACTAAGAATATATATTTATTTCGTAATATACCCCCTTTTTAACTAATTTTATTAGTTAACCTAATTAACTGACTCCCTCAATAACTATTGTGAACTAAAAACAGATATGATTAGCTTTTTCTGGTAAAAGGTCCTACATCACTTTTGTCACTCTTTGGAAACAGCCTCTATAGAGTTAACCTGTTTCCTCTTTCAAAAATTTACTCCTGCTTTCTCAGTCTTTGTTAATGCTTCTTGTCCCTTCTACCCTGGATAATCATTTTTCCTTGATTCATTTTTGATTATTCTGTTTAATACATTCCATATGCCTCTTGTGTTATCTTTATTCTGTTCTAACCTTTTATTAAAATATTCTCTTTTACAGGTTCTCATTATATTTGTCAATTTATTTTTATAGGTTTTATACCTTCTTTCAGTTTCTATGGTTCTCTTTTTTATGAATTCTCGATACAGGGTATTCTTTTTTTTTTTTGCTGGCATTTTGTAGTCCTTTAGTCATCATGGTCTTCCGGCATAGTTGTGTTTCCTATTAATTTCAATTACTGGACAGTTTTTCTCAAATAATGAGTTAAATGTTCTTAAAAATACTTCATAAGCTTTATTAACTTCTTTTTGTTCATATACAATATTCCAGTCATGCTGTAAAGGTTCATTTCTAAGACAGTTTAATGTCTTCTCTGTTCTTATTCTTTTGTAAATAATCTTGTGTTCATCGCTGTTGACCTTACAATGGCAATTGTAAGATGCAAAGACTGGTAAATGGTCAGCTATATCATTGATTAATAACCCACTTTCTGTATTTTTTTCTATTATATTTGTAAATATATTATCTAATAGAGTTGCGCAGTGAGATGTTATTCTGGTCGGTCTTGTTATCAGTGGAAATAAACCCATGTTATACATGGAATCAGTAAATTCTTCTGTATTCTTATTATGATTTGGATTCAACAAGTCAATATTAAAGTCCCCACAAATAAACATTCCTTTCTGATTGAGATTTGTAAATAGGTTCTCCATACTGCTGAATGCTGAATGCCGCAGCTACGGCCGTGAGAGAAACACAGGCAGCAGCATGAACTATTATCCAGCTCCTACTCCCCAAATGAAAATCCACTATCCAGACTCAAACCCATTTTCCTCCACTCACATGAACAGTTTTGTACACAGCACACCGGCTCAATTTAACGCAATGTTCAATACACCCATGTATGCCTTCCAGTAGCCTTAATGAAGCCATAAGCTATGGGCAAACCACTGCACAGCATAAACCCCGCTCGAAACCAGGCAAGACCCGCTGTGTGCCCCATCAGCCCCCATCTGACAGTGAAGAGGACGGTGATCCTAGAGAGAGAGTCCCCACCCTACGTCCGGGCCAATATGACGGCACCACACCGTGGAAGGAATTTCTGCACAGGTTTGAGAGCTGCGCTGAAGCCAACTATTGGTCAGAAAAAACAATGACAACTCAGCTTAAATTCTGCCTAGTTGGAGCAGCAGGGGCCATTATCCACAGAAATCCCCGCTCATCCAAATGGGATTACCGCCGCCTGGTGGACGAACTGGAAACTGCATATGGCCCTTCTTCTGACCATGCAGCTGCTGTTGCTGTAGAACTGAGGCAGCAAGTGCGTAAACCTGGTGAGGCCCTGCATGTTTTCAGAGATGACATTTATAGGAAAGTGGCTGTTGCATATGGTGATAGAGCAGAGATTGAACAAGACTGTATAGCTGTTGAAGTTTTCACCAATGGGCTGGGTGATGCAGAAATAGTACAGAAGTTGCTAGAGAGGCACCCAGCCACACTCGCCTGTGCAAACGAAATAGCCCACCGACACGAAACCACTAAAAGGGCTGCATCTTATGTAACCAGTGCCATGCAGCAAGGAGCCCGTAACGCAGCTCAACGCCGGCCCCGAGCTGCCGTCGTCAGAGAAAAAGACAAAGATGAGACTGTTGCTGAGCATGCACCTGCAGCTAGCCCCTCACCGAATCGTTTTGTCCCACACACACCCTCAACAACACCGAACAATCACAGAAATTTTAAAAGGAGTGGGGTTCGCTGCCATAACTGTCAAGGTTGGGGCCATGTCCAAAAGCAGTGCCCTTCCCCTCACAAAACCACCAAGGCCTTAACATTGAACAGTAGCCCTTGGGACAGCCCAAAACCCACCATACTCCACCTTAAGTGCCAAAGCCAAGAAATGAGTATCCCCATGCACCTCTACGAAGTGGAGGTATGTGCTGTTTTGGACAGTGGTGCCCGGAGGAGCATGCTGCCGCTGCCCTACTACAACTCCATCCACCCAGATGTGAGGCCACCACTACAGCCCTCAGTTGTTGAGACCTTGCTTGGTGTGGGACCTGGGGACGTGCCGGTGCTAGGTGAAGCCCAGATACCTGTCAATATCAACAATCGACAGGTGGATGTTGATTTCCTGGTGGCAGATATAGCAGGAAATGAGGTGCTGCTTGGGCATCCCTGCCTCACTCAAGCTGAAGCACGTCTTGATTTCGGCAAATGCCGCATCATCCTGTTCGGTGAAGAGGTGCTCTACTACCAAACCAGTACAGTACAAAGTCACACGCAGTGAGAATAGCTAGAACTGTGGTGGTGGAACCGGGGCAAGAGTATATGGTGAAAGACAATGTGCATCCTGGTGCAGCAGCTCGAAGTGACATGATGCTTAGTCCCACCAAAGGTTTTGTTGAGAAGCACAAAGTACTTATCGCCAGAGTCCCAGTCAACACACAGCCTTCTAAAGCTGTCCCACTTTGCCTTTTTAACCTCGACAATAAAACAGTAACAATTAAGGAAGGATCCATTGCCGGGCTCCTCCAGCCAGCCAGGGTTCCACGGCCGTGGAACCCTCCATGGTCTCCCCAGCTGCAGACTCACTGACCAGCCCTCCTGTGGTTCCGCTGCACCTGCAGGAGCTCTATGCCCAGAGCTCCACAGACCTCAATGACTATGAACAGCTCCAACTGAAACGCTTGCTTTGCACTTATGGACATGTGTTTTCTACAGGGCCTGCTGACCTGGGCCGAACCAGCCTTGTGCAGCATGACATCATAACCCGTCCTGGTGCCCCAGTCAAACAAAATCCATGGCAGGGGAAAAGCAGCAAAATGCTGATCAGCAGATCTACGACAGTCTACAGAGCGGTCTCGCCCAACGCAGCTGCAGCAGCTGGGCCTCGCCCATCGTTATGGTGCGTAAGAAAGATGGGACATACCGTCTCTGCATTGACTACAGGGCTCTCAACGACTGCACCATAACAGACGCCTACCCGCTGCCCCGTATCCAGGACACGCTGGACACACTCTCAACTGCCAGATGGGTCAGCACTGTAGTGGCAATTCCTTTACTTTTGAAAGATCAAACGTCCCACAACTTAAAGTCCACAAGCCACTGCTGCATTGAGGTAATATTTCGTACGCAGGCAAAAGAAGTCCATTGTCCAAACATTTTAGTTGAGAGTTTTGGTTTTGGTTTATTTATCCATCTTGGCAAGCAATAACAAGATCCTTCCTGCTGCTTCTCCTGCTCTGGTAAAAAACCATAGGCCCACCCCAATGCATGCTGGTCCTATACCAGTCTCTTTATTTATAGAAAAAATGGCCCTACAGCTCTTACTAACTAATTTAACAAAATAACAACAAACAAACAAATCATTTAAAACAAAATATTAACCGACAAATAAACCCCAAAATATAAGTAAACTAACAACAAACTTTAACTAATTTCAAAAATAAGAACAAAAACAAAAATAAAGAACAAATAGCTCCAACACTCCGGCCCCTAATTGTGCATACAATCACAATTACTTTAAAGTCCCAAAAGGAGGAGCTATTCCCTTAAACAAATCCTTAATTTTCATTGAGGATTTTCTTCACGATGAGGCTTCCAGTAGCAAAATAAGTTTTGTCACTGGCCTTTCCAAAACACTGGTCCTTGTTTGTAGTCTCACAGAACGCACCAAGCCTTTTGCATCCTGGTTTACATTTAAGACTTTCGCCATCATCCATGATCGTCTTGGAGCTGTAGCGTCTGCAATTAAAACAACATCTCCAGGTATAAGACATCTTTTAGTCCTCATCCAATTTTGTCTTTCTTGCATCAGAGGTAGGTACTCAGAAAGCCATCTCTTCCAGAACAACTCTGCCATGTACTGTACCTGTTTCCACCTTTTCCTGACATGCAAATCACTTGGATGAAACAGTCCTGGTGGAAAAACTGGTTTATTTTTCAGCAACAACAAGTGATTGGGTGTCAGTGCTTCAAGATCATTTGAGTCATCTGAAACTTTAGTAATGGGTCTGTCGTTCATTATAGCTTCAACCTCACAGAAAACTGTTTGGAGTCCTTCATCATCCAGAACTTGCTCCTTAAGAACTGAGGCTAAAATATTCTTTACTGAACGAATGAGACGCTCCCACACACCACCTTGGTGAGAAGCTGCTGGGATGTTGAAGTTCCATTTCATGCCATCCTGAACAAAAGCCTTTTGAATTTTGGCATGGTCCAGCTCAGTCAAACTTTCTTTCAACTCTCGATTCGCCCCAACGAAATTTGTAGCATTATCAGATCTGACGGTCGAAACTGGGCCTCTTCTACAGATGAACCTCCTCACAGCATTTATACAAGAGTCTGTATCAAGTGTACATGCAATCTCCAGATGTATTGCACGACTGGTGAAACAAGTAAAAAGAACTCCATACCTTTCTTGACTTGCATCAGAAAAATGATGAAGTTGTGCCCTATCTGGTCTTCCAAAGCAATTTGGTTTAATGCAACGTTCCACTTTGAACTTTGAAATCAGCTGGAGATCCTCCAGCCAATCACGCCACCGCTGGGAAAGAGAGTGGGGAATAACTTCATCCCACTTCAAATTTTGTCGGCAAAGCTCTTGTAGCAACAGTTTAGCTGGCATACTGAAGGGAGACAAGATTCCCAAAGGATCATACAGTGAGCTGACCACAGACAAAATTCCCCTTCTGGTTGTTGGACGGTCCTGCAGGGAGGTTCTGAACTGGAACTTGTCTGTTGCTATGCACCACTGTAAACCCAGTGCTCTCTCAACTGGAAGTTGATCTGTGTCCAAATCCAGATCCTTAATTTCCTTTGCTCTTCTTTCCTCTGGGATTGACATGAGCACTGTGCGACTGTTGCTGATCCATTTCGAAAGCTTAAATCCTCCTTTAGCGCAGATATCTGTCAGTCTATTCACCATGTGCTCTGCCTCCTCTTCTGAAGCAACAGATTTCAAACAATCATCCACATAAAAGTTTCTTTTGACTGTATCAACCACTTCAGCTGGAAACTGTTGTGCATTATCATCTGCAGTTCTCTGTAGAGCATAATTTCCACAGCTTGGCGAAGATACAGCTCCAAACAAATGCACTTTCATCCTGCATTCCTGTGCAGACCTTGAAGTGTCACCATGTTGCCACCACAGGAAACGGAGAAAGTTGACATGTTTTTCTGAGACGTGCACTTGGTGAAACATGGAATCAATGTCCGCCATTAATGACACAGGCTCTTGTCTAAATCTGATCAGAACCCCAACCAGCGAGTTTGTGAGATCAGGTCCCTGTAGAAGCTGACTGTTCAATGATGCTCCTTTATAAGTTGTTCCACAGTCAAATACAACTCTTAATTTGCTCTTTGTGGGATGATACACTCCATGATGAGGGATGTACCACACCTTTCCATCATCTTTGTGCAACTCATCTACAGGCACAAACTCGGCATATCCTTGTTCAAGCATGTTGTTTACACATTCAGTGTATTCATCCTTATAATGAGTATTCCTTTCGAATCTCCGTCTGAGACTCTGGAGACGCTGCTCTGCGACACAGAGGTTATTTGGCAAACTGGAACCTTCTCTCCTGAAAGGCAAATCAATGTGATAATGATTTCCAATAAGCTTTATTGAACTACTAACAATATCCATGAAACACAGATCCTCTCTAGACATTTCAGTCTGCTCCTCTGATGATCTTTCATTAAAATCATGATTGTACTGTTTAATCAACATTTCTTCAAGACGCTCAACAGAAATCCTATTGGCTGTTACAGCAGTGCAGTTGGTTTTATTTCCACTGTTACTTCCAGTGCGCAGGGGACCATTTATGACCCAGCCAACTTTTGTTTTTACAGCATAAGGTCCACCCCCCACACTGTTTATCACCTTCCATGGCTCCAAAACATTGGAAGCATCAGTGCCTATCAGTAGCTCCACATCTGCATTAACGTTGTAAAGTTTAACAGGTTTAAGATGAGGCCACTGATCGATGTCGCTTTGCTGGGGAATATTAACTGTAGAAACTGGCATAGTCTTTTGAGTCAAAACATCTGGCAATGGCATGAAATCATTTGCTTCCAAACCAGACACTTCCAAACCAGACAGAACTTGTGTACTAACAATCTTATCTTGACTCATTGTTCTCAAAAAGATATTGGTCTTTTTACCTTTTACATTCAGCCTTTTTGCCAAAGTTTCTGTACAGAATGTACCTGAACTTCCAGGATCCAAAAACGCATAGGTTTGCACAATTTTATTGCTCTTTTGGCTCTTAACTTGAACTGGAACTATAGAAAAAATTGCATCAACTTCATGACCAGCCCCAATATACCCACATGTCTGAGTGGTTGCAGTTGAAAAGTTGACATTAGAGTTTGTCCTCTGTTGAGTTTGTTCCGAAGACGCACCTGGATCCTTTCGCTCTATATGAAGAACCCCTGGGTGTCTTTGGTGACACACGTCGCAATCCAAACGACTCCTACAGTCTTTGCTTGTGTGACCAACTTTTAAACAACCAAAACAAATTCCCCTTTCCTTGATAAAAGTCAACTTATCCTGATGTGTTTTAGCTTTAAACTGCTTACAATTCTCTAGTAAATGATTGCTGTGTGAACAAAACAAACAACTATGCAGAACGGCAGAAGTTGTTCTGCTTCCAGTTGATTGAGCTTTGATTCCTGGCACTGTACTGACATTAGTGGCAAAACTACTTCCTTTTCTCCTTTGCTTGGTAGAACTTGAAGCTTTAAAGCTGCTTCCAGATTGTGAGTCTTGGATGTTGCCAAACACTGGATCTGATGCTACTTTTACCTGTTTTATTATAAAGGCAACCAGATCAGTGAACACTGCTCTGTAACCATTTTGTTCCTGCAGTTCATAGGCAACAACTCTCCATTTTTCCCTCAATTTGTATGGAAGCTTCATAACAACCATTCTCATATTTGAGGGCAAATCCAACTCCTTCATATAAACAACTTGCTGTGTTAGATTCGAACATCCTTGAAGAAAAAGAGAGAATGACTGTAGACCTTTCACATCCTCACTTTTAATAGGTACCCAACTCACAATCCTCTCCATATATGCAGAGGCAATTTTATTTTCGTTCCCAAAATGTTCTTCAAGAAGATCTTTGGCTGTGGAATAGCCCTGCTCAGGAGGTAAGTGCTGACAACTATGCACCAAATCCCTAGGCTGCCCCCTAGTGAACTGCTCTAAAAAATGCAAACAGTCGCTCCAGTTATCAGTTTTAGCTTCCACTCCATTTTCAAAGACATTCATAAATGATCTGTACTGTAAAGGGTCTCCATCAAACACAGGGATGTTTCTGGCAGGGAGGACAGAAGATAAGTTTTGTTTTACAAGCAAAGTAGTGATGTCATTTTGTTTTTGCATAATATTTACAATCTCCTTCGTGCAATTCCCAGTCAAAGTAGGAGACTGAGGCTGTGTTTGCTGCGTCACTTGAGCTGAATCATCAACCTGATGTTGGGTTTGACTTTGTCTAGGTACGATTACTTGTGATTCAGATGCAGAATTTATGCCAGAGTAATCTCTTGATGTTGGAACAAATGTATCGGCACAAGGATTTAAACTAGGCGCTTCTTGTACGTGCCCTCTTTCAAAATAAGAGTTCATTCCATCAGAATGCTCAGAACTACAAGCTGAATTTATTTTTAAGACACGAACCTTTGCATTAGTGGCTGCCAGCTCTGTTTCCAAGGATAATGTCTCCTTTTCTTTTCTCAGTTTTTCCTCTTGCGCTTCGATAGAATGTTTTTTTCTTTAATGCAGCGAGTCGCTCCATGAGCGCTGCCTTGTCAGCCGCAGCTTTAATGCATGCGGAAGATGTTGATGAAATTCGACTTTGCTGTGACAAGGTTTTTGAAGGTGGTTTTACACTTGAGATATTAGAGACACTGTCTTCAGGTTTTATTTCATCCAAACTTTCAACAGCTTTATCATTACGAACAGTATTGCTTTGTTCAGTATACGGCTCGCCCGCCTCCTGCAACCAAACCTTTACTTTGTCCATAAAAACAGAGAATGCTGTCACCTTCGACTGAAAATGTGCATTTTGCCTTTTCACTTCATCTTCTGGCAGTGGCAAACTTAAAAAGGATTCTTGCAAAGCGTTTGCATCTTGATAGCATTTAATAAACTTCCCAAATTCAGAAGACACTTCCTTAACGTTCTCATATGAGGTCATTAAAGCGGAAATTTTCCCCATGTACTTAGATGCTTGCTTACACATTGAACTGCGCTTTTCTTGGCATGTCTTTATATACAAATCCAAACCTTTTGGCGTAAATTTAACGCTTCTTTTCTCTGCTTGCATCTCAGTGTCATCCTCTCGTTTACTCTTAATATCCGACATTTTTATTGTCCTCTTGGATTATTTCAAACTTTATAAAGATGCACATGTTGCACACTTGGATAAATGACACTTCCAGGCGTGCATGAGTTCAGAATCGTTCTCTTTACTTGCTCATTTGCAACTGCAAATACAAAACACAAGCACTTCAGTTCAGCGTAGCTGCGCTCTGCAGGCTATCTGTGCAGTAGAACACACAGGACCCCAAGGCTGCCCGATTCAGTGCCTGCGTGAGCCCAAAGCTGCCCGTTTCAGTGCCTGCGTGAGCACCACCCGTGGGAATCATCATTGATCAGAGTATCCTAGCTATATTGCCAGTTATCACAGTATGTGTCAGAAATAGTAATACAGAACTGAACGCATAACATAACAATGATAAGAATGCATGAGATTATGGAGGGGGGGCAATATCTATTACAATACTTCCATCTGTGCCCACCCATTACATGAGTCCCACACACAACACACTGAGAATCCATAGCCTAAAGTACAAACATGACATCCATTTACCTGCCTTTTGCAGCGGACAAACATTTCCACAGAGGGCGTTGGCATGTTTCAATTAGCGATCCAATTTTGCACCAATTTAGTACGTCAAAACTCAGTTCATCAGTCTTTGTAGTGAAATTATGTCTTTAAACTCCAATAGCTTCACCGTTTTCCTTTACGGCTTAAACAATATTATCACTCACCAGCTTTGATGAACGAGTGACATGTTGATCCAGGCCTCAACATCAAATCCGTCTGGATTACTCACCAGACGATCCAATAACTTTTATTCGAGTTCGACGGTGATCCTTGAAATCCTTATATCCATTAATGAAGGATTATTCCTTTGTCCACGGGAAGGTTTTTTACTTTATGTAGTGGCAATTCCTTTACTTTTGAAAGATCAAACGTCCCACAAGCCACTGCTGCATTGAGGTAATATTTCGTACGCAGGCAAAAGAAGTCCATTGTCCAAACATTTTAGTTGAGAGTTTTGGTTTTGGTTTATTTATCCATCTTGGCAAGCAATAACAAGATCCTTCCTGCTGCTTCTCCTGCTCTGGTAAAAAACCATAGGCCCACCCCAATGCATGCTGGTCCTATACCAGTCTCTTTATTTATAGAAAAAATGGCCCTACAGCTCTTACTAACTAATTTAACAAAATAACAACAAACAAACAAATCATTTAAAACAAAATATTAACCGACAAATAAACCCCAAAATATAAGTAAACTAACAACAAACTTTAACTAATTTCAAAAATAAGAACAAAAATAAAAATAAAGAACAAATAGCTCCAACAAGCACATTAGACCTCGCATCAGGCTACTGGCAGGTTGAGCTGACGCCTAGAGCATGCAGGGCCGCCGCTTTCTGCACTAGGACAGGCCTCTTTGAGTGGAACGTCATGCCATTTGGACTATGCAATGCCCCGGCGACGTTCCAGCGGCTGATGGACCGCGTCCTGGCTGGCATGCAGTGGGAGACCTGCCTGGTCTACTTGGACGACATCATCGTGCTGGCTAAGGACATGTCAGGGATGCTGCAACGGCTTGGCCAGGTATTCTATAGACTTCAACAAGCTAACTTGAAACTGAAACCTGCCAAATGCTGCCTCTTTCGCCGTGAAGTTGCTTATCTTGGCCATGTGGTATCTGAGCATGGTGTGGCTACCGACCCCAGCAAAGTTCAAAAAGTTCAGATGTGGCCCACACCTACGTCCATCCAGGAGGTCAGACACTTCATCGGCCTGGCCTCATATTATCACCGGTTCGTGAAAGATTTTGCCTCTATAGCCGAACCCCTGCACAACCTGACCAAGAAGAACGCACATTTTCAGTGGCATGCTGAGCACCAAGCAGCTTTCGACAAGCTGAAGTGTCGACTCACCTCTGCCCCTGTTCTTGGCTATCCACTTGACCATGGAGAAATGACACTAGACACTGATGCCAGCGACACTGGCATTAGCGCGGTGCTGTCACAGATGCAACAGGGCGTGGAACGTGTGCTGGCATATGGCAGTCGTAAGCTATCAAGAACTGAACAAAACTACTGCACCACACGACGTGAACTACTAGCCGTCGTAGATTTCACGTCCCATTTTTGCCAGTACCTCCTCGGACGGCCTTTCAAAGTGCGCACAGACCACAGAAGCCTGCGCTGGCTAACAAAAATGAAAGAACCAGAAGGACAGTTAGCTCGATGGCTCGAGAAGCTTGCCGAGTACAACTTTGAGATCATCCACCGTCCAGGTTGAGTGCACACCAATGCTGATAGCCTCTCCAGAAGACCCTGTCGCCAGTCCTGTCCATGCAGAGTGCAGGACCCCCCCAAGCATCTCGGGGGGACCAGTCATCAGGCAGTCCAATGCGAGTTGGACTCTGACACCAGCTCCCTGTTGCTGAGTCCGGTGAGGGTGGGGGTAGGTCATAACACCACTACACCAGAAACAAAGACTTTAGACCAAACTGCTCTTACTATGTCAGACATTTTATGTCAAAACACTCCTACCAACACAGACATCTCAGAACAGATAATTCACACTAGAACAGACATATCACACCAGAACATTTCCACTAATACACACACTGTAAAGCTAACTGAGAAAGTATATGTGGCTAAAACCCTTGATACTGCTTCTCTGTTTCACGGCTGGACCATGGGGGAGCTGAGCCAAGCCCAGGACGCTGATGCAAACATTGCACCCATACGCGCCTGGATGGAGGCCAGCAGTGAGCGCCCCCCGTGGACTATTGTTTCACCATGCAGCCCAGCCACTAAGACATACTGGGCTCAATGGAAACGGCTCTACTTCAGAGATGGAGTTCTGGTCCGTCGCTTCTACTGCCTTGACGAGACCCAGTTCTATCCCCAAATCGTACTGCCACGCAAGCTACAACCAGAAGTGATGGGCCAGATGCACGAAGGGCCAGTGGGTGGACATTTTGGTGTTGAGAAGACTGTGGCCAGACTACGAACCCGATTCTATTGGTATCACATGAGGGAAGACGTCGCTCTTTGGTGCCGTACTTGTACCAGCTGTGCATCCAGGGCCCGACCCCAGAAGACACCGCAAGCTCCAATGGGAACTGTCCAGGTAGGAGCCCCAATGGAGCGTGTTGCGCTGGACATTATAGGACCACTGAATGAGACGGCGCACAGAAACCGATATGTGCTTGTGATACAAGACTACTTTACAAAGTGGACTGAAGCCTTTCCTATCCCAGATGAATGGGCTGCAACCGTTGCCGAGGTCATTACATCTGAGTGGGTGTGCCGCTACGGGATACCTCAAGCACTGCACAGTGACCAGCAGAGGTGGGACCAAGTCATTGTTTTGCAAGTCTCAAGTAAGTCTCAAGTCTTTATCCTCAAGTCTCAAGTCAAGTCTCAAGTAATGTCAGGCAAGTCAGAGTCGAGTCTCAAGTCACTGGTGTAAAAGTCCGAGTCAAGTCACAAGTCTGAAATTTTGAATTTCAAGTCCTTTCGAGTCATTAAAAAAAAACGGAAAAAAGCATGTTGCAGTTATATGCTAAATGTAAATATTAGACCATGTAATTTTTAAATCTGTGTTTTTCTCAACACATGACAAAATAGTGAACTTAGAAAATATACACAAATTGTGAAATTGCACCTCTATAAAATGCAGCTCAATTAAACTTTGCTCCAAGAATAATTTTCACCGACAGTTCTGAGATAAGCTGCATGTTATTCTTGGATGCGGTTGTAGGACCGGCTTTAAAATCGCATGACAAAAATATCATACACATTAAAAAAAACTGCATCACCAACGTAGCCTGGAAAACATTTGCTAGTTAGATGAAGTCAGCTATCTCATCGTAGCATATTTATATGCATATTTATAATTATACAGTTCTTGTGAGTGCATACACTCATGAAGTTTAGTAACTTCCGGTCACTGCAACAAGCCCAGGTACAGTTTACCGACGGATGGGTACAGGACCTTGAAATGCACCGTGTAGAACGAAAGACCATCGTACGTATCATAAGTTTACCAGTCTCACAAATCGTCGTCATAAATACACATTCGTTAACCGTTTATTAATAGGACCTTTGAGCTCAACGATAATTAATTAGTAGTGGAAATAATTTCTGGTAGCATCACAGAAATGTAGCAGTGACAATAATATTGTATGCTGTAATCGTACTGGGCAATTAGTGATACAAAAAACCTGTTTTACCCTGTGAATAAAAGTATATGGTTTTGTCAATGTACCATGGTAATAACAGAAGCGAAACGCAATATTGTGTCAGGACAATTCACTATTTATGCACAATAAACACAATAAATAAAGGAGCATAGCGCGACAATTTCTGTTCAGCGCCAGACTTGCTTGTAACCTATCACCAATTATGTTATGAAAATGACGTATTAACTACAACAGCAGACTGACCTTTGTGGAAATGCTTGGAGCAGACTAACCTGTGAGCTGGAGTGTTCTGGGACGTTATATTTGATCTTTGAATGGCTGCAATCCAGGCCATCCGTCGCCTGTTTGTCACTTCGGAAACATGGCTCGAACAATTTCTCTTCAACGACGTAATCCGATAACAACCGATCTCTTTACCCGTCGGCTCCCCGTGGCTGTCATGCGACCGGCTATTGCAGTTAATAATACAACGGCTTCTTGCCATTTTTGTGTTTCTTTTTATCGCTGTGTGACTGATTTCAATTGAAAGCCTGCGTGCGCTAGTACCTCTTGCCACGAGTTCCCAGAATCCTTTGCGGTTCTACCCGTGAATGACGTCACATTTTCAATCTCTATATAATATGCATGTTAAATTTTATATTTGGGGTGAAATATCAAGTCTTTTCAAGTAAACCGGTTCAAGTCCAATTCAAGTCCCAAGTCATTGGTGTAAAAGTCCAAGTCAAGTCACAAGTCTTAGAACATTTTTTCAAGTCAAGTCTAAAGTCATAAAATTAATGACTCGAGTCTGACTCGAGTCCAAGTCATGTGACTCGAGTCCACACCTCTGGTGACCAGGGATGCAATTTTGAATCTGATGTGTTCCAGGGGGTGTGCAGTTTGTTTGGCATAGACAAGACTTATACAACGCCATTCCGACCCCAGTCAGATGGCCAGGTTGAACGTTTCAATGCCACTCTCCAGAAGATCCTGGCCTCCACAGCAGAGCGTTGCCATTGGGACTGGGACCTGATGATCCCATACGCTGTCATGGCCTACAGGGCGACCAAACACAGTGCTACAGGTTTCACCCCAAACTTCATGATGTTTGACCGAGAACTGAGTGAGCCAGTGGACCTTGTCCCAGGTCTACTTCCTGATCCAGACAACCAACCCCCAGCTCCAGAGTATGTGCAGCAAATGCATGAGTGGCTGGAGCTGGCCCACCTCATCGCCAGGGAAGCCCTGGGTGAGTCAGTCAAGCGCGCAAAAAGGCAATATGACAAGAACTGTTGCCACACACAGTATAAGACTGGAGATCCTGTGTGGTATCTCATCAAAGGAACACGTCACGTCAAGAACAAGGTCAAAAAGTTCCTTCCATCGTATGAAGGACCATTCTTTGTCCTGGGGCAATTGGATGACCTAGTTTATCGGATCCAGAAGAACCCAAGGTCTAAAGTGAAAGTTGTCCACCATGACTAGCTAAAGCATTATCGCTGCCGCGAGCCCCTAGACAATACCTGGGTCTTTGATCAAGCTCATCAGTGGTCCTCTACAGAGGTCCCACCGCCAGCTTTAGAGGATGACCCAGCAGACCGTGATCTGGGTCTGCACAGTCTGTTCTCTACTGCAACTGGCAATGGCCCCAGCTCCTCTGAGCCATCTGTCTCAGTTGCAGCTGATTCCGCTCCAGTTGTGGTTATCCCATCATCCCCTTCCCATTCAAGCTACAAACACAGTGCTACAGGTTTCACCCCAAACTTCATGAGAATGGTGGGGGTGTGGTGGGTGAGCCAGACCACCTGGGCCAGCAGTTTCAGCGACCAACTCGTCGGCGCAGAGCTCCAGACCGGTATGGAGTGTGGATCACTTAGCTTGGTTTACCTACCATGGACAGTTCCAAGTAGGACTGAAGATTCAGTTCAAGTTTAAATCGTTTCAGCCTCCTACACTGTTAGCTACAATGGTTTAAGAGAGCTATATTTTTCATTGTTCCAGTGTTTACATTTGGAAAAAAAGTGAGTAAAGTATCTGAAGGACCTACGGGGTTATCTACATGCACTTATCCATTTGTATTTGTGCCTTCCTAGATGCTAGGATAAGTTAGTTATTCCCGGTCGCCATGTAATAGTTACAATTGTGTAATTTCTTTTCTACTTAACAGCACTTGAAATGCTTTATTTTGCACATGTATGTACACCTTACTTGAGCCATCGTCTTTGTCACTGAAGTGCATTAGTTGATACTATACCTCACCTTATATGCAGTAATGGCTAACACTTTTATCTCCTGTGGGCTCCAAGTGGTAAAGGGGAATGTGTACCAGTTTTATGCATTACAATGCTGGAGTGGAATTATTGTTTAATTGCCATCCAGAGTGGGGGTAGTGTTGTGGGAATTGCCGTCTTGTGTGTGACTGGGTGCAGTAAGGAGTGTATGTGATGTGTGTGTGAGCATGCGCGTGAATAAAACGCGGGGAGCGGAAGAGAAGACAAAGAGAGAGAGAGTGTGTCATGGGTAGAGAGGGCGACCGGGAGCAGCGTTCTAACGGGCTACAGGCTATGCAGTGTGTTTTTCGAAGTGTGCAGTACTGTTATTAAAGCCTCATCTCTTCAGTACTCTCCGGTGCCTCGGCTGATTTCTGTCTGCCTCACTACTCCACAAAAGTGAAAGGAGTTAACCCTGAAGGAGGACAAACTTCGGGCCTGGAGGAAACATCTCCCCTCGCGTCTCCCGACCACGGTCAGGGGACTGGCGGCAAGGAATGGTTAACAATACACACACTCTCAAAAGTGAGAGTTTCAATCTTACTGCCGAAACCGATTGACGCAGGACGCAGACACTCCTCACTCCGTGCCACACACACCTCTCTTGTCAGCTCTCACTGCCAAACAGAGCAGACACACCGTTAATCAAACGGTCAGGCACACCTATTCTCCCCACCTGTGCGCCGCCCCTGCGAGACCACTGCATCGCTCCTCCACTGCAGCATGCCAGAGACCGCACTTCCACCACAGTGTGTACGCTGGAGACAGACAGCTGTTATTCAGTGGACTAAAAGCCAAACACACAGCTTTGGAGTGTCTCTGCTGAGGCGAATGACAGAACTGCAAAGTTCACCACAAACTAGGAAATACTGCAGTACTCCAACATACACTTCATTGCCAAAGTATTTGCTTGTCTGCCTTCACACACATATGAACTGACTTCCCATTACACCAACCAAACTCACTAATCCATGTCTTTATGGACCTTTACTTGCCATGTGCCGTAGCTCTCTTGTCCAACTAGAGCCTAGCTTGACTCCACAGCCGGTAGGTTGACAAAAATTAGCACACTGATTCATACTACAGCTAAAAGCTTGGAGTTCCTCGGTGAAACTCAGGAAACAACATCCTCACACAGGATCAGCAGGATCTATTTTATCTAGACTTTGGACAAAGCTCTCCTTGTTCGACCTGCAAAGGCTCTGATGTGCTTTTCATTCACAAACCAGTTTTTGCTCCCCACCGTCATCTACTGATGCTCATAGGAAATCACTTGATCATTTGGCATCTCTCTAGGGCAGTGCTTCTCAATTATTTTCTGTTACGCCCCTCTTAGGAAGAAGAAGACATTTTGCGCCCCTCACTCTCCTTTACAGTTTTTCTCAAATGTTAAAACACATGTCACAAACGTTACCACCAGGTCCCCCAATGTCCAAACACAACACCCTTCTCTAAAGCTACATAAACACAACCACACCTTCCCACTGCAAAACTCAAACTCCCACACCAAGAGAGCAGCTCGAAGCTGTCAAAACTGTAAACACTATACACAGCATTACACACTACAGCAAAACAATTGAAAACACAATGCTCAATTTGTGAGAAGGTTCTTTGTTTCATAACTGCCAATGCATATTTTAGAAACTATACAGTAACGGATCGTCGTAGATCTCTGCAGAGGATTAGGCATTTAGATTTGTGAGTTTCATATGAGTAGTATAAATCTATAGAAAATCCTGCATGTACGTACACTACTGTAACACAACTCAATGCAAAAACAGAATCTATTGCACACAACAGTAATCTTGAAAACATGAACAGGGTGTGAAGTTTTTTTATTTACGTTATTCACACCACACACACACCACAATCACTGTGCGGCATCATGTTGCTGAGCTGTTGCTCGCATCTCGTCCGTAATAATGGTGCGAGGTTGTCTTGCTCTCCCTCTCCCATGTTGGCCTTCTCCTCTTCCTCGTTGGTCACTCCTCTTCCTCCTCTCATTTGAACTCCTCTTCCTCATTGGCCTGCTCCTCTTCTTCCAGGGCCAGCTCTTCTCCCTCCTCTGCATCAAATTCCTCTTCCCCTGACTCTGCCTTCATCCATTGTGTTTGTTTGGAATCTTCAGCATACTGTGCTCTCTGAACTTGCTTTTACATGTGGGTACAGCATTAGCAACAAGTGTCTTCAATTTTGAGTCATTGTGTGTAGTGAATGACGCCAGGTGTGTTCCCTGTGTTCAAAGATTGGTGACTGTGGCAAGCATTTTGCATCACATGGGCTTTCATTTGAGCATATGAGCAGAGTTGTTTTGCAACATGTGTTTTAGCAAGGAAAATGTGTTTAGATTTATGAGTACAGAGGGTTGTGTTTTGTGAATTGTGTCTTCATGTGACATGTGTTTATGGTACTGGAATATGGTGGCTACATTTAGTAAATGTGTTTAGACTACTGGTCATTTGGGTTACAGGATTGGCTTTTGTGTTTTAACATTTGGGAAAAACTGTAAACTCACATAGACCAGTATTATAGTTATTATAATTATGTTCAAATATATACAGACGCATCAAAGAATTCAGTCAGTCAAACTGGTGTAGCAGTTGTGGTCCCGGAGTTTATGGTTGAAATAGGGAAAAGGATCAATGATGGACTGTCAGTATACACTGGAGAAATGCTCGCAATACTATTAGCTGTTCAGTGGGTAAAAGACATGAGGCCATTAAAAGCAGTCATTTGTTCAGACTCAAGCTCGTCATTGGTCAGTTTACAGTGTAGTCACTCAGAAGGTACAGCAGATGTTATAGCAGAGGTTCAGCAAACACTTTTCAGAATACACATGATGGGACGTACAATTGTGTTTTTATGGAGCACTATGGAGTAAGGGTGAATGAAATGGCAGATAGAGTTGCAAAGGAAGCCACAAAACATGGGCCCACATAACAAAATTGGTACGGCCCAAACATGGGCCAGCACAAGGCCAGTTGCAGACACACTGGTGGTCCTGTGCTTTCCCAGAACAGTTTTAGCTGTAAATAGTGTAAATAGTGTAAATACTGCCACTGTAAATAAATAAATAATAAATAGTGCCATTATTGCCAGACCTGGCCCACATCTGGTTGACATACACTCTGCCATGACACCGGTCAGTCAGAAGTGCCAGCATGATGCCGGATCCGGGCCAGACCTGTTTTCTATGGGCCTGGGCCGCATACACCAAACCACAATTGGGCCAGATGTGGCATGCCATCACATAAACAGGCCTGGCCCCTATCTGGATGACATACCACTTACCGTACCAGAAGTCAGCCAGCAGTGCCGGCTTGACACCAGATCCAGGCCAGACCTGTCTGCTATGTTGGGGGTAGTTGACCTGGCTATTAATTCTGGTCAGGCAGAGGTAAAGAGTATCATAAGGAAAGAAATTAGGAAAAGATGGCAAAAACAGTGGGAGGAAGAAAGGAGGGGACAGTGGTTGTATAAAATTCAAAGGAGTGTAGGAGAAATGAGAACCACAGAAAGGATTAGGAGAGTGGAGGTGGTCATATCGAGAATGAGATTTGGACATATTGGTTTGAACACTACACTATTCATGATAGGGAAACATAATACAGTGAAATGTGACTACTGTGGAGAAGAGGAAACTATAGAACATGTTATATTGCACTGCCAGAAGTATCAGGTGGAGAGAAGACAATTGATCCAAAACCTCAATAATTTAAAAATGAAACTGAGTCTCATCAATTTATTGCAAAAGGAATATGGAAGTAAAAGTTATCAGGACTTGTTTCAGTTTTTAAAAGAGGGAAAATTGTTTGGAAGGATTTGAAGGTTTTTCGTTTTGTTGTTTTTGAGCGACGTTCCAGTTCAGACGCCATACCAGTTGGTGGCGGTAATACACCATTCAGTTGTTTGCCAACCACCAATACAAATTTTAAAAGGAAGAAGAATATTCCCGTGTTTTTATTCAGCTGGAAGACTTTGAACTGCTTAGTAAAAAAAAAAAAAAAAAAAGAACTGCTTAGTACATGTGAAGCCAAAAAAGTTCTCTTTACAGACGTCGAGCTGCTGTCTTTAAAATTAGGCGGACTGTTTTGGTGAGTTAAGGCGATTTATTGACATTGTCATCCCGGAAATGGCGCAGCGAGAAAACCAGGTGAACCGAGACAAACTCTGCTGCTCGATCTGTTTGGATCTCCTGAAGGATCCGGTGACTATTCCCTGTGGACACAGCTACTGTATGAACTGTGTTAAAAGCTACTGGGATGAAGAGGATCGGAAGGAAACCCACAGCTGTCCTCAGTGCAGACAGACCTTCACACCGAGGCCTGCTCTGGTGAGAAACACCGTGATAGCAGATTTAGTGGAGGAAACAAAGAAAACTGGACTCCAAGCTGCTAAAGCTGATCTCTGTCACACTGAACATGAAGATGTGAGCTGTGATTTCTGCACTGAGACAAAGCTGAAAGCTGTCAAGTCCTGTCTGCAGTGTCTGGTCTCTTACTGTGAGCAGCACCTCCAGCCTCACTATGAAGTAGCAGCATTAAAGAAACACAAGCTGGTGGACCCCTCCCAGAAGCTCCAGGAGATCATGTGCTCTCGCCACAATGAGGTGATGAAGATCTTCTGCCGCACTGATCAGCAGTGTATCTGTTATCTGTGCTCCATGGATGAACATAAAGGCCACGACACAGTTTCCACTGCAGCAGAAATGAGCGAGAAGCAGAGAGAGCTCAAAGAGAGAGAGATGGACATCGAGAAGAAAATTAAAGAGAAAGAGAAAAGCTTGAAGGTCCTGCAGCAGGAGATCTCTGAGCTGAGGAGGAGAAAAGCTGAGCTGGAGCAGCTCTCTCACACAGAGGACCCCACCCAGTTTCTACACAACTACACCTTGCTGTCACGTCTCAGTGAAGCGCCAGACTCAGCCAGCATCAATATTCATCCTGGGAGTGAGACAGCAGTCACAGGGAAACTTCAGGGCATTCACAGTGAAGGATGGACTGTAGCGTCTCTGAGAGGAACTAGAGGGGATGTTTTACTGTTACAGACAGAGCCCACGAGCAGAGATGAATTCTTAAAATATAAATGTCAAATCACTTTTGACAGTAAAACTGCACACAACTACATCAGAATTGAGGGTGTAATGGCAGAATTTCACCCTCTTAATCAGAGCTTTCTGTTTCGTGCTCACCCAGACAGATTCACTGACTGGTTTCAAGTTTTGTGTAGAGAAAGTCTGAAAGGACGTTGTTATTGGGAGGTGCAGTGGAATGAAAGGGAGGAAATTTTTATAGCAGTAGCTCGCAAAGACATCAGCAGATCAGGAAGAGAGAGTGCTTTTGGAAATGATGACAAGTCATGGGTGTTACAGTGTTTCTGTGGTGGTTATGAATTCAGACATAACAACATCAGAACTCCAGTCTCGGGTCCTTGGTCATCCAGAATTGGAATTTACCTGGATTATGATGCAGGTATTCTGTCCTTCTACAGCATCTCTGAAACATCTCAAAACATGACTCTCCTCCACAAAGTCAAGACCAGATTCAGTCGACCACTCTGTCCTGGATTTGGTTTATACTCTGATTATACAACTGTTGAAATCCATTCAGATTAACAAGAAGACACTGAAGATCTAAACTTGTAAACCCTTTCCCAACTTTACTACACCAGTATACACAATCCTGTCACTTTGTTGGTCACACAACGCGAGAGCCACCAATTTGGCCTGGTAGGCCGTTTACCTCCTTAACCTGATGAAAAACAAAGACTGGTTACCATGCAATGTGAACAGGCATTTCCTCACCTGAATGTATGGTTTTTACACCAGAACCCTTTATGGTTAAATTTAAAGAAATGGAAATGCTAAGATGGTAGCTGCATAGTGATGTAAGTTAATACTGTGCTAATTTATTGAATCCTTTCACTAGCATGATTGCACTGTGATTTGGTTTGGCCCTGAATTATAATTTTTTGTTCTTATTTGAATATATAGAAAAAAATATTTATTATTCATCCATCCATTAATATGTCTGTAAATCAGCATTGTCATATTAAACCTGCATCCCATGTTTAAATGTGCACACCACATCAGCCAGTGCATCCAACTTCAGTGGCCTTTTTTTTTTTTTTTCACTCCGTAAGTTAAAATGTCTTTTCAGTGCCTAATCTGTAACTCACTACAAATGTAAAAGCTCTGCAGGCTTTTGTGGAAAACAGAGATAAGTAAAAGGACTGGAGACTCTCAAGGACATATGGCCACTATATGTCGGTCTTGTTTTGTTCTGTGTTATATTTTGTCTCACAGGAGCTAATTGGATGCTAATTAGCTGCACGATCTTGGTGTTCTTATGAGCTACCTCTTTGCTTCAGTCCTTACTCAGGCTCCCAGACTACTATTCAGCTACTGCTCATACACTGCCACTCATCCATACATACATAACACTGCTGACTTGCTTTTAAACATGTGCTCTTTTAATTTAATTATATCTTGGCAAATAAATGTTGTTTTTGTTGCAACCTCTTCTTGGGCTTTGACAAAGGCTGCAATAAAGACTTTTAACCATGTGAAAATAGTGGAAGGTGATCCCCTGAATGTTGTTTTTTATGTTTTTGTCACCTGTCTGTGTCTTACAAGAAGTGTGTACCTCAAAAAGATGCACCAGCTGAAGCCTCAGTGATTACCAGATGAAACAACAGTCTTAAATGTTATTGGAATAAATCAGGGAACACAAGATGGCTGTTTAATACATATTAGTTTCCTTTTATTTGCACCTGCATCTATCAGCTTGCCAGATGTTGACCCCAGAACATAGGGATATATTCACATCCTGGAGTTATTTCCATAGTGAATCTATACTTCTAGTTAGATCAGGATTAAACACAAAGATAACTGGAAAATCATTAGAAATGATGGAATAATATTTACTTTCTTTTGCCACTTCATTAGTTTGAACAGCAGGTGGCACTGTTGCATAAAATAATCCTAAATACTGCACACATGAACTTGTCTGTCAATCTATCCATCCATTTCCCTCTGCTTATCCAATTCAGTGCTGTGTGCACATATGTTCAGTGTATAGCAGTATTCAGACATTGTGTAAATAGCCTACCGCTGCTTTCTGCTACACCTGTGTGACAAAAAGGGCAAAACAGAGCAGCAAAAAACTGGATTGAACCCACTGAATACTTCCATCCATTCTCTTCCACTTATCCTTGTCTGGATTGTGGGGCTGGAGCCTATCCCAGCTGGAGGTACAGTATATCCTGGACAGGTCACCAGTCACAGGGCTAACAATGGGCAATTTAGAGTTACCAATTAACCTAACCCCACCCTGCGTTGGACTGTGGGAGAAAGGCATGGACACCTGGAGAGGACCCAAGCAAACACTGGGAGAACATGCAAAGTCCTCACAGAAAGACCCTGCACTGATTGTGGAACTGAACTCAGGACCTTCTTGCTGTGAGGCAACAGTGCTAACCACCATGCTGCCCCCCACTGAATCCTTCAACATGTTTATTTGGATATGCAGGTGTACAATGTATACACAAGAATGGTCATCTTTCACACATACAGTAGCTTTTGTTTTGCCAAGTAACGATTAAAGTATCATGATCCATGGTGTGTGTGAGATAACCACACCTTGTGTTTCAGATGTGAGTGAGCGTCATTCCTCTGCTTCCCACCCTTCATCTCTGCACACCTGGATTGATGACTTCACCTGTTTGTAATCCTGTGATTAGCTGCTCACTATTTAAGACGAGTGGTAGTGCAATAATGCCTTTGTTACACGTTTACCAGAAAATCAAACTGAAATTAATTTAAAGTGCTTTACTAGAGGTTAACCTTCCTTAGTTTAAAAGAGAACAATAGAGCTATTGGTCTGATTTGTGTTAATGAGCAAGTAAAGGAAGAAAGAGTCCAGGCAAAAGCTGTATGAAAAGTTTTGTAGGATATTATGCGGATAAATAAAATTATATAAAAATTATAATTTTTCAAATATTGCACCGATTTTCAAATCTAGTGAGCCCATTAGCAGAAAGTTTACAGTCTACAAATGCAAATAAATTGTCATTGCCCGTCTGAGTTTTAAGGTTACTTTAAGGCTATGGGAACATCTGTGAGCCTGTTGTTGGAAAACCATCCTGCAGCAGATAAAACTTTCCAGCAAAATATCTTTTCCCTAATTATATTGCACACAAGTGTACAATTATAAGATTTGCTTACTCCTATAAGATTCTCAAGGGCACAAATGTCCAAATGTGTGGTCCTGAGAGAGAAAGAGAGAGAGAAGCTGCAGGCACACTAGAGCAACATAGAGACACGGAGAGCACAGCATATATAAGTGAGGTGACAACGGGTTAAGTTGCATTTACTGTCCTGGAAATGGCGCAAACAAGAAAATCAGCTGGACAGAGACAAACTCTGCTGTTCGATCTGTTTGGATCGCCTCAAGGATCCAGTGACTATTCCCTGTGGACACAGCTACTGTATGAACTGTATTAAAAGGTACTGGGATAAAGATGATCAGAAGGAAACCCACAGCTGTCCTTAGTGCAGACAGACCTTAACGATGATAGCAAATTTGGTTAAAGAAACAAAGAAGACTGGACTCCAAGCCGCTAAAGCTGATCTCTGCTATGCTGGACCTGTGATTTCTGCACTAAGATAAAACTAAAAGCTGTCAAGTCCTGTCTGCAGTGTCTGGTCTCTTACTGTGAGCCTCACTATGAATCCCCCGCTTTTGGGAAACACAAGCTGGTGAACCCCTCTCAGAAGCTTTGGCACATCTTTTACCCTCACCGCAATGAAGTGATGAAGCTCTTCTGCTGTACCGATTGAACATGTATCTGAATTTTTTTGCACAATGGATGAATGTAAAGGACACGACAAAGTACTGACTGGTGCAGCAATGAGTGAAAAACAGAGAGAGCTCAAAGAGAGTCAAGATAAAACCCAGCAGAGAGTCCAGGACAGCGAGAAACACCTAAAGGTGCTTGAGCAGGAGGTGGAGACCATCAATCAGTCTGCTGATAAAGCTGCGAGAGACAGTGAGGAGATCTTCACAGAGGTCAAGCAGCAGATCAGAGCTTGCCAGAAGTCTGAAGTGAGTCAAGTTAATGAACTTAAGGGGAAACTTGCATTAGGAGATCTCTGAGCTGAGGAGGAGAAACACTGAGCTGGAGCAGCTCTCTCACACAGAGGACCCCACCCAGTTTCTACACAACTACACCTTGCTGTCACGTCTCAGTGAAGCTCCAGACTCAGCCAGCATCAATATTCATCCTGAGAGGTACACCAAGGATGTGACGGCAGCTGTGTCAGAGACCAGAGACAAACTACAGGACATCCCCGGTGAGGAATGGACCAAAACCTCTCTGAGAGGAACTGAATGGGATGTTTTACTGTCACTGACAGAGCCCATGACCAGAGATGAATTCTTAAATTATAAATGTCAGAACACATTCAATCTAAACACAACACACCAGCGTATTGAATGTGTCCAGAGCTTAAAAGTAGAAAATAGTTCTACTTAAGGTGAAAGGTATCAAGATCACCCAGACAGATTCACTGACTGGCCTCAGGTGAAGTCTCGCAGGACATTGTTACTTGGAGGTGGAGTGGAATGGGAATGTTGTCATAGCATTAGCTCACAAAGATATACCGGTAAGCAGATCAGGAAGAGAGACTGTTTTTGGAAACAATGACAGGTTGTGGGCGTTGGAGTGCTTCTGTGGTGGTTATGAATTCATACACAACACCATCAGACCTCCATTCTCAGTCTTCCAGAATTGGAGTGTACCTGGATCACAGTGCAGGTATTCTGTCCTTCATAACATCTGTGAAGCCACTGAAACCACGACTCTCCTCCACAGAGTCCAGAACAGATTCAGTTGGACAGTCTGTCCTGGATTTGGCATATATAATCTTAAAGCTTCTGCTAAATCCTTGATGACTCAAAAGGCTAAGAAAGTTTAGCAAACTCAGACAGGTTGGGGTTGTGGTACAATTATTTGCTCTTCTGGACTAAACAGACAGGCTCCCCTTTACTTCACCTACAAAGTAATGAACAAACTAAAGAAATTGCACAACAAAATTTTTTGTGTGTAAAAAAATTTTTTTTTGTCAAGTTTATGTATAATTTGTAGGTTTTTATGTGAAACCAGTTTCATACCACACTGGACTAAAGGATGCATGCACAAACATCCTTAAGTTATAGAATCAAAGTAAATCAAAGTAAATTAAAAATTGACTTTTCTACAGCATGTCTGCAAGTGTCTCCATATATTGTTTTTTCTTGTTTTACATGAAGGTTATACAATCATGAGTAACATATATTCCTCCTTCTGTGTTTGAATGTGTATTTACTGTAAGGACAGTGAGAGGTTTAAAGGAAAGTGATGCATGATTTTAAAATCATTGTTTTTTAAGCATCAAATGACAAAAGAAAAACCTAACATGTAATATTATTTATAATCAGTCACTCAGTATCATAGCCTTTAAAAATTGTACTTTTAACTTTATTTTATCATTAAATCAAACATCCCACTGAATTGACTATTAAATGAATTTTAAAATATTTTTCATCTTAGTCTTAAGTACATTCTTAAATTTTCCTCCTTATCAGTTCAGTAAGGACCAAAATAGCTGAAGAGTTTATGAGAAAAATACCACCAGAGGCTAGAACGACTCCGCCAGCAGGCGGGGCCTAGCGCAAAACTACTCCACATTTACCTGGAGAGCAGTGTGACGTGAAATACGAAACTGAAAAGGAAAAATGCAGGAAGCAGGAAGAAATCATTGACAGTTATTTATTTTATTTCCCTCATTAAAAACAAGAAAATCTGGCTTTTTGTTCATAAAATTACATTTATGAATGTGGAACCATGGGCACATGGTAGCATTAAATAATTAAAAAAAATTATAACATCAAATGCGGAAGCATCTTTGCCCCCAATGATCATAGCAAATAATTAAAATATTCATAGAGTAAGAAGCAAAATAAGAAAAACTATTATCAACCACAAGAGTCTTCTTTGATTTTCAGTCCCCGTTGCTGATTGGTCGCATTGTTATGGCACATGAGTTGACTGACGCGGTATTCCACCAATTGGATTTGCTTGACGTCTCCACTCTCGCCAATCAGCGCCTGGGAAATGAAAACACGCTTGAGTATCCTCCCCCTTCCCTTCAGTGTGAGAGCAGGCTCTAGCAGGGCTGATGCAAAGTTGCATGTAACTGGTTAGCAGTGAATACCGGTCGTCGGCTTTGGAGGTTAAATTCCATATTCTTTAAATATAAAACTAGCGAGTTTTAGCGGGCTGCTGCTGCAGTAACAGAGCCGAAATGGCGACGGAGATAACGAAAGACGTGGAACAGATCTCAGTAGGTAAGGAAGGAGAGTGAGCTAGCTGGTTAGCTAGCTCCCACAGACATGTGTGGCTTTAATATTGCATCAGTTGCAGAGATGTTAGCAGTTAGCCTGCTGTGTAACGCCGATTTCTGATTCTGTCAGGTCTCTGGAATGATATGAGCTAATATGCGGCATGATCACACATCGATCGGCCCTTCTTACCGCTGCAGAACCAATGAAAGTCATTATACAAACGAAAACATTAGCAAGGATATGCTAACATTTAGCCACGGCAGCTGTCAGTTTGCAGTGGAGAAGCAAAAGGAGGCTGCGGCAGACCTGGATTTGAATATTTCACCGTCTTTTATTTAATTGATCAAACCAATATCTAACCCGTGACTGTATTTCAGTCTGTTTTAATCAAGCAGAAAACTGAAGGTACTTTCGGTTTCATCTCAGGGTGTCACTATGATAGAATTCACACATATGTAGTGTAAATATACAGCAGATTTTTACACATTACATGTAAAGTTCGTGTATCGATAAAAAGCGTGACATTCTTAGTTTTTACCATTGCCTATTGTTACCCTGATAGCTGACTATTTTACATGTCACAGATATTAAGATATGATGTAATCTTGCGGATCACATTGCTCAGTGGTATATAGTACGTGTGAAAGGTACTGCATCTCCAAATTCTTCACCAGGACTAAATTCGAATACAGTTTTATTTATATAGCGCCAGTCACCTCATTAGCTTTATATTACAATATTAAAGAGGGAACCCCAAGGGTCACACGGTCACTTATGAGGATGTACTCACTTTTAAAAGGAACCAGAACAAATGAGGGATGGTGCAAGATGACCTGATCCCATAAGCTTGAACAAATAAAGTTTGAAGCCCGGACTTAAAAGTACAGAGGGTGTCTGCCTCTTTGTCTGACATTCTTGAGCTATCAGGAAAATCTCCTGTGTAGGAGCTGGTTGCAGAAGGCTCTGTCTCTGATTCCTCTTTTGGAAACTCTGAGTCTGAGAACAGTGTTCTCTACTAGGATAATTTGGTACTTTGAGGTCTGAGATATGGTGGGGCCTGATTTTGCAAGACTTTATATATGAGGGGCAGAAGTTTAAATTCAGTTCTCGTATAAGAGGGCGCTAACATGGGAGAAATGTGACGTCTCTTTCTTGTCCTTGTTAGTACTGATGTGTGGAAGTATTTTAAATGTGTTTTGCTCACAGCATTTTAGTTGTCTTGAATGAAGAGTAGGCCCTGCCTTGAAGGCAAAATCTGAGCGCCAGTAAACTTAAGAGATTGCACATACTGAGAAAATACTGAGCCGACTGTGCTGGTGTTTCTCAGGTGAGCTGTATGTGTCAGATAAATGTGGCAGCGACCAAGACGGAGATGGCACGGAGCAGAAACCCTTCAAAACTCCTCTCAAGGTAACTTGTTTGTTTACTTCAGATGTGCACGGGTAAAAATGCTTCAGGCTGCATGGATTGTGGGATGTCTGTCAGCACCTCACTGTGTCTTTGGATCTTCACAGGCTCTGTTGTTTGCTGGAAAGGAGCCGTTCCCCACCATCTTTGTAGAGTCCCAGAAGGAGGGAGAGGTTGGTTATATTTATAGATGATCACTTTAACATGGATAGAAATCCAATCTTTACCATTTTGAACCAAACTTTGCAAGTTTTATTCCAGTACCAGCTGCAGCACCTGTTTTTACTAACTGTTATTAATGACTGATTCAGTTTATTTTCCTCCTCGTCTCCCTCAGCGCTGGGCGGTGATCTCTAAGACACAGATGAAGAACGCAAAGAAGGCTTTTAACCGCGAGCAGATAAAGAACGATGCCAAAGAAAAGAAGGAGGTTTGTGTCTAACCTCGAGATGTTTCCTACAATCAGTGGGTCACAAAACACATGCTACAGATTCATCCGTTTTGTGCTTTTCTCTTTATTGTGGCTCTGCTGTGTTTGTCGTAAAGGCCGAGGACAACGAGAGGAGAGAGAAGAACCTGGAGGAAGCCAAGAAGATCGTCATTAAGAACGATCCCAGCCTGCCTGAGGCTGAAGCAGTCAGTCTTTCTTATTTTACCTGTATTTTGGCTCCTGCTCCTGTTATAAAGTTTGGTTTTAAGTCTGATTGAACTTGAACACAGAAGTTAGCAAAAAACAGTCCAAAGAACAGCAGCCCTGAATGCAGCCTCATTTCCAGCTCCATATTTTTAGTGTTAGACTCAGAGTAACTTTGCATGATTCACAGTTCAAAGTAAACAGCTTGTTTCGTTTCTATCTGAAATCACTGAATGACTGCATTATGCTTGATTTATGTTTACATTTAATTTGAAATATAAAGCCTGAGCTTTTGGTTGCTTGCAGATTTATAAACCTCCTTAATGGGAACCGTTTTATGAGAATTAATTGTTGTAAAAGAATATATATGAGAAAAAATAAGAACAGCCCTCTTAACCTGTTCCTTAAAGTTTCACTTTTTGGTTCTTTACGTTCATTTTTAATATTTTGCAGCTGATGCAGCGTTTCTGAATAAAAGACACATACAGTTTAAAAACAAACAAAGTAGATTAAGCTGAAAGTAACTGGCTTTGTGTAGATAGAAAACAGTTCACAGACGACATTCCTGAACCAGAATGGTTTGTGTGGAGCGATAAGCTTTGGCTGGTTTGCTGCTGTTTGAACTGAGCAGCTGAAACACAGAAGTTTGTTTTAAACCCCAAACTAGCTGAACAATCAATAAAAATATAAATATGACTCGAAAGTCTGAATCATTTCACTGATTCTTCTTCTTCCTGGTGATGATTTAAAGATGATTGTTGTCTTTATTTCAGGTTAAAATCCATCGTCTCCAAGAAAAGAGAGGCCAGAGGGTCAAAGTGTTTGGATGGGTTCACCGCCTCAGGAGGCAGGGTGAGGAACACATCAATATAATCAAACAGTCGATCCATTCAGTATTTACTCATTCTCATTTCAATTTAAGATTCCAAAGTCAGAGAATTCAAAACTGATTTGTTGCTTGTTATTCATTTATAATATGGACAGCTGCATTAAAGGCTTAAACGAGGATGTTTCTGAATTATTTTGCATTTAAGAATAATGTCAAAATGACAAACTTGAAATGGAAAGATTCATTTGTTTGTTTAAGATTCTTTACTGACTGTGAAAAGAGAGAAATGAGTAAGATTCAGTTTTTAAGATTGAGCCAAATTAAGTTTTTTAAGAGGATAGAAATAATTAAAATGTTACTTTGAGTCAACATATGTGTATTATTATGTTTTGCTTTTTTTTTTGTCTCCTCCAGGGAAGAACCTGATGTTCCTTGTGCTGAGAGATGGCACCGGTTTCCTCCAGTGTGTCCTCTCCGATCAGCTGGTAAAGCTTCATAAACCCCCATTTTTAACCTTTCTACACTGTGAGCTACATGTTATGGTTAAAAATTAAATGTTCATGTCCTGTCACGGCCAAAAGTTTGGCACCGGTGTGGTTTTTCACAATCTTTGCTGCTTCTGTCTTTATTCACAGTGTTTCTGTGTTGTTGTGCAGAGTGATCAGAAACATATTCACAAGCTGCAAAGAGCTCCCTGGGATTAAAAAGTTTTGTTTTTTTGGGGGGGATAAACGTTTAACCGCCGCTCCTAAAACATTTGGCCGTGAATGTAGTTCAAGACATTTCTTTTTATTCTCTATCACCAGGCCTAAGCACAGAATCAAAGATTTAACAAAATCGGTGGGAGTGATTCATTTGAAGTTGGCGCTTTAAAAAGCTGTTTAATTTCTGAAGTTGATTCTGAGTGCGACTCTCTGTTGTTCTTGTCTTTAGTGCCAGTGCTACAACGGCTTGGTTTTGTCCACAGAGAGCACAGTGGCTATTTATGGGACCGTCACTGCAGTTCCTGAAGGAAAGCAGGTAAACTCACCTGCTGCAGAAACCTGCTCTGCCTGTGCATGCTCACAGGAAACTAGGTCACCCAGAGCAACATGTTTACATGCCCCACAGTTCTTCCTGGAATCATCCTAACAAGAAATCACCGCATGACTGAAAGTGTATTTCAGTAATGAGATTTGAGTTTCTGTTATTTTTATCAGTGTACAGTAAACATGTTGTGTTAAACTAATAGTTGAACAGAACAGAAAACTTTGTCTTCTGCTAAAGTCTGAACCACGACTGAGGAACAACCTGAACAATCTAGTAAACCGTCTGTTTCCACTGATGAGCCTCCTCAGCCGTTACAGATGCTCTGCAGATGCAGGACAGAGATGTTCAGTGAGTTCTCCTCGTCTTCTTTTCTCAGGCGCCCGGAGGCCACGAGCTGCACGGCGACTACTGGGAGCTGGTTGGCTTAGCTCCGGCGGGCGGGGCCGACAACCTACTGAACGAGGAGTCGGACGTGGACGTCCAGCTGAACAACCGACACATGCTGATCAGAGGAGAGAACGTCTCCAAGATCCTCCGAGTCCGATCCACAGTCACACAGTGCTTCAGGGACCACTTCTTCAGCTGTGGGTACTACGAGGTGAAGCACAGATTTATTGTGGATGCCAAAATGTGGTGGGGTTGGGTTTGTTTTTGCTTCTTCACCTCTAACAAGGAAAGAAACCCCCAAACCTGATGACCTCACTTTTAATCAGTGACATTCTGTGCCTCTGTCACAGGGTGAGAGCAGTATTGCAGATTAGGAATCAGATCCACCTGAACTGAAAAGCTCCTTAGTCAGGTCAAGTCGATGCTGCTGGCCAGATGCAAGCTAAATAGCTTTTTTCCAGTCTTCTTAAAGCAGCTGCTTGAGTTTAGCTGGTCACATATTCCACCTGCAAATATCTGTCTGTGGCCTAAGTTTGTAGTTTTTAGCTGATTGTCTTATCTGGGACCTATTGAAGGATTTAGCCTCTATCAGATAAGAGCCTGGTACTACGTCTTCTTATCAAATCCAGATGCATTCAAATCACTTCAGTTTGTTTATTTGATTACAGATATTTTAGTCATAAAAGTTCAGTTTAATAGTACAGAGAAGTCTCACTCGACAGCTGCTCGCTCAGAAATAAAGTCGGTAATAACTACAAACCGTTATGGTTGTTTTATTTTATCCTGCTTTGTGATTGGCCCGTTTCTCCTTTATTCTGAAAAATATGCAGCAGCAGTAAGTTTGAGGGTTGAGTGTGAAAAGGAGCAGACAGCTCGGCATCAGACTGAGGATCGCTTTGCTCTACAATAATCGTTAATTAATTTTTCCGGTGTAGATCACTCCTCCGACTCTGGTGCAGACTCAGGTGGAGGGCGGCTCCACGCTCTTTAACCTCAACTACTTTGGCGAGCAGGCGTACCTGACGCAGTCCTCTCAGCTCTACCTGGAGACCTGCATACCTGCCCTGGGCGACACCTTCTGTATCGCCCAGTCGTATCGGGCCGAGCAGTCTCGCACCCGCAGACATCTTTCTGAGTGAGTCGCCACGTTAAGGATGACGTTACAGCTTAAAAGCCTTTCTGCAAAGATCTATCATTTACTTACAGTGTTTTTATTATTGTCCTCCATGGTCAGATACACTCACATCGAGGCGGAGTGTCCCTTCATTACATTCGAGGACCTGCTGAACAGACTTGAGGACCTGGTGTGTGACGTGGTGGACCGAGTGCTCAAATCTCCCGCCGCAGAGCTGCTCTACGACATCAACCCTGTACGTGACGAGCGACAGCTTTGTGCTCCTGCGTCATTTTTCTAACTATTCTGGAGCATTTGACCTCATAACATTCACGTGTGGTAGTAAACTTGATATTTTGTTTGGTGACTATGGCTTTTCCAGAACTTCAAACCCCCGAAGAGGCCGTTCAAGAGGATGAACTACAGCGAAGCCATCGAGTGGCTCAGAGAGCATGACGTCAAGAAGGACGACGGCACCTACTACGAGTTCGGAGAGGTGACGGCTGAACACAGCACATCATTCAGCTGCTCAGCTCATCTTATAAAGTCCCCAAAATGTCTCATATCAAAAAAAATTAATCAAACATATTCCAAACAATTCAAATTCATGAGTGCATACAATCCATTAAACATTCATCAATGTTTTATTAAGTTTTAAAACAGTCCCCTCGATTAAAATGTTAAAAATTTTCCAAAATCACCCACATCTTCATTCTTTAAAGTATTATTCACACCAGCTCCTCTGAACGTCTAAGCCGGTCTACACTTGTGACAGACAAACAGGAAAGTGATCTTCAAAGATCCTGTCAGTAGCAGAGAGCTGCGGTTTTCAGAGACGCCTGTAGAGGGCACTATTGTACAACTTGTTAGAAAGCTCAGCTGTCAAATCAAACTTTGGTCTTTTCAGATGTTCTGCAATCATTTACAAGTTATAAATACGGTTTTCTCCTACCCGAAGAGTTTTTTATTTTGAATATTCATGAAGTCTTTCTTTGATTCTCTCTTTCTTTGACTTGCCTGTTGTGTCGATATTTCTCCCTCTGTCAGGACATCCCCGAGGCTCCAGAGAGGCTGATGACCGACACCATCAACGAGACCATCCTGCTCTGTCGTTTCCCGGCCGAGATCAAATCTTTCTACATGCAGCGCTGCACCGAGGACAAACGCCTCACCGAGTCGGTACGAACCTCACAGATCCAGCTGCGGTGTGGCTGAAGCCTGGTTAGAGAGCGGGGAGGTCATGTCCTTCACTAAAAGTACAGTTTCTGTGTGAAGAGGAGCATGAGCTCTTCACTTCAACCTGAGCATTAAGTAGGTAAAAAGGTAAAGACTTAAAGTATAAGTAAGTTGGTGATGAGTGACTTAAAGGCTCGGCAGGAGAGTGTGAGTGACCTGTGGTGTGAGAGACGAGGTGTAGAGCTTCACTAAAGCAGGTCATCTGTGACTAAAAACAATGTTTTATCTTAAAAATAAAGGCAGGACAGCAGAACGGCAGTTATGATACAGCGGCATGTCAGGAAACACCCAGCGGCCTTATTAAGATATGATCAGATATATTCATTAAACACAGTAAAGGTTCAAAGTTCTTTATTTGTCACATGCATAGTTATACAAGTATAACACACAGTGGTCTGTCTCTGATTTACCAAAAAAAAAAAACGTGAGTTACCTGGATCCCTCGAGTATCGTATGTTTGTCTGTGCTGCAGGTCGACGTGTTGATGCCAAACGTTGGTGAGATCGTGGGAGGGTCGATGCGTATCTGGGACGCTGAAGAGCTGCTGGAGGGATACAAGAGGGAGGGAATCGACCCGACTCCATACTACTGGTACACAGACCAGGTAAATGAACACTGGTTTGACCTCAGATGTTTGATACATGTTTTGTGCACCTCACTACATCTTTACTTTGTGCAGTTAAACGACTCACGTGGCAGTTAGTTTGTAACGTTAGCTTGAATAAGGTTATCAAGCATGCGCTAGTCGACGTTAGCCAGAAGAAAGACAGTTCAGGACTTGGTGACCAAATCCTTGTTCAGCTTTATCATTAGATAACAGTGGTTCTCTTATGGCTGATGCAGTGGCTTCCAAACTTTTTGTCTCCGAGGACCACCAAACAGGAAGTCAAGATTTTAAGGCCCACCTGGAATGAGCCCTAACGTTTGGCTTTATTGCATCACTGCATGTGTGTAGTTGTTGGTAGCTGTGTGTTTCAACAGGCTTCTCTGCCTCTGTGTGTGTTTCAGAGGAAGTATGGCACATGTCCTCACGGCGGTTATGGTCTGGGTCTGGAGCGTTTCCTCACCTGGCTGCTGAACAGACACCACATCAGAGACGTCTGCCTGTACCCACGATTCATCCAGCGCTGCCGACCCTGAACACTCACACGCCCACACACACACACACATGCAGTCAGTACACCCGCATGTGGCAGCGCACATTAAATGAAACCGAATCCATAGTTTGCCCGTGTAGCTTTCATTTCTGAAATCTGAAGAGTTTAAAACTTCATCATGCAACTCCTCAGAAACAAAGTCGGACGCCAGCTGTGCTTCGCCTCTAACCTTCACAGCTTCCTCCTGTGACTTCAAAAGTGCATCTGATCATGTTCAGTGTCTGATTATTAAACCAGAAATAAACAGTTGTTTCCTGTAAGCATCTGCTCTGAATGTTGCAAATATCTCAGTCCACCTTAAATTCTTTGTTTTTCTTCAGGAAATTTTTCTTTAAACATTGAACCTGCAGCCACGACATTTACTAATAAGTCAGCCTTAAGAATATTTCAGGTGCTCCTGAACAGAAAACTGAAAAATATGAATCAAAGAATAAAACAAATCCACTTTATTTCTGAGACTCATCGGTGCGTCCGTCCTCCTGAAGTCTGGACTCAGGAGAAATTCACAGCCTCAGCATTGCTTCTCCTGCACGTGGTCCTGGGAACATTTTCTCAAAACTGTTCGTCATTGGTGGTTTAGAAGTGTGACATACTGTACGTGTTGGCCTCAGGGGGTCTTATTGTGTTTCTGTTCTGCCTCTTCATCTGAAATAAATAAACTCTTACTCGATCAACTGAACTTAAATAAAAATGTGATTCAGACGTGGCTGCTTCGGGCTTGTGTCCTTTTTTTTTTTTTCTCCTTTTAACCGCAACAAAACCTTAATTATTTAACCTAACAAACACTACAGGACATTTTAATGAAAGATATTTTATATTAACTATTTTTACTAAGTTCACACAACGTCTGGCCCCATGACATGCTCATCATCTTGTGAAAATCTGTGCCTTTTGTTGCTGCTCCACATGCTACAACACCGCCCCTACAAAGTTCCAACAAAGCAACACTTTAAGATGCCATTTTTGCTCCTTCCAGGCCGGATACTTTGACAAAATCCTCGTAGACGTTTCATCAGATCAGCTTGGTTTTTAGTCGCATCAGTCTAAAGATCACAGTGATGCTATATTGCAAAGCGTTTGAGTTCATGTTGGAGGGCATGTCCATGGCCCTATTTATCTTATGTCAACCTTAGGACTGATGTTTTTGCACCAACTTTCTTTTGATTGGCTGCTCCTCACAAAACAGAAGGAAATTGCAGCGCTGCAGTTCCACTTATGACCACTAGAGGCTGAGATAATCCAACACTTGCTTATAAAGACTTTGAAGCGAAAGAACCCAAATGGCGACAGGTTGCGTCTGTGAGAACTTCCCCATCTGGCAGCTTTTGTTTCTTTCTTTGTGTTTCTGCTTAATTTAACTTCCTCTTCTTGTAAAAATGTTTTTTAAGGAAGAAGGAAACATGATGCAAACTGGAGAAACTGGTATTATTTAAAAGGAATGTGGGCCATTCAAACACGAGATTCTGATTCAAGGAAATAGTTTTCTTTGAGCTCTTTAGTAAGGCCTGATGCTGTTTAAAACACACTTCTATAGCATTTTAATCCCTTATTTAATTAGTTTGATTACCGGGAGGTTGTTAGGCAAATGTTTGTAGACGCTTTAAAAAAAAAACCCCATCAAAACACATGATCTGACAGAGCAAAGCAGTCGTAACAGGCTGTTTATGATCAGCATGGTAAGCCTTTGGCCACTTTTGCACCAGAAAGTGCAGCATAAAATACACAGCAGGTCAATGAACATGTGAAATGTTAATTATGAATAACTCATAATTAAATGCAGAGGGGCGTAAGAGTGGGGATCAGGTTGGATCAGCTGCAGTGTCAGGTGATCAGGTGTGTCACAATTATAGAGCACATTGTGTGTTTCGCTTTTTCTGTTTAAATTAACGTTTCTCTTCTTGTTTCCAGCTCTGATTAAACTCTGATACTTTATCTCCTAACACATGTCTCTTAACACGCCGCGTGTGGGCGTGACCAGCACGGCCGTGGGCGGGGTCCTTTAACGTTAAGATGACGCCACACTGAGATAACGATTCTAGGTTAAGCGCGCCAAGGTAACAAAGCAACAGACCGGAAATTGACTCAAGCTATTTCTATAATAAAAGCACGTGTTCTTTTTCTTTCCTTTTCTTTTTCTCAGTTTAAAGCAAAAACAAAATAGATATCGAGCAAAGGGCTTGTACAATGCAGCTTACAATCCGTTTCTATATATAATTTTACAGTCATAAACACAATGAGAAATGTGAAATATATGTTCAGTTTAATTTATTCAATTATTTTTTGTATACTTACCTTCTTAAATCCCAAATAGTTGTAATTAGAGTAAAATAGTTCACTAATCTCTGGAACTGACATGGTTTTCTATAATTTGTGTAATCTTTTGTATGACCTTGTATTTTTCTTTTTTTCTTCCTTTTATAAATTTTGTTGTTATTTATTTATGTATTTACTTACAATAAAAAAGCTTCAGTTTTACTGTTTTTGTTGTTTTGTTTTAGTTTTGATTGATTTTATTTTATGTTGTGTTTCATTGTCTTTATTCTAGATTGTCTTTTATTATTTATTTTTGCTTTTTTTCGTTGAACGTTGAGGGAAAAAATATTGCTGAGAAGATTTAATTACAAATAATAAAATGCATTGACCAAAGACTAATACTACATGCTTGAATAGGAATGTAAAAAATAAAAACCCGACTTTAGGGGACAAAAAAACCTAAATGTCCTATGTTGTAATACCACTTGTAATACCAGTTCGGAAGTGCCTGATAAATATCCTTCATAGTGTAATCATTAAAAAATATAATAGTGACATCCTCTTATGAGGAAATTATCCAGGACACATATTTTAGTTTTTAAAGCGTTTAAATATATTTTAAGAAGATATACAAGTGAAATCTAATGAAAAAGATAACATTACATCAATGCAGTTTTTTTAACGTTTAGCTCGTGTTAGATTTTGTTTCGAAACTCTAAACCGGAAGTTGTTTTTCATTAGCTGTTATAACTCTTAACGGAAGTCCTTGCAGGCAGCCGGCGATAGCTGAAGGAATCTGGCTGTGGTGTCGGATAGTACCGTGAGTTACTGTGGATCCAGCAGCAGAGAGTCTCAGCATCCAGCCTTAATCTTAGCAGGCGCGGAGACGTTTTTTGCGTCAGTGAAAGCGAACATGATGGCAGCCCTGGGCAGCGCCGGTCGTTTGATCCAATGTGAGTGTGATTGCGCCGCCAAGTTAGCCTGAAGAGAAAACTTCCAAGTTTTACTGGTTTTCTGAGGATTTAATGTCAGGGCATAAACAGCAACACAGCGCTTATTTTACACAGTTTACAGTCACTGAATTATTTTATTTTTATTTGCCAGAAACTCAACAGCACGCTTCTGACATTGACATCAATATTTTGTAAATGTAAAGTTAGCTCAGGGGATAGCATAACAACTTCCTGGCCGGATGTGCCCCTCGCTTTTAACAACCTCCTTTATTTTGCCATATTACTGACTTTTTTTTTTTTTTTACCGTCACCGTCGTCTTTTTTGGAATACATCGAACCCAGGTTTTGTGTATATTACCCATGCGGTTAGGCGGAAAGGCTAAAATTATCTGAATGTGTTACCATGATTGTTCTCTTATTTTGTAAACGTTGGTGTTTCTGCGGCTCATTTCCACAAGCTTGACGCGGCAGAGCTGCGTCCCTTTAGGTTGCCGTGCGAACGTGAGCGTTACATAAGGGATTTATCCCATGCCTAGGCTGCATTTGGTGAGCGTCAGGTGGCCTGAAACTATCGCCAGTGTGCACATACACTTCGCGTTTTAGCGCCGGGAGGAAGAAAGAAAGACTCGAAGTTACACAATTGCAGCTCTGTGAACTTGCGTAACCTCAGCGAGCCCCCTGGCGGTGCGGCGCGGTACTGCTGGGAGCGGTTATGAAAGTGAAGCCGGCTGAACGCATCGGTTAGACTGTATAGTTATTATCATTATTATTAGAATAATAAAGTTTATTTCCACGACAGCTTTCAAGAAGTACTTTCAAAGTGTTTCCCAGGATATTTGAAAAAAAGGGCAACGATCTAAAGAAGAGAATGCACGCAGTTAAAACGGCAATAACAGTTTAAAAGCTCATTCATGACTTCAGCTTCATAATCCATAAATAAATCTGTAACAGATCCACTAATCTGAGACCACTTTAGGATTTATGGGTACTTTTAAAAAGTTTAAAGTAAACTCTGTATCTGCCAGGAAGCTGGTGTTAAATTCACTCTTGCCCAGCAGCTGGGGTTTGAGGCCTGAGTGGGTTAGGAAATTCTAACAGTCCAAACATGATGAGATGAAGCAAACAAATCTTTATTTATATAGACTGTTTCATCCCAGGTGGGGGCAAAATTGGCCTCATTCATACTCTATGAACAGATTTATAACTGATTCAGACCATGCATGTGCACAGATGATAATGAATGAAGGCCATAACTTAAACACACACATCTATCATTATTTTTTTTGTGTGTTTAATATTTTTTTCAATAAACCCCCAAAATGCCCAGAATGACAATGAAATTTTAAAAAAGGCAATTAAATTACACGTTAAGACCAGAAAGCCCAAAAAATCGTCAGCTTGAATCCAGCTGTGATTTTGTGTGAGCGCTTACATTTTATCTGCATTTCTATGCTCATATCAGTGCCCATTTATCTGCACAAAGCCTGAACCAGTGCAGCCATGACAGATTTAAAAAGGAGCCAAAATGCAACGGTAAAATGTTGTTGTTATTATTATTATTATTATTATTATTATTATGTACTATTTTAATCCATAAGCAAAATAGAAATTAAGATTGTTATTACAGCTATAATTGTAGTTTCACAGTACTTCTTTGGAGAGTAGCATTGGCTGTGTTACCTCTGTGATTTTTCTGGAAGAGAGACTTTTGAGTTTAATGTAACAACAGATTTGCCTTCTCTTCACCTTAAAACTGATCGATGGTTGAACTCTTCACTCATTACAAACTGATCCTTACACTCACTCACTGATTCTTGAGCTAATAAAATCATCTAATTGTTGTTCCGATGAATCGCACTGTTTCTTGTTCTTCAGTTGCCAGGAGCAGCTTGAGTCTGAGTTTGAGACGACGCTCCACTGCTGCAGCCGCCGCCTACGCCCAGACTCCAGAGACGCAGGAAAACAGGTCACACACACCACACTCGATTTCATGTCTTAGCGAGGACATCTAATTGACATAATGCTTTCCCTAGCTGCTTATCCTTACCCTAAATATCAAAAATGAATACCTACGCTTAAGCCTTTGCCTAAACCTAACCATAACCTAATTGTATCCCTGACACTAAAACCACATTTTGAGTCTCAAAAATGCCTTCAAACTTGTGGGGACCGGGACCACAAGGGCTGTTGGTCCCCACTAGTGATGTGCGATACCACTGATTTCCTTTCTGATCCGATACCAAGTAAAAGTCAGGGTGGTATCGACGATATTGATCCGATAACGATAGTCTGTACAAAAACGTAATGTTTCATTGTATTTCATAATACAATATATAATTGTATTATGAAATTGTAATAATATAGCTTCATAATGATTACAGGACATCAGACTACTTGTTCTTTTTGCTTAATAATGTAGAAGTATCATGTAGAAATAAAAAACCTGAAGTTGTGCCCTATTTGAGCATGTTGCCTGCCTGCAGCACTAAAGGACTCCCTGAGAGACGTCTGTCTCGCCCTAGCAGCACCTGTCCCTCTCCTCCTCTTCAGTTCGCCTCAACATAAGCTCGTCATATTCTGTGATGTGATTTACTCTGAGGTGTTTGACGAGGTTAGTGGTGTTGCCACAACACGTCACTGTCTTGCCACATGTATCGCAAACCGCGCCTCGGCCGTTTGTGGAGGTAAAATACGTCCACACATGACTCCATTTATGCTCAGCCATTGTTGTGAGTGCGCACACCCGGGGCTGGACACATTTATACAGCTGTGTTTTGCATATGACTATGAAAGGCGTAAGAGGAAATAGTTCCTTCCAATTTAGACGATCTGAATGATATAGTTTCTTTCCACTTTGTTCCTGTTAATGAAAAACTACAAATTTACCCCAAAGTACTAAAATATCGATATTTTAATATGAGAATTGATTCTAGAACATAAATGACTGGTATCAGAAGAATCGATATTTCAATATCGATCCGCACACCACTAGTCCCCACAAGTATAGTAAACTTCCAATTTTTGGTCCCCACAAAGATGTTTATACCCGTCCACAAACACACAGAGACACACAAAATATGAAATAGGTGTAAATGGCTAAAGGGGTCTCTAAACACAGTCAGTGCCAGAGGTGGGTGGATCGATCCAAGTATTGGTATTAGATCGATACTAGCCCGATAGATTCGTACTTTCTATCATCTATGTTAAGTTTGAAGCCCACTGAATGTGCTAAATTGTTTTTACCTCAAACATTAAATAAGAATATATTATGTCTGAAAATTATAACCAGTTTGTGTGTTTTTGTTGCTGTTGGCTAATTATTGTGGAAACTAAGAATCACAGTGATTTAGTGGTCATTAAAATGTGATCAATCACAACATGCTCTCCCCTTTATAAGCTGCGTTTAAAGATTAAAAGTATCGGTGTGAGTGTTTTCATCCTGCTGCTGTATTTACTTTGCATTGGATCGATACCAGAATTCTCAGTATCACACAGCACTAGCCTGTGCTGAGCATCTGTGTCTGAAGACTGCTGACGTTAGTCTGATGACGCTGCTTTAGCTGCTCTCCTATTGATTGATTTATTCCTTTTATTTCAGAAGCAAAGTCTAATAAAACCGCTCCACACCAGTGTGCAGGGCCGTATACACAAAGATTCCTGACCTTGTCAAAAAAAAAAAAAAAACACGTTTCACAAAGCATCTTGAGTCTAAAAGAAGGTGAAAGCCTGTCAGGAGTGAGGAGGGGAGAAGATGTCCTGTAATGATTAAAGAACAAATAATGGTGGATTTCCTTTCATCTTCTGTGAAATCGTTTCTCCTGGTCTGACCTGCTGGGGTTCATTAGAAATGACAGGGACTGTTTTCACCAGTTTGTCGACATCTTCTCACACAGGACCCGCCTCACGCCTCTTTATAAAATTCTGTCCTCCTCGAGCTGACAGTTGAGCTATATTTATGAATGCGACAGCAGATTATTGGAGTTCAAAGCTCACTGAAGGGTTTAAAACCTTAGCAGTGAAACATGTTTCTCGGAGCTGCTACGGCTGTAAGGCCTGCAGTGATGTAGCGTCAGAGGATGGAAAAGCAGCAGGCAGATAATTCCTGCTGAGCTTTGCCCACATTGGTCTACAGCATAAATGCTTTTATGCAGTTTTTTGTGCATAAAACAATACATTGGCGTCTCCTCCAAGCAGGTTTTCTTCTGTTAGGGGAAATGTTTACCCTTCACTACCAATTTTCATAACTGGGCTTTCATTTATTAAAGCATAAAATGCATTTTTGTTAATGAGAAGTGGGCATAAACATCAGAACTTGTTGTGTGTGAGGAAAGAAAGATAAATGACCTTTATTAACTCTAGTAGAGCAGGGCGATATGACCAAAAATATTTATCATGATATACATTTGAAAATTTGCAATAACGATATAACTGACGATATAATTGACACTAGACAAAATACTTTACAACTCCACAACTTTATTAGTGCAAAAACCCATCAATGTATTTTCACTTAAACAAGCAGCTGTTTTTTTTATGTGCATTAAAGTTATATAAAAATGTAACGGTGCAAATTCCTTGCTGACAGTTTAACCAAAATGCATTTCCAGTGTAAACTGGCCGATAGATCCTCAGCATAACCATGTATAACATCCACAAAACTTAAAAAGAGGTTATACACACACAATACGGTAATATTATGTTGAAGCACGGTACGTATCACTCCTCGAGGCTCCTGCCTACAATAGCCGTAATGCTCCAACAATCCATCAAGCGGTGCGGCTTCGTAGCTTAGCAAAGTCGTACTAAAACATTTGACAGATTTTCGAGCGCCGTGTACGACACAAAATCGTTTCGAGGTCAGTAAACACAACCAGAATTCCTACATAAGGCACACGGGATTATAAGGGGACCTGTTGATTTTCAGAAAAATCAAAGGATTGATTTTAAGTGTGCCGTATTTTCCAAACAACACGGTAATAACGACGGCCCGCTGGCATGCTCTACCAAAAATAGTGCTTTGTTGTGTATCTGATGGGCGAAAGCTAAACCAGTTCCACACCACTGAAGTTGCAGCATTTTTACAAACCAATTCTGGTTTATCCGTTTCATTCAACGATCCGCTTTCGCTCTTCTCATTCTGCGTCGCCGCCATGTGCGTATGTAAACATAGACACTGCGCATGCACGTTTTACCCATATTCTATCGCGATATTTCATTTTCCTATCGTTGCCCAAAATTACACCGGTATTACCGTGAACGGTATGATATAGCACAGCCCTAAACTCTAGATCAGATTTGTTAATTTGCAATTGATTAACATTAAAATACAGACTGCTGAATGACCTGACTTTGTACTTTTGTGGGGTGTAAACACATTGAAGCACTGAGTCTGGTTTAGATCCTGTTTGGCTCAACTTTTCATTATTTATTCCATTAATTTATGCCTTTTGTTCTTAAACGATTAAATTTACCTAACAGAAGCTCCCCCTTGAAATATCTTCCCAGTCCCCCTGGCTTCCATCCATAATTTTTCTGACCTAGATTTGGCCTAGTGCACAGTTTCTACACAGTGTCACATCTTTTAGGGGTGTTAGATGTGAATTATTGATCGTGACTCTCTCCTGTCTGCAGGAAGCCGAAGACGGGGATCCTGATGCTGAACATGGGAGGACCTGAGAAGCTAGAAGATGTTCACGACTTCTTGCTACGCCTCTTCATGGACACAGACCTGATGAAACTCCCAGTACAGAAGTACGCACACAGAGATCACGCTGCCTTAAATGCAAGGAGTTATTTGCAAATGTGAACACAAAATATAGTGACGCAAACAGCTGACCTTAGAGTTGAGGTGGTCGGTGTTTAACAGCTGGGATCTCGGTTTCCCAGCGCTCGCTCCATGCATTTAGCCCGTAATGTGAACTCTCCAGTGGACAGGATGTAAACAGGATATAAAGCTCTGATAAGAGGTCCTTCCTTCAAACAGTCCTCTGTCATCATTATTTCAGCAGGGCTTTGTGGGGATCTAATGGATTATGTTATGCTCTCGTGCTTTTCTGAAACTCCCCAGATGTTTTCTGTTTAGATTGAATTTATGTTTCAACAAACCTGGCGACTTGGTTACATGAAATATGTGATGAATTAAAAGCAACTGCTTTATTTTTGGGTTTACACACATGTAAGCACACACAGTGGGGGCGGGCGGGGGGTTTGAGGAAGTTTGTTGGGTGACGGCTCTGTGCTGTGTCCGTGTTTCATAACGTCCCACTGAGAAGAAAAAGCTTTGTGGTTTTTAGCAGCACTGATCCTTTTTAAAGCAGGCGTGACTGACCCAAGATCACACACTTTGACTTCAAAGATTGCTCCAACCTCAATATGAATGTTTTATGAGCCACTTATTGACTTTATTTAGACCTCGGGCGGTCCCGACCCCGAGGGAATGAAGCGCTATAGCGAAAGTCTGGATATTTGGGTGCAAATGTGTCCTGTGACTTAACCAAGGACGTCATTCCAAACCAGCAGTTTGATCTGAACGGAGTTCACTCTGTGAAGAGCTTTCCAGAAATTAAGACCCGCTTAATGCATCCAGTTCAGGGTCTTGGGGTGGGGCTGTCACAGGATAAGATGCGGGGTACACCCTGGACAGCTCACCAGTCTGCTGAAGGGCCTCGTGCATGGTTTTGGGCTGTGGGAGGAAGCTGGGGTACCCATACAGAAGGACCCATGCTGTGAGGTGATGGGGTTGGCCACTGCACCACCGTGCTGCCCTGCACATAAATGCACATGATGCAACTTTCTGTACAGTTTTGGAACATTTTTTTAAAACATTGAAGAAATGTCAAAGTCGAACTGTAACTGAAACACAAATGACTAAACGCGTTTGTCTGTCAGTCGGCTGACCTCGGTTGGACCTCGGGGGTTAAGCCTTTCTTACACTTGAAGCTGTTTGACTGTAAAGCAGAGAGATTCCCATCAGCCGCTGCTCCTCTTTGTTTGCTGCTAACATGCCGGGTTAGGATGGTGAGCATTTCAGCATGCTAACATTAGCAGGGGGTCAAATGACAGCTGTGTCTAAGTATAACCTCACAGAGCAGAGCTCCCTCCCTTTAACTTCTATTTCACCCAGAAGTGAAGCTCTTTGTGTGAAGAATCTCCTTTTATTTATTTATTTATTTATTTATTTATTTATTTATTTATTTTTAAGTGTCATGATTGTAATCTCTGCTCTGTGTAAGAAAACAACACAAGTGTCCGTCTCCATGTTGTCCAGCACTGAGACAAACCATCCTCAGAAGCTGGACAGAATAATACTGACCTGCTAGGGGTCGTGTTGTGCATGTTTTGTATAATTTTAGACCGTTGTGTGTTTCTGTTTTATTGTTTGGCCTCTTAAAATGCTCAAATATGACGGCACAAACTCCTTGTAACCCTGCACCAGTGCTCAGTAAGGTCTGTTTGTTCATCCATGCAGCATCTGCTCGTTGGACTACAACAGCATTTCATGATGTAACAGGATGAATCCAACTAGACCTGACAATAGAAATGTTAAAATAATAAATTCCTGCCATCATTGTGTACTTGGTGGTCACTTTACCTTTCCTGCTTCTGGCCATTTTGAGCAGAGTTTTCTGACAGGTTTCCCTGGGGTGGGAAACAAACAGGGTGAGGATAAATAAGGGATTAAAACCCACAATGACACAGGAATGACACAAAAACGGTGCAAACGTTAGTGCTTCTTGCTTTGCTTCTCGCTGCAGAAAGTCCATGCTGGAAACTCTAAACTAGATTTATTGTCTGGTGTTTGGTGACGCTTGTGGACATGAATCTCACCTCCGTGTCCATGGAAACTGCACATCTTACTGAAAATGTTGATAATGAACCTTGACCCTTTAAAGCTCCAGAAATCACACGTTATAGTGCTGTTACAGGTCATTTGCTTTTCTTCTTCTTCGTTGCTGCGCAATAATTCACTGTATTAAATCTGTGATGCATTAAGTGTGAGTTGTGTAACTGCAGCTGTGCGATCTGCCTCCCGCTCTGCAGTAAACTCGGCCCATTCATCGCCAAGCGGCGCACACCGAAGATCCAGGAGCAGTACAGCAAGATCGGAGGAGGCTCGCCCATCAAACACTGGACGTCCATGCAGGGGGAGGGCATGGTGAAGCTGCTGGACGAGATGAGCCCTGAGACGGGTGAGGATGCCTCACAGAGGCCTCCGCTCCTCCTCATATCTGACAGCTTACATGGAGTTAAAGTCATGTTTGGAGGCAGTTTGTGTGCTTTTATTGAGATTATGGTTTGCTTGGCTGTTGTTAGCAAAGTGTGTGTGAAATGTTAGATAGTAAGACAGCGAAGGAGTGTCTCCTCACACGCCTGCAGCACACCTCACTGATAACACAGCAGCAATCTGAAAGCTGACCAGATCTGTTAGAATTTGGTCTAAAAGCACGATAATCTTCATAAAAACCTCCCTTTAAGCTCCTGAAATGTTATTTTTATTTGAAGATTTCAATTAAACTGCATATCCTGCATATTCAAACTGTAATGTTGCCAGTGAGTTTCTCCCGTGCTGTCTGGTCATTGGCTGTTTCTTCTCTCTGCGCAGCTCCTCACAAGTTCTACATCGGCTTCCGGTACGTTCACCCGCTGACGGAGGAAGCCATTGAGGAGATGGAGAAAGAGGGAGTGGAGAGAGCTGTGGCCTTCACGCAGTATCCTCAGTACAGCTGCTCCACCACAGGTGACACAAGCAGGAAATGATGTCTGTTAAATGTAGAGAACATGTAAAAGGAACAATCAGAAGATTACTCAGACGTTTGTGTCTGTTAATGCCGCCACACCCAGGGTGCTGTCTGCTCTGCGAGCTCCTGATAAATACACTCTGTTCTCTCCAGACTAAATCACACTCAGCATGTTCTCAGACTGTTCCAAGAACGCCCAGCTCACACGTGAGGCTGGCACACTCTTCAAACCCACAATCCATCCATGAATCGGTGCCCACAGACTGTTTTTGGGTTACAAAATATGCATCTGAGGAAGAAACTTTGAGGAAATTTAGTGATTGGCAGCAGCAGAGAGATTTTATTCCTGTGTAATGAAGTATTTCTCAATGTGTTTTCTTCTTTTGCTCACAGGCAGCAGTCTGAACGCCATCTACCGTTACTACAGCAACAGAGCTGACAGGCCGAAAATGCGCTGGAGTGTCATCGACCGTTGGCCCACACACCCTCTGTTGGTGGAGGTTAGAGACACACACGCACTCATTTTCATATCTTAGTGAGGACATCTAATTGGCATAATGCTTTCCTTAGCCGCTTACCCTAACCCTTAGGTTATGATTAGGCTAATTCGAACCCTGACACTACAACCACATTTTAAGCTCCAAAACTGCCTTCAAACTTGTTGGGACGGGCATTTGGTACAGTGGAGGCCAATTTCTGTCTTCACAAAGATGTCTAAACATGTGTGTACACACATGCAAAGTAAAACAAACTAGTACTGATGTACACGATTCTGCCAAAAGTATTCACTCATCTGCCTTCACATCCATATGAACTTGAGTAACATCCCATTCTTAATCCATAGGGCTTAATATGATTTTTGACCCACCGTTTGTAAAGGCTTCAGCTCTCCTGGGAAAGCTTTCCATAAGGTTTGGGAGTGTTCATGAGAGTTTTTGACCATTCTTCCACATGTGCACATGTGAGGTCAGACACTGATGTTGGGTTGGGCGAGATGGCCGGCTTGGAGTCTTTGCTCTAATTCCTCCTAGAGGGTTTGAGGCCAGGACTCTGTGCAGAAAGGAATTCAGTGAGCTCCTGAGAGCGAACCATTCTTTCACAGATGTTTGTAGAAGCAGTCTGCATGCCCAGGGGTGCTTTTTTTTTTTTTTTTTTTTTTTTAAATAAATACACCTGTGGCAGTGGGAGAGATTGGTATATTTGATTGGGTGAGTGAATGCTTTTGGTAATATAGTGTGTAAGAAAACAGTCAGTCAGTAAGTCACCACGCAGCTAAATGACCAGAAAGCAGTTGTGGTGGGTGATCATGGCAGCTTTTAGTCCTGACTGTGTTTTATCAGCTGAGGTAAATTTCACTAGCTGTGTTTATAATACACCATAAGTGTGTGTGTCTGTGTCCAGTGTTTTGCAGAACATATCAGAAATGAACTGCTGAAGTTTCCAGAAGATAAGAGAGATGATGTTGTCATTCTGTTCTCGGCACACTCACTCCCCATGGCTGTAAGTATGAAAAACTACTACTGACAAGTACTATCAGTACTGCTCTAGCCCTCAAAGTAACATGCTAATAAAATACTCAAGTTTCACTCACCAGAACTGGACCACAGACTTCTCTAAGCTCTGTACTGCATAACACTCATTATGTTTCTCAGATAATTCAAGTAAAAGGCTTAAAAGGGTCATAAAATCGAGTGAAGTGACTCCAGCTTGCAGCAGCTGTCTGTATCACACCCATCACCCCAACTTTTAAACTTTAATACATTTGAATGGGTGGATTATAAAAATGAGAACAGGTTTTTGTCACCAGACTGTAAAGTTTGGCATTTGCTGTCACAGTTTCTGGGGACTGACTCTTGGAAAGGAACGAATGAAGCCAGAGTGGGGTCTGGTCCTTATTACTGATGACACTGATCAGATGGTACTGACACTCTTATAAAAACCGATGTGCTTTCCACAAATTACTACTAAAATTTACTGATATTTCTCAGTATAGGCATTTCCTTTCACAATGGAGTAGTAGTATTTATCTCTAGAAAACAAAACCCACTTCATCTTCATTTTCTTTTCGTGTAAAGAAGTACACTTTAAAAACTATTCCGATTTGTTACCTGACGGTTCATCAAAACAGATGAAAAACCTGAAATATCTCAACAGAAATCAGTGCAAATTCAGTTTGTCTTTGCTGTTAGGAAGCCTATAAAACTGTTTTCTGCTGCTTAATTGGTTAGTTTGACAGCACATCTTTGGCATCTATATCCAACATGTCACCAGCAGTTCAGTGTAACTACTCACACTTTAAATCCAGGAAAGTCCCAAACTCTGTGATAGGCCAAGCTTCTCAGATGAGAGATCTGATTTCCTCGTGCCTTGTTAGCTTTCTTTGAACCATGCCATTAGGCAACAGAAGGTTTTTGTCCAGCTGAAGTACTTTCTTCCAGCACATTATTCAGGAACTGCTTAATGTGTTAATGTTGCTTAGCGCCGTGCTGTTGTGTGCCCTGTGCTGCAGGTTGTAAACAGAGGTGACCCGTATCCTCAGGAGGTGGGAGCCACAGTTCAGAGGGTCATGGAAAGACTGGGTCACTGTAACCCCTACAGACTGGTGTGGCAGTCCAGGGTGAGTAAACATCACTCGCTATGTAATTGAATAAACCAGCAGCACCACCTAGTGGTGACAGTGTGCTGTAATAATCAGGTAACGCTGCATACTCAACACTGATCACACATCAGTTTGTAATGCTTATCAATATGGTTTAAATTTACTGAGCTTATGCTTTGCTGTTTTTCACACAACTTTCATTGTCAAAATGCTTTTTTTTTTTTTTGTTTGTTTTGTTTATTTATTTACTTTTTGGCATTATTTCACCCTGAGCCTGACTTTAAAAAGACAAAAACGCACATAGCAACATGGTCACCACAGGCCAAAGAAAGTCTGTGACATTCAGCGACTGAGTAATGATGGATTAAGTGACCACTAGTGATGCAGAGTGGGCAGGTTCCAAGTAAGTGGGGCATCAACACAAGAAACAATTTGCTCATCACTTTTAACTTTGCAGCTGCCTGGTTGTTGCTAAGGGACGTTCCAGACTCCAGTTGCCTAGGTAACCCTCTATTTTATTTGCCACACCATCAAAATACAGATAAGAGCATCCTTTGCTAGAGTTGGTGACCGGTCTTGAGACCGGTCTCGAGACCACTTTTACGTGGTCTTGGTCTCGTCTTGGTGTCGACGGACTTTTGTCTTGGTCTTGCTGTTTTGGTCTTGCGTTCTCAAATCGACATAGTGTTCGGGAGATTTGGAGTCAACCATCAGCGGAGTGGGGGGGTGGCTTACTGGGCTTAAACCCGGGTCATTTTTTCAGAAGCATGGGGTCTTTTGGAGTGTAATTTGTTAGTGTCTTGGTCTCGGATTAGGCGGTCTTGACTACAAGTCTATTTTTTGCTCTCATAGGTAGTCGCTCCATTCGCCTAAAAGTTCAGTAAAGTTTAACTTGGGATTTTCTATGGGAAATACTCAATGTCACCTAGGCAACCGGAGCCTAGACTGTCCCCTATGTCACCATCGGTGACAAAATGCTTTACTTCCTACATGAGCAGGAGCCCATCTGGTCACCGTAGGTAAGAATAGATTTGGGCAGTGCTCACATTCCTGGCAAATGTGTTCAGTTTTTCTTTAGTTCTGCAGACAGACTCTTCCAATCCAGCTTTACCTTCTTATTATACTTACATGCAGCTAAACTATTAATATTATTTAGACCTGGCCGGCCTGCTTTTGTGTTTTGTGTTGCCACAAGATGGAGCCACTTGTCTGACTAATATTTTTGCTATTTCAGAGTAGAAGCCCTCAAAGCTCCTCAGTGCTCAGGTCACAGGGCCTGGCAGCTTACATAATTCACAAATGATAAAAATTTTACAGTGGAAGAGGACTCTGAGCTGTCACTGGCTACCTGTAGGGCAGAATGAATAACCCAACATGGGTGAAAATGCACAGTATGTGGTACATACAGTAACACAGGGTACCAGAGATGGCTTTCCTGCAAGAAGATCATGTTTTATTTATTTTATATTTAATGGGATTTCAAGAAAGGTCACGGGGTCGTTTACGTCCTCACTGAACCAGGAACACCTGAAACGACCTTGGACACGTCATCCATCTATAGAACTAAAGTCAGCCATGTCCTGTGTGTGGTCTCTCAGGTGGGGCCCATGCCGTGGCTCGGTCCCCAGACAGACGAGGTGATCAAAGGTCTGTGTGAGCGAGGGAAGAAGAACCTGCTGCTGGTGCCCATTGCCTTCACTTCGGACCACATAGAGACCTTACACGAGCTGGACATCGAGTACAGACAAGTGCTGGGAGAGGAGGTGAGAGGGGAAAAAAGCAGTGTTTATATACATTTCCTCAGTTTTATGTAAAAATTAACCGGTACATAAATACTGATTTAAAAGAACAGAATAAATCTGCAGCAGCCTTTGAAGAAATAAACTGAAGCAGGCAGAAAGTCAATTACCCAGACCTGCTCTTTCTCTAAAGTCCTTAGAAAGATTCATTAAATAGGGGAAACGTATTTATGCATTTGTGATCTACAATTAGGGCTAAGGTCTTTGTACTGGTTGTTTTGGTTAGCTAAAGTGTGTGTATGTGTGTGAGGTTTGTTTCCAGCAGCCCAGTGCCCTCTGTCTGTCTGAAGGCACCAGTAAAATGGCCACCAATCAATGTGACTGGTGCCATAAAGATACACATGCTTATACCCATGAGGAACCATCGAAATCGTTTCTAAACTTGAACCTGAAGAAACACATCTGTCTTCCAGTCCTAAGTTTTGAGGTCTGAAATGCTAAAAAAAGAAAAAAAAAACCCGTACTCCACCAAAAATGTATAACACCTCTACACACCTGATGTATTAAATTCCTCGTGTTTGGATTTATTTACTCCAAAACAAGACTGTCGCATTAACTGAGCGTTTACTACCTTTTTTTCTGTGTGAGTCTAAATTGTTGGTAGATATGTGCAGTTCCAGTTTTTCCCAGTGGGCTGGAGAATATCATGACGGTCATTTTAACTGATGTGTTGTGGTCGTGAATCACATATGAGCTGTGGCAGTGACTGCATTTTCTCTTTGGGTCTATTGAGTTTCTAAAGCTCAAAAGCCAAACGAATGACTGCATAAAGCTATAAAATGGAGTAAAGCAGCAAATGCTGACCTTTTAAGTCCACAATCAAGAGACTCTTTGGTGTTCTGACTCCACGTTCAGAACAGAAACTCAGACAGGAGCAAAGGAATGAGGAAAAGGGGGGTGTGGGGGGGAGGAGGGAGGGTTTGTCCCCTAATTTTGTAGTTTTCTAAGATGTTATGAACATTTGTGATGTGTTGTTATTTTTCTTTCCAGTGTGGGGTGGAGAACATCAGGAGGGCCGAGTCATTGAATGGGAACCCTCTCTTTATGAAGGTACCTGTCACACACTAACCTGACCCATGTTTGCAGAACAAAGATTTTCTTTAAAAGAAATGCAGATGCCTAACATGAAGTGCCACGCTGGTTTTTAAAGTCATGTTTTGATCCCTTGCGTTGAGCATTTTGGCTCTAATGTCATATGCAAGTGTTGCATATATCTCAGAAACGGAGTTGTTAACCACCGACTGCCCTTTATACAGTCCTTTTTACTTCAAATATGACCATAATTGACAAAATGAGCATCATCATCAATCAAATAACAGTTAAAATGAGCAACTTGGACAATAAACCCATCAAGAAACTCTTCACTGAGGTCACAGATCAAGTGAGAAGTAGGGTCGTTTTTCCCATAGACTTCTATGTAGTTGCGGCTCTATTTTATAACCAAAGGAGTTGCCCTCTGCTGGTCATTGGAAAGAATGCAGATCCAGCTTGCATATATATTCGTAAAACAATATGAAGACTGACTTATATAACGGGTAATTATTAAAAGGTGCAAATAAATGTGGAAAAATGTTCAACCCCATATACAAAAGAATAAGTGTGAGTTTTCAGTTGGTAGATAAATTTTCACTCATGTTCCCAGACTGTAAAATATTCAGATTTCTTTTCAAACTTGCAAACTTACAGCTCTGTCATCAAACCTTTTCTCTATTAATGCCAGCAGAAAGGACGAGTAAAGTAAATGACAACAGTATATGTACAGTAGAAGAAGAAACGAGCAAAGATAAAGTTGAGGTATGCTGCAATGTTCCCGTGGGGCATGTTCATGTCATATGACATTTCTTTCCTGTCGTAGGTGAAACCTTTTCGTTGGCACCATAGAGCTTTTTACCACAAAACATATATAAGAAGTTAGTTTTCACAGTAAAACTTCTGAATCTGAATGAGGTGGATGTGATTTAACCTTCTAGGCGAACTGCATAAAATGATGAAACCTGTCATTTTCCATTCCCACTAGGTGGCGCTCTAAGTAAAGATTATCATGTACATGTGTTCCAAGGCAGGACTTCTATCACATGAAGTTTGGGGCAGATTGGGCGATCCAGGTTTTGAGCTGCAGCAACTTTTTGTGTTTTACTGTTTCATGACGTATCATTGGAATTTGCCCTGGCACCATGGAAACGCTCTTTAGCAAAAACGCAAAGAAGAATTCATTAAAGTACACTGCCTGGAAATGGCTAAAACTGAACCAAAGTTGCATTGTAAATTAAAAATGGGGACCTTCCTGTTGTGTTCAGGGTATGGCTCTCATAGGTGTTTTTATACCTTTTGGGATGACACACATGTGAGCCAAATTTCATACATTTACATAAAACAAGCGGCTGTTTCGTTTGACTTTGCAGGCAAGACCCATAAAACCATATTTGGGTATGAAATCTTTAAGGGGGTCAAAAGAAGAGATTGTTCTGTGAAGTAGCTGCAGCCATGAGATGGTGAATGAATGAGTGAATGCCTCCTTGTGTCCTTCGTTCTATCCTTTATCTCTTTCCTTCTCCATTGTCACTATTTTTCCTTCCATCCCTCCTTCCTTTCCTCTCTCACCTCCCTCTTTCCCTTCATCCTCAACCCTGAAACCTTTCTCACAACAGGCAACTCCTCCAGCTGTATCGTGTGTGTTTGTGCGTGCGTGTGCACAGGGTTTATTAAAGGAAAGGGGCAGATCAATGGGAACCTTTAGAGCTGACTACAGTAGAACTGAACCGCCCGGCTGGCTGGCTGGTCAGGCCCGCCGTGCTCAGAGACCCCTTGCCAAGTGTGTGTGTGTGAATCAATATCCAGAGGATGATTAGTTGGTAGTTACTGAAGGATGGTTTCCTTGGTGTGGTTTTTAGTTTCTCAGTGAGCTGCTGCCGTCTGCAAGTAGCAGCAGCTAGAAAATAAAGAAAAATGCATTCATCAGGATTTTTACTGCACACTCTGGCTGGTGTTGAAGCTTCATTTTTTAAAAAAAAAAAAAAAAAAAAGAAGAAGCTCCCCTCAAAATTACTACACCTAACAACTTTTTAAAGCAATTTCAGAGTTGCAAAAAATGTCACCTGTAAGACTAAAATTACAACAGTTCAGGTAAAGTTTTGGAGCGCTCCTGTCATCCTGTATGTTTGGTATAAGGGGATCTTAAGACAAAATTTGCACTTCAGCAGTTGAATGAATGTGACTATTGTAACGCCCATAGGTGCACTCGCTCCAGTCTAGTGCATTAGCTGAAGTTGTAGTTCATGTTCACTGTGTTTGTAACCTTGTTGAGTAAATGTTCATTTGCTCACAGATGTGGTCAGACACATCCACTCATCGTGGGCATGAATGTCGTGGTAATTCTGTGCTTTTAATGATATCTTTGAGCTGTTCTTTTTCCAGAGTGGAATAATTGTACAGCTTACATCTTTAATGACTATTTATTTAAAAAAAAAAAAAAAACCAAAACACTACAAGTTGGTACACAACTTCATTCATTTGTTTTTTCTCAGTTTCAAACACACATTAATTATGTATGCAGGTAGCAGCTCTGCCAGTTGCTTTTGGTCAAATATCCTGCCAGAGGCTTGTTGATGGATACCATTTGTCTTGGCAGAATTGGTAGCTTATTTAACTTGGTCTTCTGGTGCAGATCTGGCTTTAAGCATAATCCAAAAATTTTTCAATACGGTTGAGGTCGGGGATTTGGAAAGGCTATTCCAAAGACTTAATGTTTGCCTGCTATTTTAAAACTAGTTTTGATATGCGTTTTTGATCATTGTCTTATTGGACCAACCACTTGTGTCCAAAGTTCTACTGTCTTACTGATTTGACAATTTTGGAGGTAGTCCTCCTCCTTCTTTATTCCAGGCCTATTAACGGGAAGTTAATATGCCTTGACCTTATCAACTTGAAATACTGCAGAACCTATAGCACAACATTAAAAGATTTAAGTGTACATGTATATTTGAGCCTGTGTGGATTAAAGAAAAGGATTAAAAGTTCTTGTTTGTCTATTTATTTTCTGTTTAATGTCTTTCTAAGACATTAAAGATGTATGCTGTACAATCCTATTTAAAACAAACACAGTGAAAAGGATTCTTATTGGCTTTTTACCCACAAAGGTTTCAATTCTGATTATAGTAACCACCACCATTGCTTCGGTGCTGTGTTCTTTATGCCTTTTAAAGCTTAATATATATTTGCTTTGCCGGGTTACAGCATTAGTTACAGCGTAGGGTTTCAGAAAGGTTTGCAGATATGTGCCCAATGTAGAAGTTATACTTAAGATGGCCTACTTTCATTTAGCCTTTAAAATTAAAATGCTGACTCCAGCCATCTGTTTACTGGTTATATTGAGCCCTAATCTGTGAGGCAGAGTTTGAACATACTTGTCTGACTGCTGATATTCATTTATCTCATTCAGGCCTTGGCAGACCTGGTCCAGTCCCACTTGAAGTCCAACGAGCCATGTTCCCGTCAACTGACCCTGCGCTGTCCGCTGTGCACCAACCCCACCTGCGGAGAGGCGAAATCCTTCTTCGCCAACCAGAAGCTCTCATAGAAACTCAAGACACACATTCTGATGCAGCAGGGCTACCTGTGGAGGAGCTCGAGGCCTTCTTCTAAAAAGCTTCATTCAAACGCACAAGCCCACACCACCTCTCCAACAAGAGTGTCAGTTAACCAGGAAATGCCACCAAGAAAGGACCAAATGGTTTCTGCAAATGTATTCTCACACACACATTTACTTTAGGTTTTGGTCTTTAGATGGGACTAATATCTGCCTTTCAAAACCTGTTTTTGCTACTTAAATTCATTTTATTTCACCAGAGAGGTTAAACCGTCAACAGATACCATTTGGTCAAAGCTTGTGTAGATTAGAGAACTGGGACATCACATGACAGGAAAAAATTGCACTAAAAACTGCATTTCCCCTTACTCACATTCCATTTGCTTTGCCCCTGCAAACTTCCATCAGAGACCCCGTTTTCTTGCCTCTTCGCTGGTGCTAAATGACTAACAGTCGGCCATGATGACACAACACGCACCCAAAGGGTTCTGGGCTGTCTGGCCATTTCCTTCGCCCTTCATCTCACCTGCTGCTTCACGCCATTGTCTCCCCAGGTGGTAGCCCCGCCCATCCTGATGTAACTCCTGCAATTTGATTGGAGGAGGTTGGATCCTGTGTGATAGGAGGGTACTGGCGGGCTTAAGAGAGAAAAAGAGGTTCATATTTAAATTAAATAAAACTAAATGAATTCTTGTGATGATCCTTCATCTGCTCTAATTTCATAAATGAACCCCAGTGAAGCTGGGAAACTAGAGTCACACACTGACCCTGTGAGTGTCATAAGCAAGCTAGAAAAATACGTTGCTTCTGTTTTCCTGCTGAGGGAAAAACGGAAACCAAAACAAGTCAAAAAGCGATGAGGGATAATCGAACTGTTCACATCTTGAGCTGTCCGTATCGGTAAAGGTCCAGCCTGTGAGTTAGGGGTTGTGTGCAGCTATTTATTTTGAGAGCGATTGGCCCAGTGACGTGACCAGGAGATGAAATAGTAGCTGCATATTTTTATTTTTATTTTTTTTCAAATAAAGTAAAATGAATGTAATGAAGAGACCAGTCAGAAATGTGACTTAAAATTGTAGCTTAACAAGGAAGAAGTTACCATAAAATTGTGAAACTATATCAGTGAGGCTGCTCATGAACCCTCTGTGAGGAAAAACAAAGAGGGAACAGATGTTACTGGTTTTTATAGTAGCAGTACTGTTTTCACAAATTGAATAACAGCCACCAACATCATCAAGCTTAAAAATATCTGGGAAAGGGGGGGGGGGAATGACATTGTCTGTATCTGTACACCTGAAACTGAAGCTAAACCTAATCTCTTTAAAGATGAGGAAAGTAAGAAGGAAAAACAAGCAATTAAAAAGAAAAACTAAGTGATCAACACGAGATGGCCTCACATCTGTTAAGGTTAAAGGCTCATACAGCTATAAGGCCGAACAGATTTGGTTTCAATGGGTGTAACAATTCTGAAAAGACTAAAATCATCATATTAATGCTACTTACTCCCATTTTTCTATTGGCCATCACCAACTTAGAGTTTTTTGTTGCTGTTATGGTTTCTCTTGTGAGCCAGTAGATCAGTACTAGTTGAATACTTTAAATCTTCTTTATCAGTATAGGTGCTGAGTCGGTGTCAATTCCATCACTCTAACCAGAGCCAACGTCAGAAAATGTCTTTATTCTTTAAAGTATCCCATCCTTTGGGGCATGATAAGAACTGGCTTCAGTTTGGAAGGACTGAACAAAATGTAGATGAGTGCAGAGAAGTAGCTCAAAAATGACATTTGTCAGGTGTTTAACTGCAGTTTACCTCTGACTGCTGTCTGCATATAGAAACAATTCATCCTGATATTGTTGTATCCAATTTAACCAGTGATTAGTCTGAATTAAAGAATTCTATAATTGATTTCAGTGTGGGTTGATAAAACTCCAGATGTCGTCTCAGTGACTGCTGGTTTGATTCCACCTGACTTCCTGTTGTCTTGGAAATGTCCGGGATTTGGGAAGTGATGTTTGATAGTGATGTGTCGGTCGCGAACGAAATGGCTCTTAGAGCCGGATCTTTGACGTGAACGATGCGAGCCGGCTCCTTATCGCGAGCCATGGAGTTTTTTTCTTTTCTTTCTTTCTCTCACCCTCTCTCTCTCTCTCTCGCACTTTTTTTTCCGCTTCACTCGCACGCGAGCCTTGTGCTTTGTGCTGGGCAGAGAGGGGAGGGGCGGTAGTTATACTCGCAGTAGCACAGGAACAGAGCGGGAGGGAGAGAGAGAGAAAGAGAGCCAGGGACAACAACGTCACATTAGAAAGGTATAGTAATCATCCACAACTGTATTCAGTTGTGGATGATAAAGGATTCAGAAAGTTTATTCATGCAGGCCCATAAGATAGAGAATATGCATCTTATTTTTATTTATATTTAATTGTGTTGTGATTTCCTTTGTTTTGTTTCACTTTAAATTGGTTTAAAAGGAAAAAGCTGAACATTCATATAGTTAAAAGAAGCACGTACAAAACACAACAGAAGTGCTCCAGGATGCTGGGCACAGTGTTGAGCTTTTGTTACCTGGTGGCTACACAAGCCAGCAAGTACCAACGACTTGATTTGGTGTGTGGTAGTAACAGGTAAATGAACGTTTTTTTTTTTTTTTATTATTTGAATATATATGAGTGCTTGTGTATAAATACACAAACAATACACACATGCTTTCAATTGTGTAATTTAAGTGATCGAGGTAGCTCTGTTTTGAAGTTCAGTTAACGCTAGGAATGTGTTTTGGAGTTTGTACGTGTTTTGTCTCTTGGGGCCAGCACATATATTTATATATAAACATATATAAATAAAACCACCAAGCAACAAAACAACCTGAAGAGCCGGTTGGGAGCCGAAAGAGCCGGCTCTTTTTAGTGAGCCAAGCTGAAAGAGCCGGTTCTCTAAAAAGAGCTGGAAATCCCATCACTAATGTTTGACCTCTGACCCTGTTCCTCCTTTACTGGTTTTGTTCTGTTATGCAGTGATAATGTGCCTTTTTTACACTGGCTGACTAAAAATACTGGACTTGTGCTGTATGTAAATTATACACGTGCTTAACCAAAATGCTGACAGGAGAACTCCATCCTGAAATCTGAATTTGCGTGTTTCTGCTGTGGTCAGTGCCATTTATTTAAAAATACATTAAAAATAAAATCTAACCATAATATCCAGAAAGTAGTTAAACTGCTGGGGCTTTACTGCACATGTTTCAGTAATGACCAGTCTCTTTAAGGGTCTCCTCTCCCTAAAACTCCACTTTCTTCTGTTTGGCCACTTTCTGGAAGCTTGCTTTTTTGTGTGTGTGCTATTTGGAACTATGACCATGTGTAAATTTTGCAACACTGTATCATTGTGTCAAAAAACAGGGAAGAGCTACAGATATGTAACATTTAAAAAGTAGCAAGTACAGGATATTTACATAGTTTAGAAATGATATGAAAAACTGAAGGCTTGAACCTGTTTGTAGAAGCTAATGGAGCTCAAATCAGCCTTTTCATGGTGCAGATCATTCTCATATTTTTGCCAATGCTTGCAAAAAGTTTCTAAGATATTTTTGCTCCTACATTTTTCTGCTTCAACTGTACAACACAGACAGAAATGCACTATACAACGTGTACTCATCCGATACCAGACGTGTCAGTGTGCTTCCACATTCTTTTTTGTGTGTGTGAGAGTGAAATGCGTGAAGTATTACTCAGTCTCAGTGACTCCTTTTTAATGTCAGCATCCATAAGCTGTCTAAAGTGGTTTGTCATTATTATTGTGACCCATGATGTGGGCTTTCAAAACTGCTTTGCAAAGGATTAAAGGAGTGTCTCACTGCTTATGTGCAACTAAAAGACAAAGTTGACCTCGATTAAAACCCTGCTAACAATGGGAAAAGGTCACAGCAGAAAGACATTCTCAGGGTGGGTGTATCCTAACTTATTTTCAATGATCCTCAGTGTGTCCGCTTGGACAGCTGGTGTGACTGTGTGTGCGTTCAGCTGAAATTTTGCAGTTTGATTTGTACAAGCAAACGCACTCTAGATTTCTTGCACCTCCTGTGTGCTTGTTGTAGTTTGGATTTTTTTTAAATTGATTTATTTTCTTTGTTCCAGAGCACATAAACCACCTGTCTCTACTGTTGTATCATGTTTTTTGGACATGTACATGAGAGGACATGGTATTAACAGTGCAGTTACAGACGACAGCAAGTCTTCCTTCAAAATAAAATACAGTAATGTGAGAAAAAAAAAGTAGTCATTTCTCATTATTATTTGAAATCTGTTGTCACGATTGTCATTTGTCACTAAATAAAGGGTGAGATTTGCATGCACCAACCATTTTATTAGGCACACCTGTTTAGATATTTGTTAATGAGCAGTTAATCATCCAAATGCCAGCAGCTCACTGCTGTTCATACTATGATCGTAGAGCATGTGTGTGTTCTCTATCACTCTAGACGAGTAAACCAATCATGATAAAACTTTGCATAAACACTGCAAGTCCCAACCTCTATATTCCATATCTATCTATCTATACAGGGAGTGCAGAATTATTAGGCAAGTTGTATTTTTGAGGAATAATTTTATTATTGAACAACAACCATGTTCTCAATGAACCCAAAAAACTCATTAATATCAAAGCTGAATGTTTTTGGAAGTAGTTTTTAGTTTGTTTTTAGTTTTAGCTATTTTAGGGGGATATCTGTGTGTGCAGGTGACTATTACTGTGCATAATTATTAGGCAACTTAACAAAAAACAAATATATACCCATTCCAATTATTTATTTTTACCAGTGACACCAATATAACATCTCCACATTCACAAATATACATTTCTGACATACAAAAGCCAATCAGCGACCAATATAGCCACCTTTCTTTGCAAGGACACTCAAAAACCTGCCATCCATGGATTCTGTCAGTGTTTTGATCTGTTCACCATCAACATTGCGTGCAGCAGCAACCACAGCCTCCCAGACACTGTTCAGAGAGGTGTACTGTTTTCCCTCCTTGTAAATCTCACATTTGATGATGGACCACAGGTTCTCAATGGGGTTCAGATCAGGTGAACAAGGTGGCCATGTCATTAGTTTTTCTTCTTTTATACCCTTTCTTGCCAGCCACGCTGTGGAGTACTTGGACGCGTGTGATGGAGCATTGTCCTGCATGAAAATCATGTTTTTCTTGAAGGATGCAGACTTCTTCCTGTACCACTGCTTGAAGAAGGTGTCTTCCAGAAACTGGCAGTAGGACTGGGAGTTGAGCTTGACTCCATCCTCAACCCGAAAAGGCCCCACAAGCTCATCTTTGATGATACCAGCCCAAACCAGTACTCCACCTCCACCTTGCTGGCGTCTGAGTCGGACTGGAGCTCTCTGCCCTTTACCAATCCAGCCACGGGCCCATCCATCTGGCCCATCAAGACTCACTCTCATTTCATCAGTCCATAAAACCTTAGAAAAAACCAGTCTTGAGATATTTCTTGGCCCAGTCTTGACGTTTCAGCTTGTGTGTCTTGTTCAGTGGTGGTCGTCTTTCAGCCTTTCTTACCTTGGCCATGTCTCTGAGTATTGCACACCTTGTGCTTTTGGGCACTCCAGTGATGTTGCAGCTCTGAAATATGGCCAAACTGGTGGCAAGTGGCATCTTGGCAGCTGCACGCTTGACTTTTCTCAGTTCATGGGCAGTTATTTTGCACCTTGGTTTTTCCACACGCTTCTTGCGACCCTGTTGACTATTTTGAATGAAACGCTTGATTGTTCGATGATCACGCTTCAGAAGCTTTGCAATTTTGAGACTGCTGCATCCCTCTGCAAGATATCTCACTATTTTTGACTTTTCTGAGCCTGTCAAGTCCTTCTTTTGACCCATTTTGCCAAAGGAAAGGACGTTGCCTAATAATTATGCACACCTGATATAGGGTGTTGATGTCATTAGACCACACCCCTTCTCATTACAGAGATGCACATCACCTAATATGCTTAGTTGGTAGTAGGCTTTCGAGCCTATACAGCTTGGAGTAAGACAACATGCATGAAGAGGATGATGTGGACAAAATACTCATTTGCCTAATAATTCTGCACTCCCTGTGTGTGTGTATATATATATATATATATATATATATATATATATATATATATATTTATTTATTAGGGGTGCAACGATACACAAAACTCACGGTTCGGTTCGATACTTTGGTGTCACGGTTCGATATTTTTTCGATACAAAAAAAGTTCATGGTTTTTTAATTTGTCATTTATTAAAATTATAAATATATATTTTAACTCAAAAGTACAGTTTTTAAATTTAATGTTGCTGAAACAACAAAATCGGAGTAAATGTGCAGTCATATTCGTTGTGTTTCCACTAGTGCTGTCAGCGTTAATTCTCGTTGAAATGCCGTTAAAGCCACAACACGACAAATCTCCGTTAACGAGCTACCGCAGATCGCCCTGTGTGTGGGGCTGGACCGCCAACACCTTAACAAGCTAACTGCGCTAACACACTAGTTCCCACCAATGTAATTGAGCATTGCTTGGCACATCCCACATACTGTTTTACTTTAGTCCATGACTCGCTTACCTTCAGGGTCATACGTCACATGAAAACCAAAATAATTCTAAACGCCAGATCTGAATGAAGGTGGGAGAGGTTCAATTTGCCATGTTGCAAGGAGAGCTTAACTTCTGTCTGCTAGCTTGCCCTGCGCTCAGTGAATCTGCATTCGACTACTCCGCCTAGGCTGCACTGTCGATCGCAGATCCACTGAGCGCTCAACACAGACAGCATCGTCAGAAGGAAAGTTGATAAAATATATTAAAAACTTTGTATTGTTCATCCATATGTGTACCGAACCGAAAGCACTGTATCGAACGGTTCAATATCGATACGAGTATCGTTGCACCCCATATATATATATATATATATAAAATAATATATATAAAATATGATTAATGGTGAATGGACTGGTTCTTGTACAGTGCCTGAACACTCAAAGCACTTGATACAACTTGCCTCATTCACCCTTCACATTGGAGCAGCCAGTTATCTTTACATCTTGAAACATCTCCCTCTGTATAATCTGTGAACCTCTCAGCTTCTACGCTGAGAAAAAACAACTTGATCATACTGTTGTGTCCTCACCTGTGCGCAGACACCAAATCTGAGAGGTGCATGACTGGCTGAAACTCCACCAAAGCAGCAACAGCATTCATGAGAGTGAGAATGGCAAGTATAATGGGCTCCTTGCACAGCTAAGCCAGGTGTAACAGTATCCAAACAGGTGAGATATAAAAAAGACTCCAAAACATGGAGGTCACTGGGGCTTTATGCTGCTTTCCATTTGAAGTTAAAAGTTGAAAATCCTGAGTTTCCAGTCAGGATTTACAGTTCGAATTCCGACTTTAGAAAGTTTCAGAAGGCACACCAACCCAAGGCATCTATGCTGTGGCTGTTGTGTATTTGTATTTGGATAAAGCTCTATCAGGGCACATTAAAAATATCAATCCAATAACCTCAAAAGAAAAAAGGGGGGGGGGTGGGGGAATAAAAGTAGCGTTAAAATTGGCTTCTTGTTATTTGGTTAGTTTTGGACAAATGTAGGTGATTCGAGACACTTTTGAAGTTTTGTTGCTTGAGGGTTTTTTTTTTTTTTTTTGTTGCTGTTTAAGGCTAATATAGCACGGTCTAACACACAACCAGGATTTGATTTCCTTTATTCCTCCTCTGTTTTCCTTTCTTCTTTCACTCATCTCGTCTTTTCCCCTTAATTGTCCTTTTAATCCTCAGCCTATTTCTCTTTATCTTCCCTTTATTCTTCTTTCTTTCCTTCCCTCTCTATTTATGTCTTCATAGTCGTCACCTTTTTCATCTGAGTTTCCATTCATTTTGCTTTCTGCTCCACTTTCATCTCTGCCTCGGAAAACATTCCTTTCACTTGCCTGCTTTCAGTTCCTCTTTTTCCACTTTCTCCCACATCTTCCTCACTTCCTCTCCCATCTGTCTTTCTCTTATCTTCCACTTCATTCCTTCCCTCCTCTTTCCCGTCTCGCCCTCTCGCTCATTTCTCTTCATTTGTGCTTCATCTTTTTCTGCTTTTACCCCCTCACCTGTTTTCTCCTCCTGTCATCCCATAATTTTCTCTCCTCTTCCTCTCCTCTGTCCCTCTTACTGCTCTTTACCCCTCCCCCGTTTTCTCTGTCCCATCTTTTCCAATCGTTTGTCCTCCCTCCTTTCCTCTTGCACACCCCCCTCTTCCCCCAGTTTTCCGTGCTTTTCCAATCTTTTCCTCATCTTCGCTGTTCCTACCCCCTTCCTCTCCTGCACCGTTCATTCCTATCTCGTCTCCCTCCGCCTCCTTCCTTCGTTTTTCCCAGCAGTCCCCTGCGGTGTTGCAATCACCTCTGCTGCTGTTGATTAAGCTGAGAGAGATTGGCTGTCCACGACCCAATAACCCCTGAGGACGGCCGGCTGAGCGACCAACCCCCCCCCCCCGCATCTGAGCCAGCAACTATCTTTCATTTCATTTTCTTCGCTCTCCCCTTTTTCCCTCATCGTTCTTCATCCCATGTTTTCTTTTTCTCCTTGTTCTATTTTATCTCCACTTCTTCTTTTAATTTACTCCTCATTTAGCTCCTATTTTTTCTTCCTGTCTTCCTCTCTTGTCCACTGTCCAAATAATCCGTCCTGTCCTGTTCTGTCTCCTTCATTCCTCTTCTTCATTCCTCTCCTTTCCAGCATCTGTTTTTATTTATTTCAGTTACCTTCTCTCCATTGTGCTCCACCCCTCGCTAGCATTTTCTTTGATTTTTTCTTTTTTCCTTTTCTCTTTTCTTAATTGTCTCAGTTTTGTCAAACTTGTCAGCTAAACAAGTGTCAGGAGGTTTGGTGCAGATGTTTACTGAGACTCTGATCCTGTTTGGATTGTCGTATCCATTCTGAACTTAATTAAATTAAATTGAATCTTTATCCTGACAAAAAAAAAAGCAGCTACCATAGAATAATAATTTTTTTTTAAAAAATCCCTCAAACTAAAACAAGTTCTCAAATCAACTGTGGAAACTGAACCCATCCATCCATCCATCCATCTTTTTCCGCTTTTTCCGGGGCCGGGTCGCGGGGGCAGCAGCCTAAGCAGAGAAGCCCAGACCTCCCTCTCCCCAGCCACCTCCTCTAGCTTATCTGGGGGAACACCAAGGCGTTCCCAGGCCAGCCGAGAGATATAATCTCTCCAGCGTGTCCTGGGTTTGTCCCAGGGCCTCCTCCCGGTGGGACATGCCCGGAACACCTCACCCAGGAGGCGCCCAGGAGGCATCCTTGTCAGATGCCCGAACCACCTCAGCTGGCTCCTTTCGATGTGGAGGAGCAGCGGCTCTATTCTGAGCCCCTCTGGCTGAACTTCTCACCCTATCTCTAAGGGAGAGGCCAGCCACCCTTCGGAGGAAGCTCATTTCCGGCGCTTGTATCCACGATCTTGTTCTTTCGGTCACTACCCACAGCTCGTGGTCATAGGTGAGGGTAGGGACGTAGATCGACCGGTATCGGTCGGTGACAAAAGGGCAGCCCTGGCGGACACAGCCCGAAAAGGGGACATGGGCCCACCACCCGCAGGAGGCGGGTGGTGGGCCCACAGGAGCGGAGGCCCTGGCGGACTGATCCCCGGCTACCAAGACTGGAAACTGAACCCATTTAATCTATTTCTGTATTTTTCCTCAGATGTGTACTTCTCATTACTTACACTGTAAAAATGTCAAAAACTACTCAGAGCATTGTTAAAATCTCCCCCCACTAAATATGGCCAATAGTTTAGGAAGGCTACTTACTTGAAACACTCGCTGCCTTCATGTCTTTTGAAAACCAGCTCACATTTCTACTGGTTGGAGATTTGAACATAACGAAACAGAAGTTTTCCGCCCCCTCATCGGCACCCACATTAGTGGGAGCATTTTCAGGATTTGTTTTAAATGAGGCGGTGCAGGCAGGCCACATGAAATCAGAATATTTGATCAGAAGTTTTACAGAAATGTTACAGCTTTGTCTTTTCTCAGGACAGGCTTTTCATACTTTAGGTGGTCGTTAGGTGGAGCCCTGCTCGGTTCTACCTGCATTCATTCCACCAATCACCCCGCTGTATTTGAGCACTAGCTTAAAGCTAAGAGTTCAAATCATTGATGCCCTTGTGGTGTTAAGCAGGTTTAGGGAGGTTTGATTCTGTCAGTTTTTGATGTTGCTTTTTTAATTTGCCTCCTTGAAAATCTTGAAAACAACCACCGCCCCCTGCTCACCTGCAAACATCTCCTTCTCTGGACAAAACTGGCTCTCCACCACTCCTCGGCCTGACTCCTCTCAGCAAACTGTAAAAGGAAAACCAAGTAAAGACTCTAAACTGCACACTGAAGCATTAATGGCATTAAACATCCCCACCACTTCACACTAACCTGTCTGCTCCTCTCTGGCATTCATAAATTCCTCGTCCTGCTTCTGAAAACAGACTTACCTGGTTTCACTTACTGGCTCAAAATACTGGCTCCAGCTCCTGAAAATGGTGATCGGTCTCTGAGTGCTGCTTCTGATACTATGAGACAAGTACATTAAAACGGTACTTGAGTAGATGTACTGCTGATTGGTATCACTAGTCCTCTCCTTGCTTTCATCCAATGCTGTTGTCCAGAATAGAATTAACAATAATTCAGTATTTCTGCATCATTCAGCACTGGAAGGTGTTGATTTCATATCACAAGTGACTGACATCCACGAGAGGACACGCAATGCAAACATTCATCATGGATCACTGACACTCCATTCTTCAGATTTTTCTTCTTTATTTCCTTCAACAATCTGACTTAGATTTATTCCATCTCTATCTGTCTCTGATGGTTTCTGTCATTTCAACATCCAAATTGTCCTTTCATCTCAAAATCTTTGCACTTAATTTTGCAATGGTGGGTTGGAGGAGCGGCTCAGTACTAAAGGTGTAGGTGTGTGTATTTTTGTGTGTGCACGCGCTGTGGTGACTGCAGGCTGCTAGTAATTGAAAAGCCAGGACGCCAGCGCCCGGAACCCCGTGACCTCCTATTGAGGAGAACGACCATTGATTTCTGCAGAGCAAGAGAGAGAAAGACGGAGCGAGGTATGAGGTAAAATGAAATTAGAGAAATAAAATTGGGAGAGGATAGAGGTAAAAGAACGAAGGGCGAAAGGAGAGGAGGAGAAAGATGGAAGGTTGAAGAGAAAGCAAGCATAAGAGGAAACCAGAGAGAGAACTGGGGAAGCAGAGAATAAAAAACAAAGAAAATAGAAAGAAAATTTAGTAAATTCTGCACAGTCTCTCAGAGGAATAAAGAGCTCGCCTTGTATAAATTTCTCCACTGAATGACAGAATCAAGTGATAATCAAGGGGCAAACACCTAAAAATTGCAGTTCTTCTTGTGGTCACTTGAGGTTGTTATTAATAATTAAACACTACAGTCTTAATTCCCGCTCTTCTGTGCAGGTCCGACTATTCAGATCAGCTTCTGTATATAAAGACGTGCGTGAGTCTGCTGATGAATTATTTTCTGTGCTCTCATTTTAAAGCAGAACCAAAATGGCAAAGCCAGGTCAGGTGACGTTGTTTGGGAACGGCGTGGTGGTCGATATCAGCCGGGCTGCACCGAGCTCAGCATAGTTTACAGGCTATTTGATTCCCTTTCTCCTGCATGCTGCCTGTTTACACTCATTGTGGAGGTGTATTGGCTCCTGTCCATTGGCATTAGCAATGTCAGCCTAGTCCAGCAAACACCCTTCTACCACGCAGCCTGCAGCACAAAGTCCTCGTACTTCAGCCTGAGTGGAAACCAGCACCACGCAGGAATCTGCTGGACTGTTAATGTGAATTTAGCACAAAGCAGTGACACAAAAATCTTAAAATCAAGCTGTTCATTGTACAGCAGTTTCCAGTGAGTCGCTCTTCGGTTTCCCACGCTTTGTTCTCCTTATCAGGCATCTGACCCACAGGTAATAGAAAGACAATGTCACCAGATTAACAGCTACACAATGGGCCACTGTTTCCCTGGCAACAGAGGTAGGAAGGCGAGCAGGAGGTTTGGGACGGAGTGATTAAGAGAGCGGGAGGAGGGGTTAAAGGGGAGAAGTGACGAGGTGGATTGATGAGAGGAGATGGATGCTGGAATGATTACAGTGAGAGAAAACAGAGCAGAGTGACACTGAGAAGAAAAGAATGAAGAGAGAAGAGATGTAGAATCAGACGGAAGAGGCGGTAGAGTCATTACAGACACAGAAAGAAAGAAAGAAATAGATGGGGTCGTGGAGTGGTTAAAAAGAAAAGAGGCAAGGTGAGAGGTAGAGGGGACCAATCTAACAAAAGAAAATGCGGGACAAGATGAAACTTTAAACACGTCTGTAAGGAAACTGAGGAAAAAGATCAAATTAAAGATGCTTTGCCAGGACTTTACTGCAGCTACCTTCGGTCTATGCTTGTTTGTGGGTCTTCATGGATTCAGTTTTTATATTTAATAAATGAAAAGCTGTTCCATCAGGTGACTGACTGTTTTGGACATTGAACAACATCCCATTTCTTTGCCTTGAGAACCTCTTGGGTTGCTTTTGAACTGTGACGCTCTGTCCAATCAGTTTTGGAGCTTTCCCTGAATCCTGAGAAAAGACCATTGCCCTGAACTCTTCACAGTTCATGTCCTGCTACTGCCATCAGCAATCATATCATCAGTAAACACTAGATCCGGATCCGCTGGCAGACCTTTATGCCCACGTAATGCTGCCTCCACCATGTCTGACAGATGTTGTACTCTAACCTCTTTTCTGTCTCTTCCCATCAGGATTAACTTTTTGGGAAAAGTTAATCTTGATTTCATCTGTCCAAAGAATTGTTTTCCCAGAACTGTGCAGCTCTCTCTACTTAGGAGGTAGGCTGTGGTTTGCAGTTTTCTGTAAACCTTCTGTATTTACATTTGTAAAGATCTTGAGCCCTTGAGAGCGCTCTTAACTTTGTTAGATGTTGTGATGTTATTTTCCCATGGAAATAATTCAGTCATCGCACACTTAGTTGTCTTTTTTTGGTCTTACAGCTTGTATGGTGTCGCTGAGCTGGTCAGTGCGTTCCTTCTTCATAGGAAATAACTAGATTGTTGGTTTGGCCACTCCAAAAGGTTTTTTTCTTTGAACCAAAGTAAAGCTAATGATGGCCTTCTTCACTTTCACAAGCAGCTCTTTGGACCTCATTTTGAGAGTTTCAGTGAGCAGTTACCAAATGAAGTTCGACACTTAAACTCCAGATTATTTATTTGCTTAATCTGTCAGGGAACAGGACTCACCTGACCACTGGTCACTTTCAAACCCCTAAAAAGGACTCCAATTACTACTTTGTTGAAACCCATTAATCAAAGCTGAAAGCCTACACTTCAATCACATTTTGATTTTTGATTTTAATTTTGACTGAGAAACTAAAGTCACTGCACACTTGTTTGGTTTTGACTTGACAATCCCATGGTAGCTGCACCCTTAAAACAAACCCCACTTTATCTTCTAGTTAAAGCATTCCCAAATTCAAGTTTCTTTCAGCACACTTTGGTATCTGAAAACCTTCTGCTGCTTACCCAGACCGCTACACCTCTGCTAAATGCAGAAGATTAAGGTGTCTTCTGGTCCCACACAAGTTGGGTGATTTGAACTCCTAAACAATATGACTTCTCCAAATCAAGTGGCAACCAAAACTATCTCTAATGTCTCAGTTAGTCTCCAGACTCCCATTTTAAAATGCCCCTCTTTAAATAAAACCCTTTGGAGCCTGCTGTATAAAAAAATAAAACACCTTTGGTCTCTGTAGGTAGTTTCCCTCCTCTCTTCAGTTTGGGCTGTTGGAGCACTTTTAATGCAGCTGGCAAATAACGTGGCCCGCTGTGTTATACTGACCATACAAGAAGTTTGATTCAGTGTTGGTAAGTGAAATTCTAATATTTCATTAGTCTGCTAGCAGCAGTGTTGGGGAGTAACGGAATACATGTACCGGTATTACATATTTAAAATACAAAATATGAGTAACTGTATTCTATTACAGTAACTGTTTAAAAAGGTGGTATTCATAATACAGTTACTTTGTTGAAATAAATTACACGGCGGTATTTTCCTGTTTCATATGTTCGGCTATGTCCTCTCTATTTTTGGTCATTCCACGCCGGTGGAAACCCAAACAAAACACGCATTAAGAGGCTCTAATGCCTGTGTCTCAATCTTGTGGCCCGCATAATGACATGAAGAAATATTTTTTAAAATGATTATTCAGAAAATTATTTAATATGAAGGCAACAGGCAGAGTATTACAGGCATAGCCCTAAAGAATGTAGCCTCATGGGCAGCGTAGTCCGTGCTGCAGGGAGAATGGACTGCCATACCCGTAATGTTTCTGTGAGCGCGAGGAGGGAGAAAAAAAAGGAGACTTGAAAAGTACGAGCTGTCATCGAGCAGAAACGGGAGCTGGAAGCATGTAAATATAATAATAACCACTGCAGCCAAGAAGAGCGCCTGATGAGCCCAGCTGTAAGTAAGCTGTTAAGACTCGACTGTACACCGTGTACACACAGAATAGTTTTCTATACGAGATCGCTGCAAAAAGTGCAGCGTTACCTAATTTCCACCCTACTGTTACTCATTTTATATTAAGATTTAAAAATCTAGTTTGTATTGGTATGACAAGTAACTTTCAGTAATAGTAATAAATCACACAGCAGTAGTACATTCATGTAGTTGTAAAAAGCTAAAAAGCATGATATATTAATTAATCCAAAGTATTCAGAATACGTTACTCTCACTGAGTAACGTAACACGTTACAAAATATGTTTTGGGGCATGTATTCTGTAATCTGTAGTGGAATACATTTAACCTTCCCAACACTGGCTAGCAGTAATTAGCAAGTATGTTTCTTTGGGTGATATATAGTTCATGGGTGTAAATACTTGGGTACTTACATTAGCAAATTCTTACTAACCGCGATAGTTAATATTAACTGATTATTTATGGTCATTTTCAGCTTAAAACAAAAACAAACAACAAAAACCAAAATGGTAACTTTAAACCTTAAAGACCAAAACCAAAGGGTGACATTAGTGACCACATTTGTTAACTAGTTTATATTTAAAACACACCACCTCATTATATATTGTCGAACTTTCTATAAACGTTTAAACCCTGAAAAGTAAACTGAGTATATGAATCTGCAGTTTCCCATCATTGTACTTGTTATTATAAACAAAATAACAGAATAATCAGTTGTACATGGATAAGACCATTGTGATTTCTTTATTGATTTTTTTTCTTCTTTTATACATAGAGTGGAACAACAATTATTCTCCAAATATCTTCTTCATGTTTGATCATCATTTTTATTCCACACCACAAGTTTGCAGTCACTTCACTTTTTCTGTTCCGACCAAATGTCAAAAATAAAAATGCCTCATTTGATTTTTAATTACAGTATGACAAATATGACAAAATAAAAATGAAAAATAAAGAAAATTAAATTAAAATTTAAAATTAAATTAAATAAGTAAAAAAAAAAAAGGTTAAGAAGCAAAAACAAAAGGATTAAAATATTGTTCAGGGGGATGTTTTGGCGCGTAAGCATGGAAAAATGTATTTTTGAAAGGAAGCTACATTAATTATTCTCCCCTGCAGTGTCCGTGGTAACTAAAAACATGGACAGGTTGTGATTTTATCCACGTACTGACTTCATGAGTCTGCCTCTTTAACCTTTGACCCCATTTTGTTGATGCTGCTGATGTTAAAACCATAGGTTCTGACTGGATTTCTATATGCACAAAAGAAATGCAGCTAAATGCACATATACAAATTTTATGTCATTGGTTTCATTATTTCACTTGTGCAGGTTAATGTTTCGTACACATACGTTATTAGAAAATTAATAACTTAGCGGACTTGTAAAGTTCTGATTCTTAGGAATTTTAAACTTAACTCTGGGGTTTATAGCACAAAAATAACATTCAGGATTTAGCATATTAATTTACATCATACACTTAATCAACAGACAAATGAAACAAAGCAAACATATACTCAACAGGGACCAAAAAAAAGAAAAAAAGGTTTTCCAAAGTCAGACTGTTAATTTTCAGGTGATAGATGCCATTTTCTGACTAGTTTCTCTAAGTTAGAGTAACACTTTGACCACGTTCACAAAACACTAGCCTTAAGTGAGCTTAAAGATTTTTTTTCCTCACTGAAACACTGAAGTAACTTTTGTTTAATTTTCCTTTTAGTTATTGAGTTATGAGGGGCCATTTGTATCAAGATTCTCATCACTTAAAATGTTCTTTTCCTTTGGATACTGAAATAACTCAAATTTGATCAAATGTCCATTTGTTCTTTGGCTCTTGTTGTTCATAAATAGCCTTTAAAAATGAATTCAATCTTGAGTTTCTCCTAAACATCCCTCTTTTAAATGGTCAGAGCACGAGATACATGAACAATTACTTAAAGCTTTGCTGCTTAGTGGTTTCAAGTTCACGTCCAGCAATATTCAAACCAAGCAAAAAACAAAACAAAAACAGAATACTACTTTGATTATTGTTTGATTTCAGTCAAAACCGTTTCTACGTCAAAGGCATCACATTTACTTTAACGATCACAGGAAGGGCCAGCTTCTAAATTATATGATAAATTTTCCTTTAAACTATCAGTACCCTGATAATCCCTTCTCACTGTGGGTGCCGATGCTTCAATACTCCAAATGGAAACAAGTTATCAGGTTAAACATCAGGAGGTCAAAGGTGTGCCAATGCGAGATGCAACACAAGGGTCTGTGTGTACAGCATATAGTCATGAAAATGAATCAAGAAGATGACAACAAGAAGATGGTTAATAATAAGACTCACAATGCATTACATGGCTAGCTAATTATACTCATGCATAAAATCTGGGCTATAGAACTGCTGTATGGGTTATGTAATGTGATGCTAGCATTACGGCACTGGTAAGGAAAGAAACCAAAACTAAAAATGTAAAAGAAGTACATGAAAGCAGCCGTTATTATTCTGGGCTGAAACATGTAGATTGTGACATCATTCCAACAATGTTCCCAATCCCAAAAATATCCATACGAGGGGACAAAAACCCCTTTAAAAGAACCAAAAAATAAGATTTAAAATGATGTGTCCTTCAATCCTTGGCAGATGGGATAGACGGAGAACAGCAATACATCAACAAGAAAGAGAGCATAGAAGAAGACAAGCATTTTTAATTTTTGGTTTTAGCGCACCTTTTTAGCTATCACAAAAAAAGAAATCACAAATTAAAAATGTATAAAGCTTTTTCCCCACATTTGTTTCATTTTAAAGTCACAGTTACCAAAAAAAGAAAGAAGAGCAAGTGAATAATTTATGACATACGCTATAATAACATCATCCTAACACTAGTGTCTATGAGGTATATCTGCAACAGTTTGGTAAAGAGAGCACGGTCTGCGCACAACGCTCATAAGTTTGTCTCCATGTTTAGTTTTATTTTTAAAGCTTTGCGACCATTTAAAAAGAGAAGAAGAAGAAGAAGAAACAGAAAAGAGGAACACAAAGAGCTAATTTTCCACCAGATCTGGTTGAGTATTGTGGTTTCTGTCTTGCTCAAGATTGCAAAATTTTCATTTCAAGAACAAGATCTACAATTGAAACCAAAAATGGAGTCAACATTAGAAAATCTGCACAGCTTTTGCTGCGTGAAATGACTATAAAATTCCAACAGATTTGCACACCGGAGTTATTTTCACAAATAATAAAACTAATGCAGCAATTGTGAAATATTTTTTGTTGTACTGAAAATCTTTCTTTTCTCATCACTTTATTTACTTAATTTACTTAGTCTCGTTGGCTTCAGTGCACAAAGATATTCCATATTTCCCTGTGAAAATTCCAGGTCACTTGAAATTAACATTTATTTTTGTATTATAAAACATTTATTTTTGACTTTCTGTACACATAGAAAGCCAAGAATTTAAAAAAATTAATTTGTTTCAAGGATGTCATGAAGTAACTGGAGAAATTGAGAAAATTAGTTTGTTAGCATATTACATTAAACTGAGAAAGAAAAGCAAAGACCAAAAATGCAAATTGTTTGTGTCTTTGGCCAAGATGCCAAACATTTCATTCATCACTGTCAAAGTTTGACAATTGGAATCATCAGTCATGGTAAAATGGTAAGTAAACTTGAAGCAAGCAGTGATTAATCATGACATTAATTTTTGTACATTAGACGCTGAATAAAGCCACAATGAAAATGATGAATTTTGTGGTATCTAAGAAACTGCTTTGTAGCATAATCATAGAAATATCTAATAAGATTTTATCTGTTTTAAAAAATTACATTTTTAACATTGTAACAGAATACATAGGCTTTTTGTTCTACCACATTATGGAAAAACTGTTCATTCTTTTACTGTACAAGCAAAATCCTCGCAAAAATGGGATTTGCCTTCTTGTGATCTACACAAATATTTGTACTGATTTGCAAAGTCTGGAACTCATAAAGCAAACTTATATTGTTTGTAAAACATAAGAGTTTTATTTTTGTGGCTTTCCATATCTATGGAGGGTCAAAATCTACTTATTATCTTTGTGTTGGTTCCTGGTTGGACCAACATGCATTAATTGTGAAGACAGGTTTCTTGCCTTTTAGAGTATTGCTTGTAATAAACAAAATACAATCTGATTGGCCATCCTGTTCCAGTATGCATTAAACTTACAGTAGATGATTATAGCATTAAGTATTTTGTTTTTTCTTTTAACAAAAACAGGGAAAAATGGCAGGAAAAAAGTTTTTATGTCTCTTTGGCTTTCCACATTTACAAAAGGACAAGAGGTCAAACTTTTCATTAATGTCTCTGTTAATTCTAGCAAATATGACATTAACATCTTTCAGTCAGTAAATACAGGCACAACATCAACCAGATCATCCTGTGAAAGCCCAGCTGGGAAAAGACAAAGAACAGGGAGGGAATAGTACGTAGAAGAGGAAACCTTTGGTATTTAATGTATTTCTTCGCTTTCATTACACTGCAAAGCACCACAGAGCAGTGAAGACACTCAGTGGTGGCATCCACACTGAGGTTTTTCTTATTTCATGGGAACAGGACATTTAAAGCACATCAACAGATCTAGACTTTGCTTTGGTTCAAGAAAGGCACTCATCCAAAGTTATCTCATACTTTGCAACAAAAGCGCTCTCTTTGTTTTCAAAGCATCCTGGTTTGGAAAAGCAAAGTGTCAGTGAACTCAGAATAGAAGAAGAAATACATTTTGTAAAAGTTTAGTCCGCTGCCATTTGGCTTCCCCAACTGATTTTTAACCCAATGCTTGTGAGAAGGGAAGAAAAATTGTACAGTTTAATGTGTCGATATTTGATGTTACTTGAATATTGCTCTTGCTTTATGAGGAAAAAAAGCTGCTTTATTTTAAAATTAAAAAGAGAAGCTGACTGACTGTGACTTTTAGATCTCTTGTCCTTCAATCTTCTGCATGACTTTGGTATGCTTTGCTTTTGCAACCAGGCCAGCGTGATCAGTTTAAGGTTCATGGGGTATCATCTATCTCACATATGTGTTTGTTTGATTATTTTTTAATTTATTGTCTAGTGGATACAGTAAATGGTAAATGGCCTGTATTTATATAGCACTTTACTAGTCCCTAAGGACCCCAAAGCGCTTTACATATCCAGTCATTCACACATTCACACACTGGTGATGGCAAGCTACATTGTAGCCACAGCCACCCTGGGGCGCACTGACAGAGGCGAGGCTGCCGGACACTGGCGCCACCGGGCCCTCTGACCACCACCAGTAGGCAACAGGTGAAGTGTCTTGCCCAAGGACACAACGACTGAGACTGTCCAAGCCGGGGCTCGAACCGGCAACCTTCCGATTACAAGGCGAACTCCCAACTCTTGAGCCACGATACAGTAAGACCCACAGAGGAGGCTAAAAGCTCACAAATTACTTGTACTTAATTACTTTGTATTTTAGAGTAAAGATTTGCATTGAAGTAACATCAAAATATTATTGCAACCTCTTTGGCAAGTTGGTTTTCAATTTTGGTGACATACAGCAGACACATGGGTTGTCATAAGCAAGATAGGTGTTGTGTTTTTAGTGTCAGCTGTAGCTGCAGGGGGATTTTTTAGCTATGCTTGGGCTGTGTTTTTAGGGATGTTAATACTGGTTGGTGCACAACAACTGGTATAAATATAAAAGGTTCACAACGCAGGAACTCCAGCAACACTTAAGGGAAGATGAACAACTTTAATAATTGACCGACACGTTTCGGCTTGTGGCCTTCATCAGGGTCATAGTAAAACATTGTAGAAAATTGCTTAAATGTTTTATTTAGTATTTAAATAGTATTTTCTACAATGTTTTACTATGACCCTGATGAAGGCCAAAAGCCGAAACGCATCGGTCAATTATTAAAGTTGTTCATCTTCCCTCAAGTGTTGCTGGAGTTCCTGCATTGTGAATTCTTTCATCCTCTCCATGCACCTTGGAAGTAGGTGAAGTTGTGCCAGAAATTTTTGCTGCGATAAATATAAAAGGTCCCATTAAGACTATAAATGTAGGGCCATCACAAGTTTCAACTCAGCCTAGTTTTCAATGCTAATTACCAAGTATTTTTTTGTTTAAGTAAAATTAGTCTAACTGGCTTTTATCACCATCATAATGGACATGATTGAGTCATTTTGACACATCCTGGAAGTAGTTCATTTGGCTTCTTCCTGCTCAAACACAGTACTGATGATGAATAAACAAGACGTGGGTGTCTGAACAGAAAACATCTCATACACAAGGTGTTGGGACTTGTTTAAAGGGCTATTTTTTTCCCGCTCTTTTATAATTTTTGGTAATTTTTACTTTTGTGTCTCAAAGTAAAGGCCTTACTTCATATGTCATACAGTCAAGTTTAGTTGAAACGGGCCTTAGCAAAGTCCAATTTTAGCTCAGTGACTCTTAATATTAATGTTGCAGTAGATTAATTAGAAAAGACAAACACTATCAGTTAAGTTTTAGCTTTGTTTATTATTTTTTCCTTATTTTTAGGCTAATTAACCAGAATATGAGTAGAGGAACTGTACAAAATCAGACTTTTTTATATTATCACATCACATTGAATTTTTACATTTTTTAAGACGTTACTCATAGTTTAAGTGATATTGAGGCCCTTTTATTTACCAGCAGTTAATTTACCAACTACATTCAGCTGTAAAATATTTATAACAGATGCTAATTTTTTTACATTAAATCATGGGGCTGTTTTTGATCTTCAGTTGAGTGTATTTCTGAATTTGGAATCTAAACTCCGAAGCTCATCGCATGAAATGTTCAAATGACTTAGTTGAAGTCATTTGAACATTAATACCCCTACAACTGATAAAGCCCTGATATTCTGCATACAGCCCGAGCCTACACAAAGTCTGCCTTTTCACCTTCTTTGCACTTTTTGAAGATAAGAGGCCAAGTGGAGCTAAAAGAGAAACATGTAAATGTGAGAAAGAGAAAGTAAGAATAAGAGAGACAAGAAAATGTAGAATCTGTGGGATTATTAAACAGAACAGAAAGTACAAAAGCATGGAGCTGAGCGCAGACCGTACCGAAGAGGAAACAAATCTTTGGTTTCTTTGGTTTCATCAACACGATTAAAAGGACAAATGGAAAGTCAGTGAGGTAGCCTCTCTGGTTCTCACTATTGAAATAGAAAGGTTTTTTTTCTTTTTACACACAACAGACAAAGTCAGTCTTGGAAGCAGCTAGCTTTAAGGGACTCCTCATTTTTCCTTTGTAATAAGTGAAACAAGTTGGTGTGTTGGCATTCACGCAGTCATACACATTGAAATCCTGATAACAGCAGTTATTTCACATCCTGTTTATAGTGCCTGGGCAAGGACACGGTTTAAGTTTGTAGAGGACATGCTTGAGAATATGGTTTGATTTCTTGAGAAAAAAAAAATCTATTTTTGACAGCAAAATACTTATATACTGTGTATAAAAGATGGATGTAACCTTTGATCTTAGCCTGGAAAGTGAAGCCAGTGTATAACCGTCTTAAACATACTTTCTTTATAATAGTCAGCAGAGGTTGCTGCTCCGGTTGCAAAAAGAAGTCAAGTTACATTTACGTCCATAAGAAAAGGACCCCATTTCTCACAGTATTTGCAACCATGGTAAAAAAAAAAAAAAAGCCCCAAACCTTTCTGATAAGTTTATGGTCTTAGTTTAAGTCTTCTTAAAGATATAACAATGTTACTTTTTATAAATTATGGTCGCATTTAAAGCAAAAGAGACAAGAGACTGACCTACTTTTCACATGTGATGTTTTGCTTCATAAAAACAAGATGGTAACAGACCAAAAAGTGAGGCTTTAAAATGTGGTTACCCCCATGTTTTATATACAATATACAGGTGCCCTGTAAAACAAATATCTGGTAAACATCTGACATTATGTCCTACAGCTGTAAAAGTAAATTAAAATTTTTCTTTATTTAGTCCATTTCTTATAAATTATTTTTGTTTTGCTGAATTAAAAATGTGACAAATATACCTTAAAAAAGTCACTATTCAACCTCAAATATGCTTTTGAAGAAGTGTACATGTGGTTATACGAATACGAGCTTTACCAGGGTGTGAGCTGCGTGGATGTAAACACACACAGTTTATTGGCCTCTCAAGGACTCCAGTTATCTTTGGCGAGTCAGTTCATATCAACATGTGGCCCTTCACTTCACCTGATCAAGTGTCATTAGAACATCAGTCTCAAATTCATTGCTTGTTCAACAATGGTCAGCAGGATGCAAACAAATTAACAAAATTAAGCACAAAAATCACAGGGAAGAAAAGGAAAACAGATGCAGTGCTCATCATTCGGTAGGCTAATATTTGTCATAAAGAGATTGTTTTCATTACAAAAAAATAAAAAATAATTACCAGGACAAAAACAAAACAAAACAAACAAACAAACAAAAAATAAATTAGCTAAAGAGTGAGAGCAAGTGTTCACATTCAGAAGTACGCAAGTCTAATCTGACATTTCTACATTGTTCTGTCATTAAGTCTAAACATTCATAACACAACATCTCATTTGCTTTAAAGTAAAGCTAGCTAAGAATAAATTAACAGGCCTGGCAAATGCACTGCATCTTTGATGCACCTAACATTCTTAAATACTCATAAATATTCATCAAAAAACAATTACATCTAATTAAATAACATAAAATTATTAATAAGTACAAAACTAGCGTGTTCTAAAACACCTCATAAATAAATACAGCATCGAACAGAAAGGAAAAGAAAAATACAGTGTAAACTTTGGCAAAGCTAATCATCAAGGGTAAAAGGGTTAAGAGGGAGATTTGGCAACAAAAATGTGTTCGCTTAAATTAATTCACAATTAAAAATATAAATTACATTAAATAAAAAAATCGCATATTGCAAAAACACACACAAAAAAAAACCCTAAGAAGGAATACAGTAGTAGTAAATTTGGCAAATAATTTTTAAGTACTTAAAAACAAGCAATGAAAACCTCTTTGGGACTGTTTTTGGTTTCATACCCTTCCTATTTCATTTTCATTTATCTTTTGTTAGTTTGGCAGGTTTAGCCTGTATTAAATCCAGACGAACTGCAACTAGGAATGGAAAATGGCCACCACCCCCTGAACTGTAAGTCACGCCCCCTCCTTGGGCGCTGTTAGCAGGACGGGACAGCCAGGTGGGTGGAGGATTTCTTTGGACTAGAAGCTTTACATACAGAAAGACAGAGAGAAAACTAAGGATAAAGCTATTTGACCGATATTTTAGCAGTTTCTCTCAGCAGATGTCGACTTGGTCTTTTTTGGTTTGGTTTGGTTTTATTTATTGTTGTTGTATTCACGGAGCAGCAGCATAGTTCTTCCCCCCAAGGAACAAGCTAACATGAGCTTTCTTTGCTACAGAAAGGGGATTTTTAGGTTTCTCCTACAGCATGGCAAGTTGGGCTACAATTTTTACAGAAACCTTCTATCCAACTTTAAAAACTTTTTAACCCTAGCCAGCCGTGCTTTAGTCCGTCAGCTGAAATTCACTTCAGGGTTACAGTAATTATAGTTATATACTGTATGATAGAATAGATTATTGTACAGGTTTGTAAGTGGTCCAAATCTGATCTTAAACAGCATGCAGCTTTTTCTTCTTTAACAGATTTTTAGCTGGGTTTGGGTTGAAAAGCACAAAGTTAGACTTGGCATAAAATAAACTGATTGAAAAGTGACAGTGTGCTACTGTTAGTACAGCAAAAAATCTTTGGTATGCACTGTACAGTTCAAATAGCACTACCGCTGTCATTCTTTCCATAGCAGGAAGTGTGCTAGACAACAGCAACTAGCTAGAATATTTAAACTGGGTGCAAGCATCACAACTAGCTGATGTTGTTTCTTAATGCTAATTCACCAAGCTCAAATATGTTGTCCTATTGGAGTTGGAGGTAGACATTGACCTGTGTGAAAAGCTAAAAGGGAGAAACTTTTGAATTTTCCAAATACTCAAGTATTTCTCCCTCGGTGTGCAGCAGAAGATTGTTTTTATGTGTGGTGTGGTCTGGTGGTAAAGTTTGCAGGTAATGATGGCTACATTGATGCCATGCTGAAGGAACAACCAATAAAAGTAAAAGCTGTAAGTTTGGGGTAAATGATCAACAGGAAAATAAAATTAGCTTTTTGCAAGCTCATGACCTTAAAAGCTTAGAAGTAGCTAGCTAGCTAGCTTACAATCAAACTGGGTTATGTGAAAGAGACATGTTGGGTAAGTTTGTTAGCTAACTGCATAAAGGAAATGCTACTAGTTTTAAAATCAAATGATAAACAAGGCTTTGGGATGGCCTTTATGCTAACTTCCAGAACAGCTTAAAACTATCTGATAAGCTAGCTAGATAGCTTGCAATCCAAGTAAAGTTTTCAAAAGAAAAATGTTGGCTAAGGTTGTTAGTTTTAATAAAGCTAAATGATTGCTGAAAATCCAAATTGTTTTAAAATACAAGCTAGATCAGCTAATATAAGAATCCAGAATAGTGTATAAGCCAGCTAGCTAACTCGTAATCAAAGTGAGTTCTTTGAATGAAACACGTTGACTGAATTTGTTGGTTTTAATAAAATTAGACTGAAGGTAATACTACTTGCTTTAAAGTCAACCAATGAACAAGTTGAATTAGCCTTTAAGCTAACCTTTAATGTTTAATGTATAACAGGTGATCAACAATAATAATAAAAAACAACAACACACCACTATCAACAGTACATATGCTGCAGGTATGTTCATGCTGGTTAACAAAAATGGGTATTTTTTTGGGGGGGGGGGAGAACTGCTACTGGAGTTAACGGTGAATCTTTGGTTTGTTAGCTGATGAGGTTTCTGTTGTTCTTTTAACCTTTTTTTTTACTTTGAAAAACTGCATAGGCACACGTTAAAGACACTCTTCAACCGTGAGAAACACATTAATGTTCTGCCTTTTTTTGGGTGGATCGAAGGGAAGAAAATGGTCAACGGTGTCCTCCGTTCGTTCCTTCCCTCCTTCCCATGTGGTTTTACCCTTTTTCAGTCCCCAACTTGCTTCCCCCTAAAGATTGCCTGACTTAATAATCAGGCAGAACAAAGCTACTTCTCTATTCTCGTGGTGTCATCCTTCCTCATGTCCTCCCTTGTCATCGTTGTCCTCCATCCTCGACGTTGTCGGCGCCACTCTTTTTTTCTTTTTGTTTTTTTCTTTTTTTTGGTAATAATTCTCTTCCATCATCAGTTTTTCCCATTTGTTGGAACAGTTAGGTGCAGAAAAAAAGTTTTCTTTGGTTTCGATTTGTCAATAAATAGAAAAAGTCTTAAGTGTCCTTTTTTTTTTTTTTTTTTAAATGTTAAATCGTTCTTAAAGCCTTTGGCTTGCCTCTAACCAGGCCAAGACTCAGCCTGGGGTTTCTAAGGAGCAGGGGCTGCTGACTGGCGCGTTTCCTTTGGTTTGGTTTCCTTTCTTTTTTTGGTTTGATAGCTTGAGTGAAAGATGATTGATGAAGTGACTGCAAATGGTAAAGGCTGCCAAAACTGAGCTGGAGGTGATGGTGCTTGAGGTTTTGTGGGTTTGTTAGTATTTACATCATGTGTAAAGGCTGTAAAGTGTGACAGTAAAACCTTCAAATCAATGGGTATTGGAGGATTTGGTAGCTATGGATGCTTGGACACAAAGACAGTCACAAATATGGGCAGAAGAGTCTAGTTTTTGTGTCACAGCCCATCTATCTGTTGGCTGTCCATCCCTTTTACCAAGCATCCAACTTTCCTACACTGCAAACAAACTACATTTTTGAGTGTTGTCCTCAAACTTGCATTGCATTAGAGCTGATCTTTCCAAGTTGACAATTTTAAGCAAGTGGCTTTTGCTTTATCTTAATAAATCAGCACAGTTTGATGTACACATTTATCAGAGATCATTTGTTTGCAGCAAATGCTCTTTTCCAACCCACTGACCCTCTAGAAGAGACAGACTAACCAGGCATCGTCTTTAGATTGTCCTCTTTAACTATTACAAAGGCCCTGATTCGCCTGGACAGTTTGTCCTTCTTGGGCTCAGATGGTTAACTGGTTCTGCGGATGTGTTGATGCAGTGGGAGGTTTTGGTTTGCTTACCTGTGGTAGCAGTGAGGGCAGATCAAAGCTTTCCAAAAAGCATCTTGGCTTAAAACTGGATTTATACCAAAAGATTTTCAATCCAGAACATTCTTTATTCTTAAAAAAGTTAAAGTTTTGGTTTCAATATTTGTTGTGGTTGACTAAAAAAAGAGCGGTAGAAATCACTGTCAACATAACGTAGCCTTGTTTTCCCAATAATTGTGCTTTTTTTTCACAAATTTTGACTTAAGGGTCTAAAGAAACCAATGTAGGAGCATTTTTGTGGCATCTTTCCGATCTAAACTGGGGATAATGTCAAGATTATAAACCTAAATGTCATCTGCTTAGTGTTTGTTCAATAAGAAATTAACTCTAGTGCAACAGAATAGATGCAACTAGATGGTGAGAAAAGGCGGCTGGCCGATGCTTATTTAATGCCAAGATGTTTGCAGGGTTCTTGTGGATGACTAATTTAAAGCCCAGAACTTCTTGACATTTTTTATTGTCTTAGATTTAATGTTAATAATATTGAACTATGGTGAACAAAACCATTTTGGAAAAACAAGTGCTGCTTGGGGGAGTTCCAGTGCCTAGTAAGAAGACTTGCCATATCGCTTGATAAATCTGAACAGATTTGAGTTCCATCTAAATAATGACCAGCCAGAGATATTATCTTTTGTCTTTGTAAATCCAGGCTAAAATTATCATTTGACCATCAAATCCCCATCCTACTTTTAGTTCACCACCTTGAGGATCACAGATTTTGGTCACATGGTTATAAATTTCAGCTCTAGTCTGACTTTCATTGGTTTGAAAACCTAATTTTTCTTTGCAAACCAAGGTGGTATTAATGCTAAGATGCTTTGTGGAGTGTGCTGCCCTAATGGATGAGTTTATGGTAACAGAAGTGATGGGTGGGTGAAGCAAGGGTAAACTGGAGCTTAGCTTTGGTTTGGCTGTGAATTCAGGGAAGTGATTGGGAAATGACTCTTTAAAGTTGTGTGTGTGTCTGAAATCTGTTTGTGTGTCTGCATGTTTGTTTGTACATTCGTACAGTACATTATGTGACAACAGACGCTGAATGGATTTCAGCCACTGTTTAAAAAAAATGGCATCCTGAGTTTTCTAAGATGTGACGACCACTCGGCTTGGCAGAGAGCCCCGGTTCTATTGCAAAGAAAATGTGCTTCAAGATTGTGCTCACGTACATCATATATATTCATATATTATACACTAATACTCCATCAAACACTAAATATGCTGAGAAAGCTTGTAGTTGGCTCAAATTATGAAGAAGTTGCATGTGCCTTGGTAAGTATTTGTGTGTGTGTGTGTGTGTGTGTGTGTGTGTGTGTGTGTGTGTGTGTGTTTGTGCTTGCATATTTTGCCATTTCCTAACTTAAAAAGAAAAAAAAATCCTCACGTTCCCCTTTAAAGAGCCAATTCTTTACATGTTTTATCCAAAAAGCTATGGAAATTTTGTCATTTTATAAACAAGAGTTGGTTATTTTCAGTCAAAATAGAAGTCTACCTTGATCACATGCATTTAAGGGATCGGCTTCCTATTTTCACATTAAAATTTGTATAGAACATGTTAGAAATCAACTCCTCAGTTGTGATAAAAACAGAGACTGCACAGCCAAAAAATCTTCCTGAATAATATATAAAAGACTCTTTGAGCTATTAAAGGCTGAATCTGAATTTTGAGGGGTACGATTTGGAAATTTACAAGAAAAAAGGCTAAATTAACTAGATTTTTAGTGTGAAATTTACAGGAATTTACCAAAAAAAAAAAAAAAAAATCCTGAAATGAATGAGGAAAAACTCTAAACTTTTTTAAAGATTGAAGTCATAACCTACAGCTAAAATTGTGAGATTTTTATTGGAAATTTTTTAGACTTTTTTTTTCTCCTGAAAATGCTGTTATATATCAGATAAACTGATACATTTTTATCAGCAGAATACTGAGCTGGAGTAACTATTAATGTTATTTTGAATAAAACTGTCCAGATATCCTGTGAAGAAAAAAAACTACCTTCTGTTTTCAAGATAAATAACAAACTTTGATTGTGCAGTTTCTGAAACCCAGCTTCTAAATTAGGATTCTTTCGTGAACTGATGTGTCTGCTTTGGACATTTGAGATTAGAAATACCACAAAATTTCCACACAACTCTTGCTTATCCCCGAGCTTCTATCACATTCTGTGGTCTTAAAGCTTTCCTTGCATTCCTGTTTGGTTGGTTTCTAGCTTATATTGCATAATAGAAAACACGCATCGTCTTCTCGTCTTTGGTATTTGGGCTAGCGTGTCAGCTTATTGTCCAAAAGGAGACATCAGCAGTGAACGTCAGTGAGGTTTGAATGCACTAAAGATTAATTTACCCTTCAGCTTCTTAATGGATGTATGATGAATTTGCAAAAGGCGGTTTGGCTAAAACAAGTCGTGGCAGTGAGCAGCCCCTCTCTCAGTTTGTCACTCTTGACAAAAGCAAAAAACCCAAAACAAAACCAGACAAACAAAAAAAAGTAAAAAGTTTGGTTTTCCTCCACGCTTCAACTGGACGAAACCTCAACCCGCGCCCTCCATCCCTCCCCAAAACTCCCACCCCCTCCCTGACTCCCCATTCCCCTCCTCGCTCTCTATTATCACGCTTTGGTACAAGTGCTTGACGCTGAAGATTGGCCGCCAGGGCTGGCTCCGTCGTCTGTCCATTTGTCCAGGCTCCGGCGGCGGGCGTTCATGAAGAAGTTGCTGACGGTGGTGAGTTCGAGGCCCAGCTGCTGCGAGATAGTGAGCTGCATCTCTTTGGACGGCCGCTTGTTCTCCTTGAAGATGGCCAGCAGGGTGCGCCGCTGCAAGTCGGTAAAGACCAGCCGCGACTTCTTTGGCGTATTGTTGCGGTCCTTCGACGTGTCCTGCTCCTTCCTCTTGCACGCTGCAAAGCAAGTGTGAGAGGGTGGGGGAAAGAAAAAATAAGAGGGGAAAAATAGAAAAGTGTTATTGTTTGTATTTGAACAACAGTTAAATATTGGAGGGGGATCTTGCAGTGTCCCTCACACGAAACACAAACAGAAGGTCTTGTTTACAGACGCTCATGTTCCTGTGTTGATCTGATCTGTGTACCTTCTGTCTCGCCATGTTTTCCATTGTGCCACCGGGCTGAACTTTACTTACTTGGCTCATGCTGCGATGTTTCACTGATTAGAAAACACAGGAGTTGCATGATCGTTTGGTATCTAAGTGTGCTTTTACCTCTAGCCTACTTGGTTCATTTCCTGATGGATTTGGTTGTATAGACTGTGGTAAAATCTGGCAATCAAGCTTTATTTGTGTAAAGTGAACAACCAGAGTAAGACTGCACTGAACTTTGAATTCTCATCTGTTGAATTATGACAGATATACTCTTATGTGTGATTTTGTTTAAAACCATCAGGACTGTGTACTGTGTTTGCTTTACTTGCCACCTTGCTGTGAGTGTTTCTTCCAACCTCTGATTATGTTAAGATGGTGTACTTGTTTTTTCTGTGGACCTTTTTCCAAAAAGAAAAAAGCATCTGCCTGCCTAAAGCACATCATGTAATGCTCAAAAAGTGACCTTTAATATTTGAAGTCACTCATTCTTATTCTCTTGTCTGCTTTAAACTTTAAGGATCCTAACTTAGTGAAGTGGCCTGGCAATATCTTCTTACAGTCACAGTAACAGCTAGTAGGATTCTCTAAATAGTAAGGAAAGTTACTCCAGTGCTTTCTTTTTTACTTCCTTTAGCAGAAGATACACTGGAGCATCCTTAATGAGAGGAAAGCAGACATTTATTTTCCATAATTCAAAAGGAAGCACTATCTGATTGTCATTGCGTAAACTTGTTTCTGCCACTGAAAAAACAAACAGTTGAGTTATTACATTTGAGTAACTCTAATGTAATAACTCAAAAATTAACTCAAAATCAAGAAAATAACTTGAAATTTTGAGTTACTAAGTTGAACTTTTGAGATAATAACCCCAAATGGTGACTTCTGGTTGCCAAAAAATGTTATTTTCAGTGGAAGAAACAAGCTTCTATGTGATGCTTTTCCAGCAAGTTGAAGGTAGACTGACCTGTGCCAAGTCTACCACACCTGTCCCCAATTAGCCAATCAGCCCTTCTAATACATACACAGCCCTCCAGTCTTTCTCCTCCTGCTTGCTCGACTTTCTTGCCACTTTTTGTTCTTGTTGCAGTTCAGCAGCTCTTTGTGATTTTCTGGTTTTGTTGGTTTTTTTATTCGTGTATGACCTTTAAAGCTGTTTGTTTTTAACCTGATGCCTGCTCCTTTCCTGTAAGTGTTTGTTTTCGCTGACTGCCTCTACGTGTACAACCTCAGCCTGAATTAAAGATTTGGATTATTGTGGGCTGGAGCTGTCTGCTTTATCTTGGTGTAGAGCTGCATTTTAGACCCTCTCTGACTAGATCAGAGTGCCGAGGGATCACCATTTTCCATCATGAAGTAACTGTAGTTTTCCTGTCACTGATTAACACCTGAAATGTGTCTGCTGCTGTATAGCAGCCAGAGAGGGCAGAGGAGGAGGATGAGGAGGTCTGTGTGTTTGATTTGATTACCTCCCTGAATTAAGTATGCACGAGTCAGAGCTGATCAATACGAATCAGGTTAAGGACTCAATTCAGTAACAAAACTATTATGTAAGGGGAAACTATCCTCTCTGTAAACACACACACAGAGCGACATCCCTCTCCCAGCTTTGTATCTCAGCGTTTAGCGACCTGACAACAGATTAAATTAATTAAGGACAGCACCTTTATTTGTTTCCCTGTCTCATTACAGGAACAGATGGATTTAAAAATGCACCGTTCCCCCAAATATTACCTTTTAAGCTCAGAACCGGCCTTTAAGGAGTGACTAGTCCTGTAAACGCAATCAGTCCTTGTACCATAACGACAACTTTGTTTTTTTTACTTGGTCTGAGAGACATTTTTCTGTTGGTTCTGACATTCATGACCCTGAAATATTGTACATGAGTAAAACAAACACCAATTAAAGAATCTGACTAAGAAAGAAATTGGTGATTTTTGCTGGCTAAAACCTCGTTGCGGAGCATTTATACAGGTTCTGGTATTTTTGGAAACACTTTTTTGGACTTTTCTAGGAAAAACTGCCTTAACTTTGAAATATGTTCCCCCTTTGAGTTGAATTTCAGGAGGTGCCTTTCAAAAAGGTGTCTGGAGATAAGTGTGAATGTCTTTGTGTCTGTGCTGTTAATCATGTAGGGAGAGATTCCTCTTCCTTTGTTCTCGCTGTCAGGAGTCTTGTGGTTGTAGTTACAGTTTATCACTGACAGGTGGCACTGTTGATCTCTGAAAATGAAGGCAGCTGTTACCAAAAAAACATAAAACCGGCATTGAGAAAATATATTCATCCTCAGAGATAGAAAGGGGAGAGTCAGAGAGTCATCTCAGAATCATCATGACTGTAGAGAAGAGATATGTACAACAAATATCAATAATTATATTTTAAATCACAACTAATGACTTTATTCTGTACCTGCTCTGCATGTTGAGCCTTTTAACCTGTTTCATATATATTCCTAATTATTTAACTATTTTTTTAACAGTGCATTTATTTCCTATGTTTTCTTAGGACTCCTTTTATATTTTCAAATTAGATTTTAAAGATTGTTGGTTATTAATATGAAGGTAATTAGAGGGCTTAAAATCTGCCACAGGTTTGTTAATTCAAAGTTTAAACTAGAGGCAAATGTTGGACTTTGGACACGACTATTTACTGGATGATCTTTGTGATAAAATATTTAACTGTGAGCTAACAGACTGAGGGAGGTACACCACTCTTCATACTTCTTATTAACAGCTTTCATTGCTACCTGTTTCTAATACTGCTGCTGTAGTTTATCAGCTTTTTTTAATGTATATTTTTTCTGCTACACCTGTTTTTTTTTTTTGTTTGTTTGTTTGTTTGTTTTTTCTTTCTTTCTTCTTTTTTTTTTACACTGGCTTTAATAGGCGTGAAACAATGTTCTCGGCTTTGAGAAATAATATTTCATATTTTGTGTGTGAATTTGAAAGCATGCACAGCTTCAGTTCTACTGAAAGGCTGAGAAGACGCAAAAAATGAAATCTCAAGCGATATGAAATGGTTAGAGTCAGCTTTTTTATCAGGAATATGTGACCCCTGCTCAGCACATAATCCCTGTAACTGTTGTTTTTTTTATGTGTTTCTAAAGTTGATTTCAGAATAAAATGTCACAAAAGAAATATTTACTAAAACATTTAAATTCAAGTCCGAGGCATTCAGAGTCCTGCAGCGGTCAAAGCCACCACAGACTGAAGTTTCAGCATCATACACTCCCAGATGGAAAGCCTTTTAGTAGGCTGTACACATACTCTTGAAAAAAATTTAGATGATCCACGTGAAATTTTCAGAGCTGCAACCAAATCAATTTTACACCACTTCAAGTGCCGCAGCCTAAAGATATCGTAGCATCATCATTGGGAAAGCTGCACCAGTTCAGCCCAGTGAAGCAAAGTGTGGCATGTTTGATGCAAGTGTTTTTGTGAGCTTTGAGACCTCTACATCATCAGTGTTAAATAATCTATGGATGTAGCAAAAATCATACAAATTATAAAAATGTATTTTAAAATTTTAAAATTTAATTTCTTTTTTTTCTTTGTAAAAACTCCAGTTTCTAAAAGGAATTTTTATGCATTTCAGTGTTAACATCTGTGACACAGAACAAATTCTTTTTATATTATGGGACTCATTTTATATTAAGTTCACCCAACAGTGAAACTACCCTTTCTGTCAGTTTATCTACAATTTAAATCCTGATATTCCTTAATGTATGCAAAAGAATCACAAATTCAACAATAAGTCTCAGTTTTTCTACGTGATGAATAAATGCTGCTGTAGTAAATGAAACAAATCTGTCAGAATGACTGTTTAGCCTTAAATTGTAAGAAATAAATGTATAAAATTATAGGAAAGCTCTATTATGTCATTGCCTAAACTTATGTAATTATAAAACCAAGTTTTGTTAATTCACAGAACTCAATGTAAAACAGAGAAATTTAAAATATTAAAAAATAGGAACTTACTTGTCATTTAATTGTTTATATATTGCTTAATTACTTTTCAGTCACAGGGCAGGTTTTTATTAATAGGAAAAGATACAAAACCTTTGGAAAATCCACTTAAAAGTCCCCTCCACATTTTCCAAACCTGTCCAGTGGGCCAGGTCGGAGTCTTTGCTTCACATCTGTGATGTAGAGGAGCATTAACACCCATTGGTACCCTGGATGGTTAGATCTGTGTTCTGATAATTCACTGAGCTGTTTGGCCATGGAAAAAGCCCAACATGGTGCACGTTTTTTACGCAGATGTTAATCTTAGAGCGTTTCTCATCTATGTCGTTCAGCAGTCGGTGATCCTGCTCTGTAACTTTATGTGGTCTGCCACTTCTTGGGGTTCCTAAACACTTTGCAATAATCCCGCTTACAGCTGATCGTGGAATATCTAGGCTGGAATGACTTGTTGCAACTGTGGCATCCACTTGAACTCAATGAAACTGTATGTTTGTAAAGGCAGTATGCATGGCTAGGTACTTGCTTTTATACACCTATAGAGGTGTGGTCTAATATTTTTTATCTGCCAGGCTTTGTTAAAGATGCTCCATTTAAAGTAGTTTGCCATGCTGTAAATAGCTTTTAAATGTGCTCTCTCTGACTTTCTCGCTTCCTGCTTACTGTAGCTCAATTAAAAGCAGATCAGCAGCAGTTCACCCCACACAAGTTTTTTTTAAACTTAAAAAAAGTGCAGACACATCTACGTATAAAAAAAGGGAGCAATCAAACACAACCACCCCTCTTCCCTCCCCTTCCACACACACACCCACACACACACGAACACACACACACACGACATTCAATGGAAGCACGCTTGGGTGGTTCATTCAGCCTTTTTCTTCTACCCGCTCCCTCTTCTGTTCGAGGTTACAGTAAGGATCAAACACACAATTATATTATTCAAAAGGGGTTTACCGGTTTGAGGAGGGGTGAGAGTAAAGGTGGGGTGAGGGGGTGGGTGTTCTTTAAAGGTAAGGGCTGAATCAATGGGATCAATAAGGCAGGGTCCCTCTGCCTTTCATTAGCTTTCTCAGCCACTCTAGACATCAGAGTGTTGCTAAATGTGTCTCTAACTGCACACGAGATCAGCAGAAAGTACTGAGAATCACTCCTGTTTTTTTCTCTCTGAATCAGCTGTCATGTTATTTTTACATCATCTGAGTAATCATCACTGAAATCTCAATTAAAGCATTTCCAGCACAGTATTTACTCTCATAGTCATCTATGTAGTCACAAGTTAGCTTTAAATAGAGCTAAGGCTTTTATGGTCTAACCATTATCTAAAGTCTTTGATCTGCACTGCAAATTTTCCACTTTTATAATAAATTGCAACATTTATAAAAAATGATTAAGTCATCCAATAACAGTTTACTTCTGTTGTTGAATTGTTGCTAGAGAGAACACCAGAGACGTTATAATCCTGATTCTAATGGAAAACTTCAGTCTAGCTGGGGATGAACTTTTTCTAGTTTCTAAGATGGGTGATACATCTTCAATACTTCAGTATGGCTATTAAAAGTAATTTGGCGAAGTGAACAAGACTGTGTTTCACAGCTAACTCAGTTCTATTAAAGCAGACATAGGTCATTAAGGGTTGGTCAGTTACTATGATCCATTTTATGTCAAATCAAAAACATGAGTAAAGGAGCAGAGAATATTTTTTTTGCTAAGCTGCAAACTCTGGGTGCAGTTTCTCTAGTGAGCAGTTGAGGCTCACTCCAAAAGTGTGTCAGTTTCCACAAACATTTTACAGCTGTGATAAACATCTTTACAGACTGCTACAGAAATGGCTTTTGTCTCGATAAACAGACTGGTCGATTGGTCTAAATTTTTAGACCAAGTGGGTAAAAGGACCAACTAGTCGCGTGCCACACCTTCACCTCTGAAAGGCAATCTGTCTCCAACAATTGTGGTTACATTCAGAGTGACCACTGTCATTCTCAGACAGACTAATGAAGGTTTTACAAATAGTTGCCATCTAATTGCTAAATGGAGACAAATTGCCAACACGCCAACAAATCAGTCTGAATCAGTCTGCAGTAATGAGCACGACTTCCGACAAGTCTCTGCAATAGGAGACTTGACTTTACCACCTATGCCATTTTGTTGTTAAATCGCTATACTGCTGCAATTATGTCAGTATTTGTGGATGAACTTCTGTTTCAGATCTATGAGGTTCTGGCTGGATGTAGTTAAATAGAATTTCTTTGCATGTAGAAGGCAACAGATTTGTAATTTTCTAATTTCACACAGTTTTTTTGCAAACAGATCGCATGTAATTGCTCACTTGGCCCAATTCACCCACCACTGATGGCAGGCCGACCCAGTCTTATTGTCATCTTGTAGCCATCTTGATGCACCAAAGTCACTTTGCAGGCGACACCTGACTGCGAGTGGTCTCAGGCTGCAGTCTGCTCTCATTGTTTTTCCGAGTGTGACTAACATTCAAGAACAGTATAATTAGTAATATTAAACACACAATATTATAATAGACTATAAAAAACTGCTGAATTATTGTACATATACATTAAAATGCATATGTTACCACCTTTCTAGTGGGAACTACAAAGAGCTCTTTGTACGAAGAGACATGGAAGGTCAGGTAGTAGACATCATGGCTACAGTTACTTTGCTTCTTTCTTTGAATCAGCTGAAATATTAGTAACAAAAACCAACAGAACCAGCGAGCTGGTGGGAATAACATATCAAGGTGCACAACCTGAGTCAGTGAAGAGCTAAAAACCACCAGCTTTACCTAGCATGGGCTCTGAGATGCTCATTAATTGCTTGGATAAGTGAAGACTTTGACCGTGCAATGCCAGATCGAAACAGCACTACATTCACTAATAATACATGATGAGAATCTGCACAAAACAAAGGATGGAGCACCGCTGTTGCAGAAGAAAGGGCCACAATCCAGCTGACAGTCCCTCACTTTAACACACATTTAAGAGCACTACACTGAAGTTAATTATTAACCAATTCTGAAGAAGGCTGATATAAAAACTGATCTTATGTATCTGAATCGCAGGTCAAACACAGATGTTGGGCACATCTGTGCTGAACTGTTTAAAAACACAATCAGCTTCTCTCTCCCACCTCAGCTCATGAGGTCAAGTCTTCCAATATGGCAGCTGAGAGGCACTACTCCACCTTAAAGCCCTTTCTCTTTTCATTTTTGAATGGGGGGTTGAGTCAAGTGCAGAGCCTCAAGAGCTGGTAACACTCACAGCAAACTCATCAGTGTATCATACAGACGCTTTAAGAGTCAAGGGCCAATAAATGTCAATAGAAACATCAAGTTGATGTTTTATTGAAGCAGCGATTCAAAGTGAAAACACAGATATGGAGCTCAAATACACACAATACAGTGGAAAAAGAGGGGTGGAAGAAAAAGTTAGGAAACACAGAATGGAGGAATGGATTATCAAAGATGAGGAGAACGTGACATAATAACCAAAAAACAGGAGGGCTTCATTTTCAATCAACATCTGTTAGTCTAGGTTAGTCTGTGTACTGGGTCTCTACTTGCCGTTTTTGTGAGCCTCCTGTCTCCCGTGTCTTGCATTTAGCTTTACATTCCTTCCCTATATTCTGTTTCACCTGTCGCTCATTTTTCCCCAGTTGTGTTCATATATCAACCTTTGAGTCTTGTATTTGGGTCCTAAACCTGCACTTCATGACAATTTTGCGTTCTGTGTATTGCTCTTTGCAAGTTTTTAAATTGTAATTTTAAGGACTTTAGTTTTCTGAATTTTTGCATTTGTTATAGATGCATATTGTTTAGTTTTTGTAACTTTTTTTCATGATCATCATTATTATTATTAGTAGTAATATTATTACTACTACTACTGCTACTACATAATAATAATACAATAACATAAACTCAAAAGTAAATGAACTAAGGGGGAAAGAATTGTTTCCAATGCGTGAACATCCACAAACCAGGAACCAAACCAAAATTGTTAGTGTGAATATATTATTACTATGTTGTGCAGGAAAAGTTAAATCATGCATGCACATTCACCCTTTTTCTGAGTTCAAATACGTTATGGAAATGTTTTTTTAAAATGAACATCTCAAATCAAATCAAATCAAATCAAATCTGAAAATGTGTGCAGTTTCAAGACAGTTGCTTCACATTTGGTGAGAACTTACAGGTTGAAGTGGAAATACATTAAACCTTCTAAAGCCCAGATTTTTCTTTCACATCTTTAAGAATTAAAAAACACGGTCTAGCTCTAAAACCAAGTTTAACTTTCCCTTCATTTTCCCTCCTGCATTGTATGATGCTATAGGAATGAAGCTTATTATAAAGAGTAAAAGTTTGAAGGGAGGAAGTGAGCGAGCCAGCGAGCATTGGTTTCATCTTACAGACGGGGAGAGGGGAGCTCAGCAGAGTCATTACAGACTGTTTTCATCTCCACCACAGAGATAGATCACAGCCTGGCAGCTCCTCCGTGACAGCCTCAGTCTCCACAGTGCCATGCAGGAGTCCAGCTGCTGATGGACGCCAATTCCCACTTTGCAATACATAAAGGGAATGGACGAGTCGCTCACAAAATAGTGACAAATTCCTGTCGGATGGTGTGACGGCTCAGAAATATAGTGGTCTGAATGACAGTGGATAAAACGGGGCACAGTTCAGGGACAGGGCTGAGTTTTAGATCACCAGTATTAGAAGTGCTTAGAGATGAATACACAATCCCTTTCTTCTACTCGTAAAAACAAAAAATAGGAAAACTATAAGCCAGAATGATAAAAAGCACTAATACATGTGTTCAACATAAATAAAGGATACAGATTACCTGTGACATGAAACCACATGCTTATTGGCTAAAAACCCTTCAATCACAAGTTAACAACTACTGACTGCGTGGGTTTCACAGTCAGACCCAGAACAGAAACTTCATCATCACCATCTTGTTTTTTGCAACCAAGACGGTGATGATGGAAACGTAAAGCAGGACTTTAGAAACCAAAGTGATCTTTTATACTGGCTACAATCAGTCCTCACAGACTCCAGTGTTAAAATGTTCAAATTTACATCATAAATAAACATGTTTAGAGACTGCTACAAACATCCGATTTGGTCTACATGGACAGTTTACCCTGTCATAATAACCATCTGAAGGTTGAACTCTTTTGGAACTGACATTAAGGCTTCAGTTTTTGTGAAATTGTTATATTTTACTAATGTGCTACTACTTACTTTGAACTAATGAGCAAGTATCTGTTCCTGTGCTGTAAACACCATAAAAGATGGACATAGCCTCAAGATGAACATCTTCATCACTTGCATCTTGGTGTTTTGAAACGGGACGTCACAAACACAGACTCAGATTTAACTGAGGACATAAACTCAGAAGGAAGGTGTTTACTGGGATCAGACCTAATGGCTGTTCTTCCCAGAAACTTCTATAGTCTAAAGGAAGACAGCAGACGGAATGCCAAAAGGTGATTTGGGTTATTTAAACTGTTTTACATGATTTGTTGGCCTATAATCTGCCAAACGTGTCAGTCATGAATTATATCGATTCATTTTCAGCCAGAAAGAAAATTCCTATCAAAAGATAGAAGTTGCAATCAGCTTTTGGCACAGTGACTTTTAGAGATATGGTCTCGGGGAAAGCAGAAATTGCAGCAAATATAACATTACAGTTATGTAAAGAAATCTTAAGTGACCAAAAAGGACTGGATTTATTATAATGTGGGTACAAAAATGCAGAGTCATAAAGATACTTGTAAAACAAGTTAGTTATTTAATACATAACCCCTTTATAAATAATGTTGATTAAAGTCTGTTTACCAATATAACCAAAAATATCACACATAAAAACATAAAGAAACACTGAAAATTACTTTCTGGCACAAAACCTGGAAGCTAAATCCATCTTTTTATACAGCCTACAGCTATCATCCAGTCAAACTGTCAATGTAGAACTGTGCCCTCTCGTCCAAAGATGGTCACTGCTGCCTCCAAAAAGAAAAAAATAAAACAACATGGGCCAAAATGGTCAAAATGTTGACACAGACGACTCAAATCAAACCTTCAGCATTCAGTCAAGCAGCTGTCATTAAACCTGCAATGCTTTTAAACTTTTGGGAGTAAGAGTAATGTAAGAAGTCAGGGTAGCTTATGTATATTTAACATTTGGAACTGGCAAATTTAAAGACTCAAGCTCTCACTTTCACTTGCCACACCTGGCTAGCAAACATTACACGGTGAATTCCAGTGATAAAAGGTAGTTAGCAGCCCTAAGATCAAAGCACACTGCAACATGATTGGAGGCTTTTTGCTAACTTAATGCAGAAGTTTTTCCAGGTACCACAGTGGTGTCTGCTTGCATGGTGCAGAGAGATGAATTGTGGGAATTGACCCCACACACAGGCTACAGAGATAAACTTGAATTCAGTCCTCCTAACAAACCAACAGCACGATGGCAATGACGCTACGCCTGGGTAGAGGGCCGATTAGTTAATAAGCTGGACGCCATGAATAAAAAAACACACCAGAGATCAAAAAAGCACGGAAGCTCAAACAATGGCTTTAACACAGAAATGAAGCGAGGGTCATGTCACCACCAGATATTTACTGGAATGTGCAAAAATGTTTGTATACTTATAAACTTCACAGTTAACACATGTCAGACAATTGATATGAGTGAGGGGCCCTCAAATCACTCTGTGTCAGGGTTCAATACGTATTACTTACATAGTTTCACAGTAAACACAGGTCACACTGATCACCAAAGCATATTGATCACAGGCCACTGTTTCCTGTGTGAAACCACCTCTGTATTAAAATCAATGATTCTGACTAAACTGCAGCTGCCATTTTACTTCTCCTCTGTCTGAGACGGAGGCAGATGGAAGGAAAAAGAGGAAGACTGAGAAAAAAAGAAACCGAGACGCAGACGGAGAGAGTTTGGGGATCAATACAGCTGAATATAAAGCCACAGATGTCTGTCGGGCCTTTGCAGACAGACAGGCTTCATTCAGCAAGAAACAAAAAAGGATTTCTTGCACAAAAGGAAGTTCCTCTCTCTCTCTTTCTTTCCCTGCCTTTCTTTGCATCTGTGTGTGTAGATTTTGTGCCATCTTCTGTTTTCTGTTCATCGTTATTTCATCTTTTGTCCTCTTTCTGTCCGATCCATCATTTCCCCCCCTCTTTTGTCTCCATTATCTTTTTAACTATCTTCTCTCTTGTCCTCCCTTCTTCTTCTCCATCTCTCCTCTTCCTTCCTGTCTCCTCACCGCTGCCTCTCTGTCATTTCCCCGCACCTTCTCCTCCTCCTACCTTACTGTTTCTCTCTCCTCCTTCTCCACGTCTTCCTTCTCGCTCTCCCTCTCTCTGTGATTCTTTATTCTTTTTTTTTTATTGCACCATTACCACTTAAGCTCTGATATCCATTACACAAAGGGCATATAAGTGCAGGGTAAGTAGTAAAGTCGCCCTTCAACACACACTTCCAGGCTTGTGTGTGGCGCCATGTTTTGGACGCTTCGACACTCCGTCATGGGCCGACCAGGCCGAGCGTTGTTTGGGTTCAGTCGTTAATCAGCTGTGATGCTGTTAATGTGGGCGAACCTGGCGCGGCGTCACACGCCCCTACACTGCAATAACCGTGACTGCTAACTGTCATTTAGTGCTGTCTGCTTATCTACTATACTATACTGTACTATAACTGTAATCTGCTGCTATGTGCTCAAGGTTTATGTCTTTATTTTATTACTTTTCTGCTAAAACGTGCGGTGACAAAATCCAGTTGACTAAATCTTACTTCATTTTAAAAAACTAACAAAAACAAACACTTCTAACTGAACCTTTAAAAGGTACTTGTTGTATGTCATTTGTCTTTTTAATACAAATACAGACACAAAATGACCTCTGCTCCTACAGACATCTACAGCAAACCAGCCCTCAGCTCTGAGTTCTGTAAACACAGCTTAAATGTTCATCTCAAGACCTCAAAACAGAACTTCACAAATCGATGGCTGATATTGGTAGTTACATTCAATCATTACAAACACGTCCTTATTTACAGTGGTGGGCTGCTGAATGAAAAGACCTCGGAAAAACCTAAAAAGAACTACACACACACACAGACTGATATAATAATGTAGAACCAGGTCTCCGGCAGCCATATGTGTGTGTAATGTGTAAGACAGAAGCTAAAGCACAGCATGTCAGCCTGGCAATCATACTTGATGCATCATATCTCAGCACTCAGAAACAGGACTGTAGCACTTAGCAATGAGTACTCTACTACTGTATAACACTGTGTGTGTGTGTGTGTGTGTGTGTGTGTGTGTGTGTGTGTGTGTGTGTGTGTGTGTGTGTGTGTGTGGTCATGCTTAATGCACCATGGTGCTTTCCTGCTTCCGTTTTAAGAAAATAACCGGAAATGGAGACACAGACTAAAGCCTCTTTGTGCTTCTTTCTCACACAGACACACACTCGAGAGCATGAGTGAGACTGTAACAGTTTATCCTCTGATGTCTCCTTTAAAAATACAGTGTATGTCAGTAAGTCAGCTGAGAAATAAAGAGCACTCACTCTGTTAGGCTCTAAACCAGACAAATCCTTCATCTCCTTTGATCTTAAACTATATCTTTTTTTGTATTGTGTCTATAAAGAGATGTAGATGTCCATCCATCCATCCATCCATTCGCTTCCGCTTATCCTTTTCAGGGTCGCGGGGGGCGCTGGAGCCTATCCCAGCTGTCATAGGGCGAAAGGCGGGGTACACCCTGGACAGGTCGCCAGTCTGTCGCAGGGCTAACACACAGGGACAGACAACCATTCACACTCACATTCACTTGCACATTCACACCTAGTGACAATTTGGATTAATCAATTAACCTATCCCCACAAGCTGCATGTCTTTGGACGGTGGGAGGAAGCCGGAGTACCCGGAGAGAACCCACGCAAACACGGGGAGAACATGCAAACTCCGAGATGTAGATGTGTCTGTCTAAAATACACAGAACATGTTGACAAGGAACAGGTTTCCCTGACCAATCGCTTTTGGCAAATAAAAAAAGAAATGCCATAGCCAAAATGCAATCACCTGACAACTCCTTAGCTTTTTACAAAAAGCATTTGCCTTCATATATGGACTGTAAGAAATAACTGGGAAACACAACAGGAAATCTTGGCTGGGAGATGTGTTATCTGTATATCTGCTGCCTGTGTGCCTTTTAGCTGAAACACTGGCTATCACCCACAGAGGCTAATTCATCATACAGGGAGTGCAGAATTATTAGGCAAATGAGTATTTTGTCCACATCATCCTCTTCATGCATGTTGTCTTACTCCAAGCTGTATAGGCTCGAAAGCCTACTACCAATTAAGCATATTAGGTGATGTGCATCTCTGTAATGGTCTAATGACATCAACACCCTATATCAGGTGTGCATAATTATTAGGCAACGTCCTTTCCTTTGGCAAAATGGGTCAAAAGAAGGACTTGACAGGCTCAGAAAAGTCAAAAATAGTGAGATATCTTGCAGAGGGATGCAGCAGTCTCAAAATTGCAAAGCTTCTGAAGCGTGATCATCGAACAATCAAGCGTTTCATTCAAAATAGTCAACAGGGTCGCAAGAAGCGTGTGGAAAAACCAAGGAGCAAAATAACTTGCCCATGAACTGAGAAAAGTCAAGCGTGCAGCTGCCAAGATGCCACTTGCCACCAGTTTGGCCATATTTCAGAGCTGCAACATCACTGGAGTGCCCAAAAGCACAAGGTGTGCAATACTCAGAGACATGGCCAAGGTAAGAAAGGCTGAAAGACGACCACCACTGAACAAGACACACAAGCTGAAACGTCAAGACTGGGCCAAGAAATATCTCAAGACTGGTTTTTCTAAGGTTTTATGGACTGATGAAATGAGAGTGAGTCTTGATGGGCCAGATGGATGGGCCCGTGGCTGGATTGGTAAAGGGCAGAGAGCTCCAGTCCGACTCAGACGCCAGCAAGGTGGAGGTGGAGTACTGGTTTGGGCTGGTATCATCAAAGATGAGCTTGTGGGGCCTTTTCGGGTTGAGGATGGAGTCAAGCTCAACTCCCAGTCCTACTGCCAGTTTCTGGAAGACACCTTCTTCAAGCAGTGGTACAGGAAGAAGTCTGCATCCTTCAAGAAAAACATGATTTTCATGCAGGACAATGCTCCATCACACGCATCCAAGTACTCCACAGCGTGGCTGGCAAGAAAGGGTATAAAAGAAGAAAAACTAATGACATGGCCTCCTTGTTCACCTGATCTGAACCCCATTGAGAACCTGTGGTCCATCATCAAATGTGAGATTTACAAGGAGGGAAAACAGTACACCTCTCTGAACAGTGTCTGGGAGGCTGTGGTTGCTGCTGCACGCAATGTTGATGGTGAACAGATCAAAACACTGACAGAATCCATGGATGGCAGGCTTTTGAGTGTCCTTGCAAAGAAAGGTGGCTATATTGGTCGCTGATTTGTTTTTGTTTTGTTTTTGAATGTCAGAAATGTATATTTGTGAATGTGGAGATGTTATATTGGTTTCACTGGTAAAAATAAATAATTGTAATGGGTATATATTTGTTTTTGTTAAGTTGCCTAATAATTATGCACAGTAATAGTCACCTGCACACACAGATATCCCCCTAAAATAGCTAAAACTAAAAACAAACTAAAAACTACTTCCAAAAACATTCAGCTTTGATATTAATGAGTTTTTTGGGTTCATTGAGAACATGGTTGTTGTTCAATAATAAAATTATTCCTCAAAAATACAACTTGCCTAATAATTCTGCACTCCCTGTATGACAGGCGATGGGTTCCCACATTGCTTATGTTGTGACCCAAAGCCCAAAACTCAGAGAAACATTAATCCCAAAGAAGCTATAAATCAGAATAGGAGGACCTCCTATAATTATTGTCAGCTGCCCGTACTCTTCCTGCTGATGCAGTTGAACCAGTCTCATTATACTGAAATGCCTGAAGTGAATCCTAAGACTCGGCTGTGTTTATGAAACTGTTAATCTCCAAATACTACAGTGTTCTAACAAGCCTGCAAACCACCTGGAGACGCAAGCATCATCAGACAAAACAGCATGAAATTATGCCACAGGATGTAATGCATTGGGTTCAGGCTTTACTTTACTGAGGCTTTACTTTGGCCTGTGATATGATCAAGTTCTTTAAAGTTAATTATTCCATCCGTGTTCAGTCTTGGTGTGTCAGAAGGGTTTCCACATGTACAGACTGATCTGTTTCATGAGTGATGTACCGAGGAACAAAGAGAGTCTGAGAGAGAGAGAGAGAAAGAGTATTCAGAGTACGTAATCACTGAATCAGTGTGTGTGCAAAGATGGTTTATCAGTGTGTAATCTGTATGTCCACACAGTCTGTGGTGACATCACCGGACAAAGGTCTCTCTGCCCGCCCGCCCGCACACACATAAACACACACACACACATTAATGTATCTCTACTTGTTTACCAGGACAAACGGGCTGACCAATCACAGAAACTGGTGACTCAGTGATGTCATTGAGCTGATGAGGAAATGGCCTCAGAGGAGTTTGATGTCATCCACCTTCATCACTCACCCTCTGTCTTGCTTTGTGCCTTCTTCTCTAATTTTTCATTTTCTCTCATTCACTTGCTTCCCGTCCTCTCTAGTTCCGTCCGTGCAGGAGCTAAAGAAACTTTGTTCAAATTCATGCTTAAATAAACATGATGACTATCGTCTGAGTACATTACAAATCTGTGTTTTTATAGATACGTTTCCAATCACTTGGTATGTTTGCAATGAACAGGGTGAACCCAACTGCAGAGCCTCACAGCTCTATGAGGCAGGAGGATGCAAAAAAATACTATAAAGAGGAAAAATATAGTACGAAAAAAGAAAAAATATAGAAAGTCTATCAGAAAAAGGGAGACTGAAGGGACTACAGAGGACAACCTGACAAAGGCTGAACGCAATATAAATATCCAGAACCAAGGAGGGATAATAAGGCGCATGTGAACTACATCTTTATCTGCTGACTCAGACACTGGCCATTATCCACAGAGAACTTAACACAGACCAAGGGAGAAAATATTGGTGAATACCGACACCTAAGAGATCGATAATAAAGCACAGATGAACTATTGCTAGACCTCCGGTGTGTACACGATTCGGCTCAAACTGCCTAAAATGTACAACCTGATATCACTGCTGTTAAGTCTTCAGGTTCTGATCTGTTTGACAAATTGTTCTCTTATATCCTGAACAATATTTTATACATTGTGGATTCACTCAGACCAGCCATAAAAATAAAACCAATAATCCTGTTACTATGTTAGATCCTCATATTCACGGACCTAACATAGCATAGCATCTTTATTAATAGGTTCCTTGTAACGCTAAGAAACCAGGCAATTTTAAACCAATGACTCCATGTTAGCATCCTTCCCGTTTACATCAAATATTATGAGAATTGTAGTGGCAAAACTCACATTCATCCAAAGTTAAAAACAACATAAACCAAGGACATTCGCTTTTTTCTACCAAGATTTACAATACACACATAATAAATTATATCCCTGTATAAATGATTAAAAACCCATGCATTCAAAGGGTTTAAATATAACAAAGTAAATAAAAGTTAATAAGAGCAAGAAAAAAATTACATTAAAAATCCTTCCAAGAGAAAGAATGAAAATGTTGAGAGAAAACACCCACTAACCTTTAACCTGCTGAATATTGACACTGAGGATAAGTCAGAGGGAAGCTCTATTTGGACATTACACACACACACACACACACACAGTAATAGGTGATGAGTTAACTGATCTCTCAGTACCTCTTTCTTATCAGCAATGTTTTTTGGAGGCCTGAAGTCATCGCCGTTCTGTCTCACAGCACAACGGTCCAACAGAGAGCAAACACAAGCAGAAAGATAATAGTCTCTGATCAATAGATTGTATTGTAATCGCTGATTGATCAAAAGAAGGTTGGTCAACTATAAACGTACATCCTGGCAAACCGCTCACCGCTGTGTTTGTCTCCAAACGATCAGTGGCGAGCGATTTGAGTTGATCAGGTTTCCTGCTTTGAGAGATGCAAAGCAGCTCACTTACGTTTAGTCTGAAAATGTATTTTTAAAATTGTATTTAGATTTAAATATCTGATCTAATATGGCTTAATCTTGATCAAAAAGTTTAATATTTATTAACCAAATCAAATCAATCAGTAATCTGCTTCCTTACTTATTTGTACCTTTATTTCCCGTGTTTATCTTTGGCTTTTTTCTCTGACAAGCTCCTGCCCGCTCTCTCCTGCTAAACCTGTCTCCATTAAAGGTTGTAATATCTACAATTGGATCCCATCCATCCAATATGAAACATAATCCAATAACAGACAGATTCAGCTAAATGAATCCAGTTATGTGGCCCAATCAAATAGAGGAGGATTCCCTTCAAACCCATCTGTCTGATACACATCAATCTGGGTGCTTTTAATGCTTTTACCACCAAACTGAGCGGAGGTGAGCACAGAAGAAAAATAAGAACAATCTGACCTTCAACACTGGCTTTCTTTTCTCTGTAAATTTGGCTTTGATTTGGACTTTGTCACCACAAATGATAAGAATAAAAGGTCAGCAAAACAAAAAGTACAAGCTCTGTAGGTGAGATAAAGAAAAGGCCATTACTGCAAGAAGAAACCATGAAGTAGAAAAGAACAAGATTCAACAAAAGAGGAAATTTGGCTTCATGCATACATTAGAACAAAGAGAAATTAGGCAGTCATGGCCCATGTTTATTTTTAAATGTCTGTAGTTTTCCCTTTTCACAGGTTTTCTCCTGTGTTGAATTGTGGTTTTTAAATCCTCATCTTTATTTCCTGAACAGTTAAGGTGAGTAATTGTTCCCACCTGTGTCTCATTTCCCAATAACGCTTTGCAAACAGGTACTCTTGTGTTTTGCTCTGTTACTGCCCTGTTCAACTGCTTGTGCTTATTTTCTGTGATCATGAAAACTGTCTTGCCTGCGCGTGTGTGTATGTACAATTATATACACGTTATCTATATATTTTTTCTGTGTTTATGTCCTTGTTTTTGACGTGCAAAGTGATTACTGTACCACACGCTGTGCAATTTCTAATGTAAAAGCTGTGCTATCAAGACAAGCATAGTGGTTTGCAAATGGTTATGAGATGAGAATCAATACTGCAAAAATCATCTCCTAAACAACACAACATTTTTCACTGGTGTATTAAACTGGTAGAATGGTAGTCTACGTGGCTTTAAATACAAAAATAAAACTATTGTTGCTAACAGTTTTCCACAAAAAACAACTTAAAATATAGGGAGTTTTTTTTTTAAAGGGGAAAAAAGAGTTAAATGTTTGAACTTTAAATGTAAAACCTGATTCCATTGAAATCCATTATTTCCAAAAGACTAGATAATTTTATGCTATTGATGTGCAGTGACCTTTGCATAAAGACAAGCATATAACATAAAATAAAACCAGAGTGGCTGCTAGTGAGGATCACATCTCTCTCTCTTTTAAAGTGTATTAAAATATTAATATAACAATAAAAATCACAGCTGAAATATATAAGACTTGAGTACTGTATGACATTGTTAACTCTCAATATCTAAAAGGGGGTTTAAATATTTAAAAATAAAAGTAGTGTTTTGAAAATGACAGAGTCCAATGGTTTTGAATCAAGCCCAGAGACAATAGTGAACTGTGGCCACAAGACATTGGTAATTTATAGAAAAAATGCAAACAGCCAATATAATATAATATAAGCAGAACAATTGCTTGCACTTCGCTGGTTTTAACTGATGCCTATTTTTAGATTTCACTGGGCAAGCACTGCCTCTTTGCTTGCCCTGAACTTGGAATTCCCATGTGCTTGGTCACAGGTATAGGCCATCAAACTCCCTGGTTTCTCTGTCTTTTGCATGTGTACACCTCAGTTATTCCCTATTCCCTCAGTGCCTCACAACTGGTGTTTTATCAGAGTGACAACTCTACACTTGTTTATTATGCCAGTCAATACCAGCTGTAGGAGCATTTTTTCGCTAAACATCCCTAGCATGCTCCCATAGGTGGGAATATGGACAACAGCTTTCATATTGTATCATGATATGTTGCCTACAATAACACCCGTATCATGTCACAGCGATTCTATGATACAAGTAAACATCAAAATGCATTTTCAGCCTTAAAGTAGCTGATATTGACTGGAAAATGCTTTTCATATGTTATGATGCTGATTATAACGTTGTTTAATGCAAGTCTGGTCCTCTCTTCCTTTTCCTCCTTCCACAAGGGGAACTACTCCATTCTCCCTAATAAATCATACTGTTATGTAATAAAAATATTAAGATCTAAAATTTGACCTAAAACAGTCCTCCAAGTGGGGTGGACCCCTGGGCCCATCTCTAGAATATTCATTGACTAATCTGGCCAAAAAGAGGCAAAAACCAAAAATATGTCAGTAAAACTGACTAGCTCACTGTTTTAATTGTCACATTTCCCCCCTGTGAGTTTCTTCCTGTCACATATTTCATTTGCTTTCCCTTTATTCATGTTATAAGTGCCGCCATGTGGAATTTCAATAGCAAATTTCCTGCACATGAACATGTAGAAGAGTACTGACATTCAAACAGGCTCTGGATGCATGAAGGTAAACAGTCCATGTGGAGCATTAAACAGGGAAAGCATTTACTAAAACACAACCTTGAAACCAAAAACTAATGTCACTGGTGAGTCTAACTGGTGAGGCAATCGGTTTAGAGCAGCTACATCCTTACGTACAGAGATATTAATATATTTGGCTTCAGTGTATCAATAACATATTGCAAGGGAAATCGAAACAATATATACTCATATCAATATTTGGTCCAAAGTCAGTGAATGTCACTAAAGCAATGAAAGTGAAACATGCTGTTCTCATATCAAATATTCACAGAAGACTAAAGAAAACAGTCAATGTAAATGTCTCCAAACACCAGAAAAAGAAACTGGTTTCAGCTAAACCAAGTGCAAAACCATTTTAGCCACATTCTCCAGCACGAACCAGCACACAAATAAAGTAATTCCTGTACTGTGATTCAGATTCTTATTGTGATTGTTATGTAGTGAGCCATTGGCTCCAGAAGGCTCCTTGCTGAGCTGCATGTATGACTTTCACATAAGTAGTTTGCTGCGTCTACTATTGCACATTAAAGTGTCCAGGTTGTTGTTATTGTTTTGCAGCAGGAGACATTCAGATACAGCCTCTCTCTCTCTCTCTCTCTCTCTCTCTCTCTCTCTCTCTCTCTCTCTCTATTGTATGCTGTCAGCTCTCTCGGCCTACAACCCCCTCCCCCATCTCTTCCAGGAACCGGTCTGGATCAGGTTCCTGCAGATCAATGGAGATCTCGGTCCACACCGTTTACGTTATCGTTGCCAGTATTAATGCTCTTTTAATCTGCTCGGGATTACAGCCATCGATCCACGTCATCCATCCACGCACATGGCCAAGCCCGAACTGCAGCTGCTTTACACACAACAACACACACACACATTTCAGAGGAAAACAGCAGAGGAGAAAACAACAGCATGAGCAGAGGCTGGAGCAGGAAGGACAACAAACAAGAATGTGCCTCAGCTTCCTTGTTTGTGTCCGATCTCAGTATCTGACCATCAGAGCATTGATCGGTTATAGATACACATCAGCACATTTGCATAACTGTCAGCTGAAGCAGCAAACTGAAATGTCACAGACTGACAAGAAAAATGAAAACTTTAAAATGAGTTTGGTGCATTCTGATGTATAAATTGTGCTTGAGCAGTAAGTGGGTGGAAGTAAAATGAGTTGAAAATGTTTCAAACTGTGACTATTTAAAAACTGAAAGATATTAAAAATCTGAATTTAAGCTTAATAGTCCTGTGTCTCATGCCTATTTTAGTGTTTAAAAAAATCCATATTTACACACTGACACAGTTTTTCCTGTAATAAATTAATGTTTTTACTCTAAGCTAAATTAATCAGCCTGTCATCAGATGTTCTTGTGCACCAGGATTCTTCTTCTACTTCTTCTTATCATGATATAAACATTAAGCATAGAAACCATTACCAAGAAATTCAAGTTAAATTATAATAATTATAATTAATTCTATTCAGCAAATAATCGATAAATTATCTATACATATTTTGATGCTGTGTTTTTTCTTGGCAAAGTAAAGCATGTACAATTTAAAACTGCATAATAATAATAAAGAAAAGGGCTCAGTGGCTACCAGAGTATGAAAGTAAAATTGTTAATAGAGAACGAGCAAATCACCAGAAGATCAATGTGAAGCAATGAAAACACAAAGAGGGAAACACTTCACCTCAGGCTCATGTGATGATCACAGTTGTTATTAAAGATAAATTTTCAGATTTCCAAATGCAGTCTGGAGTAAGGGAATGACTGAGTTAGGTGATAATAAAATAGACATCTAAAGGTTTTTGTTGTGCGTTTATGTTCCTTTTTTCCTTAAACACTGTGTTTTCACAGTAAACCCTGCCTGCAGCCTGACAGGTTTGTCCTGCCTGTCATTGCTCATTACGCCTCTGGACAGACTTATTTCAGCCAGGCAGTGACACCAATACTAATGAAGCTGAGGGAGGAAGGGTGAACAGGATGGAGGAAACAAAGAGAAAAAGAAAATTAGGAAGAAAACATACAAACCCCACAAAGATAACTACAGTAAAGTAACAGAAAATGTCATCAATGGGATCGGTCTATTCAAAGGTGCTGCTTCATGTGTGGATCAATAAATGAATCCTAACAACCACTAAAATAGCACAAACCAAATAAGGCCTCACATCCTGCACCTCCTCCAGTCTACTTCTGACCTAAACTGCTGCGGGGCCTCACTATTGATTGGATAACGTCAGCAAACACATTCTGCAATCTCCTGAAAAACCCCTTGAGATATATAATGTGGTTAAAAAATAAATCCAACAGCAGCCAACAAGGACAAAAATAGTTGAAATTAATCACAAATGCTGTTCTACGTGTCACAATCATTAGATGTTTCCCATATTTTTAGTCTGTTACTGGAAGCAGTTCATTCCCAATTATACGTGTATAAACATTTTGTTTAATTGTAACTTCAAGGATTAATGGAATCTACTGCATTGTCTTTACACATCACGACCAAATTGCAGGCTTTTACATACCAGTCACTAAAATATTGACCTCCTTTTAACTGTAGCCTTTCCATTATTCCAGAAATATCCATGATGAGGACCTTTGGCCATGAAAACATACTTCATGATAGATTTAATAGATTTACTATTATTATTATTATTCTCTTGAAATAGGTTCTAGGTTACCACATGAATTGGAAGATAACTAATTGGCTTCTTTTAAATATAGCTGTAGGAAACATGCAGGGGGTGACATGTTTCCTATGTAGACAGGTATCATTTAAACTGGAAAAATGGCTTTAAACTGCAATGTCTGACTGTTTTTTGTTCATTTTACAGTGTTGTGAAGCTTTTTTATATGGAAACCAAAGTAACTGGAACAGTGCATAGATAAGCTAACTTAACTGTTGGTGCTTAGAACCTGCAGAGGGGACCAAATAAAATCCTGTAATTGTAATCCACTGGCAGAAGCCAGAGTTCGCTCATGCTAGTTCCCGAGTTAGTGTCTCCCAGACTACAGCAGATCTATACTATTACACACTACTGAGCTCTTTATGAGGTTTTTGAGCTTAAAGCAGACCTGTTAACGGAGTAAGTCTTATTCCTAAGGTTGAAAGAGGCAAATTTCCAAATGAATGGTAAGAAATTAAGACTGGCATGCTATAAATTAATACTATAGGGCCAAAGACATTGCATACTACTTTTTCCATAATGTATCTCAATAATACATTTCATTGCACCTAATGTCAGAGTAGAGTAGTTTTTAACTATACTGAAATATAAGATATTATCACCGATAAATAGCAAATTTTCATAGCTAGGCTAATCTTTATGAAAAGAAAGCTAATTTGGCCTTTTGAGCATGATTCAGGATTGTTTTCTCATCCTTGCTGCAGCTCCGACTGTCCACTGTGCATTCTCTGAGCACTCGGCCTCAGTGAGTTCATGGTCCAGGTGTCACATTTGATTTGACCGTCCTAATAAAGAGGCGACAGGATCATTTTCTCCCCTGAACCCGAGCCACTCAAGCAGCCCCAGCAATGCTTCTACTGCCCCAGCAACACCAGTGCACCATAATTGGTGTGGACAGTCTTAACGAAAAATCTCTACACCACTCTTCTGATATTCTTATTGGGAACGGTGAAGGTTGGAAAGAGTCTGTAAAAGGAGATCGGTGCTCTGCTAAATGAATATAGTGCAGCCAGAGCCTCTAGAGTCATAATTTTTTGATTATCTGAACCTTACAAAACATACAAACGAGTTGTGAGTTTTCGTAATTTTAGACACAAAAGCAAGCTAATTATTACAAAAATGCACAGGCACAACCAAAAAAACATTGAAAATCAGGAGTGACCAACATATGCAGACTTTGTCACACTTACAAGCACAGTTAGTGTTTGGCCTCGGCATTGAATGTCGCTGCAGTTGGTGTATTAAGACACCAAATTCAAAGATCACCTTTTGGATATCTCTGACATGGGACCAGGTTGGTTTAGACACAAAAAGGAGGAGCTCAAGTGAAGGTGGGTTGTAAAGTGGCTTGCAGATGTAGAGCAACAGCAGCCAGGTGGCTTAAAGCATCTTAGATATCATGCCTTACATGAGATTTGTCAACTCTGTGCATAAAGAGAATCAACTGATATGAATCAATTTAATTCAATTTAGTTTTAGTTTTATAGCCTTAAATCACAACAACAGTCACCTCAAGGTGCTTTACATTGTAACATAAAGAGCCTACAGTAAGAGGATCTATTAAGCATTGATTTAGACTGCTTCATCCAAAACACAGCATCTACACTGCCCACCATGAAAATAGTGTGCATTATCAGCATAATGTCATCACCAGCTTTTTGTGTCGTAGAGATAAAGAGCTCCTTCTTTCTACCTTCACAACCTGAAAATGTATATATTTTCAGTCTTGTAGTCTTCAGAATCATCATCGACCATATATAAGAGTTTGATGTAGCTGTTGTGAAACCTCAATCTCGTGGTTTTTGCCATCACCAACTTGATGTTTTGAAGCCAAACGTGATGAGCGATAAGACTAAGAAATCAAGGGATTGCTCGAAGGCTAGCAGCTTGTCAGTTACACAGTAATCAATAAGTAACAAGTTGTACTCAGTACATCTATAAACCAGTGACTGAACCCATACCCTCATCAGGACAGTGTTTGCTCAGCTCATAGAGGAGCTGAGGGTTTTTCCACAATCTTCTTCAAAACCAGAAGAGTTGGCCATTAAAACAAATGTAGGTTTAAGACACATCTGCATGGACTTCACTTTTCAGACCCAGAAGGTACAGCCATCTATTACGGAAAGACCCATCAGACCTGCTGGAGACACAGAAGTCTGCATTCACTTCCCAAAACCTGAAGACAGACTTTGTCACGTCTCACTTTCCAGCCACCGAAAACTGCTATCGACAGCATGAGACAGAGATAACAGCATCTGTCAAAGCTTCTCCCACCGACACACAAACAAACATCACAAGTCTCCTCTTAGCAGCCTGAAATCCATTATTACAGATCGATGGCAGTCTGTGAATATGCAGGAGGTCAGAACAAAAACCCCGAAAACGGACACAAGCTGTATTCCCACAGTCTGAAATTGTAAGACAACGCACACAGACACACACACACACACACACACACACAGACAGTAACTGCTGGTAATCTGTGTCATAAAGCAGAGTCCGACTCATTAATAATGCACCTTGTCTGCTTGCAGCAGGATGCATAAAATGGAAAATATTTAGGTTCAGTCACTCAGATTTTCAGCACAATTTGACTCTGAGTGGATTCATTCTCTTCTGGAAACATTAAGGTAATCCCTGGTGATCATATTCTGTATTTTATTTTCCGCTAAAACAACCAAGCCAACAATGACTGTATCCTATTGATAAATAGACTGTGCTATCTAGAAATTAGTTTCCCTTTCTACCTAATTTCCTGTTTTCTGAGATGCTTTTAATGTGAAAAACTCCATAGGAAACAACTTCACAGTGCAAAAGAGATGCAATATGAATACATGTTGAATTTGTGGTATGTAAAAGGAGAAAAGAGGGATCATTGTTGTATCATTACATGCACATTACTCTGAATAAACCATGTGAATAGCGGTTCGTTGATTCCACACCAATTTGCCCATCATTTTCCTGTCATCCATAATTCAGTCGCAGTCACGGGCGGACTCTGTCCTCCATCCAAACAATGGACTCCTCCTCCTCCTCTCTTCCTCTCTCCCTCTCTCCCTCTTCCTCCCTCCCTCCATTTTGCCTGGTTAACCCGGCTGTGAGGTGAAGAAGAAGTGAAGTGAGCAGACCGAGGCGGGTCACGCTGAGATTCCCATCAATAATTCATCGGGCCGCTGCTGCCTCTGCTCTTGTGTTCAATTCCCCTGACAATCACATAATACCTCCACCCCCAAAAGAGAGAGAAGAGGATGGAGCGAGAAAGAGGTCCAGGGGACGAGAAAATGGTGAAAGAAACAGATTCAAAATGAGGGAGAGGATGAGGAGGAGGTGTCGAAAGAAACAAAGTAAAATATTTAAACAAGCACATTTGTTTTCTTTTAATATATTGTGAGTGTGCAAGTTTATATTGTTTCTTTAAATTTCAGAATTAGGATTTGTATGTGACTTCTCTTTAAACTGCCGTTGCAAAATGTACTTGCCTTTATAGTATGTGGACACAAAGATACTAGCACATCTGATGAAGAGCAAATCCAAAGGCTCTAAAATGTAGGAAATTGCCTTTTTTTTGTTCTGCCAGACAAAAGTGACTGTTTCATCTGTCCTGACAATTACTTTTCAAGTGGAGACAGAGGTTAATAGGAACACATGACTTGGTTATTAAGATTTATTTATTATTCCAACCAAAAAAGGTCCTGGTGGTTGACTTTCCATCCACCAATTGAAACAAAACCTGCTAAGGGTTTTTCGTGAATATAACGATTTTTGTCACCACCCAAAAATCCAAATCTGTGATTTTTAAATATTTTTTTGTGGGTTGTGGGTTCAATTTACACCAGCGTGAAATAAATACTTGTTTATTACATGACTGAGAACAGGGAAATGCACAGACTCTTTGCCTTTAATCCAACCCACACAGACCTCTTTAAAGGCAGGAACTGTTTTCTTATATGAAAATGTACAAGTACAGGAACTGGGGCGTCCAGTTACATTGTTACACTGACAGTCATGTCAGTGTAACAATGGTTAGAATTTTAGTTAATATTATTTTGAAAAAGTAAGGAGAAATTGTGACGTACAATGATTCATACATGCACTGATGCATCAGCATCAGTGCTGAAAGCTACTTAAGTGTCTCAAGAATACTTAATCTTAGTCCAAAACAGCAAACTCACTGCCTTTATTATTTTGTCTAATGTTTTTGACCACTCAAAATTCTTTACACAAAGCCACAGTCACTTATTCTGGCACTTATCCTACCGGACACTGGGAGGAATTTGGGGTTTCAGTATCTTACAGAAGAACACTTCAAAATGCAGGCCAGAGAAACTAGGCTCTTTCTATTTCTATTTCTATTGGTTATTGAGCCACTCTACATCCTGAACCACAGCCAACACCAGACCATAGCTCTCGCCTGCTGTACACAGAAACCCATCCGAAGCCCATTTACAGCTCAGTATCTCAGTTCCTTTCATTGTGTGTGAAGAAAGCTTTAATAGTGCAATCAATTCAATTTTCAATTCATTTGAATTTTATTTATATAGTGGCAAATCACAAACAGTTCAAGGCACTTATTACTGTAAGGTAAATAATACAAAGACAGATCACACAAAACGCAAAGCTAAAAATTATAGACAAACTCGGAACAATAAGAGTGATACGTACAGAGAGTTATTCATGTTTGCTGGACTTAAAATGTTTACATTTTGGCAAAAAAATTTCTTCACACTAGGTTCTGAAAAAACTTTCTCCAATAATTTGCAATGCGGGACAAGCGTATGATCACTGAGTTGGGTTCACATTTGCAGAATTGTAGGCTGATTCACGCTACTGGTTATTCTCTTCCTCATCACATTAGTGATTAGGGACAAGTACTTAGAGCTTTCCAGTGCAAATGTATCCACAGACATAGCACAAGGAAAAACTTTGTGGGCACTGGATCTGTGAAGTCTGTATCATTGACTTCCTTGTCACCGACTTTTCCAAACTGACCTAAGTGTATGTGCTGAACATTAACCGTCATCATTTGAATTTCTCTACCTACTTCTATGCAGCATGTAATACTTATCTAACATCAAATATATATATACAGCATTACTGAAATTCTGCTTTCTATATCCATCCATCTATCCATCCATTTTCTTCCACTTATCCAGGGCCAGGGATACTTAAACACCTCCACTTGGGGCACTAACTCATCCGTGACACAGACTAGGTAATCCGCTCTTTTCCGACTGAGGACCTCGCCCTCAGACTTGGAGGTGCTGATTTTCATTCCCCCTCACTTCACAAACCACTCCAGTGCAAGCTGGAGGCCACCACCTGATGAAGACAAGAGAACCACATCATCTCTGAAAAGCAGCGAGACCGCCCAAGTGGAAGCCATCCACTACTTGGCTATGCCTAGAAATTCTGTCCATAAAAATTATGAACAGAATCGGTGAAAAAAGGCAGCCCTGGTGGAGTCCAACCCCCCCGGGAATGAGCCCGACTTATTGCTGGCTATGCGGACCAGGCTCTTGCAGCGGTTGTATAAGGATCAAATGGCTTGAGGCAATGGGCCAGACACTCTATACTCCCTCCCGAAGCACCTCCCACCGAACACTCAGAGGGACAGAAGTCCACAAAACACATGTAGACTGGCTGGGCAAACTCAGATTCACCCAAGAAACCGCATTGTTCCTCCTGTATCCGAGGTTCAACTAACGGACGGACTCCTTTACAAGACCCTGGCATACACTTTCCCCAGGAGACTGAAGAGTGTGATCTTCCTGGAGCACACCGTCTGGTTCCCCTTCTTAAAGATGGGGAACCAACACCGCGGTCTTCCAATCCAGAGGTACCCCACCTTATCTCCACGCAACATTGAGGATGAACCTCATCCACTCCCATGGCCCTTCCAACAAGGAGTTGTTTGACTGCCTCAGTGACCTCACCCCTGGTGATGGACGACTCATCCCCTTCATCCCCAGATTCTGCTTCCTCTATTTTAAGATGTAGGGAAGTTGCTTGATGGTTTGTCAGAATCTCTTCGAGGCAGTCCAAAAGTCTCTCCTACTGGCCTCTCCGAACTCCTCCTACAACTGAGTGCCGGGTGGCGGCCAGACACGGAGACCCTGGCGGACAGAGCCCCAGCTGCCAAGACTAGTGGTTGGGACATGCTTTTTAAAATTAGAAAAAAATGATAATGCTTTGTTTTTCCATGCCCACAGTCTCACAATGATTTCCTGCAAAAGACCCTGAACAAAAATATGTTTATAGACTGAAAAGCATTCAACCCTCATTTATTACTGAAAACTTTAGTTTCCAAAGTTTAGCTGATGGTTTATTGTCGAGAAATAAATACAAAAAATAAGCAAATAAGTGGACTGAATGAGATGAAAGTGTATCAACTTCCTTCTGTAGTTTTCCTACAGTTTGTTCCGACCTGCATATTTTTTCCCCAGAAATATAATATGGATCATATTCAGAATTTACGGACAAAGGCATTACTAAGACATTTCTAGACAGAGTCTGAGATGATAGGGAGAGTAAAGAAATTGAAATATATGCTTAAAATAACCACATAATTATTATTGTCCTTCATTGCTGTGACTGTAAAGACCATTATGATGGAGAATTTAGCTACCAGATAAACCTGTCTCCAAGCTCTCAATTCTTTTCTTTTCCCCGTGCATGCTGCTCCTCCCTCTCCTCTCTGCTCATCTCAGGGTCAAGGGAATATTTGCTCCATCTATTGTCTGAGTGTTGCAGCTCTGACCTTTGACCCCACCTCTATTGGTTCCTTGTAGCGTTGCTGATCTAAGGATTGCACCTCCCTGTTTCTGCGGTAATTTTAAAATCACCGTAGAGGCGAGAGAGAACAATGGAAAGAGCAAAAGAGCAACATCTGGCAAACACTCAAATAAAGAAACAAAATATTGACCCATTCTCTGAGAAACCACAGGATGCCAATTACACATCAAGAATCAAACAGAATTAATATTTAAAATCAAGGCATCAACATGTAACATCTCCAAAGCTGATTTACATTATACGGAGAGCGCTTTTCTATAGCCTAGCTTAGCCCAAAGAGCAGACGTCGCAGCCAAGTCAAACCATGATGTTTAGACTTTGTGTAAAACTACCATTGCTTTTGTGTGCACAAGAAATGTAAGAAACAAAACAGGAGCTGGAAACAAAACAAGGTCAATAGATAACAGCAATTTAAAAAATGATGGCGCTGGATGAGCCACAAACCCCAGTTTCCTGAGTGAAAGTCCAGTGTGGGCTGAGGCCAAAAGAATTTTATAGCCTTTGTTGTTGTCTCGTACATTTTATTCTGTGAACCAGCTTCATAGCTATTACATAATATTTATAGTAAGCCTATTGCCAGAGGAGGAAACTACTGGCTTAGCAAAAGAGAGAGAAAAAAACACTTTTCCACTTTTACTTTTACAGTACTATTATGTCATCAGTTCTAATGTACTACAGTTTCCTACTTTAAACTGATTTACAGTAGAGAAGAATAACAGCAGTATCTGTATATTTTCCCACACTCTTTATGGTAATATACTGCGTAAAAGGTTGTGCAGTATCTTACACATACTACAGTTGTTTAGATAAATGACAGTATGTTATCATAGGTTTCTCATTATACAGCCATTTAAATTACATGAATCCCAGTGTAGCTTTTGACAACTGCTTTAGACAACAAAGACACTAATAAACAGAAAACTTAATTACCTTTTACTCTATAAATCAGACATTGTACACTTAGTTAACCACCTAAATAAAAAAAAGGATTATATTATATTTCTCAATGTTTAGAATTAAATAAGAAGAATCTTTAGCATTGGTATAATAAACTGCAGGCTTTGCAAAGATTTGAAGTTAAAAAAGACCGAGAGTGTGAGATATGCAGTTTAATCCTAGGGAAAGCAGATGAGTGCAGCTCACTCAGACAGAGGTATAACTGTGAGGCTGTCCTGTGACATTTTACAACACACAGGGGAGCACAGATCACATGAACACTCCCCTGCTCTCTTCCAGCTCCAACCTTCACCCACTCTCTCCTGTCATTTTCTATTAACCTGTATCGTCAAATACCAGCATCGAAAATCAAAGAACCCCTAATGAAATTACAGTCAAATCCTGCAGAGATAATCTCATCCACATCAGCAATCTACAGACAAATCCAGCCTGCTTAAATACTGATTTCCAATCGAATGTTAAAGAATCAGCGCTCCATGTTGGGCTGATGTCACGCATTGTTATAGTCAAGACCTTTTCTGTCTCTGCAAAACTCAGAAGGATACTGAACTGGTTGCATCATATTACAAAGTACATCATAAGATGTGTCAGATGAAACCACGGCAGATCTGAAGGTTTAAGAATAAGATAAAATCTTCTTAAACTCTTAATAAAAACCCTGCAAAAACACTGACATTCACAAGGTATAAAAAGGGTTATCACAGCGATAAAATAAGAGAGGACATAAGTTCATAAAATGCTGTTACGATGTTATTATTAGTAGGAAAAACAACAGAAGATATATAGTTTTAGGAAAAATGTAGGAACACCTTTACATTGACATATTACTAATAAACAAGCTGTTTGTTTTAATTAACTGCGTACTCATTTGAATTTCTCAAGTGCAATTGTTTTTGTTATTTGGATAAATCTTTTAATAATATTTTGTTATATGACTGCATTGTATAGATGAATAAATACATTTTTAATTTCAAATTTGACCCAATCATTCATCATTTGTATATTTTGCCTCATTTATTTTGATTTGTGTTCTTATTTGGTAGATTTTTTTCTTGACATAAAGTGTTTGTTTTTTTTTATCTCTTATCTCATTACAGCAACAATAATTAAACCTAATTAAAATATTATGATAATATGAGTATTATAAGAAAGCTGTAATGATATAAATTGAAAGACATATACGCTGTATGATAACAAACATATTTTATTAGATTAGACCATATCTATTATACTTTTGGATAAATAGAGTTTATTAAAAAGGAAAAAATAAATAAATGAATGAAAAACTGAAGAGATGCACACACATGACAAATGCACATATCCAGGAGTGAAAGGGATCAATTTCAATTTACTTAATTTCACCCACAAAATCCAATATCAATATCCTATATTCATGGAAAGTCCTGGAAATGTATATAAACAAAAGAAAACCCATAAAACAGCCATGCTGAAGACTTATTGTTGGATATTACACTGACTCTATAAAAGCAGCTAGATATAACATTTAAAAATGTAGTAATCTATAAACACATTAAGCCGGTGAAAACGATTTAATGTATTTATCTGTGACTTAAAGAAATGTATAAAATGATTATTTGAATGCTGTATGCTATCATCTTAGTGTCACTGTATGCGCTTATAATCATGCAGGTTTTAGAGGGTTCATTAGTCTGTGTGGGAGATTTTACAAACTCATAATGAAGCATGTAAATGTGCAACTTATCAAAACGTTATAGTTTTTATTACTTTTATAATGAACATTTTCAATTTACAGTGATTATTTACGGAAATGATGAATAAAAAATAAAATACAAAAGGTAAGAATTCCTTATAATGATCATTTTAATACAAAGATTTTAATTTAATACTACTTCCAAGTAAATCTGCATTTGTTCTCTGGTATCTTGTATGTACTTTTGTTTGTTTAGAGCTACTGAAATCAAGAGCATAATTAAAATGAAAAAGATAGTGATCCCCTAAAACAGAGCATTTACCAGATTTCTTTATTTAGACTAATTCGGTGCCGATTGTTTCTCCTATGAAGGCAGCTGGGATTAATTAACTTGAGTCAACCAATAAAACTGAAGTGGATTTCAGTGGATAGCAAAATACAGGCAGACATTGTTCCTGAGAATCTTTTTTAAGCTTTTAAAGATTATAATATTCCCAAGTATCCCAGACTCTACAAAGTCTACTCGTCAGAAATCCTACCAAAGTAGCTGCGACTGAATGTTTCACAAATCTGTCACTTTGCTGCTCCACATGTCACTCTTTTTATTTGAAAGTGAAAGCCACGTGCCTCCCAAATTTAAAAACAAGGTATATGGGGTTTTTTTTTTTTATTAAAAAAACGAATTAAAATACAAATTGATGCATTTTGAAAACTATTTATTATTTAAACTTGAAACATAAAAAGTTGATGTTTAATGGTTTACCTAAGCAGTACAGTGAAAATACTACTACTACTACTACTACTACTACTACTACTACTAATAATAATAATAATAATAATATCCTTGTTGGGGCTGCCACACAGTTTTTACATCCATTTCATTCTTATTTCCTCTTCTTTCTTACTTTTTAATCTCATGTTTATTTGTGTTTTCTTTGGAATTTTGCATAAATAAAAACAATGTAAAAGCATATTTACACAGAGTGAGGCACTGACACTACATATATAAATTAAGCTTACAGGTTTAACACAACAGGGGTGAATGCACCACTGAAAATATGCAGGTTATAGCTTAAATATGAAATAATTACAAACTTCACACATCAGGTAACTACCGTTTCGCTTAAGCCAGGACACCATGATGATAAAGTATGCTTAGTGTAAATGTAATAATTTGTAATATTTTGGATTGTCTTTGTGTTTTCTCAGCTTTTGAATAGTTATAATTTTGCATACATAAAAACAATGTGAAGGCACATTTCCTGCACCTAAAATATCTCGGCACAGAGTTTTGGCTTTCCTTCCAAAGGAAAATCAGCAGTTTTATGATTAAAGAAAAACATTTTTAATCTGTGTTTTTAACAGGGCATAATTTACTGAAGTTTGAATTCATGTTTGTTTAACAATGGTCAGAAATAAGAGGAAAATACAAAGATTTCTATCAGGTGAGGTAACACACACTTTTTGCCTTTATGTATATGCGAAGCATTTGTACTTATCTGCATATTTAAAACTTCAAAATGAGTTTTGAAGCCACAAGAAACCCTGGCATATATTTTTAAAACAAACAAAAAGAGAATAATTTTAATGATTTAAAGTAAACCAGATAAATATAAACACTCATCATTTGTGCTTTTAATGGGACATAATGAAAGTAAAGACACAATTTTAACAATATGGGATCTTGTTTAACTTATATAAAAACAGCAAAAAGTCATATGTGTGAATGACTGTGCAAAAAAAAAGTAATTTTGAATCACTCACAGTGCATAAATCATGCAGTTTATAGCAAAAAAAAAAATGCAGCCCTAATGAAAAACACATTTTTTTTTCAGATTAACATGAAAAAAATCATTTTTAATGTGATTTAAATAAACTGGCCTGTCTTTGTTTTTTCTGTTTTTGCATGTAAAAACAATATAAAGGCATATTCGTATCGTGGGAGACACTATCAAAAAAGTTTCATAAAAAAGCTGAAATGATGTGGAGCTATAATTTACTCCCAGCAAGCAAGCTATGAAGTATGCAGGCATTAAGATGTGGACGTGCAGTGGGTAGTTTAAAGTCGTATTCTAAACCACGTAAATACAAATACTGCTGTCACTTGTGCTGCGCTTTACATTTTAACATGAAAATAAAGAACCTTTGATATAATTTAAGACTCTAAAATTACTACATATTCAAAGAAAATATCTCTGTTGTGATAAATAGATGACCAAATCCCAATAGAAACATTAAACGTTTATCACATCTTGGTGTGAAATTAAATGCAAGCCTTTCCATGACCTGACCTTTAAAAAGGGGGAACTGGCCCGTTTTAGTGCTGCTCCTGCAGACAATAGAGGCTGGGTCAGGGAACAGGTTCCTCACTAGAGGGGGCACCAGACCCACCGATTCTGCAGACCTTCGTGTGTTTATGTCACAGCTTTCTGATCGCTTCAAGCTCCACACAATCAAAAACAGATCCTCCTGAACGCCCCCATCACACTTCTCCACCCAAATGCTAATGCAATCGCAATGCAATAAGCATTTAAGGAGCTAATGACAGTAAAAACACCAGCATTATAAGAATATTCAACCCTGAGAATATATATTTACACCCGCGGATGCACATTAACAACCACAAATTATACCAAAAATATTGTGCGATGTTTAGCAGGTTTTATTGTTGTTTTATTTTCTTGGAATTTTAAACATATTTATTATTAATCTGGGTGTTATTTAAAGCAGAATAACTAGTAGATTTTTTGTGTTAGTGCAGCGTTTTCCTCGCTGCCATGGAGGGACTGGAAACTGAAAGAGGAGGATTGTTGGAGGGAAATCCCATGACCTTGTCATTTCCCATCGATCCTTTTGTGTTATTGATCAATAATGGTAATCATAACACCGGTGAGTCTAAATAAATCCCATTCACCTAAATTGGAGTGGCGCGTGAGGAGCCACGAGGAGTGAGAAAGAGAGAGAAACCAACCAAAATAAAGCCAGCAAGAAGATTAAAAGTCAGCTAGTGATAAATGCTGAGGAATCATTTGAGGATATTTTGTTTTAATGTGGAGGATTTCTCCTTTTTCTTCTCGCTGTGGCACAAAAACAAAGCAAAGCAAAGCAGCAGCAGAGCAGCTCAGGTTGTTTTCCTCTCTTACCTGCCAGTCTGAGCGCGGACATTCTCTGAAACTCGGGCTCCTGCAGCCACTTCCACATCCTCCTGAAGGTCTCCCGGCCTGACTTTAGTTTACTCCAGGGTTTGGGGTTCCTCAGCAGGTCCGACAGGGTCCCCTGGGAGCGGCACAGCACCCTCTGGGCGAAGATGGCCTGGGGGATGCTGTACCTCTTGAGCTCCGCCGTGATCCTCTGCGCAACCTCCTTAGTGTTGATTTCTTCCAGCTGTCCCGAGCTGTTCCCCCCCTGCGTCCCCGAGGAGGAGGGCGTTCTTTCCCGGGTGGAAGCCAACACGGGCCCGTGGGATGGAGACTGGAGGTGGGGGTGAGAGTGGGGGTGGTGGCCCGCCGAGGAAACGACCGGGTGTCCCGGGTGGTGCATTCCGTTCAGGTGCGGCATCATCCCGCCAGCCGGAGCGCCGAGGCCTCGGTGCTGGTGGTGGTGGTCCCCTCTGGCCAGCATAGAGGCTGTGTGGTCGAAGTTCAGCATCTTGTCGTGGCTCCCATGCGTCGTGGTTCCGTAATTGTGGAGACCCTGTTGGGTGTTGTGGATGGAGCCAAGGCCGTTGCCCAGCACCGGGGAGAGGTTCTGACCCATCCCGGACATGTGGTCCTTGTGGTAGGGGCTGTAAATGTTGTTCATCCCCGGCAGTCCCCGCTCGTCGCGCATCAGGGTGAAGCTCCCGCTCACGTTCCCGGAGAGCCGCTGGTGGTGGTGGTGGTGGTGATGGTGGTGGTGGAACTTGTCGGACACGGTGGAGATGGGGGGCAGCGGCTGCAGCGGGGTGAGCGTGGTGTAGGTGCCGCTCATCCCCATCCCGGGAGAGGAGGTGTCGCAGGGAACGCTCATGGCGTGGTGCAGCGGCAGGGACAGCTCCGGCCGGTACTCCCCGCTGCCGTCAAGTATCGTGGCCATGCCGGACACCATGGCCGAGCGGGAGGACGCGGCGGCGGCGGCAGCCAGGTCCTGGTGTATCCGCAGGGTGGACGCCGCCGCAGCCGCAGCCGCCGCTCCGGGTCCCGACGAGCCTCCGCGGCCGTGGTGCGGGCTGTGGCCGCTCATCAGCTCCGCATCAGGGGCCACGGAGCTCACCGCCACCCCGCCATGCAGGCTGCCGATGCCGTCCATTGTCATGTCCGTGTTCATGGCGTAAGCGTCCAGGTCCTTGGCCAGGCATCTATAGGCGTTAGTGTAGGCAGTCTTCATTCATCTGTCCTCTCAGTCCATCAGGTCGAGCAGAATTATCTCTCCTTCTTCTCCTCCTTTCTCTCGCCGCTTCTCCCGTGATGCGCCGGGATGGGTCAGTAGCCGTGTCCCCGTGTTTCCTCCACTCCCTCGGTGTGTTTCCCCCCCGGTCCTCCTTAAGGCCTCTCCAGCTCGCTCTCTTTGTAAAAAGTGTTTTATCTCGATCATACGGGCCTGTGCGGTGGCTCCCCCATATCCAGCCCTCTCCTCCTCCTGTGTTGCTCTGCTCCTCAGACGGGAGCTGTCCACGGTCCCCTAGCCGACCTCTCAACCCAACCTGCTGGGTGAGGAGGCGGAGGGGGGAGAGGCGAACTCGTATACGGGGTGACTGACGGTGGAAGAGATCAATTAGAGGGACGGAGAGGACTGTGGGGGCGTGGTTGGCTGAAAGACAGGCCAATCAGCGTTAATGATTGCAGCTGTGGGCGGGATCACCGCTGTTATGATTTCGGTCTAAAGAAGACTTCATACATATTTTTATGTACTAGTTTAACATTTTTGATTAAAAAATAAAGACCAGTCCCCTGCCATTTTCTGTGCTTATTTTAATTATCTATTTATTTATTTTCTTTTATTAAAGTTATTGAGATATTTTACTCAATGAACTTTGTACACCACATTTTACTGTATTTTAGTCTGATTTCCACGTTTTGATCTTCTTACGTTGTGATACTCAGCTTTTACATAGCATTTTGCTGTATATCATATAATTGTTTTAAAATGATCGCGCTAGTGGGCTTCTTAATATTATATATTCAGTTCTTTATATAATATTTAATTGTATTTAATGAGCTGTTTTACTCTATTTAGCTTTAGTTCTTTTTAAATGATAATTTATAGCATTTTACTTTAAATGTTTAAATGTTATTGAATTACACTAATCTTTTTGCATGGCCTATTGAGATATTTTATTTTGATTTTTACTCGTTAAGCTCCTTACTTTACTATATTAAGCTGTTTACATGATATTTGATTAAATTTGTTGAGCCATTTTACTTTATGGAGCCAAATTAGAATTTTTTTAACCAACTGTCTTATTTTCTTTAATCTCATAACTACTTATTGAGCTCTTATTATAATAAATAAACTTTTTTGCTTTGCATGTCATTTATTTACCTTCTTCAGATTTTTGGTTTTGTCATATCCTGCTTCATTTAAGCTTTTTTTTTTAATTATAGATTTTCTTTCGTGTTTTGGCTGCTGTACCGTTATTTGCTTTTTCCCAGCTTCTGGCATAAAGAATATATTTATCTTGTTTTCTTATCTAATATTTTTAAATATATTTTAATGATGTCACCAAGAACATGTATGACATGTCTCCTCCTGAATTTATGGTATTGCAGTATTGTCTGTCTGTATATTACTCCCACAAACTGTGATAAATTAATTCTGAAATGGTAAAGACTGTGCTGTACTTGTGCAGTGCAAGGCTTAAAGGTCATTATTGACATTGGGAAGGAGTCTGTCTGTTCTGGGGCTTTCTGTCATGTTACACGGCCTTCAGTGGCACATCTTGTCCAGTTTTAAAGACACCACCATGAAGAAGTCCTTCATATTCAAATTAAATTTTTATTGTTAACTTAACTGACAGCCTGATCTACTGGTGACACAACCAGAATATAGTGAGACCTATTCCAACCAAAGTTTGAAATATAAGGCTTTACAAGATTTAATTGTTCCTTCTAAACAAATCTGTTTAATTATTTATGTCATATAGGGCTTTACATTAGACATATAAATAATTTAATACACATGACTGAATAAACTAGAAATAAGGAAAGGAAAGAGTTTTTTTTAAAAAATAAATAAATAAAGAGGTGTTGAAAATAATACAGAAAGCTTGCTCCATAGTTTGCCAAAATTACAAGTGCTAACATAAATGTGGTGTAAAATCATTATATGGATTTCTGAGTGTGAGCATAACAGCTAAGAAACATTTCCACTGATATGAATGTGAACTGAGCCTTTAAGGCCAGTTTGGCTGAAGGTGTTCAGCATCAAGTGTGCAGATTCCCTAAATCACTTCTTCATCCTGCGGACATTCGTCTTGGCGCCTTCCTGCGAGTGAAACCCAAAAAACAAAGAATTTAATCTGTGCGTTCTTTGTAACAAACCAAGGATGCTGTGTTTTCTCCTCAGCTCCTGCAACAAAAGATGCAATTTGCCCACAGGGATCATTAAAATTTGATCTCATTTCAGCTCTCATCGCATCACCTGCTGTCTCTGACTGTTCACCGTCAGTGTGGGGACAGGCAATAACACATGACAAAAACGTGAAGCACAGAGGAAGTGAGCCTTTATGCTTGTCTGATATTAAACAAGTGATGTTTTTGCAAAATACCACATGATTGTAACACTGTTTAATCTCAGCAGTCTTTTTGCAACTTTTTGATGCTGATATCTGAACGGACTGCAACAAAATGTAAAAAATGATACCTATAATTGAGACTCACCATGTATATTATATTTATTATCATTAAAAACTACCAGGTTAGTTTTAGCCGATAAATATAATAGATTAAGTTTGAACGAAAGTCATGGTTTGGGTTAAAATGAGTTTTTCCAATTTTTCCTCCGTCGCCAAGGTGATGCACCCCCTCTGAAGAGTCCAAAATGTAGGTATTTCATGCACTGAATATAAATATTCCATGTTCCAATTACCACTTTTTACAACGAGAATCGGATTGTGAAGGCCTCCATTTCTGAATGCTACTTTATCCAAATTGCAGCAGATCCCTACAGGCTCTCCTGAGGATGGTACGCCTACAGGAGGGCTGGCCCACAGAGACCAATGAGCCACACAGACGAAGGCCTGGCCAAAAGGCCCTCACCAATTAGCTCCTCCCTCAGGCTTAACTCCAGGGAGGTTCCCCTGGTAACCCAGAGCCCTGGCTGGGCAAGGTAACATGGACTACTGTTGTTCTCTTCAAAGTGGTCTTCTGAATCTCACATAGTCCTTTCCCCTCATCCTGGACCATTTTACCTTTGGAGACCCCACAAGGAGAAAACTGGTGCTGAAGGACAACACAGCTCCTGGGATCATTCAGGCACACAAACCTTTCCGCCATATAAAGTGGCATTTCATTGGACCATGGACTCTGAGAGGAGCCGGTACTCCTGCAAAAGGAGCCAGAGCCTGAGGGGTTTTGGGTATGTCCAACCTGGAGGAGCTCTCAAGGCTGACCCAGGACACAACACAGAGATCATGTCAACATGTACACAGCATAAGTTATCAGTCCCTAAATGGAGTATCAGCACCTTCAGCAATTCTAGAGCTAGTCACCATTCAGGATATAAAAGACATACTGACTGACTAATAGAAGATTTTCATTAACTTCAAACTATCTAAAACGCATTTGTGAAAGTAATTTGACCCATCACCCTAAAAACATGTACTTTACACAGTTATAGCAGAACAGGGCAGTTTAGCCAGCTAACTCAACTCAGCGCTGAGGTTCTGCAGACATGTGACCGCTAACCACATGACATTTACTTATTGGTCACTTTGGATGTGTCACAATGTGGGATCATCACAACTTTTACTTTGATGGCAAACCTTCTCCAGTTCCAGTGTTCGTTGTACTTTTTCAAGTTTTATTACCACGTGGCTAATAATTAGGAACTGTTTGCTGACAACCATGAAAAACCACAGGCAACGTTCTTTCCAGTGAGAACCAGAAACCTCCAGGAACCGCTGCTAATCAGTCAGTCAATGCACATCTTTCCCCAGAAACCAGTGGTTGTCCAGCATGGCTGACAAATATGGAACAATCTGCAAGTAATCTCACTTGAATTACCTCAATACAGGAAATCTAATGGCTTGAAGAAAGAATTGACAGAAAGAAAAAGAATGGGGAAGTATTACAACATAACATTACATGCTTTAATATTAAATGAGACCAGAAGTGTAGACAAGGCATCCCCACCAAAGTCAATACTTTATTTTCTAACTTTAAAGAAAATTATCTCAAACCAAACCAGATCTTTATGACTTTTTCCTCAAACTCCACCTCTCCACCAAAATTCAGTTGGGTAATAATGAACCTATGTACCTCATTTAACTGGTAAATGAATATTGTGGGTGTTAGTGCAGCTGGACTGTAGTTTGATGCTGGTTGGATAGATGTTTGCAGCCGTGTAGCTCACAGTGTTGAGCGCTGGCTGCTGCAGCGTAAATGATGTGGTGGTGTGTCGGGACGTTATCGACAGACTCCGGGTGGAGTGATGAGCGTGGGAGCTGCACTGAGAGAGCATTATAGCCCGTAGCCAGTTCACTTTACAATTCATTACACTCCCAAGGACAAATGACTGCTAAATAACTCTGTCTGCCTCTCTGTCTCTGTGCCCTCTCCAACTGATCACTGCTATTGTTAGATAACAAGAAAAAAAACATGCAGTTATTTTAGATCCAGTCAGTAAAAGATCTGCTTTTTATGGCTATTTCTGTGGCTTCATGAATCTTCATGAATCTCATCAGTGCAACATTTTCTAAAGTAAGGTTTTGGATGGTGAGAGTGCTGATTGTTGGAGAATAGCTGCTTGGTGGAGCATTGCTAATCACTATTTTAGCTTTACTTTGGCTTTGAGAGAGAAATATCCAGCCTGTTCTCATTCTTGTGTCATGGATGGAGCTGAACAGCTAGAATGATTTTTAACACCGGATGCTAAACAAAAATATCCACCTTTTTATTTCTCACATATACGATCGGACATTTAATCTGTGCTAACACCGTTCGTTTTTCTCACAGGGCAAAAAAGATTTTAGCATTGTTCTAAGCAGCCTGCTAAGGAATTACAGTACTGTGCAAAAGTCTTGAGCCACCCCTTAGTTTCTGTACATTTTGCCAGGAAAATGAGAAAAGCAACAGTAGCGTTTGTTCAGTTAAAGCAAGCTTGAAAGTCTGCATTTGGCAAGACAACCTTTGTTCTTCAACACAGTCTGAACTCTCTCAGGTGAGCATTCTTCTAATTTTTTAAAGTAGTCTTCAAGAATAGTTCTTCAGGCTTCTTGAGTTACATTCAAGAGGACATTTTTAAGGACATGATTTTCAGACACTGCTTATCTGTTGTAGAGATCTTTTATCTTTTTTGTAAGCCTGGCACTTCTTTGCCTCCTTCACTTGTCCAGTTGATAAAGTAGCCACAACTGGAGGCCCAAAGAAGAAGTGGGAGGACTAAAAAAAAAACGTCTTTAAGAAATAAGAAAAATCCAGCAAAGACCTGACTTTCTGAATGTCCTTCAGAAAGTCTGGAGAATTATTCCTGAAGACGACTTAGTAAAATTATAGGAAAGCTTCCCTGAGTAAGTTCAGATTTTGTTGAAGTATAAAGGTGGTCATCTCAGATATTGACTTTCAAACTCATGAAATAGCAAAATGGATTTTAAAAAAGGGATAGCTAAAGACTTTTGCACAGTTTTGTGTATAATAGAAACATAATCTAAAACAATCTGCAGAATAATCCAAATAAAAACAGATGTGGTAAAGTGTAGGAAACAAAATTTGTGTCACTGCCAAGACTTTTGCTCATGACTGTAGCTATACAAGACGGCAGGAAGATGTCGTACTTAAAGTAAATAAATAATAGTAAATGTAAGTAGGAAGTGTTTGTGTACACACTGTGAAATGTCTTTAATAGACACTTTTGATATTTCTAGTAGGGAATTATAATCACTCAAAAATATTCTCAACGTAAACAATTATACTCAGAGCGTTTGTGATGACTATATATATGACTTTGTAAACATTTAGCACTAAAACAATATTACTAGTTGTTTCTATTCTCAGTGTGTCTGGATAAATGACCAGGATTTGCTTCCACTTACAAAAAAGTCAAAGTAAAAGTTAAAGCTGCTCTAAACAGTTTTTTAAAACATGATTACTTATTTTCTTCTTTTTTGGGTTTTTTTTGGTTCTCTTTAGTGGACTATGGTAATTATATAAATTACATTTATTTAGTATTACTGGAAGTTTTATTCCCCACGAATATATATATACAATATTTTCTTTCCTCAAACCAAAGTTTATTTTTTGCAGGTTCAGCTCTCCGACTGGGTAAAAGTCTCCCTCAATTATTCTGTATGTTTTATATTTTTTCAGCTGAGGGCCCGTAAAATACAGATTTTGAGAATTCACTGATGAGAAGGAGGATGAACCACAGAAGAAAAGGTGGTGGATGAGACAGAGAATGGCGAGAGGAGCAGTAGGAGGAGGAGCAGGATGGGTAGTTGGGCAGATGTTGCTTTGTTTAAAGACTGTTGTGTAATTAAGGCCAGAAGAACAGAAGCCTGACCCATTTTCTCCTTTTGATCAGTTGTCAGAGACTCTGCAGGGGGTCTGCTGAGGGATAACCTGTCCGTCTGTCTGTCTCTTCTTGAAACTTTCAGCTGTCTTGCTGAGGAAACACTGCAAGAGAAGCAAACTGTTTATGTTTTATGCTCCACTTGATATTTTTAACTGCACGGAGAGGAAGAAAAACCACAGAGAAAGGTGACGTGCCGAGCAGGATGAGCAAGCGAAGAAGAAGATGAAGAGCAGGAAGAAAGAGGTGAGGTAATAAGGGAGTTTGGGGTCGGTCAAGGAGATTGAGGAGAGAGGAGCAGCTGTAGGCTGAGGTGGTGGTGATGGTGGGTTGAGGGGGAGGGAGGGAAGTGACCGAATTTGGAGTCAATATGGGGGCGTAAACAAAACAAATCACTTCCCAGCAAAACTTTAAGCTCCGCCCCTTCTGAAAAAGTTCATATCAAAATTTCCGAAACATGCATGAACTTTTATAAATGACTGGCTGACACTCAAATACCAACATTTTGTCTTAAAACCAGTAAACCTGCATTTTCCTCCAATAGCTCCAGCTCCCATGAGACGCGTACGTGAATCATCTCAGAGGGGTACACTGTTGGCAAACATTAGCTAAAATAAATAAATACAAATATTTAGTAATTAATAAAATCAGTAATTAAAAGATACATGTGGTGTAATTCTGACTGTCAGTCAATCTGTCAGTTGTTTTTAACACCTCTGTTGTACTAGAACACCAACCCACTGGAGACTGACATTTTAACAATTCACAGGTATGAAGTTTAATTATTAAAGTCTCAGTAATGTCCTTAAAGAACTGCGCACTGTACTCTTAAATAATAGTTGTACACCGTTTGATGATACGACACCATAAAGAACTATTTTGTGCAGGCGAATGATACACATTTTTTTATTCTTTACAATTTGAGTCCACAAATAACAAAAACAGAAAGAAACATGTACCAAATACTATAATAGGGACAATCATAGATACACCAGTGACCCAACCAGTCGCAGCAGATGGCCCCGCCCCTCCCTGAGCCTGGTTCTGCTGGAGGTTTCTTCCTGTTAAAAGGGAGTTTTTCCCTTCCCACTGTCACCGAAGTGCCTGCTCACAGGGGATCATTTAATTGTTGGGTTTTTCTTTGTATGTATTATTGTAGGGTCTACCTTACAATTTAAGTGCCTTGAGGCTGTTGTGATTTAGGGCTGTAGAAATAAAATTTACTTGAATTGAATTGAACTGAATTAAAAAGCATTATCAATAAAGTAAGAAAAAAGTAAAAGCATATCATTTCTGTGTGAATCTGGTCCTCACCGAAGAACAACATTTTATCATCAGAAATATAGAGTTCATTATTTCAAAGGCTCAGGAAAAACAAGCATTGCAAAAGTTTAAAAAAAAACAAGTTTGAAAAGAAAAACAGGAGAAGGAAAGTCATGGTTTTATTTTCAGTCATTTCTTTAATACTTGTTTTGTATTCCAGTGAATGATGGACTGAGAGCACATTAAGTAATTTCCAATGAAATTATTTAACATAAATAAATAAATATAAATAATACTGAGCAATTAATTTACTGACTATCATTTTTTTTCATATACAAACTGCAGTGCTGCTGACTTGTTTTGCATTTATTACATTTTTTTTACGTCACCACAACGTTAAATCTTACATTATTTAATAACAGTTATGTGATTGTATTCAGTTGCATGTTACATTATATAGAATTACAACTACATTACTTTACCTTCACAATGATAATAATACATTTTCTGTGATGTTTTACTGCATGTAAATGTTTTGTACATTTGGAGCACATTTTTGCTTCTATACACTAAGAAGACATCTTTCTGCAAACTCGAGGAGCTCTTTAGATCACTGACCTGTCAGTGTTGCGCCTTTGGTGTCCCTGTACATCAGCACACACAAATCCCTCAGTGATGACGCGTTTAATTATGAACTTACCTGGCAGAGAAATTACTACCTAAAGCAGCAACTTACTGAATGCTCTTTGCATGTAAAACAGAACATCCATACATTTATTTTATAAGGAAAACAGTCAATTTTAGGTCTGGTGGTCGTCACTGTTCCCGAGACTCTTTTTCTTATTACTTTTATCAGAAACCACTCTGATGTTTTATCAGAGAAACCTGATCTTCATCCTGTTATTAAATTAAACACACTACAGATTTATAGAGGCTTTAACACATCATTGCATGTGTTTGACAGACTCAGTTGGCATCTTCTTGATAAAAGACTAATTCACGGTGCAATTTGTGTAAAGGCTGGGAAAACACAGCAGGTTCCTCTGCCGTGTTTCCTGGTGAGTTTTAGTGGCTACGGCTGGTTGTAAAATGTGAATGAAGCTGAAAAAAAAAGAAAAAAAGCTGCAGGATGATCTGGATGCTTCCTCCTCCTGCTTCCTCCTCTCTCTCGCTTCCTCTCTCTCTGTGTCCCGGGCCATCTGCTGTGCACAGAGCAGTAGTATTGATCTGCAGCTTTGTGCTGGAGACCACATGCTAATCTATAGTGTTAGTGACAAACACTGCTCCGCTTTGCCTCGCATCTGTCCCACTGACTCTCTCTCTCTCTCTCTCTCTCTCTCTCTCTCTCTTCTCTCAGTATAACTAGTGTCATCCTCCCTCTCCCTCTCTCCCTCTAAATGAGCCAGCAGTTTTTAAACGGGGGTCCATCTGTCCGGCTGTAAACTCTTCCTCCTCCTCCTCCTGCTGCAGTGGTTGGTTGCTGGTGAGTCCTGAGTCGGTAGGCTTGTGTTTTGGTGTTTCATGGCAGCCATCTTTGGTGTTGCATGTAAGACCTGATGACGAGCGGAAGCAGAGGTAATAGAGACATGCTGTTGTACATATGTGCTGCATATAAATAGATATGTGTTTATTTTAAAAACAGGGATATTTCAAATTAACATTTCTCTATTTACAGGCATATAAAGTATTTTTGCTCATGTATGCTCTCTTAAAACAAGCAATGATTTCATACAAAGATTTACATAAGTGCATACATGCATATAGATAAATAAGAAACTATTAAATGTAAACCTAAATGTATACAAACCAATAAAGTGGCACTTTTAAGACACAAAGATTCAGCTGTTTACAGATTGTCATGCATATAGATGGATTAATGGAAATATACAGAGAGAATACGTCTAGAAAAGATACACCGGAAGAACTGTAGAGCTTGAAGCAAAATGTAAAGACTCAGATATTTCTGATGTAAGTTTAGAGATTTACTGAAACAATGTGAAGGTTGATATGCATAAAACAGATTAAAGCAGATTATAGGAGATTTGAATTAATTGTTGGTTCATAAAAGTGATACACAGTACACAGTATAACATTTAACAGTAGTAACATATTTAAAAGTAAGATTTTGTAGAAATATATACAGCATATGCAATTTAAAATTAAAGGCACACACAATCAATATAATATGTAACAATTTGTGTAGCTGATGACATTTTGTCAGGTGATTTCCATTTAAATAGCGGTTTCTATTCATAATATAGAAGAGGCATAGACAAACATACACAGTATTAATTAAATGTGCATAAAAAGACACCAGGATAGTATCACCACAGATACATCCATAATTTGTGTAACTGATGACATTTATTTAATTGTTTTGCAATAAATTGGATGTTTATATGAGTATTTATATCCAAAAAGTTGAAATATGAACAAGTTTAAAATGAAAAATAACCACAATATAGACATTAAAACCAATACAATTTGCATAAATGTATCAATACGTAAAAAGACTATGCATAGATTTTTATGCTTAGACCTATTGTTGAACTTCACAGCATCCTTGCTCTCAGCATTTGTATTTATAGTGCAGTGATACAGCCTATTTTATGCTGCATGCATTGTATTTTTAGTTTTTCTGAATTGCTAAAACACATTTCCTAAAATCTCATCTCTTTGTCTCAAAACACTAAACACAAACTCCAAAATTCAAGCTACACACGCAAAACCTTCAACTTGTCTCGCAAAACCAAACATTTGACCCAAAACTATTTTAACTTAACTCAAAATCAAGCACTACTATCAAAAACCACACAAAACCAGCCAATGTGCAAACACAACTTAGCAACGATTACACATTACAGAAATAAATACAAAACACTGTGAGATAGCGGAAAATAATATGTATTTATTCATTCATTTATACTTGTACTCACATTTTAACAAAAAAAGAACAGCAGCAAAAACAAGATATATATGCATACATATTCTATATTTTTACAGCATAATCAGATTATTTAATCTGCCTCAGCATCAAGCCTCTGTGCTGGGTCAGGCCATAGGACTTCATCCACATCACATGTTATGGTCTCCCTTGCAAGGCAACGAGGAAAGAATCCTTTAGCATATCGAATCCAGCCCTAGCAAGATTCCAGTCCGATCTCACCACATGCTCCATTCAATGCTTGAAGTAGATTTTCCTTTGTGTAAGGGTTTCGGTCGTACACTTTCCATCACCATGCTGAGAAAAACTCCTCGATAGGGTTCAAAGAGGGAGAGTATGGTGGAAGAAACACATTGATAAAATGCTGCTCATTGTGAAACCAATTGCGTATTCTTGGACCATGGTGAAAGCTCGCATTGTCCCAAATGAAATGGGATGCTCTGCCTACTCGCGATCTCTCTACTCAAGCAAAGCATCCAGGAATCTAACTAGAAGTACGGTGTTGTATGGCCCAACAGTAACATGACTGTGGAGAACCCCATAGCAGCACAGATAGTTACATTTCCACCACGCTGACCAGGCAATTCAATAATGGCACGTTGACCTATGACATTGCAACCTTTTCTTCTCTTTTTTGCTAGATTCAAAATGTATGTTGTCTTCTGCTGCATTTCATGCAGTCAAATTGCATTATGCATGTGGCCGTCTTTCAATTCTAAACAAAATACCATTTTGTTATAAGTATACTTGTATACATAGCACATGTATAGATTATACTATTTCATTTACAGAACTAAAATGAGTTTGTTGTGTAAAGAGAATCTTTGAGCTTGACTCAATGGTTAGGCCTCATGAACACATCTTCGTGGATGAAGCTGTATTCAATCTAGCAAAAAGCAGAAGAAGAGATTACAATATGTGTTTTCAATTTGTGTGTTAATCATGAAAACAGTGTGTTAGTTGTGTTGTGTGTTGTGTTTGAGAATGTGTTTAGAGTTTTGGTAAATGGGAGATTCAGATTTGCAAATGGTGTCCTAACCAGATGAACAGTGTTTAAGATTTTGGCAACTGTGGGATTGATTTGATGAAAGAGTTTTCATAGTTAACAGTTTAGTTTTTACAATGGGATTTAGTGTTTCAGCAATTCAGAAAAACTGTAATTTTGCATGGTTGCAAATATCATAATAATAATAATAATAATAATAATAATAATAATAATAATAATAATACATTTTATTTATAGGCACCTTTAAAAACCCTCAAGGTCACCTTACATTAGTACAACAAAATTTTAAAAAAAGGCAAAAAAACAAGTATGAAATATAAAAGCTAAACAAGGTAAAAATAGACTCAGAAGGAATCATGATGAAGGATGTGCAGTTTTTGCAGATATTTTGAGTTAGTATTGAAAAAATGAAACAAACAGCTAATTTAGAGTTATGTCAATAATATATAATAATTATAATAATAATATAGATCTATACATGTACAAAGATCATATATGGACAAACATGTAATGATAAAACAGAATATTTTAATGAGAAAATATGAATGTATGAAGCTAACATAAATATAATGAACATATCTATGGACGCATAATACATTCTGAAAAATCCTTTTTTTCCTAATTTCTTTATAGATATATAAAAATGTAGGCATGCAAGGTTGTATGAGATCTATAAAACACTGCTGTTTTTAACATGATATTTGTAGTAATCTGCTAAGATCATTTATAAAGACAAGAGAAGAGATGGTTTAATTATGGTTAAATGTCTACATTATGAAGTGATTTATAGATGCAAAATCTGCAGCACAAGTCCGCGTCTTTATGGAGAGAAGACTCCGTCCATGGCTGCCTGTATAACAGCATTGATAAATGTTTTAGAGGCTTTAACTTTCTGCTGTAAAGAAAAAAAAGAGCTTTCTGTGTGTGTTCTGGGAATAAAAATTCGAGCAAACTTCAAATATCTTCCTTCTTTTTTTCTCCCATCTTCCCCCTTCTCTTCTCCTCATCCCTTTTCTCTTCCTCCTTTATTCTCCTCAAGCCTTTTCAAACTTTCGGGACCTGCTGCCTCTTTTGTTGCGGCTCTGTTGGCCATGAAATCAGTCTTTGATGGGAACACAATGGCCGCGTGCAGAGCCGGCCCGCTGTATTCAAATGTGACCGCACGCCATTATTGCTGCATTTCCAGCTCTAAATAAACACTCCCTTAACAGCCTTTTATCTCATGCTTTTATGAATTTCTATATTAGCTGTTGGGCATTCTTGAACTGCTGCTAAACTCCAGCCGAGTGCAACAAATCGGCCGTTTAAAAACTTGACACTGATGGTCAGGGTTGGACCGACGCGCCTCGCAGTTTTAACTGGTAAAAAACATGTTATAATGAAGTCAGCCTTGTTTTTAGAAAACGAAAAAAGAAGCAAATGAGCAAACTTTCATAAATAAAAGATGCTGGATTCATTATTTTTTAATGGAGAAGGGCAACGCATATAAACGAGTATTTCTATAAATGTATCACTGTTAGCGAGCTAATTATCTCTTGCAGGCAAATGGCGGGAGGTTCTTTAAAAATTAAAGTGGGAAAAACACAAAACAAGACACCGAAATATCATCAAATTGTGTGCAGAGGCGTGAAGGAGCAACAATATAATGAAAACATCCACTGTCCATGAAAAACAAAGACAAGAACAATAAAACTGCAGTTATGCCAGCCTCACGTGATGTGTAACATTAAAGGAAAACAGTGACTCAGATAAAAGTATGACGTATAAGAAATATAAAATATAACAATAGTAAACAAGATATTCCCAAAGGGACAATTAAAGAGGGTGTGAATGCATCAGCAGCAGTGCAGTAACGGACAGAAAGTGTAAAAATACAAAAAAGATTGCCGCTCCATGTCGTCAATGTTTTTTTTTTTTTTTTAATGGACTGTTTGCCTTTGTTTTGCAGCTACAGCACCATGCTGTCATGCAACATCAGCAACACGCTAAAAAGATCAGAGCTGCCATTAACCACTCTTTATTTAAACATGCGGATATAAAAAAAATGCATAAAGGTAAGGAGCTTCATCTTGTATCACTATATGATGACATGTTTTAAAGGTAAAATGATTAACAGACATATACATTAAACCCGTGCATAGCACTCTTACACTATACACTCTTAAATGAATATTAGAAAACATTACAGCTTGGAAAGTAAAGCACACAAATGCAGGAATTCAACCAACACAAAGCCAAAGAATCTTTATCAGGTCATGTGATGAGTCCACTACAAAGTCCAAAACGGGGTAAACAGAAATACAAAGCTTCACAGGGAGAACGAGGAACAGACCGAGGCGTTTCCACACATAACAAACCCAATAATTAAACCTGCACTACGACATGAAGTGAAAGCTCAAAATCCCAGCGCGCATAAAAATCAAATCTTCAAACAATGAGCAGAAACAAAGTGAGAACTCAGAATCATGATAAAGCTGAACAGAAAAAAGCCCTGAGAACACAGAGTGCAAAACTCCAAAGAATCCACACTTCACTCTAAGACCAAAATTCCTTTACAGAAGATTTAACAATATACCCAAGGATCAAATTCACCACACACCCAAAAATCTAAACTTTACAGTTTAGACAAAACCCCACTGAATGTGACAACAGAATTTTGTTGTCTCAAGGGGTAAACACAAGGGTGAGGGTGTTTATTAGTTTTTCCCGTAAATGTGAAGACTCGAGAGAAACATTTTAAAGGTGAAATATTTGAATCTGTAAAGTTCTTTAACTCTTTTGAATTAAATTAAGTGAATTTATGTTTTTTTATAGTATTTACCATCTTTCTAGTATTTATATATAGTACAGACTGCCTTGAAAAAAATGATGTATGTTACTTGTGTGAGTATTATAGTGCTCAGTATTTTTAAACAAGGGGACGAAGTAAAGTAGAATCAGGAAGTAAGTTGATAAGTTGGTAAATTATATTTTCTGCTTATTTCTATTTATATTTTGAAATTAGTTTTCAAAAATGTTAAGGTTTTTTTGATAACAATAATTAACTTCCATACTGTTATTCTATCATCTGCAACTCATAACATACATTTGAAAATGTAGGAATCATAAAGTTTTAATAGCGCTGCTGCTCGGATAAGAGAGGAAACAAAGAGGGCACAAATCAAACAAAATGAAATATTATTAACTCGTCTTGTCTTTAGTTAAATATTGAGCAAGTAGATATTTTTACATTTTTTAACCTGCACATGGAAAAGGAAGAAATATAGTATTTTTCATAATTATTAATGCACTTATCATTTCTACTCATTAACTAGGTTTTATACACACACACACACACATATTTGTGTGTGTTTAGGCAAACATCAGAGGGAACATGGCCACAGGCAGCGACAGCTCATGCTAATTCAGATCAATATTGGTGATGAACTTCCATGTGAGCTCAGTTTCCTCTCGGTGATCTGAGGGCAGCTTTACTTCTCATCTCTGCACTTTGGTTTGGTTGTGTGTGTGTGTGTGTGTGTGTGTGTGTGTGTGTGTGTGTGTGTGTGTGTGTGTGCAGTATAATGCAGTACACAATGTATAAACAGTCTTGCAATCAAGGTTGTTTTTGTTGAGTAAAGTGTTGTTTACATTTTATAATTTACAGGTTTCTTTTTTTCACTCTGAAGAGAAGATGAACTTGATTTTAACCTAAAGTTAAACAAAATGTTTTGCAGTGCGTTTCATCTGTGCTTTCTCTGGTTTTGCTGACAGTGCACAGTTTGACAAACAACACGTTACTGTGTTGGCCTAATGGGGGAAAAAATTATTTGTTTTATTAGTTCAATTATTTGAAATAATAAAATTAAAAAAGATTTTGGCAGGCACAGTAAGTATTTTCTGTTTGAGATTTGCTTTTGTTTAAAAGGTTTTAAACAAATTTCTGTGATAAAGACTGTGATGTTTTGATTACCAGCTTTAATAAATCTTTAGTTTAAAAACAGAAAATGTGACCCTTTTTTTATGTGCAGTGTTTTAGAAGACCCTGTTTTTGAATACCCCCACATGTGTATTAATTTCAAAGCCAGACCAAGTTTTTAAAGTTTGGTATTTCTGTTTGAACTATTTGGAGCCTTGTGCCATTGCGATGCAGGGTTTTCTGAATGTTCCTGCAGCAGGGCTCGTTTCACAGAAATGTTGTCATTTTTGATTCTGGACTGATATGTTCTATTTGTCCATATTGTACTTACTGTAGAAGTCAAAACCAAGAAATATATTCTGAAAAAATTGGAACCTTAATTTTTCAATTTCTTCCCTTTACGTCTTTTTCCTTTTATCTTTATCCAGCATTTTATTTTATTTTATCATTATTTGTGTCTGTGTCATTACAGTTACATCAAAAATAAATCAGAACTGGACACCAGATTAGATCCTAGGACTAAAAGCTTAATTGTTCCTGGATTCTGGGTTTATGTTGTGTTTGATTCTTCTTTCATATTATTGAGTTTTGGTTTCAGAGGTCTGCACTATGAGGCAGGAATTGGGCTTATCCTGGTAAAGGGTAAGGGATTCACTGGGGTACATCGCTACGTTAAATTATGCTGCAAACCTAACCTGCTTCATAGCAGAGACCGACGCTGTCACTGCCTACTGACAAATCAGTTCTCTGGAAAACAGCATGTGTGGACATTAGGAGGGTCTAAAGTCTTTGTGTTTCCTTCATAAGCATCAATCATGAACAGAAATTCTTAGATAAAACTTGATTCCTTAGTATTTTTTTTTTCTGAAAACTGCAATTTTATAACAGTTTCATTGTGCTATATGCACTAGAACCATTGTTGCTAGTGTCAGTATTGTATGTTGTCTATTCTGTTAAACTGAGAGCAAAGAAATAGCCCAATTCCTTGTATGTGACATATACCTGGTCAATAAAGCTGATTCTGATTCTGATGTCTGTCTAAATCTATTTGTACTTGTTGACCTTATAGCAAATTTGCATATAGACTAAGCCTAAGACTAAAGTCTGATATAGACTTGTGCCGATGATGTATCCTATGTAAGTGTCTCCATGTTTCTAATGCAATGCCAGCCGAGATTTAAAAAATGTCATCCATCCATTCATAAAATCCTGGGATTTTTTCCTCCTGCTCTCTATAATGGTTAGTTTCTTGATGTCGTTGTTTTTCATACATTCCCATCCATTTCGCCAGTTTCTGAAATCTCCCTCCAGAAATCTGCTGACATTTTTTAGGCCTTCTATTTACACTACAATCATCGTACTTTATACTGAGGTGATGATTGTTATTCTCTCACTGATTACTGCAAAAACTACAGTGAAAAGGTAGCCGGAAATGCAGGAGGAATCGACGATGCTGAACTGGCCATTGTGGGAGGGTCACGTGTATTTACATTTGCAACACAAACAAAAAATACTGACACACAGGACACCAAAATAAATAGACATAAACACATAATTTTACACAAAATACATGCTAACTAAGAAGTGCAACATTACAAAAGTAAGTAAAAAATTGGACTTCCAAGGAATAACCTGCCTTATAAACCAGCTGTAACACCATTATAAAGACAGAGGGCACACACACACATTTTAAATGCCAAAAATAATTTTAAATAATTCACAAAGATTTTCCCCCTTCTTATCTTTTTTGTCAATAAAATGGCTCATTTTCCAAAATCTGAGCATCTGAAGCTGATTTCTGCAGAGTATCAGGTTTAGTTAGAGACTCGCCCATTAACTACAGGACTGAAATAGGGGGATGGCTCTTCCTCCTCCTCCTCCTCTCCTTCCTGCATGATTATTTAATGTCCTCTGGCATGTTGCTCTTTTAATCATAGCATTTGATTTATTGATTTCCACTCGTCAAGAAGACGGTTGAGCGTCTCAGAGTTTTCACAACACTGATCAAAGAGAGGAGAAATAAGGGAAAGAAGAGCCAAGTTTAATATTTCACGAATCAACACGTTTGAATTGGAGACGACAGCTGAAAAAAAAATCATCTGAGGATTTCAAGACTAATTTTTCTCTTTTTGCTCTTTTTATATATTTACAAGATATATATATATATATTTGGCTTTTTATTCTTACGTATTTTTCTCATCTGCGCGATATTGACTTTCGTTCTTCTACACATGATGTAATTTTTTTATCTGTCACTTTGAATTTTATGGGTTTATTTTGGTTGGGCAAATAAAAAGATCTATATATCTCACTTTACTTCAATGAGACAGACCTGGTTAATCATTTTAGCCACTTTTACTTCTTTAGGAAGGAAGGTGATTGGTGCCAAATTTATCCTGATGAAGACGTCCTGAATCGGACTCAGTGAGAGATTAAAAAGAATAGAGGGAGGACATTAAAACAGCCCTACTCTGTGGTAATAGAACATTAAAATACACCAGCATGAAAATCCAACTACTAATATACACAAAGTGCTTTAATTACTGAAACTGAGATCAACTTTTTATTTTACAGTATGTAAAAATATGAGTTCATGTTTCTCAGTTGCTTCTTCGTTTTACTATGAAAATTTAAATTTGGGCCTCTGAAGCCATCAAACGTCAGCAACTAGTGTTTATTAAATATGCCTTCAAATTTTCTTTTATTCTTTTTCCAAACTGCATGAAAATGCAGACATTCAAATAAAACAAATTCCAATAAATTTCAGTTTATTAAAAAAAAAGTTTTGATTCTAAAATAATTTTATTTCCTTCAAATCTTTCAGGATTTTTAAAGACAGAAACTAGCGCCATCTGAAAGTAGGTCAGTTTGTATGTAAATGAGACGGGTCAGATGGCGTGCGCCAGTGGTGGCCGACCTCTGACCTCTGACACTTTCAGTCCTCCCTGCCCCGTGTGAGCAAAGCCTAACAAAAGAAATTCTGCAGAAGTCAACAGCTGGATTTAACACACCATTGTGTAGATCGTTAATCAGTGTGAAAAAGGGATTATTAATTTAGTCATAAAATAATCAAATTGTGCTTTAAATAAAATAAAAAAAACAACTGTTTGTGTGATTAATGTTTAATTTGGTATGAAATCTTGTCTTTTTTTTTTTCACATCTACTCTCGAGCTTTAAAAGTCATCTGGGAGCACAGATATTTTAGATGATCCAACTTTACTGACCTGCTTCTGAAGCTGCGTCAACAGTCAAAGACAGCTTAAAAAGAAAAAGGTCTTAGGGGAAAAACCTTTATTGATTCCTGCAGAGAGTTTATATAAATAGATACTCAACAAACAAATACAAAATTAGATAAACCAAAAATCAATAGATATGCAAATAGCTAACTGAGTTAATGAATGAATACCGACATAACAAAATGAATAAAATAACTTAATGTTTTTTAAAACATTACAAAAATAAAGAAAACAATAAGTGGGTTAGTGTTATAAATAAAGACCAAACATTGATCAACCACAACATTAAATACACTCACTTCCACCTAATTCTGATTTAGTTACAATATAATAACAACAATTAATAACTGCTAAAGTAGTGGTTAATTAAGTATTACTTAACATCTATTTTCTGCCTTATTTTGTGGAATCAAAATGTATTTATTTTTTTGTCTATTTGAGTGAGTGGACTGTTTTTGTTTCATACAGAAATACATTTTCTTATTGGACCCGTTATTGTTCATCATACCTAAACTTTGTCTATGGCAGATATTCGAAAAAGCTCTAGTGCAATTAATCACAGTTTTATTAGTTTCCTGAATCCTGATTCATCTCAGATGAAAATGTGTCCTAAACATCTTCACAAGTATTTGTGGCATATCTGTAAATGTGCAGAAATCTTTCCTGAAGCAGAGCTTTTAAAATCCAGCTGTTTTCTGAGCGTCCTCTCAGCAGCTTTGCTTTCGTTCTGAAGACCCTCGACAACCTTTGACCTCTGCTGTTCACAGAGTATCGGCCTGCAGGGCGTCGCAGCCTCGTATCACTTCTGTTTGCGTTGTGTGTTTGCCTTTGAACTGTTAGTGCTGTGTGCATTTTAGACCAATAAAATGACAACACTTTGAAAACATCGAATCCTGCAAATGTGTTGATATTTTAAGTAACTTTCAAATGTATATCTTTATAAATGAGGACACTCCTGAAGTACAGGACATTTTGGAAGAAGACATTTCACTTGGACTTTCTAGGGACAGAGGGATACGCTGTACAGCAGTTCTCTGCTCCTACTGTGGACTCTTGCTTTTGGAGACTGATTCATTCACACAGCACTTTATTTTTCAATGTCTTTAAACACTTTTAAACACACCAATCAATGATCAAGCCAATTTAGGGTTTAGGATGTTGCTCAAGGACACTTCAAAATGGGGATTGCAGGAATTAAACTACTTCCCTTCTGTTTAGTAGATGAAAGAGGCCTGTTTAGCCTTCACAAGAAACTGTGCGCCTGACTTTAGGTTGGGATTTGTAACTCACATGTTACACACAAATAAAGGAATTATGTGATGATGGTTGAAAGAGAGTAGGGTCCCAAACATCTGGATCTAAAACAATTTTTTAAAAATCCAGTTGGAAATTTTATGCTGAAGGAAGAGAGAACGAGGCTTCAGTTTAGAAAACTCTGGACTCAGAAGTGTGCTGCAAATCACTGATGTCATGACTTTACTTGGTCCGAACAGGTTGAATCATTGTCACTTTTACATTATCCTTATGGTCCATGCCAGACTGAATTCAGTGATTAAGCAGTTGTGCTGAAAGTTGAGTTTCTTTGTGGTGGCTGCACCACCACTTTTCTCAGGCTTCTTCGAGAGGAAACCCCAGAGCCAAAAATCCAGTGATCAAAAAGTGAGTGAATCTCCACACACCTCCAGATTAAAATGTCCAAATTTACATAATCTAAAAGCGTATTTACAGCCTAGTACCAAACGGTTTGGCCTAAATAGTTTCATAGTTTTCCATAGTTTTAACAGGGTTGTTGTTGTTTTGGGGTTTTTTTTACTATTTTTTATAAACATGCCATTATAACCCGCAGTAATTGTAATTGTGTTTATGTTTATGTTTGTCATGTTTTATGGTAATCCTTATGTTATAATTTGATCCATCCTTTAAGTACACCTAACCTCATTTTGAGTATGAATCTCATGTCTTTTGCCTGAGTGAAATGATTGCACAGCATACATCTTCAATGACTTTAAAAAACAAGATTTGGATGCACAATTTGGAATTTATTTGGGTTTTTCTGTAATCCACACAGGGTCACAAGTAAACATACAGCCTCAAATATATACATACATTCACTTAAATATGAGGCTTTTGCATCTTTTGTTTTCTTGTACTGTTTATGCATTTCGTGGGACAGACTGTCAAAGGAGACGTTTTAGTTATTCCAGACCTGGGCTGATGTATGAGATACTGGCAGGCTTCAAAACTATTCAGGTACCCATGAACAAGGCGAGGATTTGTGCACAGTTCAGTCACCATCGCAGTGCACTTTGAAAACAGTCCAGAAACAAAGAGTATTGTCTAATTAAGCTTTAATCAGTGATTTGATTGCACTTTGACAGGTAATGCACTCACAGTGGCCGAGTAAAGTGGACTTTCTCAATGTCTCAATGAGTGACTGAATACGCTTTTTTCTCATTAAATCAAATATTCATTATATCAGATATTTCTATTTGGCTTCTATGTTAAACATAAAGCATGTGACACATAAACTCTGTGTAGATACACAGCAACAACAAAAAAAAACTATTTCAAAAACAAAATGATAAAATTGTAACAACTCTGGATCAGAGACACGGGCTGCTGGAATGAGTTGCAGTTTTGTTGTTTAAGCAGAGGTAAGTTGGTGCAGGGTTTTGTATCCATCCACTCATTCACTTTCTTCCACTCATCTGATTCAAAGTAGCAGTGAGACTGAAGCCTATCAAAGCTGTCATAAGGCAAACGATGGACCCTGGACACGTCGCCGGTCTGGTGCAGGGCTAAAAGAGAGATTTAGAATCACCCATTAACCTAGCATCGATATCTCCGAACTGTGGAGGGAAGCAGACAGAATGAAGAACTTCCAAAATCCCAGGCCCAGGATATTCCTGCTGGGAGGCAACAAAGCTATCCACTGCATCTCCATTTGTTGCCCTGTTTTGCATAACAGTTATAAAAATTTCACTGGAAGGCAATGATGTGCAGTCACATCAGCGTTAGACGTGTCGACGTGTGATGGCACACGGACCTCCGTGTCCTCCCTCGTGTAGATTAAAGGTCACTGAGCGGGTTTTACTCTGTGCGACGTGGACAAATCAGTGTTTACTGCTGATAACGTTGTGCATTTTCTGACCGAGATTATTTTTCCCACCACAGTCAGCAGCTTCCAGCTTTAGGATGATTTCAGTTTGTGCTGACTAAGGAAGGAAAAAGATGTTTTCATCTTTTTAACAAACAAAGGAGAAGAAGACACCACTCACATTGTCAAACTGATCATTTAATTTATTTAATGACTAAATAATGAAATAAATACAGAGTAGATATAGTTTCTTTCAAGTACTGGATGACTTAAACTTTTTATTAAATCTACAGCATATTGTTTAATATATCTAAAAGTGGTTCTAGTTTATGTTATTCCTGCACGAATCTTCCTCCATTGGTCTCTGAAGACATGGACGTGAATGGAGCCGGCCTCAGTTTCATTCACAATGCGAAAAAATACATTCTGTAAAAGCTGTTACCTGATATTTTACTATTATTTTACACTACAAAAATAAAAGATGACAAAAGAAAGAAGAAAAAAGACAAAAATAAAACATGAGAACATCTTGTAAAACTCAGCTCAAGTCAGAAAATAGCATAACCTTCACAACGGCAATCTCTATGTCTTTAATTCCCTAAAACATCATATTTAATCTTTCTGGAATAAAATTTTAGGACACTAAAAGGAAAAATAAGTGAAATCCAGCAAAAATTGAGCTGCAGATTACAAAATTAGTCCCAGTTTCCCTCATTTTTGCAAAACACAAAAAATTAAAAAAATTAAAAATCCACAAAGACACAACTCTCCCTTGGAGATAAAAAGCATGTAAAAATATTATAATTCATATTTGATGTGCCTAAAAACAAAACATGCTTATGATGGAATTTCTCTCATGTAGCATGTGGTGTCTTAAATCATCTCTAATTAACTACAAATGAAAAAGTATTTGATGGATTTGAAAAACACATATACACAGAAGCAACAGCAAAAAAAGAGAAAAAGATTAACATACCACAAAACACTCAGGGAAGTAATGATAAAAGAAGTTTGTCCAACTGTACCTTTCCACAAAAACCTGAGTATGTTGATGCAAATATGTATGGAAAGCCAAGAGTGCCAAAACTTTTACATCGATGGTGGATTTTTCCCATGAAATGAAAAGTGCCTCCTGGGATATTTTGTGAAAAATGTGCACATTTCTGTAACAACTACAAACAGGGATTAATGACAGTAAGAAAATTGATATTTTAATTGTCTTATCTTTGTGCTTGTTATACTTTATAAAACCAATGAACAAGCTGACAAACAAAGACTTTGTTGTGTAAGCACAAAAAACCCCTTTATAATAACTCTATCTTATTTCAATGTTAAAGTCTCAATTCTCCACAATTACAGCAACAGAGTCTCGTGCCAGTCACGACCGATTCTTGATCATAAGTTGAGGTTAAAACCACTTCAGGCTCTCTCCATTGTCTTACTAGTATTTTCTAACAGTAAAGGTTCAAAATAACAGCGTCTCAATGGACCAATGGTCAGTCAAATATCTGGACTTGCATCATCGTCATTCTTTAAAAAAAAAAACAATATGGAAGAGGGAACACATGTCTTCCTGCTAAAACGAACAACCTGTACATTTACCAGTGTTGTCCCTTTACACAAAATAAAATTTAGACATGATTTAAAAAACTAATAAATAAACACAAATATAAACACATCTTATTCTTATACTATATTTTTAAACTCTTTCCATTCACTTGTGGCAGGTTCACTGTTTTACTGAGTAACAAGGTAAATCTAAACACCACTGAGGAAATGTTACCGCACAGCCCATTTTACAAAACAGCAAACAAAAATTTTAACATTGTGTCGATGGTGCTGACAATGCTAATTCCCTCTTGAATGTCTTCGTGGCTCAATCTGATTTTTTGAAAGTCTGTAAAAAGTCTCGTTGTTGCTGGCATAAAGTGGTGAATTGTACGTGGCCCAAAACACGATGCTAAAGCCAAGCAGCTAAAAGGTTCAAGTGATGTAAATTTCATCATCAGAGGGAGAAGGCGAGGCCCCGTGTGGTCATCCAGGAGGCACTACACTACAATGCCACAACTTCTATCAAAGTGGACTTGAATAAAATATAATAGGAACTATTTTCCATGTAAAAGCAGAAGAAGAAGCTTTGCTGATGCATCTTAAATTAACTTTTTATTAGTCACCTTAAATTAATGACTTTTTATTTCTTTCTAGCTGGGCTGGACTCTTAAACTGCATTTATAAAAGCTGGACGTAGCTTCTGGGTCCATACAGAAGTACCTTAAATCTACATTACTTCTAAAAGCCAGTCGGGGGCAACTTCAGCAGTTCGGCTTTCTTGCCATGTGAAGTGAACACTTTTCTGATGACTTGGCTCAGTTGGTAGTTTCAGGTTATACTGAATTTTTTTTTTTTTTAAAAAGAAGTTAATATGGTAAATTAGCTTCCTTGCCGCACTAATCAACTGTGACGTCACAATTTCCATCATTTAAATACAGTCTGTGATTGAACTTTACAGATCAGCTGGGATTTGGGATTGTTTGTAATTGTGATTATTTAATGTGATTATTGATTCAAGAATCATGCATTTATTTAATTTAATAAATAAATAAATAATTTTAAATATTTTAAATAGTTGTAGAGAATTGAATTGCTTTTGGCTGCAAAGCAAACTCTGCTTTGTACCAACCTGCCTTTCAGAGCTTCTAGCCTTTCCTAAACCTTGTCATAATTTACTTCTACAGAAATCGTATTGACCAAAGTAGCTCTTTTCATCGTCTTGGCTCCATCTCCAACACTTAATCCAATTATCTTGTTTTTCCTAAATGATATTCAAAAGAATCACTCAGCCCTACTATCCCTATGAAACATATAGTTATTTGTTTTAAAAGTAGATCTTTTAAAGTGACGTTCACTCCACGGTTTACTCTGTTTATAGCTCTAACATTAGCAGGAGGTTCACTTTAGAAATCAAAGGTTCTCAAACCACTCATACGCAACAAACAAATAAAAACAGCAGGGTAGAAACGGGAATAAGGAATGAGCTAATGAGACTAAAAGGAGAAAGAAAAATTGATTTACATTCATCAGATGGACACAAACTCAGATAGAGTTAAGTGAATATATGTAAAATACTACTTCGTTTTTGGAGAGTGAAGTACAAATGCAATAAGTTTTTTCATACTTTAGTGCTTGTAGCACAGGGCGTTTATACTATATCATACCTGCTGCTTAAATAAACAAAAAAGAGACTTCTCCAGGCACCGATTGCACTACTGTAGGATCTACTATATCCTTTCACTGTGCTAAATATAGAGACTGAGCGTTCTTATATATATATATATATATATATATATATATATATATATATATATATAGCACAACAGGAGACATGGCAAAAGGAAAGACTGATAATGATGTTGGAGCTGTCAGGTGGAGCAAAGAAAGCCAAACCTGGTCCCTCCTTTTGTTCTCCTTTGTATGTGGCACTGTAGAAGTTTTGAAAACAGAAAGATATGTAGTCTGATAATGTATCTTGGTCAAAGGCAAAATACTGTGTATTCTGATCTCATCATCATCTTCATCAAGCTTCATCTTCTTTTCTTAATATGACTCTAATGTGCAAAAATAAAATCTAGGATATTGTCAGGACCCTGCATACATCCAACCTCCAGACTTTGTCAGTGTGGTCCCTGACATGCGGATGATCCCAGCATTGTTGTTTTCAGACCAAAAACAGCAAAGAAACCAAAGAAATAAAACCCCCAAAATGTCAGAGCTCTGAGTTTGAGGGTTTACCAAACCCCAGCGCCACACAGCTGTTTATTATAATATATAACGAACGTAAGACAGCACTTTGCAATTTTTGAAAACAGCCACAAAATCATGTTTTTTGCCATGCCTGGATCTATGTGCTTGAATCTGATTGGCCTACATGCTGTCATTTCTGGATGGAGCTGTTTTATGTTGCATGTGTCTGCATTAGTTCTGTGAAAGACCACAACTGCAATTAAAAAGCTATTAAATGATTCAGCACTGTGACACTCGTCTAAAGACCAGCTTTTGCATGACAGTCCACCTTTCTGTGGTAAAATGAAACTAAACGCAGTGCTGTTCAGCTGTAGATTTATGAGCAGTAGAAAATTAACACACTGCTTGTTTATTGAGCTGTCACAGTTCATCTTGAGCGCACGATTACGAGCCTTTGCTCTGGTATCTCAGGCTGATCTCCACTGCACCAACTCAGCCTTACAGTCAAGCTGTTGCCTTTGACTAAACGGCAGGAGTCCCAACTTTGCTTGTCTCACCCTTTCTGTAATTCCGGCCAGTGGAAGTGCTGGATCGGAGCCTGAAGGAGCACGGTACCTGCCACAGTTTTATCCCTAAGCACAGTGGGAGAGGGAGAGCTTCAGCAGTCCTTCTGTGTGCATCTTGTAGAGGAGTTTAAACTCGGCTGGCAGCTGATGGGACTCCTGCCACTTGGTGGTGAATTTGGTGCCCTTCTTGTCGTAGTAGTGGTAGGGGAGCTCTTTGCCTGTGTTCGGGTCCCAGCCAAAGGGCCAGAAACCGTACAGGTGGATCTGGTCACACATAGAAGAAGCCAGCGTGTACATCAGAATGCCTGTGCTCAGGCGCTTCGGCGACAGCTGCTTGGTTTTCCAGTAGCTGTGGAGTATGAATGACAAGAGACTGGTCACAGATTAAATTAATAATTCAGGCACTCACAACTTTATTTATTCACTCTTAAAGTGAATTATATCACTTTTACTATTAAACACTTGAAAAATGCTATGACCTAATAACTAAGTGGCAAATAAATGCAAAGCGATTATTAGAATTAAAGAATATTAGAATCAAGGATTTGCAACAAACCACTGAGTTTATCTGTGACATGTTCCTTGTACTTTTGTTGCAATGTTTTTGCTGTGTTTTGATCCTTTTTAGCATCGACTTCCTGCTTTTGTTCCTAGTTATTTCCCCCTTGTTTTAAACAGTTTAGGCAAAAACCTGAATTTTGGTAAACGGAGATAAAGGAATATCATCCTGTCCACTTTTGTCTGCTTTTTTCTAGAAATCATTCCCAAAAATTCTGAAAATAGGACTCTATTGATAGGACATAATCTGCTGAAGCTTTAATGTGGCAGTTTTGCTCTGAAGAATCACAAAGGGGGAAACTCTCCAAACTGGCCTAAACAAAAGCGGCTTCAAGAGTCCTTACAGCGCTGAAAGCCGTCTGAGCTGCTTAAAAGTGGTAATTCTTCCAGAGCAGGTAGACTTAATGGGATTGGTAAAGATTAGACTACTGTACGGGCAGCCCTATTCTGCCACTACAACACTAAGAACCCAACTTAAATCCCCCTCTCTCCACACACACTGTTACAGCTGTGTGCCATACCTTTCACTAAATAGCTGTTTCCTTATAATCCGGCTTTGAGCCTAAATCTCCTCTTTTGACATATAGAATACAGCTCAATATAAAACAGCCACGTGTCAGCCAGTTTCTACTAGTTTGTTTAAACAGGATTGAGGTGGATGAGGGACATTTAAAAACACAGACAGAGAGAAAGCACAAATAGCTACAGCCTTTAAATGCTAAGAGACAGGGACGACCAAGCTAACCGGGTGGAAATGAAATCCAGTTGTGAGCATGTCCATTTTTAACAAGCAGAAAGCACCGAATTTGATCAGCTGTTAATCTTAATGAGCTATGCAAAAAACTCAGAGACTAATTCAAGTAGTGGGTTGGACCCCATTTTACCTTCAGAACTGCCTTAATCCTTCATGGCATAGATTCAAAAACATACTGGAACCATTCCTTTAGATTTTAGTCTATATTGATCTACTAACATTATCAATAATGTGAAACCCTAGAGATGGTTGTTTGGAAAAAAAATCACAAATCAGCAGTTTCCAAAATCTCAGAGCCCGTCTGGTACCAACAGCCATGCCACGTTCAGCATCAGATAAATCACCTTTCTTCCACATTCTGGTGCTCAGTTTGAACTTCAACAGGTCACTTTGACAACCTTATGAAATGTGAGTATCATCATAGGTAAAAGGTAAATAATTACCAATGACAATGACAAGACATATTTAGAAAAAAGTTATCTAGTAAACCTACTGTTCACGTTGATGATGGAGATTTCCTTGTCAAACAAATCAATTAAAGACCAAAATCCAGAAATTAATCTATCAGCCAACAACCCTACTGTTGTCCAAAAACTATTAAAGTCATCAATAAGTTGCGTTGTTGGACTGAAGAACATGTTTCCTCATTACTGTGAACACAAATATGTACCCTAGAACAAAATTTGTAAAAACTCAGCTACAACCTCAGAAAATAAAAGGCCAAAACTGCAGTTCATCTAACGGCCACTGGGGGGTTATATTCAAAAACAGATCTGTCCACACAGACTCCTGACTTAAAACCATCCCCCTATCTTCTTAACCATTTATTCCCTTCAGGGTACTCCACACAGAAATGCTGGCCAGTCCTAATTTGGCCAGTCTTGGCCATCAGGGTTGCCTCCTTATGCAGCTCTGTTCCTCTTCCGGCTCGGCTTTTTGAAGTCTTCATTAATGTGAAACTAAAGTTGTAGAGTTTTTGTTTTTATAACACAATGAAGACAATACAGTGTACGTCACAGACATACAAATATAAGTGCAAATTCCTCATCTGGAAGAGGTCCAGAGGTGCACAGGCAGAAGACACTGAAGAGGAGATCAGCCAAATTTATATTAAGTATACATCTTTATTTTTAATGAGTAGAGTTATAAAATGTTTTACTGCTACTAATGACATAGTGATCACATGTGGAGATGTGGACTGATGACGTACTAGATATTAATGATTTAACACCTGAATGTACTTTAATAGTCTGCTTTTTCTTACTTGTTGACATATTTCATGATGTTTCCAGGCCAGGCGAGCTGGACCTTGAGCTGACCTTTATGCTCCACAAAAAAGTCCACCAACGTTCTCGTCACTGTGGCCGACGTGTGGAAGAAAAACGCAGGGATCCACAGAATGGCGCCATCTAGCTTCTTCAGGCTAAGGAAGAAGTTATTTCTGTCCTGCACAGTTAGTAAGTTGTTATAGTATTTCTCCAGGATACTGGGGTTAAAGGTCGTCATGTTGGTGCGACGCCCAACATCTTTTTTAAAGATCTCAGTCGGCGCAAAATTGCAGCGGAAGACAAAGTCATATTTCTCAATCTGGGGACCGCAGCGTGAGCCAGTGAGGATGCCGCTGTTGCCAATCACAGCACATACGTTATAGTGCTTGTTGAGGATTGGTGAGACCTCCGGGAGGAGAGAGCGAAAGTTGTCGCTGATGGAGAAGACGTATTTGTGGCTGGAGTAGTCATAATGCATCAGCTGACCGATTCGGACTGAGTCTCGAGTCAGCGTGAAGTTGTGGGGTATGTCGATGTACTGAGAGATCTCCTTCCTGCAAGATGGAAATATATTGCCTTGTTGAGATTTTTTTTAGCTACAACAGACAACACAGAGAAAGTCAGCCAGGTAGAACACTACAAAAGCATGTGCAGTGAAAGTGTGCTGGGAGTTGTTCCAGGTGGACAAAAATAAATAAACAAGACAAGGTGATGGCAGTAGGACTGGAAGCTGATATGTAGTCGATCTTCAGGAAGAAAGGCTCTCCTCCCTCCACTTTGCTGGCACCAGAGTTCTTATCCTGTATCTTGTATTTGTGTGGGCACATTGAACTCTATTTTGACACAAATAGATTTGGGTCTGAAAATTGGTGGTAACCATAGATAGTATAAAAGATGGATGTAGCTACATGATGTCAACCACAGTTCCAAAGTCCTGCTTTGATGGCTCTATCTGAGTGTTTTCATAATGACCATCTTTGTCTTTTGAAGCCAAATGTGAGAAGCAAGAGGCAGATATGATTGTAGGATTGCCTTGAGTAACCTAAATCTGAGACTATTATTTGACTAAGCCCATAAACTCATCAAGAAACTATTTACTGAGGTCAGGTTAGAAGGCCAATTTCCCGGAGACTTCTATAGGACCAAAAATCTTTCTTGCAACCACAGGTATTGCCCCCTGGTGGCCATTAAAAAGAATCTTAAGAGGTTTAAGGTATATCTTCATTGGCTGATAGCGAACTCTACTAAACAGTTGGGAGTCTGTTGAGAAAAGTGCCTTCAGTTTTAGAGCAGGAGGTTGTATTTTAAAATGTGACTAAACACTTAACTGACTTAAGTGATGCTCTAACTTCAGACTTGAAACTTCTTTAGATTAGCATCAAACTTCTGGACTTTAATGTGATTCGCTATGACTACACATAGCTTGGACTTGTATGTTTTTGTATTGTAGAATATAGGTCAGTAGCAGCTCTATCCACAAAGAAAAATCTACTAGATGAATTTTAAGTTCATGCTTTTATTTAGCAAAAAATATCTTGCACTAATCCAGAAGAGTTTCAAAATGGTCCACAATCAGTAAACAGAAGTGATACTGGGCTCGGATTCAGTGAAGTGTTTCTGAACAGCTACCCAAAGCTTTCACTAACACAAAAAATGTGGCAAACTTTTTCACAACTAACACTTGCTGTTGGGAGTGCTAAAAGCATGTTAAGCTTTCAAGACCATCAGAAACCAATGCAGGAGACAGTTTGTGTGTGTGTGTGTGTTAGTGTGTGTGTGTGTGTGTTAGTGTGTGTGTTAGTGTGTGTGTGTGTGTGTGTGTGTGTGTGTGTGTGTGTGTGTTCTACCTCTGCTGGTTAAAAGCAGTGCTGTTGTGCCTCCATTTAGATGAGTTCTGCAGGTCCTCGCTGAGAGCGTTGGTCAGAGAAGTAAAAGCTGGATCCAAATACTTCATCGCCAACTGGGAGCTACACAGAGGAGGCAGAGACATGTCAATTAACTTGGTCCTCTTTTTAATAAAAGTAAATCATGCAGTTGCACTTAGAAATATTTTATGAAGCATTTTAGCTTTTTGGTAAACCATTAAGCAGCTTTGAATATCATCAAATGGACATAATAACAAAAAGTCAGGCAATCAGGCAGGTTTTGAACAAGCCAGGATATAAACACATTTTTATTTGGTAGTAAAAACTGTGGCTTAGTGGCTTCTGAATAAAACTAGAAACTGTACAATAGTACAGCAACAGTCTGAGAATAAATATACTAAATACACTTTTAGTGTGTCAGAAATATTCATCCTGTGCATATCTTTACATGAAGTCAACGGGCGTGTTTTTTAAGAATAAGCTAATTATTAAAGAAATCTTTTTTTTTTTCAAACATGCATATTATACTGGTATGAGTGCCCAAGTGTTTTGAGATTTATTTTTTTTTCATATAGCATTTAACACTTGCATGCTGGTCAGCTTTGTGCTCTGGTGGGTCCTCAGCACCATTCAGACACCGATAAGTGCCTTGAACTGCAGCTGGCGACTGTAAATGTTGTTCTGTTCTGGAGAGAGAGTGTCCAATACCACCAACTACAGAGTGTTGCCCAGTGATCCATAAAAGGTAAGGAGCTGATGCCACTACGCTGAGCTCACCAAAGCTGCAGAGCAGAACATGGATTACAGTCACTAGCAGCAGTCCAAAGCGGTGGAGTTGGAGCCCATCCAGAGAAGCAGCTTCTTGCACTGTTATGTTGTTATGTCTTCTTGCACAAAGTATGCGAGGTGTGATCAGAAAGTTCTAAGGTAGTCAATAAAAATCAAATTTGAACAATCTTTCCATCAAGGTCAGCATGACTCCTTCTACAATAAGCACTTGATTTCTTCCACTGTGTCAAAACTTTAGTCATTCCACTTTTATTTGCATTTTTAAGAAAGTTTAAAAAAGATGAAGTTGCAGGGATGCAAATCTGGCCAGTAGTCCAGATAATGAGTAGGGACTGCACTGATATGGCCAAGCATCTTTTGATCGCACCTCGTGCATGCAGCATGCATGCCAGCCTTTCTTGCTACAGCCACAAATACTCAATGATATTTAGTTGGGCAAATACCTGGAACCAAAAATGCTGAATTGTTTAAAAACCTGTCTGATTGCCAGCTGGTGTTTTTTCACAACTTCTTTACAGTGATGTTTTAATAAAAGTAACAAAAACAATATGGCTAAAACTATTACATGAAAATATAAATAAGACAGGAACTGTAGATGGGAACTCTCCATTCATAAATCAGATTTTGTCTTTTTCTCCACAAAGCTAAAATGCTTCCAAAAGAAACTTACTGAAATGTGCAAGACTTTAAAGAGCCATTTTGCAAATATCTATCATTCTGTTCATTTGGAAATCAGCTGCAGTGAAAAACAGCTCATTCATTTACACTCAGCTCAATGTAAATGCAGACTTTCAGTCTCTTTCCTGCATGCGAATCTGGTTTAGTCAAAGAATAGACTCTTCGGGATTCTGTGGAAAAATTAGCAATAAGGCCAAACAGTTGCATCAACTCTGTCCATCTTAACAAGTTATTCATAGTGACATTGAGGAAATATTGACTGTTCAGCCTAATACAGTTTCATTCACTGTGTCTGTGTTTGGGATGCTTTTAAAACACTGATTCACATCAATAACAAAACAAACGTGTTAAGATGAACATTTTTATTTGCAGTGCAAGAAGGCTCAACTTTAATTTCTCGGTAATGATAATCGTCCTGAACATTTGTAATAAAACCTAGACTCAACAAAGAGATTCATCAGGTAAGTATTTTAAAAGAATTTCTATACACCGGGTTTTTGCAATGAAAACTCGACATTTTGTATATAGTGAATTAAGCCTAGACTAAAACAAAAATTCAATGAAGGTCTCCACTGGAAAGTTTTATTCCAAGGCTTAATCCCTGTCTGGGAAAACTGAGTCATTAAGACTAGTTTCCTGCCGCAGACTAAACTTCAAAATGTCAAGATTTTAGGTCTCTAGTATGACATAGGCAAATAATAGTTGATCAAATACTGTTTGAAGTCCTTGATGTTTATCCTCCATGAAGAACCAGGTTCGTGCAGGTGACTGCATTAGGACAGTCCAGAAAGCAACAGAGGTAACTTGGACTGTCCTACCAGGCAAGCCAGTAATGACTGGTTGCTAGGGAAAAATATGCACTCCCTGACCAGTTGGCATGGAGTTTGCTTGAGATTTTTGAAAGTCTATAGCTGTGTCACAAAACGTAGGCCGCATCCTTCGGAGGACCCAGCCTTTGCAGTCTACGTGGGCCGGGTCCTTCGAAGACCGAGAAGGCCGGAAGTGCGAGGCTGTGAAATGGGACGGTCTAGCCTTCAAAAAAAATTACATTTTTAAGTTATCCGAGTGACTTATAGATCATGTTTAACCTGAGTAGTGAAAGACAGCAGGGTCTGAAAACGATGAAGCTGGGAGTCCACTGCTCTCGCCGGCTCGAGTGACCATTGAACCCCCCAGCTAGCTATCAAGCGGGTGGGTAACAGACGTCTCCGAAAATGTCGGAGCACTTTTGCAAATATGCGATGTCTTGATAAACCAAGCAGATATTTGAAGTTTACACGGCTACTTTCTCGTCTGAAAATATGTTAAAAGTTTATTTTGTGACCCAGAAAGAGTAATAAGAGTAATATTAAAACTTAGTAGCTTAGTCGCCATTGTTGGAAACTGAAATTGGCTGAGCCGTGCTATTTATTCTGGGATATGGTGGGCCACGAAGGACACACCCGACCCATCCTTCAAATTCGGGGAAATGAAGGACGCATTTGTGAGCCGTATTTGAAGCAGTCGACGAATTGGGACAGCCTTCGTCGCCTGGCTGTCACGTAATTGGCCTTCAAATGTGGCCTCCGAAGGATGCAGCCTACGTTTTGGGACACAGCTTATGACTGCTTTCTTCACTAGCAGATGGTTGCCTGTAGTTTGAATGGAAGACACCAACCTGTCTGCAAACACTTGCCAACTACGCTCTGAGCAGCAGTGAAGCTAGACAGTGCAACAAAAGATTTCCACAGCAGGTAGCTCTGCATATTTGTTTTGTTAGACTTTAAAACCAGATACCCTTTCTGACATAACCCCAAAGGTTATAAAAGTTATAAAAGTTGGCATCTTTCATGCAAACTACAGGCAACAATCTGCTAGCAACTAAAGCAATCATAACGAAGTTCTTTGCCGCCACCTAGTCACTTGCCACCAATTAGAGAATGCACATTTTCCCCTAGTGAACTGGTGGCTCGGCCTCTATTATGTCTGTGCAACTCAGCCGTTGCTGTAGCATCTGACATTTTTGCAGACATTTTTTGCAGTTTAGGAGTTGAATCTGAATCAGCATGAAATACAATTTTTACCATTAAAGCTCTACAAACTGGAGATTGGAAAGGATCTAAGCTTGTATGTAAGACTTCTTATTTTTGAATGTATTTAGCTGTGTATGCTCAAATTATAATGCTCACAGATTACAATGAAATGCTGAATCATTTTGCAACCTCTGCTTAAACTGAGTAAGGTTACAATATACAAATATACATCTAATTTTTATATATATATATATATATATATATATATATATATATATATATATATATATATATATATATATATATATATATATATATCATATGTATATATATATATGGTACATTTCTTCATGCCATGTCAAATTCAGCACCACAACATTAACAGGGCTCAAGTGAGCATTCGGGATCTTAATTTTGATTTGACTTGAAAGATGGTAAGTAGGCTGGCAGGTCAAGCTTTAACAGCAGTCGACTGACATACATATACCCATTTGATACATATGTGATTGACATAAACCCGGATATAAAAAAAGAAAGGATTGCACTGCATCCTTCCGTTTTTAGCATCAGCACTCTTTATTCACCTCAGGTCGGGTTTGCGAGGTGGCCTCTCACTGCAGGAGGGGCGTGAAACAAAAAGAAAAGATAAATAACTCACTCGTTCTTCATTGACATTTCAAATGACACCCACCACTTTGGAGCTGGAGACCAGGCATGCAGAGGCTATAGTGCGTTTCAAATACTCACCGCAAATCATCTAAATGGCTCAACAGCACATTTATAACTGTGACAGCAGTATCAAAAATAAGAAGACCTCCAATCATCACACACAACAAAGCACAGATTTAAACAAAAATACTTTCACTGTAATGGGAAAGTGAAAACAGGCATTTTCAATCAAGAACAGCGGTACATTTATTTTTTTCTAAGAAACTTCCGCATTGGCAAAATGGATCGGTTACAAGAGTCTGAAAGATGTTTTTAACCCTCTGATGTTTCAGCGAGTACAACTAAGAGGCTGGTACATGTGGTTTTGAGTGAGATAGCTCTTGGTTGAGATTACATCACATGTAGAGACTATGCAAAAAAAAGAAAAGCTCCATAACTATAGCTCCCTGCATCTAGCTATGTTTGTTACTGTATACAAAGCAGGTGATTTGAGAGATAGCTTGAAACCTTGAGATTATTTATATCTTAACAAAACAGCTCATCAGCATGATTTACTTTCAGAAGCTGTGGCATTGCTTTCATTCCTCTTCAGAAAGAAAGCAATGAGAAACTAGTGACATTTTCTTCCTGATTAAGATATAACAGCAAAGATAACTAATATCATTTGAATTGTAATATTGATTGGCAGGCAGAAAGTTCATGACATGGACTAAAACCTTCTCCATCCAATATGGCTGCACAGTGATCAGAGCAATCACCAAGTTCCTGATGATAAATTAGGGCTCACGCTGCAACAACATGACAAGAAACTTGTCCACTAACAAACTGCTTTCTTTTAAAAATGCTGCTCTGCTCCACATCTAACTCACTCTGAGCGTAACCTTGGCCTGCGATGGCAGCAAGCGAGGGGGAAAATTATTACAGGCGGGAGGAAAATGAATGCGGCACTCGTGTTGTAAATCAAATCAGCCAAGGACGGCCGGCCGGCCTACAGAGCCCTCATCAGACCTGCGCTGTTTGAACATCGCACATGACCCAACATGTCGGACAGCAAAGATTTACAGATTTCTGTGGAGCTCAGCTGCACTGTCCCTACTAAAACCTGCTTCTTCTTCCTTTTTTTTTTTTTTAGCACAGGTGATTTCTGCCATCAGTCTTTGTGAAAAGCAGCTCCTGATGTTTTCTGTTCATATTCTAAGATAAATGACTGTCTGCTGCATGACTGGACAGAAAAATGTCAACACCTTTTTAAGTGCATTAGACCTACTGATACTGTGGTTCATTGTTTCACACACACTTGTATATTTGGTGACTTTTTATCATTCTTTCTTAGTTATATTTTTATCCATCAGGTCTGTCAATCAGTAGCTGCTGACCAGCCATCCCCGGTCCACACCAACTGCTGGCCAGGCCACTGTTGTGGTAGTCCTCGATATCATCCAGGTTTTTGTTTGCTACTTGTATGGGCTCTAGTTCTCCAGCACTGGTGTGAAATCTCACAAGGGGGATGCACACAAATGCCAATTAAACTATTTCAAATTTAGGAAACAAGGAAAGAACTTTAACTGGTGTGTGTAATCAATGCAATCAGTGGTATAAATGATTGCTTGAGTAAAGAAATGGTGTATGAAATGTGTAGTGTAGAAAATCAAATAAAAGACCAAACAACATCCAAAAGGTGGCTGAGGGAGGAGAACCACACTGAGGGCTTAGAGCACTGCCAGACTGGGCCCAGGTGGTGCCAGTGTGACCGATTGGAAGCAAACCACACCACATCTCCAGTGTCTACAGATGAGACCTGCCACACAACAGGCTGAAAGGAAAGTTTAAGGAACCAATCAAAACATGAAACATAAGTCGCTAAAGTTGCTGGGAATCCAGTTTAGAAAACTGGGCACACCTGGCCACCTCCAAGGTCTGGGCTGTGTGGACCACTTTGTGTTCATGGGGTCGGAGGCAGAGTTTTAGCTCTAATCATCAAATCTAAGACGAGTGAATGGTGAAAAATGGAAAGGAGCTATGCAGGAAGCTGTGCAAAGCTGCACAAAGAGATGACCTGGAAGGGGACATCCCCCAAGTTAATCTCAGGTTTTTTCACTTCACTTTTTTATGAGCAAAGTTTCTGTACTTTTGCATCACAACTAATGCTAAAAGGAAATTGTGCTTTCAAATGCAGTTTTCAAACAGAACACTATAAATATTTGGACAGAGTGTGTGTGTGTGTGTGTGTGTGTGTGTGTGTGTGTGTGTGTGTGTGTGTGTGAGAGAGAGAGAGAGAGAGAGATATTTCAAAAACTTGTTTAAAACTAAAAAAAATTATTTGAATTTTTCTTTTATGGCCAATCTCTCTGAAAAATTCCAAATTAATCACAAATAACATTCAACCACTAAAACATTTTTTTCTTTTCAGGAAGTAAGTAATCAAGTAAAACTGTAATCTTGATAAAATAATAATAATGTGCTTTACTATTTTTAGGTGTACATTTGAAATTTCAGGGATAGCAATAATAATATTTTAGAATTAAAAATATAATTTTGATTAACAGCTTGTGCACACAGGTGTATTGATGGTATCAGAAATATAAAAATGATTTTTGGTAATTACCACTACTGACAATTTAGGGCAGCTGTGGTATAAACTTTACATTTGTTGGTGGTTTAATGAATGTGTTAAGCACCGTATACAGGAGACCCTACGGTGGCCCCTAGAGACAAAGCACGTACAAACTCCAAAACACTTACAAAATCCAAAACACATGCAAGCTCCAAAACACATTACAAAATACAAAACACTTACAAAATACAAAACACTTACAAAATCCAAAACACTTACAAACTCCAAAACACTTGCAAATTCCAAAACACAACGGAAGTGCTCCAGGATGCTAGGAGCAGTGTTGAGCTTTTGCTACCTAGTAACTACACAAGCCAGGAAGTACCAATGACCAGATTTGGGGTCTGCAGCCTTAAAGGCCGCATTTTAAGGCCGATTACGTCACAGCAACACGACGAAGGCTGTCCCAATTCAAAGGCTGCTCGAAATGCGGCCCTCAAATGCGTCCTTAATTTCCCTGAATTTTAAGGATGGGTCGGTGTAGCCTTCATGGCCCAACATATTCCAGTCTTCATAGCGCGGCGGTGGTGTGGATAATTTTGCCGAAAAAAAAACGGCGGAAGCGGAGCCGCCGATGAGTAAAACTTTCAGAAGTAAGTACTAGGGGTGCAACGATATTCGTATCGATATTGAACCGTTCGATACAGTGCTTTCGGTTCGGTACGCATATGTATCGAACAATACAACATTTGTAATTATTTATCAACTTTCCTTCTGACGATGCTGTCTATGTTGAGCGCTCAGTGAATCTGCGTTCGACTACTCCGCCTAGGCTGCACTGTCGAGCGCAGATCCACTGAGCGCTCAACACAGACAGCATAGTCAGAAGGAAGAGCGCAGGGCAAGCTAGCAAGACAGAAGTTAAGCTCTCCTTGCAACATGGACCTCCCCCACCCTCATTCAGATCTGGCGTTTGGAATTATTTTGGTTTTCATGTGACGTATGACCCTGAAGGTAAGCGAGTCATGGACTAAAGTAAAACAGTATGTTGGATGTGCCATGCAATGCTCAATTACATGGGTGGGAACTAGTGTGTTAGCGCAGTTAGCTCGTTAACGTGTTGGCCGTCTAGCCCCATGCACGGGGCGATCGGCGGTAGCTCGTTAACGGAGATTTGCCGTGTTGTGGCGTTAAGGTCATTTCAACGAGATTAACCTGAAAGCACTAGTGGGAACACAACGAATATGACTGCACATTTACGCCGACATCATCCTAGTGCAAAGACAAAAACAACAAGCATGCTACTAACTTTAGCCGAGTCATTTAGACAGCTGTTAGCACATGATTTTCCTTATGCTGCTGAGAATATAGCCCAGAAGAAGCGGATAGTATAGCTTTTATTTTGGAAAGAGACATTTCTCTGTAATAAACTCTCTTTTCCAAAGATGAGTGATTCCTCAATCAGATACAGGGCTTGCAATATCGCTAGCCCGACGTCCTGGGGCTAGCGATTTTTTCAGTCGGGCTACCAAAATCTATCTCTTCCCTGCCCGTCGGGCTATTGTAGGAAGGAAAAATATATGTCAATGCTTTTGCATTCTTTCAGAAATGTAGCTGGGTAATTATGTCATTGGCATCGGTGAGCCACTGTCAATATGTGACATATTGAAGTCGCGTTTGAATTTGCGCTTGTTTTTTTGCTTTCACTTTGCAATCGTCCGAACTGTGTATAGAGAGCAACAGCACTGATCTGTGAGTGATGATAATTTGTGCACCAATTCCTCTGACATCGTCTTATTAATCGTTAGCTTACTATGCAAACATGACAAGTGAAATCTCCCGCAGCAAGCTTAAACATATGAGAGGTTGATCGCGCAGAGAATCGCTGAGCTTATGTGAGTGTGTGTGTAAAAGCAGCACGATATATATTTTAGTTCTGCTGAGCCAAATAAGACAGGTCAGGGTGAAGAAGTGACAGCCAAAGAAAAGCTTACCGCAAAACGGAGAAGTTATGACAAATCAGACTATAAGGCAAAAAGAAAGTGCAGCTTTATGGTTTCATGGACAAAATAATTTCTGTGGCTGCAATATGATGAGCTAAATAACCAGGGCTGCACATAAGTGGTCCGCAGGTGCGCATTCGCTGTCAAAATAAAAAACACGCACAGAGGTTAAATTTAAAAACTGTACTTTTGAGTTAAAATATATATTTATAATTTTAATAAATGACAAATTAAAAAGGCATGAACATTTTTTTTGTATCGAAAAAATATCGAACCGTGACACCAAAGTATCGAACCGAACCGAACAGTGAATTTTGTGTATCGTTGCACCCCTAGTAAGTACTGAATATTATGTCACTTATTTATGCGCAAATGTTTTTATAATGAAGAACATTAAACCATTACTGTTGGCCACATGTCGGGAAAGTTATGTGACATTAGCGACGTTTGTACTAACTTGGTTTTAAAGCCTTTACTTCAAAATATACACCGTTCAATAGCTGACTTTAATCTTACAGAGAATCTGATGATTTTATGCGTAATTAAAATCAGTCATGTCAGTCAGCTGACGGTTCACTCGTTAAGCTGAAAGAAAGATGCTTTAATCACAGGAGTCACACATGTGTCCACTGTACCATCTGGGCACTGTTCTTGTTTAGCACGCGTAATAACACAAACACTAAATCCTGCTTCTCTTGTGCTGTTTTGTAGCAGTGTGTACACCTGAGACTGTCACCTGTCTGTCTGTCCTGCACTCTCTCTCTGTTTCTTTCTCTCTGATTGTGGAATAAAAGTATGAACATGTATTTATAAGTTACACTTGTGTTTGAATCCTGCAGCTTATCACACATTTGATTTCTATGTGTGACACCTGCAAGTGTCCAGAGTGAGGACAGACTGAGTTACCCACTGCTGCACAGCATCTGTGAGGCTTTGCACCCCTGATGATCCACCAGGACAAACTCAACAGTGTGTGAGGAAGAGGAGGAGGAAGAGCCAGCAGCAGCTGACAGATGGAGAGAATAGACAGACTGTTCCCTGTTTGTGAAGGACTGCTAGAAAAGTTTAACATAACTAATTGTCTGTCCTGAATCAGTCTTATTAGGTAATGTTCAAATCATTTTATCATTCCAGTGTTTTCAGTGTGGGAGAAAGTACTCAGGGCCTTCAAGTTACACACTATGAAAGGCAGCAACAAGTTTAATGTTCAGAAACCTAAAGTATGTATCAGCAGCAGAATGGAGCTAAAAATAAATGTTTGTTTCAGTTCTATGAAGCTTTGAGTATTTTGGATTAGTAGCACTGCTGTGTTTGTTGCATCATATTGCTGTAATTGTTTATATGCTTTATATATTCTAAGGTAAGTTGATCTTAAGTGTTACATCATATTCTATAAGGATGTTATGTGTTTGTGTACTTTCTGCCCAGTTTGACCCATTTAGCAGAAGTCAGCCTGTTTAAGGCTCTGATATCTATTCTGTATGACTTAAAGCAGTTATGACAGGGTCTGATTTTCTCAAAGGAATATTTAATATATCAGTCTACTCTTCATTTTTATCAGACACAGTTATCACAGCTTGTACATTTTCTTTTTACACATGTATGTAAGCATTGAGCCAAATTTAGTAATGCCAACATACTGAAGGAACAACATTTGTCTCTTATATATGATACACGTATATATACACTAACAATATACATTTTGAACCAGCTGCAGATGTCAGAGTAACAACTGACTGACCCCCACATAAAGTGCGTTACAGTAGTCCACAGGGGAAGAAATAAAAGCATGGATCACGGTTTCAAAGTGCTGCCTAGAAAGAAAAGATTTCACTCTTGCCAGTCGCCTTAAATGATAAAAATGGACTGGTCCAACTTAAAACCAAGGGCAGTAACAACAGGTTTAAAATAAACTTCCAGGGGTTCCAAATGAAAAGAAGAGGACTCACAGGGGCCACTGGGTCCAAACACCAACAAATCTGTTTTGTTTTCATTCAAATTTTAAAAAGTTTAGAGCCAACCAAGCTTTAATGTCATCTAGGCATGTCAAGAGAGGTTTTATTCAGATGCCATCCTTCTGCTTCAGTGGCAAATAAATTTGGCAGTGAAGATTTAAGGTGATAAGACATGTAAATAACTGCAACTTGAATCTGTACTGAAGCTCAGTATTTGACAGAGTTCATGTTCACTGCTGTAATAGCTAAGAATGATTAATATAATAACCATAATATTGGCCATATTATATTTACATTACAAAAGTGATATGACTTTAGTCTCATGAACAACATTAGCTAATTGTTATTTACTAACTAATCTTAAATGACTGTTCAGTACAGAAATGAAGCCCAAAAATCATGTTTTACTGTCCTGTGGTCTCAGCCTCAGATACTTATCAAATCACACAAAGCTCTTGTAGAAACAAACAAACAAATGAAAAAAATATGTTCTCCTTCATTTCTGTCAAACAAAGTTGTATGACACGTTTCCAGCTGTTAGTATCATGGTTGCTAGGCAACCTCGGAAGCGCGAGGGAGACTAGAGCCCATGTGTTTGCAACAAACTTGCCGTTTATTTTGCAAATCGAGCTCAACACTGCCCCTAGCGTCCTGGATTTGAAGTTTGCACATGTTTTGGATTTTGCATGTGTTTTGGAGTTTGTAAGTGTTTGGGATTTTGTATGTGTTTTGGAGTTTGTGTGTGCTATTTGGAATTTGTAAGTGTTTTGGAGTTTGTACATGCTTTGTCTCTAGGGGCCACCGTAGGGAGACAGCTTATTTATTAGGATGTTTTACTTTCTGCACAGATGTTTCACTTTACAAACTTTCCAGCGGCTCACAAAATACTCCCCACCCCCCTTACTGAATGTGAAACATCTGTAGGAAGATCAGCTTAACACTGAGGAGGAGAGATAATTTGGAAGCTACAGAGCAGCGAGTGTGACATGACTGATGACATGTTGTTGTACTGACGGAATTAATGTTGTGGAAATGCACTTTACATTGTATTTAGACTGTAAGTTCCTGCAGTAAATGTAACTCAAGCTAATCCTTAATGTTTATAATCAGTCTTTATGAGGAATAATGTTTTAAAGACAAACCTGACAGTAGCTGTAATACTGGCTTGTATGAGGATTTACATCAATTTTGCCACTTTTATACAATGAACACATTACTGGCATAGAATTAGTATAAAACCTGGAATTTGGAGACAGATGAGGTCAGATCTGAGAGAACTTTGTAATCTGAGTGTGTCTAAATGACTGATGACTAAATAAACCACTTATGATGAACCCGCTGATGTCTTTGGTTCATATATTAGCCAGAAGTCCTGCGTAAACACTGGGAATATACACTCCTTATTAGGTACACCTTGATATTGTAGTTTGGACACACCTTTACCTTCCGAACTGCTTTAATTCTTTGCGGCACAAATGAGCTTTGTGACATTTTGCGTTATCCTGCTGGAATTGGAATATTGTGTATTTTGTTGTACAGTTATTTTATTTTCAACTTTAATTTATATATTTTATCTTATTCTCCCAGTTAAATTTACCCTTCATTCTAATTTGTGTTGTACAATTATTTCATTTTTAACCTTAATTTATATTTTATTCCTTCCTAGTTAAATTTACCCTTTTTAATTTTTCATATTATTTCTATCTTATTCATAGCCTTTTCCTTTTTTGTTTTCTTTAGGTCACGAGCAGTTGTCCAAGCATTTCACTACATATCGTACTGTGTATGACTGTGTACGTGACAAATAAAATTTGAATTTGAATTTTGAATTTGAATTTGGAAGCAGCCATCAGAAGATGGTACATTGTACTTATAAAGGGATGGTCATGATAAACAACAATACTCAGGTGGACTGTGGCGTTTACATAATGATCAGTACATACTGAGGGGCTCTAAGTATGGCAAGAAAATATCCACAACACTATTCCACCACTACTATCACCACCATCAGTCTGAACCATTGATCAGAGACAGGTCGGATCCATATTTTCACGTTGTTTACACTAAATTCTGACCGTTTCATCCACACACCACAACAGAATCCAGACTAATCAGACAAGTCAATGTTTTTCTAACATTCTGTGCAAATTGTAGCCTCAGATTCTTCTTATTATTTGAGAGGAGTGACACCCTGTCTTCTGCTGCTGGCATTAACAAGGTATTTTCACCCAGAGAACTGCCACTCTCTGGATATTTTCTCTTTTTCAAACCATTCTCTGCAGACCCTAGAGATGGTTGTGCAGTTAAATCCCAGCACATCAGAACTTTCTAAAATACTCAGACCAGCCTGTCTGACAACACAAAAACCATGCCACATTCAAATTCACTTTATGACCTTTCTTCACCATTCTGATGCTTGGTTTGGATTTCAGCAGGTCATCTTGATTATGTCTACATGCCTAAATGCACTGGATTGCTGACACGTAGCTGGCTCATTTAGATATTTGCATTAACATGTAGTTTGTTGGGTGTAATAAAGCGGCTGATGAATGCAAATGGGGTTTTTTTCATAAGAGCAAAACGTACGTCTTCCTTCATTAGAATAAAACTTATAAAAGTAAATGAGAGTGAGAAGTGCTGATCTAGTTCACAGCTGTGGGATTAAGTGACAGATGCCCTGTTTTTCTTCAGGCTGACACACACTCACACTGACTGGAAAACACACTGACGTGTACCACATTTAGATCGGTTTATTAGGACAAAGCTGTCTCCTTATTCAGTGGGGGAAAAAACGCCTTCCACCAGTGATGAGTTAGGAAGCAGTCAGTGTCATTCTACGGTGTATTAACTGCAAATTGATCAATAAATTTTGATCAAATTGCCACCATCATCTGTTTTCACCTAATCAGGGGGTGATACAGAAGTCCCACCTGCACTTGCAAGTACAGGCGTAGCATTAGCAGTAAACAGGATGTACCACACTGTGTGGGCCTGTGGACCCCGTTTCGGCTTTTCTTAGTTTAGTTGACCTTAGAATGAAGACGGGGAAACGGGAGGCTATAAATTTAATCTGTAGCAACATCTGTAGTGAAAATAATTTTAGAATTTGGAGGAAGAGCATACTGCTATTTTTGTTAAACAGGTGCTAGAAACTGTAGCCTTGACTTCCTGGAAATTTAACAGAAGAGAGAGGAAGTCATGCTCCTGTTCTTTCACATAGAGATAGATGTTCTCTTTTCAGTTATATAAATATATTCGTTATGGATCTCATGTGGGTTTTGTTTTTGTTTTTTTCAACTTTAGGGAGATATGTCAGCTGTTTCCTGTGCTGGCTGTCAGACATAAGTGGCATTAATCTTATCACATAAGAGACAAAACAGAAAAGGTGAGAGCAGTTTATAAAACCCAAAACTGAGAAGTTGCCTCAGATTTGTGTTTATGAGATTTGTAAATCATGTTATTATTTTTTTATTTACACTTTACACAGATTCACAACTTTTGAGGAATTGGGGTTGTATAACTGTGTGCTTTAACACTGTGGTTTTCTGTCACTGTAAATCAGGATCTCAAGTCTAAACCAGAAAACAGTGCAAGACAAGCTAGACTTAAGAAGTACAACATGTTTCAAAAACTATGTAAAGGTCACCTGGGTGAGTTAGAGTATCTTCTTTAATTTGAATTCCTTACATTAATACACACAGCTACAGTTTTGAACAACAACATGGACACTCTCTGAGACTGCTGAGTCATTATAAGAGTTTTGTTTCCCGTGTCTTTAACAATGTCCTTACTGGAGTTATTACTTTAGCAAAACCGAAAAGACTGGAGTCTCTCCTTAAGCAGACTGACTCCAAAGTCAGCAGTTACTTAAGTAGGAGGAACTGCAGATTTTAGCACTTCCTCCTTGGTTACACTGTTTTAAATGCTTCCCCTCTGACAAAGACCCACTGCACTGATTTACTAAATTACTGAACCCAAAGAGGAAGTCATAAAAACTGCAGTTATTCATTACTCGGAAAAAAATGAAATGAAACATTTAAAGCTCAAGTGTGTGGACACAAAAATGAGTGAGAAGGTTAAGGTTCAAAGATGTTTAAGTGTATTAATTCAACTTTAAATTCGTGGACATTGTTTACATTTACAATGTAGGCTATTTACGGAATGTGGTGTCCACATACTTCTGGACATTCTTGAGTGTAAATTATGGAAATGAGCTTGAGTAAAAATGAAAAAGCAGGCAGGCCTCACCCAGCAGAGAGGCCTTCGCCTGAGTGTGACCAACGCCAAAAAACGGTTTCCTACTGATGGAAAAATAAAAAGCAAACACTCAGCTGCTGCGATCCAAACAACCTGCAGGTCCACAGCCTGGCCTGGACTCACCGAAACCCCGCGTGGAACATGTACATCCTGGGTCCGCCGTTGTGTCCATATCTCGGGGTGCTGAACAGGAAGTCCTTCTTGATGGAGACATAGCTGATGAGAGACAGGATGAGCAGCGCCACGCTGAATATGACGAGCCCCAGCGCGCTCACAAACCGTACCATCCTGCCCCGATGGAGGAGGCTGGCCCTCCGGCCCAGAGGATCAGGAACCGGCCAGGACGAGGAGAAAGCGAGCACCCAGGCGCACCGCATCAGCGGCACGGCGACGGCGGGGACGCGGAGAGGACGAGGCGCGCTTGACGCAGGTCTCAGAGCCCACGCGGGGAGGAAGCGCAGAGGCAGGGAGTCGGGGTTTCATCTGCTGCGTGCGAGCGGAAAAGTACCGGCGGCGAAACAGGAGTGCAGAAACACAGGAAGGCCGCCAGCACAGCAGAGAGGACGCTCACACGCGGACCTAAAAACGCCTTCCATAGATGCCGTGCAGGCTGTAGGGACGCGCGTTTGCTGCCAGTTTCATCAGCTGAGCGTGATGCAGAGAGAAAGCGGAAGAAAAACCCGCGTGACGCACTGATCGTGGATGTATCCCAGGATGGAGAGGAGGAGGGAGGAGGAGGAAGAGGAGGGGGTCTTCCTGCTGGCGTGCAGGGTCAGATTACAGTTCATAACCTCGAGGCAGGAGATGAAGCGGCGGCTCGCGGCATCCTGCAGGGAGGAGGTGGGCACTGCATCCTCGGCGTCTCTCTCTCCTCCTCTCCTTCTCTCTCTTTCTCTCTCACTGGCAGTGTAATTAATTAAGGCCAGGGTGTCGCTTTAAGGAAGCGCAGCTCGTGTATCTGGTAATCAGATAAACAGTTCCAGCAGCATCCGAGGCGGAGCTGGGTGTCCTGATGGAGGCAGAGATGCGGAGAGAGAGCGAGCAGGAGAGAGGAGGCAGCTGAGGCGTCATGTGTCGCTCTGTCTATAGACGCAGATCTGCAGACACGTGACAACATTTCACTGTTTTCAGCTCGTTTCAAAGCAGCCGTCAGTTTAGACTGAGTGTTAGTCTGCTGCTGCGTAGACTTTCAGTATTTGTTAAATAACAGAATATGTGACTCATGAGTATCTGCGAGGGTGTCGCTTCTCTCCTCTGCTGCAGTGCAAAGGGTCACTTGAACTCGCTGTCCACTCAATGTGTCCTAAATTTCTAAATGCATCACTGGGAGTTTTAATTTCCTTTTCTGACACACGGTCATATGCAGGACCGCATGATGCGTGGCTACTTTAGAAACCTTATGACATGAATCCCAAAAGGCTGATTCTCTTCATCTGGACGTTTTCAGTGGGAGAAACGTTTTGTGATAATCCAAGTGACTTCTTCAGTCTCAGCTGACAGCAGGTTTCCCCAATCTTATAAACAGTACATTTCCACAATATCTGAAACTAGCCCACTGAAGGAACAATGGGCTGTGAGGTCAGTTCCTTGATCATAAATATGCAAGTTGTCATGACCATTGATCAAAGGCCATGAGTACCATTCACAGAGAGTTCGGGGGTGGCTGCAATCACAGCATTATAAGATGGTGAAAGATGTACCCTTAGGCCCCCTACTTGATTCAGAGATGGTCTTTCCCTTTTCACATAAATGGGCTCCTTGACTCCGCGCTCAAACCAGCGTTCCTCCCTGTCCAGGATGTGTACATCCTCATCCTTGAAAGAGTGTCCACTGGCCTGAAGGTGTGAATAGACTGCAGAGTCCTGGCCTGACGAGGTGGCTCTTCTGTGTTGTGCCATCCGCTTTGCCAGAGGTTGTTTGGTTTCCTTGATATATAAATCCTGGCAATCCTCCTGGCACTTAACAGCGTACACTATGTTACTCTGTTTGTGTCGGGGACCCGATCCTTGGGGTGGACCAAGTTTTGGCGCAGCGTGTTTTGGGGTTTAAAAGCTACAGAGACGCATAAAAACACACAGCTGCAGTTTTAGAAAAAGTGTGTCTCAGCTGTTCTGATACTCCTGACACATATGGGATCACTACAGGTTTTCGCTTAGGCAGCGGTTGTCCTTCTCTCCTGGATCGGTTGGAGCTTTCTTTAGGCGCCTTCCCAGCTTTGACAAATGTCCAGCTGGGATAACCACATTTACTCAGGGCCTTCTTGATGTGCTGTTCTTCTGCTTCCCTGGCCGCTGTCTCTCTGTCTGTGGGGATGGTGTTCGCTCTGTGTTGTAGCGTCCTGATGACGCTCAGTTTATGCTCCAGTGGATGATGAGAGTCAAACCTTAAATACTGATCCGTATGCGTAGGTTTATGGTACACATCAGCTTTTAAATGTAATAAATGTAATAATTCAGTGGGCTAGTTTCAGGCATTGTGCAAATATACTGTTTATAAGGTTGGAGAAACCTGCAGTCAGCTGAGATTGAGGAAGCCTTTATACAAAACATTTTACATTTTGCATATTTTGAAATTCTGTTTCAGAGCACTATAGTGAGTACTATTCAAACTGTAATATGTTAAGGATGTTACACTACTACTACTACTACTACTACTGATAATAATAATAATAGTTATCCTTAAGCTACAAAGTGCTTTCCAGAACCCAAAAGAAGGTATGACAATCAAAAATCAACCAAAACAACTAAATTACTTTGGCATCTCCGGATGTGCAAGGCATAAAAAAATAGTGCAAATGCAAACATTTAATATGCACATAAAGAACAAAGAATGTGCGCACAGATTAAAAAAAAAATAGTGCAAAGACTACAGAAGTACTATACTCCACTGTATTACACGTTCTATACAAGAACTATATTACCAGTTGATGTGAGAGAAGGAAGACAGGATAGAAGACCTGCTGTGGAAGAGAGACAAAGATTAATAAGTATGAGTGTGATTGTGAAACCTCTTTATTGAGGATGACTGTATGAGCTTGGTCACTTGTACTGGTATGTATCTACACAATATTTGATCTTAATGTAGGTATTGTTATTTTAATTTAACACATTTTCAGAGGAAAATGGTCTCAAGAATGTTCAGAACAAAAAAGCTGGGGTGCAACTGAACTATTTTTTTTTTAAGGTTTCGAGCTGAGTGAAGTGAGTCAGAATAATCTGCATGGTAGCCAGAGTAGGAGCTGGTCAGTGCTAGCTGTTTATATTACTGTCAGAGGGTCTTGTCATTGCTGTTGACGGAATTGAGATTAAGTCAGCACAAATGTTTCCATTCCTCCATGATGCAGAAGTCATCCAAACCGCTGTGTTGAACAAACGTGGGTTTTTAATGCAGGCAGAGTGTAATAATTAGCAAAGAAAGGTGCTCCAGAGCTTCCTTTATTGCTTCTTTTTTGCAGAAGATAAACTTCTTTGATGAAAGAAACACAGGAAACCCTCCCATAGCAACGCAACATCTGATGGTTCAAGAAAACAATCAACAGAACTGATACAAATCTTTATATTACACTGCGGTGATAAAAAATATTCTACTGAGGTGTTGTTTTTCAGTAAGAACACATTCATATAAGCTCTGTAAATCAAGATTGTGAGGTTTTTTTTTTAACTGATTTAAAAGGTATTTACAGTTCACTAAAGAAAAAGCTGTGACTGTGTCACAAAAAAGATGAAGCGATGTGTTGACCAACAAAAGGCAAGTTTTAATCACTGTTCCAAGAAACAAGGAAGTCACAATCAAGCTGGTGAATAAATAAAAACACAGATATGCACAAAGGCAACTTGACAATAACAAAAAAGAAAAACAGGTCTAGAAAGGAAGCAAAACTCAAAGCGAGGCACGTGCGATACTGTCAAAGTCAGAGAAAACAGGAAATGATCAAACACCCAATACTGAAATATAGTCAGTAATGTGTGCGTAATAGTCGAATCACTGAATAACTTTGAGGTTGTTAAAGCAGGCCTGTTGTTCCGTTAATTTAATATTTTCTTTCCGATAGATAGGTGGTGCATGATCACATTAAACGTGGTAGGTTCAGATAATGTGTTTATGTAAGGCCCAGTTTAAGCTAAATAAGGAATTTTTTTTTTAATCATGCAGTTAATAGCAGATCATGCTATCTCTTTATCCACATTTCAGCGCAGCCTTATAGGATTACAGACATAGTGTAAAGACTGGTTTAAGATCACCTCCTCTAGACAGAAGTAAAGAAACAAAGATTAGGGATTCCTCCATGTCAATTATTTTCCACCGAAACAAAGAAAGATTAGATGAGGCTCCACAAAGCCATCACACAGAGAGAAAGACTGGCTGACATGGCTGCTGGCATTTCAGCAGTGACCTTTATACTGCTATTGAAGCCTGATAGGACATAAAGCAGAGAGGGAGACACAGAGAGATCCAGGCAGTGTTAAAAAGGAGGTCATCCATCTGATCGGGGAAAAAAAGACCAAGTACAATTCCACTTAAATACTTTAATTAATAATTTTAAATATTTAATTTCCTATTAAAAAGATACAGAAAAACTAAATATTAGAAGTATACTATAAATGCTGTATTCATGTTCCACACCTAAACTACCCACTGCCAGTTTTTTGGTTTTTTTATTTTTGCTGACAAAAAAATAATGATTACAACGTGCCAACAGACACATGACATTAGTAAAGAAGAAATGACATATTTTATACAGACTAATGAAGTGATATTACCTGTAGGGTAAGGCACTTTGAATCTATCAGCAGCCCCAAACTGAACTTTAAGCTTCACCAGCATCAAACTTCTTTAAAAAAAAGATTTTAAGAAGGGATAAACAATCCATAGAAACTAAGATGTTTTTTTTATAGCAACCAATCAATGTGTTTATTTCTGCTGTACATTTCAACATGGGGGTCTGTGGAGACCGACTCCCTTTTGGAACCAGCGTCAAGTGGCTGTCAGAGGAACTGCTGTATTCGCCACTCAAATTTTTCAGCATCAGAGGTTGCCGCTTGCTATATTAGTGAGCCCTTAACATCACTTTATTTCACTGCACAGCACTGTATTATGCTTTTCCATTGATATCTTTTTACTTCCCTGCACCTTACTGCAACCCCCCCAAATCCTCTAAATATAAAAATCTAAAGTAAACAAAAAGCCAACAATATTTTTTAATAGAAATTAAAGGGGGGAATTGAAAAATACTTTGATCAATGGGCTTTGATCAGTGGTTGTTGATCAATGGTCATGAGAATTTGCATATTAATGATCAAGGAACTGACCTCACAGCCCATTATTCAGTCAGTGGGCTAGTTTCCACTGATGTGCAAATGTACTCTAAGGTTGGGGAAACCTGCAGTCAGCTGAGACTGAAGAAGTCACTTGGATTATGACGAAATGTTTCTCGCACTGAAAACGCTACGTCCAGATGAACAGAATCAACCTTTTGGGATTTACTTACCTGGATGATTTGAGCATCCATGAAGACAAATTAAAAAAGAGGTTATGAGTTCAGCTAAGACAATAAGATGATAGAAGAAAAGTGTTGAGGGTGGGAGACGCGAATGTAACAGACAAGAAGTAAAGTGACACTGAAAGAGAGGAGAGGAAGAGCAATCCAGCATCAAGATACTGGTGTATCAGCTTCCAGATAAAGCAGGCCATTGGGGTTTTTTTCTCTTCACTGATTCGCTGATTCTGTCATGGTCCTCCTCCGTCCATTTAAGCCTCAAACAGACACCAGCTGCTACTACTTTATACTTCGTCAGCAGGACATAATGTAAAAGATGTCATGGATGTCACATTCCTGGGTCTTCTGACCTAGTGTTTTAAGTTTTAGTTTATTTGGGTGTTGATGTTTATGTTTAAGTTCTTTAGGTTAGCTAAGTTCATTTGTTTATTAGATTCCCTCTGTGTTTTAGTCCCCGTCCTATGTACAGTGTGTCTAGTTTTGCTTCCCTTTGTCTCGTTAGGTCTGATTTTTCCCAGCTGTGTTCCCACCTGTTCCGCAGCCCATCATTATCTCTGTGTACTTAAGTCCTCTGTCCTCCTTTGTTCAGTGTCAGGTTGTCTGTTGTGCCACGTTTCCATGCTCTATATTTTAGGTAGCTTTGTATCCATGCCAAGTTTCATGTTTTGGGTTTTTCATGTTTATTTTTAGTTTCGTCAGTGTAGGTTAGTGTTTATTCTCGACTTTGTTTGCCTCATGTATTACTTTGTTTTTCTCTTTCAGCCATATTAAACGGCTCGCTTTTTGTTAATTCGAGTTTTGTTCGGCTTGCCTTGGTGTCTGCATTTTGGATCCTCTTCGTCACTCCATTCAGTCTGCCTCCGCCAGACTGTGACAAAGGAGCACCTCTCTGCTGGTCATATCGTAACATGGAAACCTATCTGTTCTAATTTTGTGTGCTGCAGATGTGACATGCTTCAAGCACTAGAAACCTAGCAAGTCCAGACAATGATCTACCAAGTCAAGAGATTTCTATAATTGGTAGGAAAAAAAGTAAAAATGAAGGGATAAAGAGAGAGAAACAAAGCAACAGATATGAAACATTTAAATATATATTAGTTAACTTTAGGTACACTATGGCCGTTTCCAGTGTACGTGGGTATTTTGCTATTTAATGTTTGGCCTTTTGTCAACAAAGCAACATTTTTCATCTGAGCTCAAAAACTCCTTCCAGGGTGAAGATTTTTTGAAACAGTGGAAAACAAAGATTTTGTCTAAGATTTTGCAACATTACAGGTGTGTACCTTTATCTCCTTTTTGGATATCAGATTGTGCATTTCATCATTGTTTTTAGGGTTCAGACTAGTTAGAGAAGTATCACCACCTATTGCTTAGATAGGCTCGGTGGAGGAGTACAAATACCTGGGTGTTCAACTCAATAACAAACTGGACTGGTCCACAAACACAAATGTACTTGACAAAAAGGGTCTAGGTTGTCTCCACCTGCTACGGCTGCTGAGATCCTTTGGGGTGAACAGGACACTTCTAAGCACATTCTACGACACTGTGGTGGCATCTGCTAATTTCTATGCTGTGGTCCGCTGGAGTGGTGGAATGGCAGGAAGGGACAGGGGGAAACTCAACAAACTGGTCAGGAGGGCCAGCTCTGTCCTGGACTGTCCGCTGAAGTCCATTGAGCAGGTTGGGGAGGAGAGGATGTTGTCTAAGCTAACATCCATCATGGGCAACAACTCCTAGCCCTTCATGAGATTTTACGAGCACTGAGCAGCTCGTTCAGCAGTAGACTTTTACACTCACATTGTAGGAAGGAGCGCTACCGCAGGTCATTCTTACCAGCAGCTGTCAGACTTTATAATGCAGCTTAACATTCTTTTGGTCATCTTACTCACCAGTTTGTTTGTTTACTGTACATTTTATACATATTGCTGTACAATTTTTTTCAATTTTTCTATACATATTCTGTACATTGTTACCTCCAAAAGTTGATTCTGTTCATCTGGACGTAGCGTTTTCAGTGGGAGAAACGTTTCGTCACTCATCCAAGTGACTTCTTCAGTCTCAGCTGACTGCAGGTTTCCCCAATCTTATAAACAGTACATTTGCATAATGACTGAAACAAGCCCACCGAGGGAACAGTGGTCTGGGAGGTCAGTTCCTTAATCTTGATTATGCAAATTCTCATGACCATTGATCAACAACCACTGATCAAAGACCACTGATCAATGTCCATGAGTACCATTCACAGCATTGTAAGATGGTGACAGAAGTACCCTTAGGCCCCCTCCTCGATTCAGAGATGGTCTTTCCCTTTTCATGTAAATGGCCTCCTTGACTCCGCGCTTAAACCAGCGTTCCTCCCTGTCCAGGATGTGTACATCCTCATCACTGAAAGAGTGTCCACTGGCCTGTAGGTGTGAATAGACTGCAGAGTCCTGGCCTGACGAGGTGGCTCTTCTGTGTTGTGTCATCCACTTCGCCAGAGGTTGTTTGGTTTCCCCGATGTATAAATCCTGGCAATCCTCCTGGCACTTCACAGCGTACACTATGTTACTCTGTTTGTGTCGGGGACCCGATCCTTGAGGTGGACCAAGTTTTGGCGCAGCGTGTTTTGGGGTTTAAAAGCTACAGAGACCCGGTGTTTAGAAAAAGTGTGTCTCAGCTGTTCTGATACTCCTGACACATATGGGATCACTACAGGTTTTCGCTTAGGCTGTGGTCTCTCCTGTATCGGTTGGAGCTTTCTTTAGGCGCCTTCCCAGCTTTGACAAAAGTCCAGCTGGGATAACCACATTTAGGACCTTCTTGATGTGCTGTTCTTCTGCTTCCCTGGCCGCTGTGTCAATGGGGATGGTGTTCGCTCTATGTTTTAGCGTCCAGACGACACCCAATTGATGCTCCAGTGGATGATGAGAGTCAAACCTTAAATACTGATCCGTGTGTGTAGATTTATGGTACACATCAGCTTTTATATGTCCCCCATTACTGATGTTGGTCAACCAAGTTAATGTGATCCGTGAATTGTGGTACGTTCTGAGATTTGATTTTCACCCAGGTGTCATCCACATACCTGAACAATGGCTTGGTGGTGTTCCAGGGTAGGATAGCAAAGCCCTCTTTTCCACTTCTTCCATGTACAAATTGGCCACGATGGGTGAAACTGGGGAACCCATGGCACACCCATGTTTCTGCCTATAGAACTGACCCTTGTGAAGTAGGTGGAATGACGACACCGTTCCAAAAGCAAACATCCTGTAATCTCTTACGAACTACCTCCAACGCTTCCGTGACTGGGATGCAAGTGAAGCAAGCAAGCGTTCTGAGATTTGATTTTCACCCAGGTGTCATCCACATACCTGAACAATGGCTTGGTGGTGTTACAGGGTAGGATAGCAAAGCCGATGTGACATCGGTGAAGAGAGATGTAACGTCGTACGAGACCATGGTTTCATCTGCCTCCATAATGACATCTCTCACCTTCTCAACATAATCCAAAATGTTCTGGATGTGGTGTTCAGAGCCAGTAGTTTGAGGATCGAAGCCAGAAACTTGGAGATGTTATAGCTGACCGAGTTGATCATACAGACAATCGGTCTTAAAGGTGCACCCTGTTTATGTATCTTCGGTAAACCATACAGACTTGGTGTAGATTCACCTGGGTATAGCCAGTGGTATGAGATCCGGTCAATAGCCTTGTCTTGTTCTAACTGCTTCAGACAGACCAGATGAACAGAATCAACTTTTGGAGATCTACTTACTGATTGAGCATGCATCAAGATGTACATTGTTACCTGTATATACCTGTATATACGAACTCCGGTTGCTTATGTTTATAGGAGCACCCTGTGTCTTCCTTTTATATTTTATTTTCTCTTGCTGTAAGAGCTCTGTAACACCACAATTTCTCATCTGTGGGATAATAAAGGTTTATTCTATTCTATTTCATTCTATTCTATTCTTAGCACAGCTGTGACATCGGTTTTTGTCGTTTCATGGGGACAGAAATAATTTTCAAAAGTACAAAATCCCCATTAAGAAAAAAATACCCATGGACTGTATATGCAGACGTAGCCTAACGTAAAAAGTGAGAACTGTGGACTGATTTCTATGTACTTGGGTTGAATTTTCAATGAAAATCCAAAGGGTGTGATGCTTATGCTCTTTTTCAAGTGCCTCTCTTCCACCCCCAGCGTCCATAAGCTGCTAATGTCACTACACGACCAGTTCTCAGCATGACACACACTCTACATATAGTCATCTGAAAAACATACTACACACCAGGATTCAGCATCAATAATTTAAAATAATGATTTTCTGTATGACTTTATCAGTATTTCACATCATGGTGGAGAAATTTTGTTCCATTCATTTTTACAACGTTGCTTCAGTTCATTGAGATTTGCAGGAATTTGTTTATGCATAGCTCTCTTTGACTGACCACTGCAACACCTTGATCCTTGATTCAGTTTGGGTTTTTTTCAGCCATTCTGTTATCGATTTGCTGCATGACCGACTTTCAGGCAAGTCAGACAGATGACCTCACATTTAACTCTAGAATACTTTGTATTCTTTATATAGTCCAACCAGTTCATTAGTAGAATCACGAAAACTGCCATGAAAATAATGACCTAATGCTGACCGTGCCTGACTATCTGCTCGCAGCAAGGTATGAGGCTCGGGTTGATTTTAGTACAATTTAACTGACTCCAAATGTGATTTATTCAGAAAAAAGATGGTATAATAAAAAAGAACTTAATTATTATGATCATTACAGCAGAACCACTTACTTAGATATTAAAAAACACCATGACTGCACTGAGAAATTTAAATTTTATTCAGTAATACTGGCAGTGAAACAAGCAAAAATATAAGCTTTTACTTTGAAAGGATGAGATATGCTGTTTTCCTTTGTTCTCGCAGCAGTTCACTGAGCACCTCAATAAAACCAGAATGAACTCATAAATCAGACTGATCAGATTTTCATGTGAACCCCGCGATATGAAACCAATCAGAGGAGCTCGCATCTCATGAAAGAGTCAATTAATAATCAATAGTCATTAGAGCAGAGAGGTGGGTGGACGATCAGAGTCTGCAGCACCGCCTGAGCCGGGGGAGCATGAAATGAATACACTGTACGCGCACGCACGTGCACACATCTACACACACAGACAAACACACACAGAGTCATAATCAAACCACAATACTTACCCCAGACTTACCAAAAGATAAAATGAAGTTTCAAGGCACACCAGTATTCAAATCTGTGGAGATTAGCCTCCATATAACCGAAATGGTGTGTTGTTGTTGTTTTTTTAATTTTATATTTCAAGGCATGTTTGATAGAACATTTAAGCAAATGGACACAACAAGCTATCTGGTTTTAAAGTCCTGATTTAGCTTGCTTAGCACCATGTTAGAACTGGGCAAGCCATAAAACAGATACTAATAGGGTACATTTATTTATTTTTTAATATGAATAAATATAAAAATAATAATACCTTCTTTTCTTTTTTATTTTTATTTTTTAGCATTTTAGCCTTTATTGGAACGTGTAGACAGACAGGAAAGCAAGGAGAGAGGAGAAGACACATAGCAAAGAGCTGCTACTTTCTAGCCATGCAGCACAGGGTCGCCTGCTGAGCAAAACCGCTGCCCTAACAGGGTACATTTAGCTTTCATTAGTTATTATTTATGTGGTTACAGTGATAATTAAAGATTTTCCCTTATACATGATAAAGTATTCCTTTGTTGTTGTTATTACTAATGAGTTGACACAAAATCCCAAGACAAGCTTGGACTTACCATTTGAGAACCTCTGTCCTACCCTAAGCTCAACCTAAACTTAAACCCTTAAACCAGATCTTTTTCATGAATTCAGATTTAATCCTAGAATACACCCAGCATGGCCACTGAATTGCACCAACTTAAGACAACACTTGCATTTCCACAAAATGCATTGTTCATATAATTCTCCCAGAAGCCAGAAGCTGTCCTAAGTTGCTTAGAGTGGCTGAAGAAGGCATGAAGTCACTCCCAGTGTGATTGAAGCACTCAGAAAAACTTAACCGGACACATGACTTCAGACACATACTCCTGGGTTAAACCAAACCAAGTAGTATCAGTGCCTAATTTAGTTTTATGAAGTTTTTGATCCCTTTGTTTTATTCTTGTGATTTGTTTTAGTTTGTTGATTGTTAGATTTTGGTTTCCGCTTGGAGTTTATTAGTATTATTACAGCCCACCCAGTGTCCCAGTGTTAAGTAGTGTCTGTAGAGGTATTTACTGTTTCACTTTGGTATGTATATTTTTCCTGGCGCTGTATTTTAATTTTGACTTCCTGTTTGTCTGATTGTTTTCACCTATTGTTAATTACTTTCACCTAACGTCGCCTCCTCATCTAAATCCCCAGTCAGTTTTCTGTGTATATTTAAGCCTGTGCTTCCCCTTAGGACATTTTCACACCTATAGTTCATTTACTGTTTTCCAAATCTGTTATTGAGTTTGTAAACTTTAATCAATCAATCAATTTATTTATAAATATATTTAAAAAATAACATAGTTTGACCAAAGTGCTGTACAAATTGAAAAAATAAACAAATCTCAAAGGCCCGGCCTCCTCTGCGTTTCAGTCTGCTTCTAGGAAATAATCAGAAGCAACTGATCAGCTGACCTAAGAGTTCTGTTTGAAGTATTTTTAGTTGAAAGATCAGAGAGGCACGAGGGAGCTAATCCATTTAGTGAGTTAAAAACAAGCAATAAAATCTTAAAACAAATTCTAGAACGTACTGGAAGCCAGTGTGAACGAGCCAAGACTGGGGAAATATGGCCGCGTTTACTTGTCCCTGTGAAGAGTCGGGCTGTAGCATTCTGAACAAGCTGAAGACGAGAGAGCAGAGCCTGGCTGATACCAAATAAGACTGTTAATTTTCAAGCCTGGATGAAGTAAATGCATGAATCACTTTCTTGAAGTCAGCAGATGACAAAATGTTCTTAATTTTTGCAAGGGCCCTTTAAGCTTTTCCCCTTGGTTTCATTTGTTTTCACACAGAAAAATCCATGTAAACTCCAAGCAAACCGAAATGCTTCATTCCAAACCATGTGAGAACATTCACTCTGCTCATTGGCCAGATGTTTATGTTGTGGGAGCAGCAAAAGTAAATACAGGAAGAAGGTGAACATGGAGAAGTCTTTTTACAGCTAGCTGCTAGCCCGTACAGACGTTTGCACATCTATAGTACCTTCTAGGACAGCGGTCCCCAACCCCCGGGCCTCGGACCGGTACCGGTCCGTGAGTCGTTTGGTACCGGGCCGCGAGAGTTGAGGCTCAGGTGTGAAATGTATGGTTTTCAGGGTTTTTATCGGTTTTCAGCTTTATTTTGTTATTGTTTTTATCGTTAACTCGGTTTTCCTGGGTCTTTTCACTTGTGTTATGAATAAATCTTCTTTTTTTCGGTACCAGTACTAGTTTTATTTTGTTGTATTTATCCGCGACACCTTAAAGGCCGGTCCGTGAAAATATTGTCGGGCATAAACCGGTCCGTGGCGCAAAAAAGGTTGGAGACCGCTGTTCTAGGATACAAAGCATACATGGCTGCGGGATGTTTTTTAGCTCACACTTTTAATGTACACCTGGAAGTTAATAATAATAATCCTTCATTTAAAAAGGGACAGTTTAACATAGTCCAAATACAAAACAAGTTTATTATTATTTTTATTTACATGAAACCAAAATACACCACGGATACAACTACATTTAATAAACAATGTAAAAAGAAAGATTAATTGAAAGTTGCTTCTGATTGGGGTCGGATCATGTTCACGCCAAAACTGGAGTTCTGGATTTGGGTCTTCTAGTCTTCAGAACTCTAAACAACCTATTTCTCATGTTTTCTCATATTGGAAATTGATGCTGAAGGGGTATCTCTGTGCCTTAGAAAATCACCCTGTATGTTAAATTATGACATAAACAATAGTAAGACAGATAGTTCGGTGCTCAAAGTTAACAATCCACCATTTGCTTTAATATATATTTCACTTTAATAGTGAAAATTGTCACTAAACATGAAAATGATATGGGGCCTGGTTGGTGATCCAGCCTTGGTCTGCACTTTTTCACCTAATTTTTAAAATCTGCCATCTATGTATGTGAAAAGTGACTAATGTGCTCTGTTGTCAGTTTATTTATGTTCCACTGAGTGTCGGGTGAGATGGAGCTCATCAGGTAAAGAACAGAGAGCGACTGTAAATGAAGCCTCGGCCGAATGTCCAAGGTCACATTGAAGAATCCAGTTTCCACATTTCATAAATCATCATCCCCACCTGGAAATTGAACCTGTTCCTCTCTGAAGATGGAGTGTGTGTGTGTAAATGGAGTAGGAAGCAGTGCTTTGTTACGTCCACTGTATCGATGGAGGACAGCAGATAGACTGTATATCACTCATAGTTCAGACAGCGATGGCCTGAGCCCTCTGTTTCTGTGTGTGTGTGTGTGTGTCTAGACAGTACTATAGGACTGTGCCACAAAGCCAAATAGACCAAACTGGCCTTAGCGCTGCACAGACAGAGGTGGATTACGTTGTGACTTGAATAATGTTCAAGTCTGCACAGTCACTCTTTTTTTTCTTTTTGAGGTCACTGTGGCAAAAAGCTGGATGTAGAGCAAACTGAATCTCTTCTGTTGATCTCCATCTTTGACTCTCAGACTCTGATGGATTAGCTTTGCAAGATGTAAAGTTAAAAATAATCCTTGTTTATTTTATCCAGCAGCTCTTCTGCTCATCCTGTCTGAAACAAATTAACATCTTTATGACATCATAGAGAGCCGACAGTAGAAATGTAGAGGATGTACTTTGTTAAAAATAAACTACAAACAGGACACAACTGTTTTTGTTTAAGAGCTGAACATAATGGCTATCATGAAACACATTATTTTTTTTTATTAATGACATTCTTCCAGATCAAGTATAGGAAACAAAATATGGAATCACCTTGAAAATTGCTTTTCCAAAACAAATACCTGTACAAATCAAAATATGCAAAAGTGCTGTCTACCGTTGCATCATGCCACCCCAACCGTAGATGGGAAAACCATGGTGTGACCATGATGTAAACTCAGAAAGAGCTTTATTGTTTTATTGGCTCTACGGGAATCAAAACACAAAACCAAGAAAATAGGCTAGACAATAACACGGGGCGCACAGTTAGATCAAATGAGGGTTGACACTAACTAAGAACTAGAAACACAGATGACAAAACTCAGAAGCACTGGCAGATAATACTACACTCAAAAGACTAAATAATGTTAAACAATGTATAAATCACTTCATAAACCCAAAGAACCATGACCACAACAAGCTGGAGTTAGCTGGAAACATCCTGTGTTGAAATAGATCGAGTGGTGGTGACACTAACATCATGCATCCATTGTGTAGTCTTTCATAGCCTGATGTTGCTCTTTAAGTATTGTAAACTCGAATTAAATTTTTAGTATTGTTTTACATGGTACTTATACTTTGTAGTGTATGTGGAAAAATCCCCTTAGCTTTTTATTAAAGGATATCCAACATCCAGGTTTACCTACAAACAACACCACCCTCTCACTTCTAATTCACATTTAAAGAAATAACTTAACACCAGCGGCTGGCGGGTTACTCCTGTGCTGAACTCTCTCTGTTCAAGGCTCTAGTTTGAACTCACTCGGCTGTAGAGCGAGTACAGCAGCTCGACATGTCCAGAAGCTGAAAGGTCAATTTCTTTCCATTTAAGAGCAGGTACGAAAGATAAATGGGAGAATTAGGAGAGCGGAGATGGTCGCTGTGCTGCAGAAAATACACTCCCTACTTCCACGCATCCCCCCAATGACGCCTTCCTTTCCCCCTGCAAGCTTCCCCATATTTTACTTATCCTTTTGTCTCCCTTTTCTTCACATCCCTCCATCCCTTATTATATCTCTTCCTATTTCCAATCATTCATCTTTTTTTCACCCACCTTTCTCACCTCACACATCCACAGTACCATAGGCGAGAGCGAGGAGGAGAGAGAACAGCTGTTGCCAAGCAACTCGCCTGACCAACGAGGTGTGGAGAGGCAAATAAGGAGGAGGAGGGGCATGATGATGGGGGAGGAGATAAAGGGACTAGGAAGGAGAGGAGAGGTGAGGAGAGAAGAGGAGATGGAGGACAGATGATGAGAAGGAGGAAGAGGAGGGGGCAGGGTGAGGCGATGGTCACCGCTCACTGATTGCAGGAGTCGCTCCGGCCAATCAATTGCAGCAGGTGCGTGACCACAGCTGACCAGCATCAATCAGACACACGAAGGAAAAGTCATTCATTACAGAGCAATTTGAGAAAGTAACAAGAAGAGGAGGAAAAATAGTGTTCGTGTAAAGAGGAACCAGAGAGAGCAGCGGAGGAATAAGAAATGAAAATTAAAGAAGAGTTTGAGTTGAGGCCTCCGGCTGCAGTCTGTGTCTTAAAATTTCACTGCTGTGAAACTGAACACCATAAACTAATTCAGTTAATGTTCAAGCAACCAATCCCGTTACAATAATATGCATTAATAATCAGGATGGAGACAAATAGCAATAAAAATAATAGCATGCAGCAGTAAATGTGCATATGTAGAGTGTGCCTCCATTCATGTACTATGGCTAGTCCACTTTAATGGATAACACTTTATAATAACAATCATTCATAAATGGTACTTTGATAGTTAATCAAACTCAAGAAAGCGGTTTTTCACCTTCTTGGATCTCTCAGGTGTCTCTGTGATGTTATTCCAGATTTTGGGCCCAAGAAACAGAACAAGAAAAGGAATGAAAGGTGAACACAGTCGAGGTGACAAAGAGAAATACACGAGTCCCTTGTATTTCTCATTTATCTGATTGTGAAAAGGAACATGGATGGGAGCAATCAAAAACCACGAAAAAAGACTTTAGATGTTCTAAAAAAAAACCTCATACTGTTCACATATGGAGGTCAGAGGAATCCTTTGGAATCGTTATGCTATTTTCCAGAAAATGGGTTGGTCAGTAGCCTCGCTTTTGTCTTCCAGAACCTTACCATTGAATCATTTATGAATTAGCAAGCTGAATTAACTTTGGGCCTTCTGCCTTAGAAAGTTGGTTTACTTCTTATAGATGATTTGGCCTTCTGCACTGAATCTTGTAGAGCTTGTTGCTACATGATGTTGCCTGCAGAAGTGGGTGACATAAGCGATATTAATGCTATATAGAGCTTTTAAAATGATTTCTTGTTTGTATTTACAACAAATAAGCTTATAAGGAATGATATATGGGGAGTCTAAATATCACATTATGCTGGACGTCTGACCACTTCTTCAAGGTCAAATGCAGTCAAACGTTCAGGTTGACCCAAAAATGTATTGTATCTGTAAAGAATATTTTGTCAAGAGAAACAGAATGAACTGCCTAGTTAGTTAGAAATATATTGTAGTATAATATTATATAATAAGCTCAAGTTGTGTACACTACCGGTCAAAGTTTTTGAACTCTTTTTTATTGAAAATTATGCAGTTTAATGTGTCGTTGCACTCTGAAATGAAATCATAGTACAAATAAACAATTGGAGTTAAAAAAGAAATCATGGAATCGATTTAGAGACCAAAATGTATTCTAAACCTTTGACTCAAAGTAGTCACCTTTGGCAGATATAACAGCTGAACACACCCGTGGCATTCATTCAACAAAAGAAATCAAATATCCTTCAGAAAGTTCTTCCCATATCTGTTGCAGAAGTTCCCATAAATGTGTGGCACTTGTAGGCTGCTTTACTTTCACGCTTCTGTCCAGGTCCTCGCAAACCAGCTCGACGGGGTTTAAGTCTGTGTGTGTGCTGCCCACTCCATGTTTTCAAGCTTACGATCTTGTTCTTTTTTCCTGAGGTAGCTCTGGCATAGCTTGGACTTATGTTTTGGGTCATTATCTTGCTGTAGGCTGAACCCCTGAACAACTAGGCGCATACCAGAGGGTATTGCATGGTGCTGCAGAATGCTGTGGTAGTTGTTTTGGTTCAGGGTGCCTCTCACTCTGTACAAGTCACCAACCCTGGATCCAGCAAAACAGCCTCAGACCATCACACTTCCTCCACCCTGTTTGACAGTTGATGCCACACACTGTGGAACATGCCTTTCGCCTGCTTGAAAACAGTGGCTTTCTTGCTGCAGCTCGTCCTGTCAAACCTGCAGCTCTTCTCTTCATAGTTCAAACTGAGACTTGGTTACTATGACCACACAACTTCAACTGTGCTTTAAGTTGTTGTCCTGTGAGCTGCCTATCTCACAAGCTGTTAATTCTCAGAAACTTGTTTCTCTAATTCAGTTGTGGCTTTGGGTCTGCCACACCTCTTCCTGTCAGAGTTTGCCCTAGTTTCTGAGAGCCTTTTGATGGTGAAGAGGAAACTGTACTCACTGACACCTTGACTTTCTTTGCAATTTTTCTGTATGCCTTACATTTTTAAGTGTTATGATGGTCTGTCTCTCTTCCATTGTTAATTGCCTTTTTCTCACCATTTTCGTAGCAACACGCTACTTTCTGCAGTACAGTACTGTTCAACTGATGCTCACGAGGGTACAGTACCACAGTGTGTTCCAACACTGGTTTTATGCAGACAGAGGGGGTTGTAAGCAATCCAGAAAAGTTGGAACACCTGTAGGAATTAGTAGCACCAGCTTTCAAGGCTTGATCAGCCTCTATTGCTGCAGAACAGCTTTAAATTGTTAACCCATTTTGTGCTCACCGAAAAAGGCCTTTTTGTATAATTCTGAAATGTACACTATTTTTCAGTTTTGGGTAACCTTACCTTTTTTTAACCTCTGGCAGTTCACCACTTACCTTTGTATCATTTCAAGCTATTCAATGGATTTGAACGACTTGAATTGCAATAAATAACCAGGAAAAATTGTTGTTCTAAAACTTTTGACTGATAGTGTATGTCCATGGAGGAGAGAGTGAAAGAGGATGCAGTCATGTGTGAAGATTATTTCAGCTAAGAGCCAATTAGTGATGAGGAAATGAAGCAAGTTGAAAAAAGGAAAGAAAGCTGGTAACTGCAGTTTATCTGATCTATTTCAGATTTAGCTCATAAGTCTTTTCTGTTGCTTTCACACCTTCCATACTTTGCGTGTATGTGAAGCATTTAGGGAATATGTTGACTGTAAAATAATGTCAGTTACTCAGTCCCCAAATAGTTACAGGACTACAAACTGTTACAAACTAAAGAAAAGTACCTGGAGATGTACAAGAGTTGTAGATAAAACTCCGGCCTTCCTCTTTTTCTCTGCCTGTCTCCTTCATTACACTCGAGGCTCCCAGACATCAGAACTCGCCGGTTTTACTGATCAGTCTGTCTCTAAACATTATTGATCTGTCCTTATACGAGCTGACATTGATCTGATCTCTTAGGATGATTTTAGCCCATGAGATGAACACTGTAAAATATGACAGGCCTCACAAATCATCTCCCTGCACCGAACCCTGGAGTCAGAACAGAAGTGACTGTCAGTGACGCGTAATCACTGCAAAAGCTTCCAGCCTGGTGTCAGCTGTCCTCACAGTACCTCAACTTCAAACTTACTTCACCAGCCTGAGTTCTACAAATGTGTTTGAGGTTCTTTAGTGGTCTACAGGGTTCTCAAAGACAATTCCTTGACCATTTTGCCACATCTGTTGGTGTAGTTAAAGCTCTGGCAACACCAGTTGAGGTTGTTTGGACTTTATCCTCTTCTCTGCTATGAAGAGGAAGTTCTGCCAGAGAGATTTAGTGTTTGGTGACTAAGTTTTAGCTTCTCAACACCTAGATGGAGACGAGTGTCCTTGTTGAGGCTTCAGAAAATAAAGTGAATATTTTTGGAGTGATATGATGAAAGGAAAAATGTGCAAACCTGTGAAGATTACAAAAAAACATCCATCAGACAGATTAAACTGGGTACAGCTGTAGTTCTAACCTTGATTCAACCCAACAAGAGGTTGATGGATGAGTCAATGATCCAGTTTCTTTTTTACAGCGTCTGCAAGCAGTGAAAGCAGCGTGGTTCTAGATAGAAAAGGTCGAGTTAAAAATAAAGTACAGTTGCAAGATTTACTCTGCTCTTCTTTAGAAGCTCAAAACCAGAAAAAAACGTCCTAATGAGAGTTGTTTGTGCAAGACATCTACTGTGAAAACCATTGTAGGTTCATATGAAAACTGCTGCAGAGAGACACCGAGGTAGACGTGCTGTCAAGCTGCAAGATGACAGACTGTGGCAGGAGGTGAGGTAGAGCTCAATCAGGTCCTTCACGCTGACGGTAAGAGAAGAAGCCACTGATGTTAAGTGAAGAGATCTCGGCCAGCATTTCAACTCCTATCATAACTACGCCATGATAATGTTTAGAATCAGGAGAGAGGTACATCAGTGAGTGTCTACAGCCATCTGTAAAACACGGTGCAGGCTGTGTCATGGTCTGTACTCTATAGAAAATATAGACAAGTACCATCAGATTCTGGAGAGCATCGTATTCATTTTTCAGCGTGACAGTGATTCCAAACATATTGTCAACTGGGCACGGCTATACTTTCAGGCAATACCAACTGACCTGAGAAATGCTTACACCCTACTTGAATCTTTAAGATATGAAATTTCAGTTGAACCTAAACTCTTTACAGTAAAATTGCCTTAAGAGATTTTTTTTTCTGCAGATAGTGTCATGGTCCCTGTGCCTCACCAGCTGATCCTGTATTAGGCAACATGTATTTTGTTGTTGTTTTTTGCTCTCTCTCTTTCTCTCTCTCTTTCACCTGCCGGGGCGGTGCTCATTATGGGCTCCCGCCCCTGGCCCACGCACCTGCTGCCTATCTGGGTGATCGCAAGGCCTATTTAAGACGGCGGCACGGTGTTACTCGTCGCTGGATCGTTGAGCTATCAGCGTCAGTCACTCTACCATTAGTGAGTTAAACTCTGTAAAGTGGTTTCCGTCTGTTCGCCGTTAACACTAGTTTCTGTGTACAGATCTACCCCGGACCTTTCCCTGCCTGCCTGTTACCGTGTGGACGAGTGAGTGGATTTGTGTTACCCCGTTGTGGAGAAAGAAGAGAGAGCCTTTGGAGTGTGTCTGTTTCCCGTCCTTCCCCTCACATGCCCCGGAGCCCTGGACCCCCCCTCCCCCCAGCACGTTGTAAATAGTTTCACCTGGTGTCGTTTATATAAATAAACCGACTGTTAACTCTGCAAGGATCTCCGGTCTGCGCCTGAGTCCATTAACTAAAACCTGACAGATAGTAAACATATTTATTTCTGCTCTAAAGTTGTTTGTGTTAACATTTGTTGGGGGGACTGCCTTGCTTTTGGAGTGAGCCTCAAGTCACAATAAGAGGACAGTTTTTGTCATTTTAGCATTGGAGCCAGTTGTTTTAGCAATTTGCATTTAAATGTTAGTGCTCGCTGTGGTCATACACATGTTATGTGATGTGAGGCTTTTTTTCTTAACCAAGGTGGAAAATAATGTGCTTTTGTAAAAGCCACTGGCATAGTCTTAGTTTCATACAAGGTCACTATAACAAGGAAGGTTCTCTATCCTTAAAGAAGTGCCTGTTTCAAAGCAATGATCCCCTGAGAGGTAACGGGTTTATTTTTTTTAGATGTGTGTACTGAGCCCTAACCAGACATATAGTAAAAACTCCCTGTTTAACATTAGCTTAAAAAACCTCACAGTGCCCAGGGAACAAAGGTCCTCCTCTTTCGTGCTGTTTTTGTGATGGAGTTTTTACAGTGAACTGACTTCACATCCAATCAGGAAGAATAAACAGGCACAGTCCAACAAATGAGGCAGTGACACTGACTCGGTTCATTTCAGAAAATGTAATCTGGGATGTGATTATGAAATGATGAAGGTGAAAATGGAAGTAAATATGATTGAGGGGAAGGAGAATGATTCATATACAGAGAGAGAAATGGAAAGTGAGAGAAAGAAATGGAAAGTGGCAGACATATAATAACGAGGCCGTGAGGTGCTTAAGCAAATTTTTAAATTTGCTTCATTTCTATTGGGTATAACAGCGAAAACCCCACAGAAGTCCACTCCTATTAAAAGATCAAATAAATTTCAGTTTGACTAGAATAGAGAAAAAATGAGCTACTATAATTATAGAGAAAGTCGTCCATTTTCCCCTTAGCTTTCATGTTTTTATAGATGTTCATTCTGCATTCAAAAGGAATGTTTGCTGCTGCTTATTTATTTCTGTTTAAATGAAAGTGTTTTAGGGCCAGTGGGCAAACCAACTAGTTTAGAGTGGAAGTTATATTTTTACAAGATAAATTATTTGGAAAGTTAACACCCAATGTGGCCTAAACCGAACTTTTCTAGGGTCTACCTGTCATTTACTGGACATTTTAGCAATCCCTTTATTACACACACCTATGCTAGTACTGGGTTGGAAACTCGTTTTCCTTCAGAGCTGCTTTCATTTTATTAATGGCACAGATCCAACAAGGTGCGGAAGCATTCCTCTGAGATTTTGGTCCATATTTACATGGCAGCATCACACAGTTGCTCTAGGTTTGTTGTACATTCATGATTTGAATCAACTCTTCCACCACATCCCAAAGGTGCCCTACAGGATTGACATCTTGTAGCTGTGGAGGCTACACTGGGTACACTGTGGCCAAAAAGGGATGGGCATAGCCAAAAACAATATTCTGTGGTAGGCTGTGGTGTTTAGATAATGCTCAGTCTAAGTGGTCCAAAATCATGCCAAGAAGATATCGCCCACTCCATTACACCACTAACATGAGCCTGCCTTGTTGGAGCCATGCTTTCATGCTGTTTTTGCTAAATTCTGACACTACTATCCAAATCTTGCAGCCAAAATCGCGACTAATAAGACCATGCAATGTTTTCCCAATCTTCCATTCTCCAATTGTACTGAGCCTGTGTGAACTGTACATTCAGTTTCCTGTTCTGGGCTGACAAGAGTGGCACCTCGTGTGGTCTTCTGCTACTGTAGTTCTCCGCTTCAGGGATTAGCATGTGTATTTAGGGATGCAGTTCTGCATACCTTGATTGTAACAAGTGAATTACTATTGCCTTTCTTTTAGCACAAAGCAGTATGGCCATTCTCCCCTGACATCAACAATTTTGGGCCTTGACAACTGCCGCTCACTGGATGTGTTCTCTTTTTCAGACGTCTGGCATGTTTAAAGCCACTTATAGCTCCTTTTTCCCCATTTTTATTTAGGTTTAGACTTCAGCAGGTCGACTTGACCACGTCTATATGCCTAAAAGCACTGACTTGTGATTAGCTGATTCAGTATTCGCAAACAAGCAGTTGAACAGATGTACCTAATGAAGTGGTTGTGGTTGTATTTTGGAATGGACATTAAGTGTACTTCACAGTAGTGATGGGATTTCTGGCTCTTTTTAGAGAGCCGGCTCTTTCCGCTCCCAACCGGCTCTTCAGGTTGTTTTGTTGCTTTAATTAATTTATTATTAACAATAATATAAAATTATGCACAAAAGGAATTACTAATGTAAATAAATAAAAACGTGTTTTTTTTTAATATATATGTTTATATATAAATATATGCGGTGGTCCCTAGAGACAAAACACGTACAAACTCCAAAACACATTTCTAGAGTTAACTGAACTTCCAAAACAGAGCTACCTCGATCACTTAAATTACACAATTTGAAAGCATGTGTGTATTGTTTGTGTATTTATAAACAAGCACTCATATATATTCAAATAATTTAAAAAACATGTTCATTTACCTGTTACTACCACACACCAAATCCGGTCGTTGGTACTTCCTGGCTTGAGTAGCCACTAGGTAACAAAAGCTCAACACTGCCCCTAGCATCCTGGAGCACTTCTGTTGTGTTTTTTTACGTGTTTTGTCTCTAGCAGCCACCGTAAATATACTTTTATTTATTCACTCCACATAAAATGTAATAAATAAATCACATAATACAAAACACAACTATTCACATTTCAACTTTTAACTATTTAAATGTTCAGCTTTTTCCTTTTAAACCAATTTAAAGTGAAACAACACAAAACACTGCAAACCACAACACAATTAAATATAAATAAAAATATTAAAAGAAAAAGAAGATGCATATTCTCTGTCATATGGACCTGCATGAATAAACTTTCTGAATCCTTTATCATCTGCAACAGAAAATAGTTGTGGATGATTACTATACCTTTCTAATGTGACGTTGTTGTCCCTGGCTCTCTTTCTCTCTCTCTCCTTCCCTCCGGCTCTGTTCCTGTGCTACTGCCAGTGTAACTAGCTAGCTAACTAAATATACAGAATATGGTGACAAGCATATATGGAAATCCTAGAAATGCTACTGTATGTAGTACTGTATGTGGCACTCATGTAAGCAGGTTCTAAAAGGACACCAGTTCAGAACTGGTTCTACACCAGCACCAGGGTTTGAATTTGGCTTTCTGTGGATAGAAATATCCTCGAGTGCATTCAAACTTCCCCCGGCTTCCTCAGAGACCCAGCCAGCCTGGAGGTTAAACATCAGAGACGGCGGGCCGAAGGAAAATTGAGAAACAGACGTATTAATCATCTTCAGAGGAAATGACCTGTAAAAATGGCAATCAATATCTATCCCTGCACTGACTCTCAGACTGTTTAATGATTGACTCTGAGTCAGTGGCACATTTTAAGTGGATTTTCTGTTTCTGTTGACTCACACACACCCTCCTGCAGCTACTCTGCAGTTTCTCAGTTTAACCATTAATATTCCAATTGTTTACTCACGCTTTGATGCTATCACTCTCTTTCTCTGGACAATGGCCAATGGTTGATGTATTCTGAGCTTCACTACTGAGGGAACAGCACTCCTCTAATTTATAAAGGTATTTCACACTGAAAACAATAGACTTAAACCCCACTAAATATTTCACACGTGGAGATTAAGTAGTCTGGAAAAGACAGAAGATGCCTGGATTGTAGACAGACTTGATGCCACCATTGCGTTACACCGATCTTCTGTCAAATGCTTTTTTTACCTAAATGTGTTCCTATGCCAAGAAATAGGAGCAACATAGGTCTGTCCTCCTATTTTTTTTTTACCTCCTTTGATTTCTTGTCCACACCTCTGCCTCCCCCTCCCCCTCATCTCTTCCCGATATGTAGTAATATGTAGAGATGATGACCTATTGATTTCTGCTGCAGGGATGTTTGACAACCAGGCGGCAGCGGGAACACACTCAGGTTGTAATATCACTTGTTCTGTAATTAGCAGTTGACTTATTACACTGAGACTGAAGCTGCAACAGTGCAGAGCTCGAGCCGAGGCTGAACTGAACTTTATTTTGTTTTTGGTTGTCTAAGGTGCGGTTTTATGACTTCCATTTGTGCAGGAGAAAAAAAAACACAAAGAAGAACATTAAAACTCTCCAGTGAAATTCAATCCTGCTGCTTTTACACTAATATGTCACAACTTGCACTGCTGCTAATGCAAATTTTGCCCCTACGGAGTGGGATTCTATGACCTAGATGTATTTAGACAACATGAAGTGGTGACATAAGCATGCCAACATAATTTTCATCTACTCTTTTGAAGCACAAAGCAAGAATGATCAGCGCCTCGATAAAGAAGACATAATAAATACAAAAGCACAGCCATATAAATTAAGGCATGAAACAAAACAAAATACACTGAAATTAAAGCATATGACTAAATATAATTGGCATGTGTTTATTAATAATAAATATTCTACTTCCGTTTTGCTTTTCTTATTCAGGTGTGGGATGTCAGAAAATTAGGTGTTTAATCAGTTTCCTCCTGAATACTATTAATACTCTATTCAGTCAAGCAACAATTACCAAATAAAGGTTGCTTAGCCTTCAGTTCTGAAAAGTGAAGCCAACATGGAGGTGCTTTATACTTGCAATTTTTTAATTAACCACAGGGGGAGACTCCTGGCTGTAGAGAAGCCTGTGCTAATGACCTTGCTTCTAACTTTTTACTATTTATTTGTGGACTCACAAGACATTTTGAATGGTTTCTTGTCTGGTCCACGCTAAGGTGGCGATTCTTTAGCACTCCTTTGACTACATAGAGAGAGAGAGAGAGAGAGAGAGAGAGAGAGAGAGCTGAGCCAAAAAGTAAACCTTTCGATTTACTGCTCTCGCTCTTATTCATTCTCTCACTCTTGGTCACTCTCCAGCTCTTGCTCTCTCACCCTCTTGTTCGCTCTTGCTTGCAAAATACACCCTATAGATAGATAGATAGATATGTGTATATATATCTATCTATCTATCTATCTATCTATCTAGATATATATATATATATATATATATATATATATATATATATATATATATATATATATATATATATATATCTAGATAGATAGATAGATAGATAGATATGTATGTATGTATAGTATGGCATTACCATGCTAAGATACTCGCAGTGGCAATGCTGGCATGCTCATGGTTGCAATGTAATGTTTAACATCTTGGTTTAGCATAATAGGCCAGGAATTCACTAGGAGTAGCTTCAAAATAAGTGCAGGCTAAACGTTTCACTTCTGAGGCCGTACACAGAAGATGGGATGTCACTGATGGAGCTTTTTGTATTCCCATGGTTAGAAGGATAAGATTAGCACTAAATGCAATATAAAGCTCAGGCAGGTCCGATGGTAATTCGTTTTGATGCACTTTGATCATAAACCACGCTAATGTAAATGAAAACCTCAGTCGTGACGTCTTGTATGAGCGAGAATGATAAAGAAATACGGCAGGTGAATCTCAGACACTGAGAGGAGTGGATGTTCTCTGAGCTGTGAAGATGAACACTATAGGGACACAAAGAGTCACACCAGCTGCTTGCTCATCATTACTAATTTATATCTGATTGTGTCGGCTAAAACTCCAGAGACTGACACACTCAGAGAGAGAGAGCAGAGAGAGGACTGAGATTAAAGGGGATCCTGCCGTGCCGCAGAGATACTTTCTGGACACAGGAGAAGCTCTTTTTTTCTCCAACTATCTACATTATACATTAACTTTGGCTCCTCTCCAGTGAAACACACCAGTATGCCCTGACACTGAGCCAACACGAACAATCCCAGGAACCTGAAACTGAAGCAGCTGAATGGAATTAGGCAATCAATCATTTTATTATTTACACTTGTTCTTCCGGCTGTTTCTGCACAATAAAATTCCCACTGCCGCATAAGTCGGATAATCGCTCTTAGCATTCATTCATTCATCCATCCATTTTCTTCTGCTTATGACAAATCCGTAGTAATGGCATTACATTCAACTGGTATGGGAGCTGAAAAGCAAACAGCTGAATGGTTTTTCTCATTGATCAAGGAAGTTTGTGGATTTAAGACTTAAACAGCAGTGTTCAGTAATACTGACTAACAGTGCCGTTTTAAAGATCTACAAAGCTTGTTAGGAGGGATGGTGATTTCATAAGTCGCAACTAGGAGACCTCTATTAGTGTCCTGCTGGGAAAGGTGTTTGGTTAAGTTTAGGAAAATATTGTTTTTGTGCCTTTAAATGTGAAACCAAGTGATCCTTTACAGGCATTCATATAGTTTGACATGTTAGTATTTTCGGTAACTGCACTTCCTCTAATGTCCACTTGAGGCTGGCTCCAAAGGTCATGCCATTATATCCTTGGGTATCCCAATCCCAAGTTGCTCTCAGGTGCATCCATCAGAGTGTGAGGTAACTTACACAGAAAAAGTGCTTGGATGAGTGAGCATGTTGTATATTCACCAAAGCGGGCCTAACGATCCTTCTGAATCTTGTGGTTTTAAGCAGGAGGTGTCAGAAAAGTTACCACAGGGATAACAGGCTTGTGGCGGGAAAGCGTTCTTTGGTCGCTTTTTGACCCTTCAATGTCGGCTCTTTCTGTCATTGTGAAGCAGAATTCAACAAGCGTTGGATTGTTCGCTCACTAACAGGGTGCATGAGCTGGGATTAGTCATGACACAGGTTAGTTTTACCTCAATGACGATGTGTTGTTGTAATAGTAATCCTGCTCAGTACAAAAGGAATCACAGATTCAGACATTTTAAGTATGTCCTTGGTTGCAAGGCTGCAAAATTATGACTAAAAGTCTCTAAGTCAGAATTCTGCATAGCAACAGTGATAAGGTAGCACTCAGGTGGTCTCTCAGTCTCGGGGATGCCAGTGAAGGAGAGCCGTTCATGACTGGTCTGGGGGACTGCTGAACAATGGTCGCCTCTCTCTAATATCACACTCATGTTTTGGGAGAACCTGATGGTAAATGATTTGTAACTAGTCTGATTCCTGTAATTTGCAACACCATTTAACTTTATTTTGAAAAACTGGGGTACAGATTTCCTAAGTTTTGTGTTTTTAATATTACTCAATATATCAGATTGTCTATAAAACGCAGTCTATACACGCTACAAACTATTCCAACCCATCCGCGCAACATGGCAACGCACAACCCGATTCAAAGGTGTGTTAGATATGTTCACTGGTTAATCTCATTCTTGATGATCTGCATGTTTGATTTGGCAAAAATTTGCTGACTTTCCTGATGCAACTCTTTCCAGTCTATTGGAGCCCCTTTTCCATTTGGACCTACTCGGATCAGCTCGACTCAAATAGACTGGTTTTCCATTACAATCTGGTACTACCTAACGTCCATGGTTGTCATCACAGCAACGTGTCAGAATGTCCCACAACGTAATTAATGTGCAACACGAACGCTACAAAAAAGGTGGACGTCAAGGCAAGAATGTACCCGCTGTTTGGTCTGTATGTTTTCATTAGACTCTGGGGAACACGGTGTTGTTTTTTGTAGCCAGTTCCCTCGTTCTCGGGTTTCAAAAATGACGGTTTTAATTTTCGTAAACGAGAGGCTCTTAAGACTCATTGAGTGATGCTACTGGCCAGTCCGTGGCATGCAGGCACTAATAAAGTGCCTGGTACCAGGTATTATGACCTAATGGAAAACCCTGAAAACCGTGGAAAACCGTGCCGAGTTGATCCAAGTAGGTACTAACAAAAAAGGGGCTTAGGAGTGGGTCTGCCCCCAGTTTTTCCAACCAGTAGGCCACATCAGACACCATCCTCATCAGAAGGCTCTTGATGGCCTCAACCAGCTCCTTTCAGAGTGGAGGAGTAGCTGCTCTACTCTGAGCCCCTCACACTAGCTCTGAGGCTGAGCCCAGCCACTCTTCACAGGAAGCTCACTACCCATGACCATGTCAGTTCATGACCATAAGTGAGAGTTAGGTTTTATTCACTCCCTGCATTGTAACATCAAGTAAAGGTCGGTTGATATCTAACAAATCCTGCTCTACAGTGTTAATATTATAGACGAGTATATCAGAGGAGGAGCTGCTGCCAGTTTGTTATGTTAAGTTTTATATTTGCTTTGCTTAGTTTTGTAGAAAATGTGTTAAAACGTTTTCACAAGTTTCCGTTTGCTTGTTTGGAAAAATGTCTGCACACCGTAACACAGTGAGCGTGTGCTGTGTTTTCCTGCCAAGACTGTAATGTACATGCAAGTACATTTGGAGTAAACTGACATTTTACTCAAGTACTTAGTACTGCATGTACTTTCCAGCTGGAAAAAGAGCAGTGGTGGTACAAAGGCTAAATCCCAGTCGCTTGCCCAGCACACTAATGAGACATGTTCACACTCACATAAAGCCTGTGGAAGTAATGTGTTTGTGTGTGCACGTACGCAGCATCCTCTAACTAAATGGACGGGTCTAATCACCTCAGAGGGAGGAACCTCTTCCCCTTCCGCCGCCTCTTAACATTAACGGATATTAACGGCCCCCAACGCTCCTCCGTTTCCTACTGAGAAATGAAATACATCACTAATGGTTTATCACAAACACGGCTAATGCTTTATGCAGACCTCTTACCATTAATAAATGATGGCATGTAAAGAGGGGGAGGGGTGCTGTGAGCGCTGACGGTGCCTGAAGGAGGGGGGGGACTGGATCAGTTTCAGATATTAAACAGAAAAAGGAGCGCTTGATTTGTCTCATTTTGTGGCAACAAGGTGATTAAATCTTTCCTAAAACTTCACGCTCTGATTACCAGGGAGGGGCTTTTTCATATGTTCTCTCTCAGATCAGATTTTTAAGTTTCTTCTTTAAAATATAATCACACTTTTCTGTTTTTACAATTAGTTTTTATTTTTATAAAAATATGATAATAATGACACATTTATACTATTAAGTCAGAAATGTCATGAAAAAGGACCTGCCATGGGTTGCAAAAAGTGGTTCGCAGAGCAACTGCGGGCACAGTAAAGTTATACGAGATCAGCTGAGCTTGGTTTTGTTCCCTGCTTCAACCATCACTAGTGGGGGCGGTCCTTAAAGCCAGGTTTATGATCAGTTTAATTCCCCTTATCTTCCAATTGTAGGACAAATGTAAAAAACCTTGGTGTGTACCTTGATGGTTCCTTCAAATTGTGTAGGCAGGAGAGTGCAATCCAGCTTTTTTCATTTAAGACAGCTAGCCAAGGTTAAGAGATACCTTCCAGCTAATGTCTTTGAACGTATTATTCACCTCTTTATTACTTGAAGATTGGACTACTGCAATTCCAGGCCTCTCTTTATCATCTCCAGCTCGTCCAAAATGCAGCTGCTCGTCTGCTAACTGGCACTAAATGGAAGGAGCATTTAATCCCAGGTTGTGGCCTCTCTACACTGGCTCCTTGTTCCTTATGTTATCCAATTTAAACTCTTACTTTTTGTTTTTAAATCAGTTAACGGTCGAGCCCCTGCTTACCTGTCTGAGCTCCTATTTATTCATGTTCCAGAGAAAACCATGAGGTCCAGTTAGTGTTATCCATGTGTTATCCATGTGTTATCCATGCCACGGACTAAACTTAAGTCTCATGGTGACAGAGCCTTCTCTGTGGCAGGTCCCAGACTCTGGAATAACGTTCCTCTAAATATTAGATCTGCACAAACACTTGAACAAATCGTTCCTAAAGACACATTTTTATGGACTGGCTTTTAACACACTTTGACCTAAACATTTAGCAATTGCATTTGTCCCTAACCATCAGGAACCCTCACGTTAACTTTAATCTAGTGGATAAAAGTTAGCGTTCATCCTCCAGCTTCACTGTGTTTATATTATGCTAACCATAGCTGTGTAGCTAGCTACCACGTAGCACATCATTATATACCAGCTAGCCCAACTTCAGTAACCCTACAAGCGTCACTGCTGTTTAGTTTTCTGTCTTCATTTATGTCAGAAGTGATAGCAGTTTTAATTTTTGCTGTGACAGTTAAGCTTCCGGATTTTTGCCTTCACGACCCTCCTTCATGGTTCGTGCACTTCAAAGCTCAGTTTGCTTTTTGTGGCGTTTCAGCTGATGACACGAAATACCATCATGTGGTGGCCTCGGTGGATCTGCTGTCCACCCGCCATGTTATGACCCTCCTCTGAGATCCCCCCCGCCCAAGGGAAATACACCGCTCTCAAGGCGCTGCTGCTGCGGTGCTACTTCCTCTCTGACGCAGAGCGGGCCGAGAAACTCCTCTCTCTCTCGGGCTTGGGTGAAGGTACCGCTCTTGAGCTCATGGAGAGCACGCTGTCCTTGCTAGGAACGGATGACGGAAGACTCCTCTTAACTCACTCTTCCTCCGACTCCCCGTTGCTGGCTGCAAAGGATTACCACTCACTCGCAGAAGAAGCAGATCACATTCTCCTGGCTACTAGGAGTTTCAGCATCCAGGCGATAGTTCCTGACTCACTGACGGCATCTCCTGCGCCCCCACTGATTCTCCCGGTGCCTCAGACTCATCGATGGTGGCTGGGATCGTGGCACCGCGGCACAGCACAAGGGCTGTGTTTTTACCATCAGTGTGTTGGCGCCACAGCACGGTACAGTTTTAAGGCCCAGGGAAACAAGCCCGCCAGCGCTCTGTAGCCACTACGACTGCTGGCGATGAGGAAAGGCTGCTCTTCATAGAAGACTCACACTCGGGGAGATGTTTTCTGGTCGACTCCGGCTCCCAGAAGAGTCTCATGAACTCTGGTGTCTTCTTTGCATACCTCCACAATGGTATATTATTTAATCTTAAAAAATATTTGGAAGATTTCCAGCGTACCACTAGAGAGAGCCCAAGTACCACCACGTGTACCGCAGTTTAACAACCACTGGTCTAGTGTAAGTGCACCCTAGCTCTTAATGCTTCACAAGCCCCACCTCTTAATTGAAAACAGTTCCAGGTGACTATCTGGTTACCTGGAGATGGATTAGGTGATCTACAAATTAGAAGGTCAGTGTTTTGATGCGTGGCTCTGATAGTCTGCATGTTGAAGTGTCCCAATCCCAAATTGCTCCTGATGCAGAGTGTGAGTGTGTGCATGTGACAGAAAATGCATTAAATTACCTCCATCTTAATGTGTATGAATGTGGCCTAAAAGGAGCTTTGAGTGCCCAGAGTAGAAAAGCACTATACCTCATGAAAAGTTGTGTTGTTTTCACTGTTTTCAAGTCGTTTGAAAAGCCGTCATGAATAAAATGATGCATACATTATTATATTTACAATTTCCTAAATGATCAGTAAATATATGTAATGGTCATGGAGGAAAGGACCCCAAACTTCATAAAGCGAGCAAATGAGCAAGTGAGAAGCAAAAACCAGTCTGAAAGTTGATGAATTAGGAACACAAGGAAAATAACTGACAGAAAAAACACAATGAAACCTAAAAGGGTGAAAGACTTGAAGTATACACAGTGAGAAGATGGAATAACTGGACTGTGAATTATTTCAAAAGATCACAAAAACGCTCTGATAATGCTCTTGTGATAGCAGAGACAATGTCAAGAATAGGAAGTAGATACTGTAGATAAGAAACTGAAAAAGACAGGAAGTGCCAAGTTCAAGGTCGTTTCCTGGAAAATGAAACAGGAAATGATTAAACGAAAACCCAGAATAATCTCACATATGTATGTGCCATCAGCAAAACACCAAAGTCTTCATGGTTCAAATGATCACCTGTAACCAGTGATATGGAATGAAAGAAGCTAAGCTGGAAGAAACTGTCACAATCTGTTGGTTTTACCTTAAATCAGCCCCTGAGAAACCATGGAAACTGTCCACCACAAGCCGAAAAACTCAGTTTTTATCCCTGCGAACCCTGCTTTTCAACACACACACACAAACACACACGTTTCACCCTCATGTCCAGTACCCAGTATCCAGTACATGCTCCCCAGTGTCCTCATTAACCCAACCTCGAAGGCCACCATTCATCTCTCTGCTCCCGGCTCGTTGCCTGTAATAACATCCTCGCCCCGTCGCCTCGTTTAACTTTTTCAATTAAAAGAGGAGGAGCGCTCTATTAACCCTGCGCCTCCTCGTGCAATTTTTCCAGCCTAACGTTGTTTTGGAGAGGGCCGCAGGGACGGGGCAGGCGGCCATATTTCACCCCCGAAAACGGCGAGGGTCTCGCTGCAGTGACAGCGAGCGGCAGGCGCGGCAGTGAGTTATGGAGCCTCGGTGGAGAGGGCAAATCATACGTTTGTGTCTCATCTGTGAGTAAGGGGGATAAAGGACGACAGAAACATGAGGGGATGCTGCATGGGTCAACACGTGTACCTGTCTCTCTGCCTGTCTCTCATACTTTATCTGCCTTTTCCTTTGTTTCCCATCAGATTAGTCTTCCCTTTTTGCGTATATCTTCACATTTTGGATCTCTTTTTTCCCCTTCTCATCTTCCACACGTCTTGTAGTTTCAAGACAATAAACTCTGGGTCAACCCATCTTAGATGAGCTACACTTATTGAAAACGTCACCTCCTGATTACCTTCCTGACAGATTACATCACTGTGACATCATCATCATCATGTGTCCCACCCTGTCTGATGGTGAAGGTCACCTTGCTTTGGACCAACTGTCCACTTTTCCACGGAAACAGTTTGAGGAGATTAAAGAAAACATTTTTACTGGAGTGTATCTGTGAAGGTTAAACTGTGCCTTTGTGTTTAATATGTGAGGCAGAAAAATTATGTTTAAAAAGTAGCATCAAAAAGCTGTTTTCTTACAGGTCCTAGACATGTAGAGCATAATTAAGCCTATTGTTTGCTGCTGTTTGTGCACCTCCGACTGTCGTGAACAAGTTCTTGGATGACTCTTCAGTGGATGGACAGGAGGGAGACACAGATTATTTCTAGATGATTTTTCTGGAGCAGTGTGGAAGAAATTGTACGCTTCTGACCACAGCTGATGCCACTTTGCTTCTTTATCCTGGGACAAGTTGTTGATGAAGCACAGTACTGTGTAAAAGCCTGGAACCACCCCTTATAGTTTGATTCAAATGAGCCAGACTTTCTTGTATTTTTTTAAAGTGGTCTTTAGTAACAGTTCTCTGGGTTTTCTGAAGGTCTTTCAAAGTTTTACTTTAGACATTTGCTGCTTTTTCACTTATTTTCAGTCAAGTCCTTGTACCTGACCACCTGGAAAATCCAACATGTGACCTGCTAAAAAGTGCACCTGACACAAGGTCTGAGCTGGTGTTGAGTCTACACAGAACTGACACCTTAGGCTCAAACCAATTTTAAATCTTTAGACATTTTGTTAATAGCAGCCTTATGTCTAATAGTAAAACAATCCCACATGAACCTAAAATGAACCACACAAAGTCTCTGATTCTATATATTCTCACATACAAACTGTTTAGTTAAACCTCTGCATTTTACACAAATGCTTTACAGCCATGCAATTAGGCCTTGGATCCATAGTAGCAGTGCCTGTATAGAGCTCAACATGTTGTCTATTGATTTGCCAGTGAGTAGAGAACAGACCAGAGGCCATGTTAAAGTAAGTGTGTGTGTTTGAGAGGGAGATGGGGATGAAAAGGGGCCAGGCAGAGTTAGTAAATCAAAAGAGTGAGAAAGGAAAGAAAGAGAATCAAGTGTGTGTATTTTAGATCAATGAGAGTCTGAAAGACACTGCAGCTCATTCAGAAACACACTTTGATCAAATCGTTTTCTGCCTTCTGCTGCTTTTACATGTGTATTTATATCCTCATGGTTCTCCCGCTACTCTGAATTCTACATCTCCACAGTATTGGCAGCATTTGCCCAAGAAGCAAGTCTTACCAGTCTGACCAAGAAAAGACTCTACAGCAGCAATGTGACGCCTGTCCTTCAGCACTGGTCTGAGCAGAGATGCCCAGAACTCTCTCTATTGAGGAACTTCCTCCAGTTCTCCCAGACAATACCAAGGTGTTCCCAAAGTCAGTTAAGAGACATCTCCTCTCCAGTGTGTCCAGGGTTTCCTATCAGTTGGACGTACCTTAAACATGCCCAGGAAGCATCATATTTCAAGGTGGAGGAGCAGAGCCCATCCTAAATAAATTAACTCACCCTGTCTCTAGGACAGAGCCCAGACATCCTTTGGAGGAAGATCATTTCTGTTGCTTGTATCATGGAGCTCATTCTTTCGGCCACTACCCAGAGCTTGTGTCCATAGGTGAGGATAGGAACATAGATTACAGGTGAATCTGCAGGTAAACACTCAGCTTCCCTTCATCAGGACAAACCAGTGCAGGATCTGCATCACTGCAGATGCTGCAGCCAGAAAACAGAGCAAGAAGTATTGATCATACCAATACAAAAAAAAAGCTTAAACTCAACAAGTGTCATCATATTTGGCTTTGCGTGTCTCTCACAGCATGACACACGTTATTCATCTCATGCCTGGATGTTTTTAGTATGTTGTCTTTGACATGTAATGGTTACTCAAAAATAGTTCCATCTCCTGGATGTAGTAACTTCTTATATTCTGGCATTTTGTTTTATTTTGTGCTAATTATTTAGAAAAATACTAGAAACAATTGTTGGACTTTCTATGAAAGGAATATTTGAGCACCATGTTGACTCTTTGTTACAATTCTTAATCGTAATAATCGGTTTTGATCTACAGTAAAATTCTGATAGTTTTGCTTCATTTTGCCACCAGCTTTTAGACCAGGGGTGGGCAATTCCAGGCCTCGAGGGCCGGTGTCCCTGCAGGTTTTAGATGTGTCCTTGAACCAACACAGCTGATTTAAATGGCTAAATTAGCTCCTCAACATGTCCTGAAGTTCTCCAGAGGCCTGGTAATGAACTAATCATGTGATTCAGGTGTGTTGACCCAGGGTGAGATCTAAAACCTGCAGGACACCGGCCCTCGAGGCCTGGAATTGCCCACCCCTGTTTTAGACAGTTTGTGAATGGACCATGCATCATGGTGTTAATGTCTGTTATCTGTGCCATGCTGCGAGCTGATCAGTCAGGAACCCAGCATGTTTGGTTCATGAGGCTCACTGTGCGTGTGTGAGTGTGTGTGTGTGCGTGTGTGTGTGTGCAAGCTAATTCCCTATCTGGGAGAGAGGGCATGGGAACGGGGCGATTTAATCAGTGCAAATAGAGCATGAGGGTTGACTTCACAACAGGAGAGCAAGACCAACACACACACACACAGATTTGTGTCTGCGTGATTTCTGCCTTTTTCTGTCGAACTTAATGAATTTCCTTAACTCTAATAATTATCACTTATTTCCACCCAAAGCTTAAGTGTCAACTATTATCAGCAGAGAGGAAAGAAAGAACATTTACTTCAAACTTTCATTGATTCATTTTGATTTTCTGATTATTTTTTTCTCCATCAACATCTTTACTTTACGGTTTAAGTTCTTTCTAACTAACGATGAGAGAAAACGAGTTCAGGATGAAAACCAAATGAGAGAATCAGGGATAATAAACCCACTTTGTCACTGCTTTAGTTCATTGTAAAAATGTTTTTGAAAAAAATTGCATCGGGTCTTAAAAAGAAAAATGTGCTTGGCCTAGGACCTGATCTCAAAAGAATCAAAATAAAAGTGTTATCATATGAACGAGCCTGTATTGGTGGATCTTATCCTCTAGATGTATCATATGGAATTGAGTTATATGAATTTTTAAAGGACAACTTGTAAAATATAAGAATTAAGAATTCAGTTTTCTGAAAAAAGTTTTCATTTATTTTGATTTGTTACTGGACAACGTAAGAATTAAAGTTATAAAGTAAAGGTTATTACACATTGAGGGCATTGCAAAAAACAAACAAACAAACAAACACAAAATTCAGAACAAAATTGTTGTGTACCGTATTTACACACCAACAAGTGTTTGCATTCTTCATCCACTCCTCAGGAGAAGGCAGCACCAGGGAGAATTTCATGGTTTGGTCCAAGAAACCAGTATGGTCATTTCTGGATTTCTGGATGGAGCTGATAATGAGCCTGTAATGTAAAACTTTACGCATGCACATGTACAAGTAAAACCTGCAAAGGGAGAAAGAGGTTTTTGTGCTTTATTTTGTGGAAAATAGGCAAACTTTTTGATTAATGATTATGTTCTGTAGTTTTTATGTTCTGCTGACCATTTAAATTCTGTGTCATCCTCATTCATGCTAACAGGAGCTTCCAAGTAACTGCCCAGATTCATTTCAAAATGGCTGCCAGCACGGGAGACTTCCTTCTGTGTTAAGTGGATCACATATTAGCCATTCTGCCCTTCCAGAGGCAGCAGTTTCCTACATCAGTATTATAGTGAGTTTATTATAGTGGGATTATTATGCTGTATATGTGTGAGAGTGCTGTGAATGCAGGTGTTAGAAAGGTTAAAATGGAGGCATGGATGGAGAGAAAACAAAAGAACCCCCAACAACAGCATCTGTGTGTGTTAGAGCGTACAGAGATGGGCTGAAAACAACAATGGATCAATAGGTTTACTGTGGCCTCTAGCCAGCGGCTCTAATACTCTGCCTGTGTGTGTGTGTGTGTGTGTGTGTGTGTGTGTGTGTGTGTGTGTGTGTGTGTGTGTGTGTGTGTGTGTTTCTCTCTCCTCTGCTCTCATCAATACTTCCATTCGGTCAGCCTGAGGGCCCCGGGCCCCCCCACAGTGCTCACATTTATTTTTAGAGAGCCGACAGAGTTTCACTGTGGGGCAGATCCTGGCTCCATGTGTTTGGACTGCAGCAGTACTGTATACAGTCAATGTACAACAAACTCACTAATATATTTATAGACAATCTATCGAGTACAAGAAGTCGCACAAGAATACAGGCAAGCTGAGATCTGTTGGGAGGAAGAAATGGGGAGATTTATTTTGATCAATAAGAAATATTCAGCGGGTCTTTGGGTAGTGTTTACTATTCAATATTTGAACAAACTGGAGATGGAGAGTCGAAGCTCTGGAAACGTTCCCCTTACCAAATATCAAATGTTCATAGGCATCATTTTCCTGGTTAAATCTGGTGATCCAGTACAAAGATGTCTATGTATTACACATCTGCAGTCCCACAGTACAATCACTAAGTGATTCATTGGTATTGGATACCTCAAAGTTAGCATTTTGCCACTATTGAGTTGTTTTTATAGAGCCAAATATGATGACACGCCAAGCGTTTGCAATATTAGAGAGAAAGCCCCAACAATTAGATGATCCCCCTGTAAACAAACAACAGTGGCAACAGTGGGAAGAAAGAACTCCCTTATAACAGGAAGAAACTTCTGGCAGGGAGCTCCAAAAGGCCCCAACAGCTCTAACAGACGAGGCCTAGAAGGCAGCTATTAGCTACAGTTGAAGCCTTGCACTGAGCATTCTGGGGAACCTTGGTGGTTTTAAAACCACAGAAAGGGGCAGATCTGACTTTAAGACCACGTGCTCATTGGCTAATGATTAAATCAAAATCAATCAAAAGTCATTAGCTAGTGACAACACCCTAAGCTTTATTTTATGCATTGAGAATGACTAAAATTTACAAAATGAAACTGAAGCAGGTGACTGATTTTCCCATAAGCAAGCACAGCTGTCGCCCCCTGGCGGTCAGAAAAAAAGAATGCAGATTTAAATCACCCCTGCGCTGATTTCACTTTGCAAACATTGAGGCTATATTAATCTTTCATTCGGTCTACAAAAAAATAATAATAATAATTCTTTGCCCTCTTAAACATGAAGCAATAATTTTGAGGTTTATTTATTAAAATAATTAAACATTAAGAAAAAATGTGTTTGGTACAAACTGAATGCAAACAAATCAAGTAAATTTCATTTGACCAAATTCCATTAAATTTAACATCTCTTACTGTACTTGTGTCACAAAATTGCATGAAAATATCTTACTTATGCTCTTAAATGTAAGCTTTAATTCAGGGTTCGGTGCTTAAATGAGTAGGTGAATATGTTTGGTAAGAAAAATGGCAAAGAGTAAAAACAACAGCAGTGTGATATCAAATCCATCTTTCACATTTAGCTCATTTTCTCTAACGCACCCTCACTCGCTAACACACACAATTTCACCCTGAGTGGCTCAGGATATTACCTATCAACTGGAGCTTGATTAATTAGTCCTTAATTGGTTGTCATGTCACTGACCAATGGTGTGACAGCACCCCCAGGGGCCCGGGTGATACAGAGGGCACCGGAGAGAGAGGAGAGAGGGACAGAGAGAGAAAACGTGGATCCTGAAGGAGGATAAACGATCAGAAACGTGACACTGGATCATTTTGCTGGTCAAAAATAGAAAAGACGTTAAAATGAAAGGGAAAAAAACTTTACGCAAAAAGGAGGAGTTATATTCAAAAGAGTAACTTCACAGTAAATCTATTTTCAAAAAGGCACTAGCAGCACAAACACCATCAAGAGGTCCAGTTTATTGATTTGAATTGGGAAAGGTTGAGGCCTGGTCTTTGGTATCGACATACCTGCCAATCAAAATGGCTGCACCATAACAAAAAATCACTCACTGTACACACTGTACTGTTAATAAACCTTTACAAGTCCTTTATAAATAAACTACAAACCCATAATGCCTAAGAACAGGTAAAGGCAGGTAAACCTGACGAGGAGACCCTTTCTGTGCTCGGTCCAGGCTCGCTTTCTAAAGGCGATGTCTATTTTTTGTCTTTAATCAGTGTTTTTATGCCTGTAATGAAAATGGCCCTGCAGGGAGACATAAAGTCTATTGAACTGAATTGAATTGTTCTTCTCTGCGATCTTTGGCTACCAGGCACAGACAGGCCGTTAATAAAAAGGCTATTTGTCAGTCTGTCAGCACTCGCTCCTCCAATCAATGAAGACTCTCCGAGTGTGTAAATGCAGCTGCGGGAGGACGCAACATAGATCGGATGGGACGGAGAGGAGGAGACACGAGTGTGATGGAAATATGGGACAAATCCTGTTTCCCTCGTGCAGAAATAATCTGATGGAAATATAAAACACAGATATATTCATCAGCGTTTCCCATTTACTTATTTTTGTTGTCACTGTTCTGAGAACAGTGAACTGACCTGGTAGATTTATTTGTGAACAAGCCCCTCACTCATACTTTGGAAGTGCACTGTCACCAGCTAGCTTCCCATCAGCTGTTTCTCAACCAGCAGGCTTACCAGGTACCAATCAGACCCTTTAAAGTAAAAATTTCCATCTTATTTCCCCATTTTCTCCCACTCTACACTTTCTGTCTTCTTTTTCTTAGACATGTGCAGAGAAGGCATGGTGGATATATTGGACAAAGGATGCTGAATGTGGAACTTCCAGGCAGAACGAAAACAGGAAGATCACAGAGGAGCTTCATGGATGTAATGAAGGAGGAGATGCAGAGGGTTGGTGTGGCAGAGGAGGAAGAAGAAGAGGAGAAAACACACAGCAGATCATTAGCCAAACACTTTCTGTTAATTAAAAGAAAAATTATTTTCCAGGAAATTTTCTGATATAAAATATTTCCTTATAGTTAAAAACCCTCATTTTATTTTTAATAACACTTTATGGGTCATTCCACGTGGCATCCACCCAGCATCCTCTTCCATCACACCAACCCTCTGCATCTCCTCCTTCAGTCTTCCTCTCTTCCCCCTCCCTAGCAGCTCCAGCTTCATCATCCTTTGTCCAATGTATGTACTCTTCCTCTTCTGAACATCCCCACACCACCTGAGCCTCGACTCTCTTGGTTTGGCTCCAAACTGCTCAGCCTGAGCTGTCCTTCTGATGCACTCATGTCTAATCCTGTACCTTTCAATAAGTTTAATGTCTGTGATGCAGAGGAAAGGTAACGTTGCTACCCTGGATGTTTGATCTGTTTTCTGTTCATTTGCTGAAGAAAACTTCGAAAGTGCATTTTGGTTAAACTTTTAGGGGCCGTATCACCCTGTCTGATAGGTAGCTGCTCAAAACAAATTAGAGCATAGGCAAGGTTTCCTATTCACTTTAATGTTGATACCAGGCTCTGGGTCCTTCTGGGTCATAATCAATTTTTAGACTGTTTATAAAACTGAGGATAAAACACTGATGTTCATGTTTTACATGACAGATTGGACTGATTTCGTCATTTAAACCATTTCAGGTCTTGAACAAGGTTTTCATAATGGTTAAAGGGCCTGAATCAAAGTGTTTTTAGTAGAGTTTAGACATGTTTTGATTTATTTCCTGTTTACTTTGTGGCATCAAAAGTTGTGATTTAGTGGCTCATAAACATAAATTCTAAAATGCGAAGGTTCCCACACATTTCTCTTTCTGCTCCTACAGACACAACCGAAGGACATGAGATGAGTGTGGCACCTTTCACAATTTTATACACTATAAAATAAAACATTACAAGCATTAAAACAGAGAGAAATCAGATTTCAACTGAAGGGATGGGTGGATGGAGGGAGCAGGAACGAGGAGGAGGGGGAGGAGGGAGAGTCGTCAGGAGAACAAACTGAGGTAGCGAAATCCCAGGAAGACTTTCTCTCATAATTAATAAATGAAAGATGTTGTTAGTGCATCTGATCAATAGAGTTGTTAGAGAGAGGGAGCGATTGATCGGGCCATGGGATGAAGGATGGAGGGATGAGGAGATGGAGATGGGGGAGGAGGAGGAGGTTGATGCTATTCGCTCTTGTGGCTGTTTCAAATTTTCACCCTCGTTGAGAACAAAGGAGTCTCCTGAGCCTCATCAGCACTGATAGACACTTAGCACCATCCTGACCTTAATAGGAGGGCGAGGGAAGGGGGGAGAAGGTGGAAAAGAGGGAGAGATGGGGAGGCAGAGAGGAAAGCAGGAGGAAGAAGAGGTGAGGGGAGCAGGAGCAGCAGGAGAGTAATAAAGTGAAAGGCAAACCAAATGTTGATTTTAAGCTTGAGTGAAATTAAATAAAGTCAAACTTGCCTTTGTTTTTAAAAGTATGTTCGCTTGTTAAAACGTGTCTAAAACTGATTTTTCACCTTCTTCTATAAAAGTTTTCCTGAAGAATGTTTGTTGGAAGTAAAAACAATTAAAAAAGAAAGAAAGAAAATAAAGTCTCATTAAAATCTTGCACTTTTTACCATTTCCACAAGAACTGAGAGGGTAAGTAACTCCTAGGTGCTGCTAATTAAATGTAATTCATTGATTAATCAGTGAAAAGACAAATGGAACAAAATTCCTCGACAGCAACGACATACAGGAAACGATTCCTTCCAGTTATTGCTGTTCCTATTGTTGTTCCTAGAGTATTTAAAAGTAGAATGGGAGGCAGAGCCTTCAGCTTTCAGGCCCCTCTTCTATGGAAAGGGGTTCCAGTTTGTATTCAGGACAGAGACAATATCTGTACTTTTTAGATTAGGCTTAAAGCTTCCCTTGTACTGAAGCATATAGTTAGAGCTAGATCAGGTGACCCTGAATCCTCCCTTAGTTATGTTGCATAAGTGTAGGCTGCTGGGGGGATTCCCATGATGCATTGAATATTTCTTCTTCAGTCACCTTTTTCACTCAGTATGTGTTTATACACCTATCTGTATTTAATTTTTTTGTTATTAATCTCTGGCTCTCTTCCACAGCGTGTCTTTGTGCTGTCGTCCTTCCCTCACCCCAAACTGGTGGCGGCACATGGCCGCCTCTCACTGAGCCTGGTTCTGCTGGAGGTTTCTTCCAGTTAAAAGGAAGTTTTTCCTTCACACCGTTGCATGAGTTTGCTCATTGGGGGGTCATCTGATTGTTGGGGTTCCCTTATAATATTTTTAGGTGTTTACCTTACAATATTAAGGACTTTGAGACAATGGCTGTTGGGATTTGTATAAATAAAATTGAATATTTGGTATAAACGTTGTAGCCAATTCATCACACGACTTTCAGGGTCACCTGAATCTCACTTATCGTGGGGGAGATCCAGGATTTTTAAAATTGCCACCTGAAAATGAAGGTTTGATGTAGCAGTTTTACCAGTGTATGAATGTGAGAGTGAATGAATAGTGGTATTGTAAAGCGCTTTGGGTGCCTTGAAAAGCGCTATATAAATCCAATCCATTATTATTATTATTGTACACTTGTGAAATAGTATTGAAATGTGAAAACATGAACCTTTTTGCATATATATTTATAAACATGAGGTGTTGTGTTTGGTCTGACGGGTGTGTTCTGTTTGCCTTATTGAGCTTGAATTGTTTCTAGAATCTGATTGAAGTTCTAATTATTGGATTTTGTGAGGACAACAAATCAGCCATGAAGCCCTGGGATCTAAAAACCTTTAAGTGGGTCACGACGAGGACGTTTCTAAATATGTAAATAACCATTGTGACCGATCATGACATCATCCGTTGGTTAAGTTCTGAAGCCTCAAGCTGAGCCATCTTGATGCTAAAGCATTCCCTTACTTTATCTTCCTTCTGGACGGTAATGGGACTTGATGGATCAGAAGGTTGAATCAGAAGGCTGTTTAGGTTGGAGGATTGGTTTTGGTGCACAGGTGGAGTAACTAATGTGCAGTGGGGCATTCCAGCACTCGTGGAGGAAGTCCTTAAAGGGGGTCAGCTCATCACAGAGGGTCCAGAAGCAAATACAAGTTCACAACCACCAGCTTTGACCACTATCCTTCGGCTTTCTATGCGTCTAGTGGAGAAAGAGAGTCTGCAGTGTGGTTGTTTGTCCATTAACAGCTAATAGCAGCTCTGTTTCCCCATTATCACTAATGGATGGAACTCTCTGGACACACACACACGGTCACACATATATACACAGTCTGGGACCATTACTTACTCTCATTCCCATGCTGTCAAAATTAGACATGCAACATAAAAACTACACATATACACACACAGAGCTCTCTAAAAGTCTCAGCGGACAGGAAGTGAGGGCGTTATGGCAAACAAGGAAGTGTTTCCCGCTGCAACCAAAGAGCTCGGTGTCTGGCCCCCCGGCCTGCCCGCCTCACTTCGCCTGTAAACTGTTCGTGTGATGTAATGATGAGATGCTGCCAAGGGAATCCAAAGTGCCCGTTGACTGTTTTAATTGGCTTCTCACCTCTTTCCACTCTGTTATCCATCCATCATCCATCCATCCCTCCTCCTTATCTTTCCTTCCTTGCACTCATCTCTCCTATCTTTGTCTTCCTTTCAACGCTTCCTGAAAGGGAGGCAGCAAAGAGTCTTTTATTTTGAAAATCGACCAGATTCTCTTTGTTTCTAACTTTCTAGACTATTCCCAAATTTCTCCAGCATCCCCACAATCTTCTCCTTCCTGTTTCCTTCTTCTCTTTCACCACCGCCTTCATTAAATCATTCTTTTCCTGCAGCATCATCTTCTCCTTCCATCTGTTTCATCTGATTTGTTTTTTAAATTATTACTCAAGTATAAAAACAGCAATAAACACAGTTGCAATGTTTTGGTTCTATAACAGTTTTCTTTATCATACATTAGGTGCAAGAGTTTTTAAGTGTGGATAATTAAATAATAGAATCAAACATCTTCAAACATCTCTGCACAGCCCTGCTGTACACACTTCCATTAAGGCACAGATCTCCCTCTCAAGACTTTGAAGATGACAAAGGACACAAAGACATGTGATGCTGCGTGCATCATGCTGTGGACTCCTCCTGCTGAGGAGCTAGACAGCTAGACAGAGACCACAAAAAAATGACTTTGGTTTGTGGTCATTTTTCCACTGGGGTATTTGTGCTTTCTCTTTGTGGTTATCCTGTCTCTGCTTTGGGCATTATTTCTCCTCTTTTTGGTTGTTTGGTTGCTCTTTAGAGTCGCTTTCAGCTTCTTTATGGTCATTTTGTGCGCCTCTGTGGTTGTTTTTGTTTCTGTGTTATCATTTTTTCCTTTTGTGGTCTTTTTGTGTCTTCTCATTGTCATTCTTTCTTTGTGGCATGTTTGGTTGAGTTTACAGTAAGATAAGTCTGTCCTCATGCCAAAGTCACTGTTTTTTTGCAATTTTTTTGTTGCCAGTTCTGAAATATAGGATTGTGGAAAAACACTATTATATTTTAATTCTTCTATATCCAAGTCTCAAGTGCCACACAGAAAATCGCAGGACATCTCCAAAAGCGAGGGCAGGTCAAAATGCCTTAATTTTTAAAAAATGTCCTCAATCCCAATGTCTGAAACTCAGTGTCTCTCTCTCTCTCTCTCTCACACACACACACACACACACACACACACACACACACACACACACACACACACACACACACACACACACACACAAAGCTCTTCCAGTTCACTGCTCCTCTCCGTCCAATCAATGCAATATTAATGAGGCACAGCCATGCAGGGTACAGAAGGTGTGTGTTGCCCATTATGTTTGAATGTGTGTGTGCATGTGAGGATGTGTTGGTCCAAGCGTGTGTATGCGCGTGTGTGTGCGTGTGTGTGTGTGTTCATGACACTGACTGAGTTCTAGCCTTAGGCCTGTCCTTTAGCTTAAGGGAACACACACACACACTTACCAACATTATTTTTCCATTCATCCTGTCCCTGACCCTTTAACCTCCTTGTGCTCAAACTATTAAAAAAAAACCTGCTGCTTATTCAGTCTCAGACAATTCTAGATATTAATTCTTCAGGTCTTTTTTTTTCTGTTTATTGATTTTTGAACAGAAAGTGACACCCTGGCGAGGTGCAATCACAAGCGATAAATAGCTGTAAACAAACCTCCAGCCACCCTCCCCACAGCACATCCCACCACAGAATGCAAAAATACAAAAATGTATGACACACAAACAGCCTCAGTAAGTCCAAACCTCTAAAGTATCTATAAAGTATGGCACCTGAATAAATCAAACTAGCAGCAAGGTGACTTCACTCAGTCTGGGATCTAACATCTACCAGGTCATCGGTGCCCCGTCGAGGGCTGCATACGTGCTTCAAATCAAGTTTCCCAGATGCATTCTGGCCTTATAGTCCTATTGTAGCAAGGTTTCTAGGGGATGTGAAAACCTTTTTTTTTTAATGTGCAAAACTTTAAATGCCTTGAGTCATTGTCACGTGTCACTGTTTTGCTCATCTGTTGTGAACCCTACTTTTGTAATTGAAGACATGAAGTCTTACAGAGCAATCACCAACAAGGCACAATCCCACATAACTCTAGCTGTAAACTGTCTTTTAAAGCAGTTTTCTTCTCAGAAATCATCAGATATGGAGTTTAAGTTTACCCAGAGCTAGCCTATAAGCTACTAAGATATATCCAGGCAAGTGCAACTTGAAAAGGGAGTTTAATTTTTCAAAGCTCGGATGCCTTTTTAAGATATTGTGTCCAGATCCCACTGAAGTGACCCTCAGCTCCAAATCTGAGGGGATAATGTGTTTGCTAATTGGATTAGTGTCTGGATAATCCTTAATAATCTGATGATCCAGTGCTCTCAGGACTTAAAGGATCATTCTGGTTTATTTCAACCTGGTGTGTTTCCCATTAATGTGGCTGTTGTGACTCCATGAATAATGCCAACACTGGATTTTCCACCTCTGCTGTAAAAACTCCAGAAACAGTAAAAAATATCTGTGGAAGAACAACAAGATTAACCAGTGCTTTTATACCAAACTGTCCTGTGTCACCAAAACGATTTATACAGTCCTAGAATTGGACAACATGGCGTTGTTTTTCTTTTTTGTCCTGATATGCAATCCGAACTGTAGACACACTTCAAGCTTAGGTCATTAAGCGAGGTCTCTCTTAATGTTGATGATATGTAAACCTAACCCAGTGTTATTAGAACAGTAAGTTCTGACTTACTGACCAGGACCACTGACAGCTAAACAACCCCATAGCATGATGCTAGCACCACTGGGCTAGACAGCTGGCACAGTGTTCTTAGGTTTTAACGCCTCACCTTTACTCGTCTAAACATACCTTTTGTCATTGTGGCCTAAAAGGTCAATCTTTGTCTTGTTTGACCACGTGTATGCATTAGAGCCTGTGTGGATTATAGAAAATTCAAAATAAATTCAAACCCTTCCACACAATTCTTGTCTTTTAAAGTCATTAAAGATTTATAGTGTACAATCAGTTGAAAAACAACAGCTCAAAGACATAAATAAACGTCCCAAATTACCATGGTATTTCTGCCCATGGTGTGTATGTAAACTTCCACCAGTGTAGCTTCATATAAAATCTAATTAACTTTACTTGACTCATAATTTCTTTCCATATATAGGAAGTGATCATCTAACAATTCTATAACATGAGCTAACCACCCAATTCAAACTGACACATGTAAAATCCTCTTCAACACTAAACAAAATAAGACAGAAAAATACTTGCATATTTGTGTCTCAGTTGCTGTTTATAGTGTCAGTGTAACCCGTTCATGTGTTACGCCTGTTGTTCTTGCGTTGTGTTCTGGTGTAAAAGTAAGAGGCAGGAGACAGTACTGGGTGTTTGGCTCTTTACTGCACATCTGCAACACAGAAATATGTGTCTGATCTGTGTGTGTCACGCGACTGCCAGTACACCTCTCCTCCGGCCATGCTGAAAGGAGCTGTGTCTGCAGCTTCATTAACACTACAATAATATAATGAATCAAATACAACAAATTGTTTTAAAACATTAACTTAAGCTCTCAAAAACAAAAAGCACAAAATAAATGTCACTGAAAAAACATCAAAAACAACTTATAAGAACAATAAACAAAATAATTCAAAAACAAATAAACAGTCAGATAAATACAAGTCAATAACCAGGACCCAATATTCTGGTACTTATAGTTCAAACATTATACTCAGTACAATTATATTAATAACCAGAGGTGTGGACTCGAGTCACATGACTTGGACTCGAGTCAGACTCGAGTCATTAATTTTATGACTTTAGACTTGACTTGAAAAAATGTTCTAAGACTTGTGACTTGACTTGGACTTTTACACCAATGACTTGGGACTTGAATTGGACTTGAACCGGTTTACTTGAAAAGACTTGATATTTTACCCCAAATATAAAATTTAACATGCATATTATATAGAGATTGAAAATGTGACGTCATTCACGGGTAGAACCGCAAAGGATTCTGGGAACTCGTGGCAAGCGGTACTAGCGCACGCAGGCTTTCAATTGAAATCAGTTATACAGCGATAAAAAGAAACACAAAAATGTCAAGAAGCTGTTGTATTATTAACTGCAATAGCCGGTCGCATGACAGCCACGGGAAGCCGACGGGTAAAGAGATCGGTTGTTATCGGATTACGTCGTTGAAGAGAAATTGTTCGAGCCATGTTTCCGTAGTAACAAAGAGGCGACGGGTGGCCTGGATTGCAGCCATTCAAAGACCAAATATAACGTCCCAGAACACTCCAGCTCACAGGTTAGTCTGCTCCAAGCATTTCCACACAGGTCAGTCTGCTGTTGTAGTTAATGCGTCATTTTCATAACATAATTGGTGATATAGGTTACAAGCAAGTCTGGCGCTGAACAGAAATTGTCGTGCTATGCTCCTTTATTTATTGTGCATAAATAGTGAATTGTCCTGACACAATATTGTGTTTCGCTTCTGTTATTATGGTACATTGACAAAAACATATACTTTCATTCACAGGGTAAAACAGTTGTTTTGTATCACTAATTGCCCAGTACGATTACAGCATACAGTATTATTGTCACTGCTACATTTCTGTGATGCTACCAGAAATTATTTCCACTGCTAATTAATTACCATTGAGCTCAAAGGTCCTATTAATAAACGGTTAACGAATGTGTATTTATGAAGACAATTTGTGAGACTGGTAAACTTATGATACGTACGATGGTCTTTCGTTCTACACGGTGCATTTCAAGGTCCTGCACCCATCCGTCGGTAAACTGTACCTGGGCTTGTTGCAGTGACCGGAAGTTACTAAACTTCACGAGTGTATGCACTCACTCCAAGAACCGTATAATTATAAATATGCATATAAATATGCTACGATGAGATAGCTGACTTCATCTAACTAGCAAATGTTTTCCAGGCTACGTTGGTGATGCAGTTTTTTTTTTTTTTAAATGATATTTTTTTTAAAAATATCATTTATTTATGTATGATATTTTTGTCATGCGATTTTAAAGCCGGTCCTACAAGCGGATCCAAGAATAACATGCAGCTTATCTCAGAACTGTCGGTGAAAATTATTCTTGGAGCTAGGTTTAATTGAGCTGCATTTTAAAGAGGTGCAATTTCACAATTTGTGTATATTTTCTAAGTTCACTATTTTGTCATGTGTTGAGAAAAACACAGATTTAAAAATTACATGGTCTAATATTTACATTTAGCATATAACTGCAACATGCTTTTTTTTCGGGTTTTTTTTAAAGACTCGAAAGGACTTGAAATTCAAAATTTCAGACTTGTGACTTTACTTGGACTTTTACACCAGTGACTTGAGACTCGACTCTGACATTACTTGAGACTTGACTTGAGACTTGAGGATAAAGACTTGAGACTTACTTGAGACTTGCAAAACAATGACTTGGTCCCACCTCTGTTAATAACCGCCATCTAACAGGCAATACAACACTGTACTTATAAAAACAATGAATGAAAGACTGCATCTCCAAAACATAAGAACATCTCCATACCTGCAACACAGAAATATGTGTCTGATCTGTGTGTGTCACGCGACTGCCAGTACACCTTTCCTGACGAAGGAAAAAAAGAGTGCATGCTGTTAAAAAAAAGACTGCCGCGAGTACGCTCTGAAGCCACTAGCGATCAGGCTAACTTAGCATGCTAGCATTTTAGCTGCGTTCTCGGCTAAAACTCATTATAAGCGTATATTAGTGAACTCTGCCCTCCACAAAACTTATCCCAAATGAGTCTCTTAATGACAAACAAAAACGCGGCGGTTCGGCTGTATTCACATTGCAGCTTGGGATCTGAACAAACTTTAATTAGCTGAGAGCAACGTGGCAGTGACTTACCTCCGGCCATGCTGAAAGGAGCTGTGACCGGGGCACACATGCACGCGCCTACGTCACCACGCAGCGCACACACACACACATGAACGCACACAGACTCAGATCACACAGGTAGGAGAGTGAGATGCAAAAATGACATATTTAATCAAAAAAAAAAGTGTTTTGGGTGGCACGAGACTCGGGGAAGTCAAGGGGAGGCGGCGTGTGTTTAATGGTGAACAACAACTGGTGCAACAGTGCGAACGTTGTTCCTCTCACACGCTCCTTCACACCAAATCTGGAACTACTGTCCATCATGTGTCGTCCTTTTTATCTACCTCGGGAATTTACATCGGTCATTGTAAGTGCCGTTTATATTCCACCACAAGCGGACACGGTCACCGCCTTATGCGAGCTGCATGAGGCACTCACACAGCACCAGACACAACACCGGGACGCTGCGCTTATTGTGACGGGGGACTTTAATAGTGCCAACCTCAAACGCGCAGCGCCAAACTTTTATCAACACATCACCTGCCCCACCAGAGGTGAAAGGACACTGGACCACTGCTACACTACGGTCAAGGACGGCTACAAGGCACAATCCCGCCCTCCGTTTGGCAAATCCGATCACGCCGCCATCTTCCTCATGCCAAAGTACAAACAAAGGCTGAAACAGGAAGTTCCGGTTCAGAGGAAGATCGCACGCTGGACTGATCAATCGGTGGCCGCGTTAAAGGACGCACTCGATGACGCAGACTGGGGCATGTTCAGAAACAGCTCCGATGATGATGTCAACGTGTTTACGGAAGCGGTTGTGGGATTCATCGGGAAACTAGCGGATGATACCGTGGGGACAAAGACTATCACAACGTTTCCCAACCAGAAGCCGTGGGTGGATAAAACCATCCGCGACGCTCTGAGATCCCGCACCGCTGCCTACAACACGGGACTCACGACGGGGGACATGGACCCGTACAAAGCCGCGTCATATAACGTACGGAGGGCGGTGAAAGAGGCGAAGCAGCGCTACGGGAGGAAACTAGAGTCACAACTCCAACAGAGTGACTCTAGGAGCCTGTGGCGGGGACTAAGGACAATAACGGACTATAAAGCACCAACAACCGGTATGACGAACGCGGCCGTGACTCTGGCAGACGAGCTGAACACTTTCTATGCTCGCTTCGAGGCTGCAGCTAAGGACTCCAACAATGCTAGTGCTAGCGGCGCTAACGGCTGCAGACAGGAAGATACTGCCAGCACCGGAAACGTGCTCGTCATCTCCGAGCATGAAGTAAGGAGAGCCTTCAAGAGAGTGAACACCAGGAAAGCAGCAGGACCAGACGGCATCCCAGGTCGTATCCTCAGAGACTGCGCATACCAGCTAGCTCCTGTGTTCACTGAGATATTCAACATCTCTTTATCTCAGTCGGTGATCCCCACATGCTTCAAAGAGTCCATCATTGTTCCTGTCCCGAAGAAACCCCACCCTGCTTCTCTCAATGACTATCACCCTGTAGCCCTCACCTCAGTAGTGATGAAGTGTTTTGAACGCCTGGTCAGAGACTTCATCATTTCTTCACTACCAGACACACTGGACCCACTACAGTTTGCTTACCGTCCAAATCGTTCCACAGACGATGCCATCTCTCATCTCCTCCACACATCACTCACTCACTTGGACACTAGAAGGGGGAATTATGTTAAAATGCTCTTCATAGACTACAGCTCTGCATTTAACACCATAATTCCCTCCACACTCACCACCAAGCTGGAGCATCTGGGACTCAGCTCATCTATGTGTCAGTGGATCTCCAACTTCCTAACTGGCAGACCACAGGCAGTAAGGATGGGCGGACATGTCTCAGCCTCCACCACTCTCAGCACTGGAGCCCTCCAGGGGTGTGTTCTGAGCCCCCTGCTGTACTCTCTGTACACATATGACTGCGTGGCCACTACCAGCTCCACCACCATCATCAAGTTTGCTGACGACACCGTTGTGGTGGGCCTGATCTCTGATAACAACGAGACGGCCTACCTGAAGGAGATTAGGAATCTGGAGAACTGGTGCCAGAGGAACAACCTCCTTCTAAACGTCAGTAAGACAAAGGAGCTGATAGTGGACTTCAGCACTAAGCAGGAGAGGAACTACCAGACCCCTGTCATCAACGAGTGCCCAGTGGAGAGAGTGGACAGCTTCAAATACCTCGGAGTTCACATCACGCAGGACCTGTCATGGTCCTGTCACATCAACACCGTGGTGAAAAAGGCCGGACAGCGTCTCTACCACCTCAGACGCTTGAGAGACTTCCAACTGCCCTCCAAGGTGCTCAGGAACTTTTACTCGTGCACCATAGAGAGCATCCTGACGGGAAAATTCTTAACCTGGTTCAGGAACAGCACCATGCAGGACAGACGAGCTCTACAGAGGGTTGTGCGGTCAGCTGAGCGCACCATCCGCTCCGAGCTCCCTGACCTGCACTCAATCTACAGCAGGCGGTGCTGGACCAAGGCCAGGAAGATCGTGAAGGACCTCAGCCATCCCAACAACGGACTGTTCTCTCTGTTGAGGTCAGGAAAGCGATTCCGCTCCCTGAAGACCAACACAGAGAGACTGAGGAGGAGCTTCTTCCCGCAGGCGATACGGTCTCTCAATAACACCACCACACAGTACTGACCCACACATACAGTTCTTACACACACACTGGACATTCTGGACATTGTTTTCACTTAAATCACTTTAAGCATATTTGAACTGCACAAGACATAATGTGGATTGCACAACACTGGTCACTATATTCTTCATTTCCAGTTAATACTTGTACAGCTGCTGTTATTGTGTGTGTATATATTTATTTATTTATTTATATTTCTTCATACATTCTTATATAGTTCTATACTGTGTATTGTGTATTTTGTTGTACAGTTATTTTATTTTCAACTTTAATTTATATATTTTATCTTATTCTTTCCCAGTTAAATTTACCCTTCATTCAAATCAAATCAAATCAAATCAAATCACTTTTATTGTCACATCACATGTGCAGGTACATTGGTACAGCACATGTGAGTGAAATTCTTGTGTGCGAGCTTCACAAGCAACAGAGTTGTGCAAAATACAATAATGTAAACAAGCAAAATACAAGAATGGCTACATCTGAAACTAATAAATATATGTACAATATATAATAGTATATGCATTTCTGGATGTGTATACTAAATATTTTTCTACGTGTGTGTGTGTGTGTGTGTGTACACATATTTTACAAATTAAATAGAGTAAACAATAAATAAAATATATAAAATAAAATATACAGAGTGAGACATGTGCAAAACAGTGGCGTTACTGTACAGTATGGAGTGCATAATGTTGAAGTTCCAGTAGTGAAGCTGAGGTGTCTATGAAGTGTTCAGCAGTCTGATGGCCTGATGGAAAAAGCTGTCTCTCAGTCTGCTGGTACGGGACCGGATGCTGCAGAACCTCCTTCCTGATGGAAGTAGTCTGAACAGTTTATGGCTGGGGTGACTGGAGTCCTTGATGATCCTCCCCGCTTTCCTCAGGCACCGCTTCCTGTAGATGTCTTGGAGGGAGGGAAGCTCACCTCCAATTATCCGTTCAGAGCACCGCACTACTCGCTGGAGAGCTTTGCAGTTGTAGGCGGTGCTGTTGCCATACCAGGTGGTGATGCATCCAGTGAGGATGCTCTCAATGGCACAGTGATAGAAGGTCCTGAGGATGCGGGGGCTCATGCCGAATCTTTTCAGTCTCCTGAGAAAGAAGAGGCCTTCTTCACTGTTTTGTTTGTGTGTACTGACCACGTAAGATCCTCAGCCAGATGTACACCAAGGAACCGGAAGCTGCTCACTCTCTCCACAGCAGCGCCGCTGATGGTGATGGGGGTGTGTACTTCTCTGCACCTCCGGAAGTCCACTATCAACTCCTTTGTCTTTGCGACGTTGAGGGTGAGATGGTTGTCTTGACACCAGTGGGTCAGGGCGCTGACCTCCTCCCTGTAAGCTGTCTCATCACTGTTGGTGATAAGACCCACCACTGTAGTGTCGTCCGCAAACTTCACAATGATGTTGGAGTTGTTAGTGGCTGTGCAGTCGTAGGTGTAGAGTGAGTACAGGAGAGGGCTCAGTACACACCCCTGTGGAGCACCAGTGTTCAGTGTGACGGGGGATGAGGTGATGCTGCCCAGTCTGACCACTTGGCGTCTGTCAGACAGGAAGCTAAGGATCCAGCTGCAGAGGGAGCTGCTCAGTCCTAGATCCTGCAGTTTCCTGTCCAGCTTCGAGGGAACGATGGTATTGAATGCTGAGCTGTAATCTACAAACAGCATTCTCACATATGTGTCTCTCTTCTCCAGGTGTGACAGGGCAGTATGTAGTGTCAGGGCTATGGCATCATCAGTGGACCTGTTGTGGCGGTATGCGAACTGTAGAGGGTCCAGTGAGTCGGGTAGTGCAGAGCAGATGAAGTCCCTGACCAGCTTCTCGAAGCATTTGCTTACGATGGGGGTCAGGGCTACAGGTCGCCAGTCGTTCAATGAGGAGATGGTGGAGGATTTGGGTACAGGGACGATGGTGGCCATTTTGAAGCAGGCTGGGACTACAGACAGAGAGAGGGAAAGGTTGAAGATGTGCGTGAACACTCCAGCCAGCTGAGCCGCGCATGACTTGAGGACGCGGCCGGGAATTCCGTCCGGACCAGTAGCTTTGCGTGCGTTCACCTTCCTGAAGCACCTCCGCACATCCTCCTCAGACACAGTGTGCGCACTGACGTCATCCGCGGTGCGCACACTGTCCGGTCTCATGGTGTTCGCTGTGTCGAATCTAGCGTAGAATACGTTTAGATCCTCACACAGAGAGGCCGTGGTCTGCGGTGTGCTGGTTTTCCCTCTAAAGTCTGTGATCGTGTTTAGTCCCTGCCACATACTCCAAGGGTTGTCAAACTGTTGCTCCACCCTGTCCCTGTACTCACGTTTGGCTGCTTTGATCGTCTTCCAGAGTTGGTAATGTGCGTGTTTGTAGTCCGATGTGTTCGCGGAGGCAAAGGCGGTGTTCCGTGCCGCCAGTGCCGCGCGAACATCTCTGTTAATCCAGGGTTTTTGATTTGGGAAGGATTTAACTGTTCTGGATGGGACGACATCTTCCACGCATTTCCTGATAAATCCGCAGACTGAGTCTGTGTACTCGTCAATGTCCCTAGCAGCCACGTGAAACATTTCCCAGTCCGCGTGATCAAAACAGTCCCGCAGCGCAGACTCCGATTGGTCCGTCCAACAGTGCACCGCCCTCCGGGTTGGAGCTTCCTGTTTCAGCTTCTGCCTGTAGGCGGGCAGGAGCAGGATGGAGCGGTGATCTGATTGGCCGAATGGGGCGCGGGGGAGGGCTTTGTACGCATCCCGGAAAGAGGTGTAGCAGTGGTCGAGTAGCCGGTCTCCACGAGTGTTAAAATGGATGTGTTGGTGGAGTTTTGGTGAGACTTTCTTCAGGTTTCCCTTATTAAAGTCCCCGGTCGTGATAAACGCTGCCTCTGGGTGTGCGGTTTCCTCGCTGCTGATCGCGCTGTACAGTTCCCTGAGTGCTCGGTCAGTGTCGGCTTGTGGGGGAATGTAAACAGCCGTAATAATCACTGCTGTAAATTCCCTCGGTAGCCAGAATGGCCGGCACTTAATCATCAGGTACTCCAGGTCCGGTGAGCAGAAGGATTTGACCGGGTGCACGTTCGCATAATCACACCAGCTGTTGTTGATCATGAAACACACACCACCGCCTCTGCTTTTCCCAGTAAGATCCTGTGACCTGTCCGCGCGATGCACGGAGAACCCCGGTAGTTGTATTGCGGAGTCCGGTACCTTGTCCGATAGCCAGGTTTCTGTGAGGCAGATCACGCAGCAGTCCCGCATCTCTCGCTGGAATGAGATCCGTGCCCGAAGCTCGCACAGCTTGTTCTCCAGAGACTGCACATTAGCCAGTAATAAACTGGGTAACGGTGGTCTGTTAGTGCACCGTCTCAGTCGAACCAGAACGCCAGATCTTCTCCCTCTGCGTCGGCGTTTGCGGCCTCCAGGGCCAGAGAACAAAGGCGTCTCAGGTGAGATGAATGGGGGGTCTGCAAACGGAGCGTCCGTGTTGCAAAACTTGAACTCCGGAAAGTTATAAGAAAGACCGTCTTTTATGTCCAGTAAGGTTGGTCGGTCGTACACAAGGAGACATGTGCTACTCGCGAAAAAATGAAGGAAAAGTAAAATTAAACACAGAAAAAAGCTGTTGCTTGGGGGAGCTCACGACGAGGCTGCCATACTCGGCGCCATCTTGCTCTTGATACTAATTCTAATTCTAATTTGTGTTGTACAGTTATTTCATTTTTAACCTTAATTTTTTATATTTTATTCCTTCCTAGTTAAATTTATACTTTAATTTTTCATATTTATTTCCTATCTTATTCATAGCCCTTTCCTTTTTTTTCTTTAGGTCACGAGCAGTTGTCTAAGCATTTCACTGCATATCGTACTGTGTATGACTGTGTACGTGACAAATAAAATTTGAATTTGAATTTGAATTTGAAATTCACAAGTATTTAACACATATGTTACATCAGCGTTTTTTTGTCCTCAGGGCAGAGAGGTGCTCACAAACAGCACAACAACTTCCCAGAAAGCTGCCCAGTGTGTAGGCTGGTAAGGCAGGATACACCTGACACCACTTCGGCAGAGACAAGGGTCTAAATTCAAAGAATATACAAATACATTTGAACAAAGGTGCATATTTTTCACTTTGATTGTGGCCTCACAGGTGTGTACTGGCAAAAGGCAAATTGACATGATACCTTCATGCTTGCACGTGTTTCTTAAATTCAGCATTACATGTTGAATTTAAAATCTGTTCAGTTTCCATTTTACCATCAATTTTAAGAACCCAGCATTATTCCTGTGATCATCAAGGAATGCCAGAGCAGAGCAAGGGCGAGAGAGAGAAGAAACACAATAAAAACAACAGAATTTCTTTCATTCCTCTTTCTTTCCCTCCACTCTTCTCTTTGCCTCTCCCTGCAGTAATCACGTCTCTCCCTCTCCAAGCGTCCAGCTGTCTGTCCAGGCTCCGGGTGTATCGATCCGTCCTCTTTCAACAATCTCCAGCCCTAACCAGTCGATGCTGCTGCCGGTCACATCCTGCACGCCGCCGTCTCTCCTGCTTGGCTTCCGGCTTTAATAGACCTGAGGAATCTGTTCTGGAGGCGATTTACAGCCGTCAGATGACAACCTCGCTTCTCCTCAATGTGTCTGCTGCTGACTGCGGTTTGTTATTTGTTATTGTTTGTTGTTAGTTTTGTTGTTTGCTGCTCGCGCTGAGGTGAAATTACAGACTGGCGTGAGGGTGTTTCAGATGCGGTGGCATCATAGAATTGACATTTGCCATTTAGCAGAGGGGAAATAAATCTTTGCTTCCTCGCTCCCTCTGGACTTTGTCTCAAGGATTTTCAATTTGAGAGGCCCTCTGTAAAATAAGTGCTGTGGTGTTTCTCACCAAAAGTTATTGGAACACCACACCACCACTTTAAAGGCCTTAATTTATTTCCAATATATAATAACAGTTTTTTAAATATCAGTCGGAAAAATATCTTACAGTATTTTTGGAAGGAACTGAAAGCTTCCAGGAACTAGGTTTGTAGCTTACAATTAATTTTGGGGGGAAATGCGCATGCATCCTTGCTAGGTTTTTGAAAACCCTGGATTTGAAATAAATGAATGACAGGGCCTCTGGCAGAGTCTCCAAACTAAATTGTTCCTGGGTGGGGAGCTAGACTACAGTAAGTGTGACTCAAAAGTCTTCAGTGAAGAAGAATTACCTCTACTCTGTAGCCTCGGGAGGCAACAGAGTAGAGGTAGAGGTGGCCGGGGTGTAGTCAGTAGGGCTTTGTGGGTCAGGTTGTGGTCAGAGGAAGAATCACTGCAGTTTAATCTCCAAGTGCCAAATTTGGACGGCTTCTACGTGAGGAGTTTCATACTGGGATGAGAGCCCAAAGAAGATCAAGGACACTCTGAAAGAATTATGTATCCTCAATATTCTCCCGGGAGAGTTGCAGGAGGAGGCTGAGTAAGGTGTGTTCAGGCACACTAGAGTAAAAATAGGACACCCAGATCCTTGTGACCATTGGCCGGTGATAACATTTAATTCTTTTGCTTTAGAAATTACTAGTAGTTCTGGTAACCAACTGAGACATTGGTAGTTTTGCACGCTCAACATCAGGGCAATGACTTTCGATTGTAAGGTAACTGCACAGGTCCGCCTGGTGGGAGCAAACCCACACAATCCACACAATCCCATTCTCACTCAGACTCACTGCAATCACTCCCAGAGAGCTGGGTAAGGGTTTGCCATTTAATTCATCAACACAGACAGATTTCCAGTGCCAATGAGCACAACTCATCTGTGACTCGCATGGGACTCAGCTCCACAGGTTGTATTCTGCTTATATTTCTGTACATAAAAAAGAAATGTTGGTATGTGCAGGTGTCATATTTCCATCTTGCAGCAACTGTGTTACTATTTGTGGAGGAGTTTCTGAATTTCTGTTTCAGATCTACGAGGTTCTGGCTGGAATCTGAATACAAATAGTTCATGTGAATTTCTATACAATGCTTTATGCATGTTCCATTTGCAACAATCCCAACAGTTAATCTGTTAATCTGAATAAATGTGCAAAGCAATGTTATAATTTAAAGTTGTTACCAGAAGACACCACATTAGTGACTCTTTAACAACTCTACATCCTCAAAGTTTGGTCCTTTCTTCCTCGTTTGTTTCCTGATATGTGTCTCACTGGGCGAAGCCAGTCGCCTGTCAATCACCTGAGATGTGATTATAAGCAGCAGCTCAGACACACGGAGCGGATGCTACACCACAAAACCAATTCATCTCTCATCAGCTGCTCATAAACAGTCCATCGATAGCCTCGCTGAGATCGTCTGCGTCCAGAACGAGTCCGCAACAACTCACGCGTTGTCGGGGAGTCATTTATTGACGTGCACGGATATAAAATATTTATCATCAAGCAGCTCTTAGTTTGGAAACTTGATCAATCGTTATACCCTCCGGTGTACAAATCACGGCGGTTAAGAGCGGAATCGTACCGACGCCTTTGAGACATCAAACACGGGAATGTATTGATCTCATTTTTGAAATGGAGCATGAAACTGATGTGAACAGGGACATGGGAGGTTTTCTCAGAGTAAGGAGAATTTAAAAATATATTATGCTTCTTTTAATGGGAGAAACAGTTTGTCTCTCTCTGCCTTTTACTAAGGGGTCCATGATTCAGGAGGTAAGTGTAGAGATGGGGTGCTTTGCTCAGTGGCACATGTGCACACAAATGTATACACAGGTTTCAGCCTTCAGTAAACTGAGCTTCACTGGACCTTAGTGTAGCATGTCCACACTGAGATGTTAACCAAGAACACAGCTTTGGATACATGACTGCAAAGAAAGCTTTGAAAAAGTTTCCAGAACCCTTCTGGACCGTAAGTCATACAGATTCAGTTTGATAGTTTGAATTTATCCAGAAAGTTTGAATTGTATCCTAAAGACAGCCGGGAAACATTTCACACTGAAATATAACATTTTTGTTTTATTTATTTCTGTGATAGGCAAACATCACCAAAACACTGAGTCAATAGTAGTCGTAGCAGTTGACGACAGCTGGACAGATGTTGTTGTTTCCTCGTACGGTACAATTACAGGACAAGAAAAAGCCAATTTCTGTCTCCATTGTGGCCGATTAGTTTGTCAAGAGTTTCTTATTTTCTTAACAAATTACAAAATATTTGTAACACAGTTCTTGTACACAAACTTCTCCCTTTCAGAAAGTCCAAACACACCAACATGTCTCCAACGTTGTTGGCAAAAAACAAAAGACTAGGATTTGAGAAACAACGTTTAATGGACGGTTATTTTATGTTGAAATAAAATAAACAGTGGATGTGCACATTAAACGTGGCCAATGTTTCAGATAATGATGTTGGTCTTTTTGACTCATTTTCAGTCTAGTCCTTACACCTGACCATTTCTGTTTGTCTGCTTGTTAATCCTCTTCACACTGACCTAATTTGGGAGGAACCAGTGTTGTATCTAAACATAACAGACAAATCAGCAAAGAACCAATTTTCACTTGCATTTTAGGCTCTTTGTTACTACCAGCTTGTCACAAAAACACATCATTTGTTCTCATTTCTTTCACTGAATCTATGAGAAGCGCCAAAGATAGCAGTTCGACAGGTCTAAAATAGTATTTCTGCACCAACAAGGCGATTCACAAAGGGCTATCAGCTGAAAACTCAGCATATCTCAGCATGGTGTGCAGTCTGTCCTTAAAACAGTGAGGAAACTGGACACGTGGAGGATAGAAGAAGTGACCTAAAAAAAACTCTCCAGCAGTTGAACAGTATCTGGCACAGGACCTGAGAGATGCATCTGGCCCTTCAGTTGATGCATCTACTGTTTACTGAAGCCTCATCAGAAACGGTCTCAGTGGAAGGGTGGCTGTCAGTAAGCAATTCTTAAGAAAGGTAAACAGAAAGTGAAGGCTGAGTGTGCCAAATTACACCAGAACTGGACCAAGAATTAGTGGCAGTATGTCTTATGGAGCATTGAATCCAAATTTGACATTTTTTATTCAATTGTTGTCAGTATGGAAGCTGTTAAAATTATGAATGCAGAAAAGCACCATCAGTGATCCACCATCATATACCATTTGGAAAGCATCTATTTGGCAGCAGCTTCACTTTTCAGTATGACAGTGATCTTGAACACACTTCCAATGCAGTAAACAACCAAAACAAAACACACAATTAAAACACTATAAGTCAAAGACTGGCCTCCCTGAACTTTAACGTTATTGAAGCAGCGTGGGGACAAAAGGCAGCCAATATCTAAAGAAGAGCTCTGTACTAAATATTGTCTTTCAAGCTAAAGTCATTCAAATTATATATTTATCCAGAAGAACTCATCAGAAATGAGGGGAACCGCGACAGTCTGCTACAACCTGCAGCTGGTGAGCTGACCTCCTGAAAGTGTCAGCACTGAGCACAAACAGGTGCAGTGTAAGCCCTGAGGGGAAAACACGGTTCAGTCAGTTCTATCAGCACTCGTTTGAAGCTAAAGGCAGAGCTGAAGGGCCGTTATTGTGTTCTGCTTTCTGCGTCTTCTTCTTTTTCTTAAAGAAAAGACAAGAAACTGATCGAGCCCTGAGCAATTGCAGCTAGAGGCCAAGATCACTGTTGGGCATTTTCTGCAGTTTGGCTTACACAGAAATTAATGATTGCAGCAGCCTCTTTGCAACCAATTTCACCCAGGGACAGCCAGCAACCAGTCCTAGTGACTAATGGTTGCCAGGGTGGTGCCAGTCACTCATTAGGCCTGTGTGCCTGAGGCCTAAATTATAGTTTATACTACTATTTACTGTTTCACTGCTTGTACTGTTGACGATGGCAGTGGAAAAGGAGCACTAAGACAAGAGCAAGGTTAAGCTTCAAGTCCTTCATGTGACCATTTTCCCCAAGACTCATTCTCCTGGTCTTTGCGGATTCCTTAGACCAAGGTGGATCAAACGGGAGTTCCAGTTTAGCGGTCTATCTTATCTATCTGGGGATGAATTTAAATATAACCTCGGATTTTTCACCTCCTCTCTGTTCTCCCTCCCCATCCTCACCGACTTTAACAGCAAACTCCAAGCTTGTCGGAGCTAAACACTCATTTTTGATCTCCTCGCTCGGAACTTAAGATCGACTTTCCTTCGTATCTTTCTTTAAACGTCGACACCAGAGGCCTTTGTCCCACGTTTAAGTATGCATAGATACTTTCTCAGGATTAAAGTGAATTTAGCAGGTTGACGGCTCTGATGTTCAAATGTGCTGCTGCTGCTGCTGTCAGGAGGCTCTGAGGAAAGATACGGGAGGGTATAAGTGGACTACTTAAAACTGTTTGTAGGGATAAAGATCTGCGAGTAGGCTGCAGTGAGATGTTTAAGGTTAAATCTGAATTCAAAACACAGATTGGGAGGGAAAAACCTCCACGGGGATAACTTAGGGGTAGGATTAAATGCCTAAACCAGTTTTGTTGTTGTTTTAATTTTTACATCACTTAATGAAGGATAAAACTTTATTTTAGACCTTTTAGTACGTCTTATTTTTAAATGAAGATTAAGACCTGGTTTAGGTTTAAGATTAGAGGTTCAGATAACGGATTATATCAGCAGGGATCCTCACAGGGATAGTGTGTGTCCTAAAAGAGGACAGATGGGTCGTTTCCAGTAACTCCCCCGACCCACACACACACGCACACTCACACACACTCAGACTGATGCAGTGACACTTTGATGCACAGAGGAGAGATTAAAGGTCAAAACCCTGGAGGGTCAGAAGACACGTGTGGAGGCGAAATGGTCTAAATAGACTGTGTGTGTTTGCCCCAGAGGCAGATGTGCATAGAAATAAAAGTTACTGTGTGGTGTGTTTTGTTTTTTTATTTGGAGTTGGAATTACAAAAGTTATGTTTTTATGGCAGAATTTAAAAGGCTTAGGACCACCAGGATAACCCAAACCCTGCAGTTGCAATCTTCTCTGAGCTCTGTTACATCACCCTTTTGAGGGAGGAAGCCAGTTCACAGTTCATGATCCCTACAAAATATGTCATATGGCAAATTTTCCCTGTAATGTTTGTAATAAGCAGGTTTATAAGCAGATTAAAGTCACTCCAACAAGATGAAAATAAGCTGATTTGTTCCACATATACTTTCCTAAAGTACATCCAGATGCACTGGATGTATCACAAATCATCTGAAGCATCATTTACGTTTATGTGAACACAACAGCTGTGACCTGTGGGTCCCACCTTAAAGCAGATGGGCTTTAGCAGCAGAAGACCGCAGTTACAATTTACACAGGCTCAACAAAACTGGACAATAGAAGGTTGAGTCAGATTTTGAAGTAAAAATCACAAAAACACTCCATGTCGCAAAGCTCAAACCATCAAACTGGTTTCTTGAGTAGAGTACCTTTGAAATGATTCACATTATGGATGTGCAGCCGACAAATCTGCAGACCAAAATCTCAGAGGAATGTTTTCAGCACCTTGCTGAATTTATGCCATAAAGAATTAAGGTAAAAGGGGGTCTAATCTAAAACACCAGATTATCGGGGTAAGCTTGTTTTTTCCATGTGTTTGTTTGTCAGAATCATATTTCTTTTTTTTTTTTTTCCAACAATATCTTTATTGCGTTTCAAAATTACATACAGAAATTGGAGTACTTCCACAGCAAAGGAAACATCCAGGGCAGCTAAATTATTGTATAACAGTCAATCGCCCTCCCTTGCAAATCAGACACTTATAAGATGTTAGAGAGCAACAGTTAAGTGGAAGTACAAACTATATGACCTGTAAATAATAACTTAGTCAAACAAAGGAAAAGGAAAACACAACACCCCCCCCCCCCCCCAAAAAAAATAAAATAAAATAAATTTATATATATATATATATATATATATATATATATATATATATATATATATATATATATCAGAATCATATTTGATGTGTACTTTAGATGTTGTATACTCTATGGGTTTACATATCAGTTTAAAAAAACTAAGACAAATCTCAGATTGAAGGGTTAATTAACTCTTTATAATATATTAAAATGTTGTATTATCCGCACAGTATAAAAGCATCTGTATATTAACCAATAATGAGGCCACTAAAAGTTGTATTAAATTATAATAAAATATAAATTGAATGTTATATAGTGAGCAATCTGCTCCTACATTTCTTAAGTGTTATAAAAACCATGCAGACAATCTATTAATCTTGGAGTCAATTTATAATAAAGCCAATTTGTTCCTTATTAAATCCGATGAAATAAAGCTTGTGGTTCTTTACCATTTCGGGATGGTTGTACAACTGCCTCTTTCTCATGCAGCTTTCAAGTTCCCAAACTAAGAGAAAAGTAAAAACTTTGCCCTGAATCAGATTTAAGTGGAGTTGATGAACTTTTCTTTGGTTTCTGTATGATGAATAACGAGGTCATTCCACAGAAGGCAGGAGGTTTACGCTGCGCTCGATGGAGAAAAGCCTCCACGCTGGCGGATGAAAGGAATTAAGAGAAGCAGGGAGGAGGAAGGAGGCCTAAATTTGCTGCATAAGTAATTTTTGATCAATATATAACATTAGAAAGTTCTTTCTTTCATCTTTTCATCAATAGTTCATCACTGTACATGGTCAGAACACTGCAAGAAGTGAGGCAAATTTATTTGAACCAAAACAGGTGGTCAGAACATCTGGATACTTTACCTGCGCCATCTTCTCTGTATACAGTACCCAAAAAACAAGCACCGATATGGTTTCTGACCAAAACTTTGGTCCTTCTAACATTGATGGCTTTGGTTGTTTGCAGTTAATTTAGTAAAGAACAAACAGTGAAAATAACAACTTTTTTCTTTTTTTCTTTTTCCTTAAAATGTTTTAATATTATATGCAATTTCCTCAAGTAAAAAGTTATTAAGTAGAAAAAACTGCTAAAGGTCGCTTGTCAGATGAGCTTGCAAGCTAATTCAACAACACTGTAACAGTTTATTTAGAAGACATGTAGGTACACATCCCATCCACTCCTGTCTGAAAGCCACTGCTGTACAGCTGCTAGCTGCTAGCTAAAGTTGTACACATCCCACGCTCAGTGGTAACCATCTTTCCAACGTAAAAGAAAGGGCAGGGACCAATATGTTTTAGCTAATAGCCAACTAGCTATCTAGTCACAGCAGATAACTAGTCACGGCAGATCTTTTTCGGGCTTTGAAAAAGTGAAATCAGTGTTGTATGGTGTTTATGCAAAACTGTTGTCTTTATTGTAGAAGATTTGAATAAACACAACAGCAAATGTCTGCAAAATATGGCAGCTAGCACGACAACAACACTGAATTGCTGCACTTCTTGTTCTCCTGTAAGCAAACAACTTGAATTTTGGATTTAAGATTAAATTCACATATTACAGTACCCAGAACAAGTTAGGTAGACTACACTAAACCTATCGAAGAGAAAAGTAAAATGGCAGAAATTACAACAAATTGCCGCACTTCTGGACACTAAGAGCCACCATAACTTCTAAAATAAACATCACTTTGTATTCAATAAGAGGTTAAACTACCAACTGAGATCTCATTAGAAAATTAGGGAGGTTTGGGGTCTTCACTCACCCCCGTTCTGTTAACCGTCAGGGCTGGGGGGCTGGGAGGAGGTGCTGGCCGTCGGATTGGGGTCTGGGATGCGGGGCCTCCCTGCTACTGCAGATAAGGAGGCGGGCTGCTTTCCTCCACCCCAGAGAAAAGGGTTACATTTCCTGGGTCTGGGTACAGTTTGCCCCTCTGGGGGCAGGGGCACCTGGACCTGGGATATAGAGTATGTTTGGGGAGTGTGACTGTGTGTACAGTGTCTATTTGTGTCTGTCCCCACGTTGGGTGAGTGCTGAGTATTTGTTAGTGTATATGGGGGTAGGAATGCACGTTTGTGTCTGCGTGCGCCTGTTCGTCTGTGTCTATATGTCAGCTTGGGTTTTAGACTCCACCTCTCTGGGAACATCTCAGGCTCTCTGAGGTATGGAGACCTATCTCCCCTCACCACACTCCCTGCCAGTGGCTGATGCCCTCAGACGTTGGTGTGTTGGTGGTTCTTGGTGTCTGGGGCTGGGCGCTCATGTATGTACCGCCTCACTCCTGTAGGTCGATTGGCCCGGCTGGGCCCCTTCCAGGGAGTGGGGTGCCCTCAGGCCTCTGGCCTCTAGGCCTGAGGCCCGGTCCTCTCTGGCACAGCTGGCTGCCGGCAGAGCCCGCGGGCACGTCACTGCAACCCCCTCTGACCTCTGCTCCGTGGCTGCTGGGTGACCTCTCGTTTGGGGCTCTCCTCAGCTCTTCCCAGGAGGGTGGCGCGGTTGCCCCCCTGGTGGTCCTCCTTGGGTCCTCGTATTCTGGGGCCTCTGGATGTCTGGGGCCTGGATCTCCTCCATACCGTTACATGGAGAAACCTTTTGAATACAAGCGTGCTGATCCACACAGGTGTGCACACAGGTGTACACACGGGTGTTCACAGACACAAACTACACCTTTCTTGGCTGCTACCTCAAAGCACATTGTGCGCTCTCGATCTTGCGTACTGCACAATAACATGTAATATTTAGTATCTACTGTTAGCTAGTTTATTGCGATGGTGTTGTATTTATTATGTTGCTCTTTCTTGTTTGTTTTCTCTTCTGTTTTTCTTATCTCCATACAGGTGATCCAGGTGTTGTGTTTGTTTTTCTTTCTTTCTTCCCCACTTTCTCACCATCTCTTCTCCCCTCTATTTTTCTTTCTCCCCCTCTTTTTCTTTCATTCTTTCTCCCTGTCCTATCCCCCAGTCATGTCTGTCCCGTCTGTAACAACCGGAAATAAAATAAAATAAATACATAATTATAATAAAGGTCAATCAAATGGACCAATATGGCAAGGCCATGATGATCTAATTGGTAAAGTAAATCCGCTTGGCATCTTTCTTGGCCTTCAGGCAACAATTCTGATGGCTAAAGATCCAAACGGGACAGGCAAAAATATATATATATATATTTATTGGGGGGAAATCAAGGAAGCGGAGGATGGTTTTCCATGTATACTACAAACCATATATCTATTTGATTTTTAACCCTTTACAACTCAAATAACCATGCAAACATACTGTAATGATTCTCAAATAAAGAAAAATAGGAATGGGAACTGATTTACCAAACAAAATCTGAAACAGGACATATGTTGGAGTAAAATGTAGAAAGCGTAGGGTTTTTTTAACACCAGAATACTTGTTCTTCATTTAAAAGTCTAATCAAAATTTAAAAACCTCTCAGGGCCGCGTAACTTCTCTAAGTGTGTTTGCTTATCTCTGATCTCCTCACCTCGTTAAAACACCATCCACACATCCCTCCACAATCCCACAAACCCTTGCATCTTAACTGCCGTTAGTAACCTTAAGCCAGCTCTAAGCTGCGCGCAGCTCGACGCTGCATTGATAATTGAAAAGTAAAGAGGCGGCGATTAATTTTTGACAGCATTGTGGGTTTTTTAAGAGTTGGCGGCCCCTCCTCGAGCGCGGGGGCCCGCCGGCTCCTGCTGTTGATGTGAGAAATCCTGGTGAATCAAAGCTCCGACTGGGCTCTCGAGGGTTTCTCTCCCTCTGTATCTCCATCCCTCCATCCTTCCCTCGCTTGGCCGGGTTTTAATGCCTACCTGAGGGACTGAAGGGGAGGGAAGCCGAGGTTCTCTGACTCCACGTCGATACTTTCTCTCTCCAGCTGAGCAGAATCACAGCCTCTCTGCTCTTAACTAATCGAAACCTGAACCTCTACTCCCCCCACTGAACTCCCTCCTCTTTCTCCCCTTGCCCTCCCTCCTCATCCTCGCCAACTTTACCCAACAAACTCCGAGCTTGTCGGAGCTAAACACACACATTGTGCTGTTTTTGATCTGCTCTTCACTCGGCACTTATCATCGACTTTCCTTCGTATTTTCCTTAAACGCCGACACCGGAGGACTTTGTCCCATGTTTAAGTATGTGCGGATACTTTCAGGATTAAAGTGAACTTAGCAGGCTGACGTTCAAATGTGCTGCAGCTACTGTCAGGACGCTGAGATACGGGAGGAGAAGAGGAGTTCTTAAGACAGTTTGTAGGGATAAAGATCAGAAAGTATTTTTGAACTGAAACCGGAAATCAAAACGCTGAACTGAAATCCAGTATGAGAAGAGGCGTAAAATGAACTCTGAGAGGTCTAAATTATTACCCCAACCCAAATCCAAACCCTGTGCAATCAGAATTTCCAAGTCTTGACAATCAGAAATAAAAAACATTATCATTTTAACTTGACCTGCATCAAATTTTATGTGCATTTTATTTAAAATGGTATGGATTTAGGGTTGGAGTATTCTGCAGGGTGTCATTTAAGGATTAACTTAAATCATCTCTCAGTATCAAGAAAGCCAAGTTAGATTTTTGGTAAGGACAAAGAAGCTGAAGGGTAACGGTGCACAGATTAAATTAGAGGAGAAATTTGAAAGGCACTGGCATTTTGTATAAGGTAAAGGTTACACACAAGGGTTAAATAGATTTTATAGACCAACGCTATGTTTAATACGAGGCATGGCCTCCTCTGAACATGATGGAAATAATCACCTGCCTGTGTCCAGATCTGTTGTTGAGGAGTTCCTCTCCCTAGATGCCTCTGATTAACACATCGAGCGAGCACGTCCATGTTCGATAGGAGACCTATCAGGACAGCTGCAGGAGGTTTCCCCAAATTTGGATTGGAGAATCTCTATCCAGTCAGATTTCCACCAGGAACAATCGCTCGGAGATGGTGCTCTCACAGATGCAAGGCTGAAAGACCCGGTCAGCTTCAGCTGGTTGCAGCATGGCCACGATCATGAAAACCAGTCAAACAGAGCAGAAACTCCCCACAGTGTTTGGGTTTCCTCAAAGATCAACCTTTTAATCAACAAGAAATTCAGAAAGAAATTTGTGAAATGGGTTAACCTGATCACACCGATCCGTTGTTTCTAAAGGCCCACATCACGAAATTTAATATTTTGATCTATTATAAAATAATGTAGCTAATGTTCAAATATCAACTTCAAATATATATATTTTTAAAAATGTAAGAAACATATTTAAAACAATAAACTCAAAGCCTTGCTATAAATACCCCATGAGTACCTGTACACAGCGTTTTAACTGTAACCCAAACCACTGCACTGCATAGACGTGGATCGATGCAGGAGTCCTGGTTATGGTGACCTGTTACATTTTTGTGCTGCACTTGGCTGCACAAACACTGGAAACCTTGGCCCATGTCCACAGAAATCAAAGTTTAACCACAGCATAAATGAAATAATCATCAGTGCATGATAAAGCTCTAAAGAGCCTTTGCAATTGCTATTATGAAAATACCCCCTACTCAGGAAACTCGAGTACAGTTAACACAGGATAGTGTTTGCATTTCCAATTTAACTCAAAAACAAGCATTCCAGGTTACTGCACATGCTTATTCAAATATACATGAATAGTTTTTGAACAATTGTGTGTATTTAAAAAATAAAGAGATAAAAACACGAGATCCTCGAAGCACGAGATAGTGAGACAGCAAACAGCCTTCATACTGAACTAATCGTATAATGCCCAACACCCCTGGGAGACAGCATAGATATGAGCAATGGTGCCTCTTAAACAAGTACTCCAAAAGTACAGTTAAATTGTACTTGTACTTTTTTTAAGCTGTTTTATTCTTGTTTCTAAGCTGCAGATCATGAATAGGTGCTTAGAGTCATCATGTTTGTAATTCATTGTTCACTTATCTGAGCAAAGCTCCCTTGAATATGTGCAGCGTGTTCAGAACGCTGCTGCGAGGCTTCTGACTGAGTCCTCTAAACCCTCTCATGTCACACTGATGCTGATCCAGCAGCACTGGCTCCACACTGAATTCAGAGTCCGTGTAAAAGATCTGGTTCTGACTTTTAGAGCTCTTCTTGAACAAGCACAAGCTTACATCAGTGAACTTTTATAGTCATATCTCCCCAGCAGGTCCCTCAGGTCTTGTAATCAGAGCTCAAAACTAAAGGGGACACAGTGCCCCCCCCACCCACAGACATTACATTTGTTGTGAAGCACTTTGTGACCCTTGTCTTTAAAGGTGCTATATAAATATAATTTTACTCACTTTTTCTTTCCGCCGCTCCTTTCAGGGGTCGCCACAGCGGATTATCCTACTCTGTCACAATAACCGTCACCTCTTCACGTCCTCCTTCATCTTCTCATCTTCTCTGCAGTGCTCCTCTCTTCCTTCTTTCTCGAAGCTCCATCATCAGCATCCTTTGTCCAGTATAGCCACTGTCCCTCCTCTGCATTCAGATCATCTCAGCCTTGTTTCTCTAACTTTATCTCCAAACCTGAGCTGTCCCTCTCTTTCTTCTTCCTCATATTATTGCACTCTGCATTGCATATATTTTATTATTTTTGGAGATTTAAAAACATAAATCTAGTAAATATTACTTTATTATTATGGTTAAAGCTACCCAGTAGTATATAAGTCAATAAAGTAATATCTGGCTGCAATACTAATGAATCAGCAATTGTAATAAGGTTTAGGATTCTGTATAAGAAGTACTTTTACTTGAGATACTTGAACTTTGATACTTGTTTCTAATCTTATTAAAGACTACAGACTCCCTGAAATCTGCAAAGCTGCTACACTGATGAGTTTCAAATCCAACAGCAGTACAGGTGTTTGAACTGTGTTTTACTTCCACATTTTTAATGAAACTAAAAGCTGTGAGGCAGTAGAAGCTGCTGCTGGGCTCCATCTTACAAAACTATGAAGTTCCTCAAATTAAAAAACAACTTTGAAAACTTTTCTCTTTAAAAAAAACTGCAGTGATAGTGTATTTGTATCTGGGCTAAATCAAGCAGTCGGGTCCCTGCAAACCACTTGCAGATGAAGAGTTTTTTTCTGTATTTCTCCCCTCAAACGCTCTCCCATCCAGCTGTGAGATCGTATCGATTCAACCCCACCGCAGATCTTTTGATAATCTTTTTATCTTGAGAAAGAAAAAAAAAGATACTCACTCACAGTAAAATCACAGAAACTTTTGGGAACATCAATAATGGATAAATACATGATTTTTTTCTGATCTTGACAAAACTTTCATATCCACAACAACTTAAAAAAAAACTAAGGAGATAAGACGACAGATGGGGAGAATATTCAGATTTGTTTTTGACTCCGTGATTATATTTAATAAGAGGATAAGTTTTCTTCAGAGGGGTGGAACAAAGGAAAAGGAGGAAACGAGGCAGAGGAGAGGGAGTATTAGAGGGTATGAAGATGAAGAGTTTTGGTCAGCTGCCTCACCCCAGCAGATCAATGAAAAAAATCAAGGAGACCAAAGAAACTGAACCTCCTGCTGCTCTTGGTAAGTAAGTGGACAGTAGGACTTTTTCCCAAGTATTGATCTAATAAAATAAAACTAATTGAATTTAAACTTAAAATGTAAATAAAAGAACACAATATCAACAGTCAAACATGGTCCTGGTAGTGTGATGTTCTGGGGCTACTTTGCTGCTTCGAGACCTGGAAACATGAATTCTGCCCTGAAGCTGGATCTCACTTGGGTTATGAAGCAGGACGATGATCCAAAACACACCAGCAGGTCCACCTCAAAAAATTAAAACAAAATGAAGTTTTTGGAGTGGCTAAGTCAAAGCCCAGACATAAACCAACTTGAGAAACAAGTAGCTAGTATCTTGGGGCTGACAATAATCGTGAGCTTTTAAGAGAAGTGGACTAACTTTGACGTCCAATCAGGAATCTTTCTGATCCTGCTGTGGAAACACAAATGCGAAATTTTATCCAAACACGGGCTAACAGGTGGTCTGCTTCATTTATTTATTTTAGGTTTTAAGTCTGTATGGTTGATGAGGAATCTCTTCTTCCTGAGCTGGTTTTCATCCCCTAAATAGACACGCTCCTGATCAATACCATCAATACATTGTGTTCAGTAAGAAACTGATCAGACAGTTGGAGTGAGAAACCAGGGAAGGAGGAGCAAAGAAAGACGCTCTGTGATAAATGGTCGGGTTTCTGATGAAGGACTCAAGGTCAAAGGTCAAAGCCACCTGGAGGTTTGATCTATAGCCTGAGAAATGACCAGAGGGAGAAACACACAGGCAGGATGTCCATATTTTATACAGAATATTGTAATATCTTAGTCCGTGAGGCTCTAGTTATGCACTATTGCATATAACCTAACCTTGAGTCTTTGTGGTGGTTCTAAATGTCTAAATAATCATTCTAAGTGGTGGTTTCCAAATCTCTTTTTGGGGTCTCAAGTCTCTGTGGTACTTCTGGGTGCCTTTGTGGTGGTTGTATATCTCTGTGTAGCATTTCTAAATGTTTCATAGAAAGCTCATTTGATTTCAGTATTTACTGTCTCCCTGTTCATTTTTAATAGTTAAAAGTGAATTACTGAGCACACGCTTAACTTTTACAAGCAGAACTTCAATTTTAATCATTTTTCACGTTTAAATTATGAACAGACTTCATGTTTTTAGTGTAGATGAGATGAAAAAAAGAGTTTGGAAGTCCAAAAGATGGAAACAGAAACTGTCAGAGATCAGAGGGAGATCGATCTGCTTGTCTGTGATCGGAAACTTGTTAGGCAGGTCTTCCCTGAGCTCATCATGGTGTGTGTATGTGTGTTCACCTCCTCATTAAAATAAATTTGTTTAATGACAGAAAGAGACAAGATGCATAAATATTTCAGTATCTTTAATGCAAAGATGAATGTTAATTTATATATATTACATTAAGTTAAAGGGACTCTGCTTAACCTTAGAAAACCCCACAAGTGGCAGATATGTAGCCTAAGTAAGTTAAAGCTAGCTGACCATATTTGTCGATTACTGTAAAGCAAATATTCTGCATCTTACAGCTATACATTTTCACTTTAAAATCAGTGTTTTTTGCATCCATCCTGTAAATTGCTGCCATCTTGTGGCTACAACTGGTTATTGTCTCTTGAAGCAGGCTTAACTCTGCTTGTGTGTCCCATAAACTACTGGTGGAGCTGCATAAGCTGAGAGGGAAGCAGCTTCCTCTGGTTGTGTATTGTGGATAAACCTCTGGTCTGTGATGGGAAACTGAAGGAAGGAAAATATGATAGACAAGCTGCTCCTGACTCTACTGTCACAGATCTGAGATCAGTTGCCATCTGTGTGTTTGTTACAGCTAGCATTAGCTCTGTTCCCTTGAGAGGCTGCCAAATACATATTTTCTCAAACTGTTAAGTATGCCAAAGAAAACAAAAGATTAAGAGTGTGATTTATTATTTTAATAGATAAATACTCTTACTGAGCACCTTGGGCAACATGGGTGATGCAGAGGAGTTAGGAGTTAGAGGAGTTTGTGCACAAAAGTTAATAATTCCTTTAGTAGATGATGATCAACATGATCCCATTCTTCTTCAATAGTGGTGAGATCTGGGCTCTGGGGAGACCAATCCATGATAACATTGTTGGGGGGGGGGGTCTATCCTTTTACTGCATTAACAGTGTGTTTGACAAATGATAAATGAAGGTGATACATGAAGATGTTGCCAATCAGATGCTTAGCTATCACGGTTCATACAAGTCTGAAAGTACTTTTCCACATTTGTAATTCCATCAGGTTTTGATAAAATCCCTAACAACACTGGCTGAAGTGTTGCTCCAAACAATGACACAGACAATTGATGCAGGTAGATTTTTAGGGGGTTTTTTTTGCCATTCCTCTCATCCTTCACTTGTCCAGATACGTCAAGTTTTTGGCTAATAGCTTTTTGAGAATCACCTTAAAGGTGCAAAAATACAATTTTATGCTTCTCAAGCTGTTACCATTTGCACAAATTATGTGTTTTACTGACAGGCTGCTAGTAACAAAGTGTCTAAAGGTACAATTGGAAATTGATTATTTGCCAAGTTGTCTGTTAGACACAACATTGGTTTATCCCTCCGGTTGAACAACTTTTTATACTTGAATATGATTCATAGGTCAGTGATAAGTGGCTGGACAAACAACTAAAAACAGACATTTCTCTGAAAATGGTCAAATACAAGGACTCAACTGAAAATGAGTGAAGATGATAGCAATGCCCAAAAGAAAAGCCTCCAGATATTCAGAAAGAGAATTATTGCTGAAGACCACTTTAAAAATTGCTTCTTGAAAGCAAAATATAAAGAAATGAGGCAGTCCTGTACAGTCCTGTATATCTGGTGATTCTGACGGGTTCTGGTGGAAATTTTTGTTAATAATCAAGTTTTTCAAAGGAGCAGATAGAGAGAAATATAAAATATAGTAATTTTTAAAGGTGTTTTAATCAGAGGTGTGTGGTAATATGAACAGAAATGCAAGCAAACCTGTAGGCTCCAGTCCCCGACCCTGATAGGTATACGTGAAAGATGGATGACTCCATCATCAAGTCTTTCCCTAATAACATGTCAGGAGTTTTTGGTTAATAAAAGTTGCCATGATCATTTGGAAAGAAAGATCCGAGTGTAGAGAATAAAACAGATGCATCATTTGACCACCACAGTCACATTTTCATCTTTATTGGACATGATGACAACACAGTTTTACACAGCAGATTTATAGGATGCACAGTAGAATCAACCTGTTCTGTTAAGCTCATACATGCAATACATCACACACTCTTAAACACTCTGTAAACAATAAATACAATCAAACTAAAATGAGTAAGAAACACCGATTTCGTTTAGTGTAGACTGCAAGTAAGAAAGCAGGTGTTCGGCTGTACAAGAAGAAGAAAATATAAGCAGAAAATGGGAGAGTTTCTATATTAAAGTAACAAGACTGCTTCACTTTGTTGTAAACAGCTGGGTAAAGATGATTTTTACCATCTCCAGTTTGGATATTTCCAGCAAATGTACCTCGTGTGTTTAAAAAAGAAAAATCCCCAGTAGGTTCTAACCATTTTGGTTCACTACCTTCACAGCAGAACCTCTTTTTCTGGCTGGATGACCAGATCTTCCTCACTTGTTATTTACTCCTCAGCTCTTCCTCTCTGCCCCCCTTCATTTTTCCTCACCCTTCCTCCCTCGAGAGGCTGCCAAAAACATATTTTTTCAAACTGTTAAGTGTGCTGGAGAAAACGAAAGATTAAGATCTCAAAGCTGTCAGGACCTGGTGGACTGTTTGTGTGTGCGTGTTTTCAAAAAGAAGCCGTCTGACGAAATGCTGGAGGAACTTGTGAAAAGCTTTGACACGCCCGGGTTTACAGGTGTGTATCGGTGTTAGAAGCTTTCTGACTGCACTAATGAAACTGACAGGAGCTGGAGAGAGGAGAATGACGAGTGGAGAAAATAGAAGCAAAGCAAGTTTGAGCATTTTGCAAGAGTCACAAAAATCTAAGCCCGGTACAACTGACAGAAAACACTATAAATATACTTGCATATATATATTTATATATAGATAGAATTCACTTTCTGAATAAAACTCTGAGTACTAAAACAGTTAAATTTTTTTTAAAGTAATAATGTGCAAAAATGTGTCATCAACCACAAAGAACAGAGCTCAAAAACCTGATGGTAAAATTTTGCCGTTGGAAATGTCCTTTGTTGCATCTCTAAGCACCCCTAACATCGATGTAATGTACCAACACTGTAGAGTTTGTTTATCCCCCTGCAGAATGTGCAACTTCTGCTAGTTTGCTATTTTTAAATTTCATCATCTTCCTCCTAAGAGGTGATGGTTGTACTTGGCTTGGGGCAAACAAGGTAAATCTAGAATGATAGCAGCATTTTAAATATAAATGTATCTCTGCATCATGTATTTTTAGTGTCATAAGACGACTTTTCCATTTTGGCTCTTTTAACTTATCCTAAATAAATTTGGTCCTTCTTGTTAACCAATAGGAAAAGCACATTTTCCAAAAGAAGTGATTTGTGGTTTAAAAACAAACAAAAAAAAAAAACTGCTGGCAGAGGCTTGAAAATGGACTGGAAATTGTGAACTGGAAAAGTGGAAATTCGCCACATTAGCCACAATACATACAAAACAGGACAGATGCTCAGATCACTATACAACATGAACAGCCTACATACATTGCACAATGGCTCTGAGGATATGTTGGCTGAATATGGACACATTTATAGTCATAGATATATTTCAAAAGTCAGATGTGAATTGCAAGAAGAGGACGATGATGATTTCACGTGCAACTGCCAAATATACAGTGTTGCCCTCTGCAAAGAAACAATCCAGTGGGAAAAAAGGAGTTTTTTAAAACTTTTGTTTTAAATGTATTAACCTCCAGAATTTTTAGCCTTTGATAAGAGAAACAAAGTCCAGAGAAACTTTGTGGAAGTGATAGGAATGATTTCACTGGAAGAATAAAAAAATAATATGAAGAGGTGGAAATAGAAGAATTTCATTAGATATTTTAGACCAAAAAGTGAATATTTTGCTTTATGAAGGTGCTGAAGGCTGAGGATCAGCCAGCTAAGAACCAGTTGACATACAAAACGAGGGGTAAACGTTCATGCGACAAGTGAAATTAACAAACACAAGAAATATGATTTTTTTTCTTAAAAATGACCAAACATTGGGAACTAAACTGAGCTTTCCCATTAAAAAAAAAAACCCATTACTGGTAACCACTGATGATGTATCTAACTTAATTTAAATTTAAAGGTGACCAAAATAGCATTAATTTGTCTCCTTTTACATATCTGCAGTAAGAGCAGCTACACCTCCAACCTCCAAAGCTTTAATGGGACTTTCAGGACGAGCAGTCTGAAGTGAGAATGTGTGTTTAACAGTGAAAATACACTTGGGTGCAGACACACACACAAACACTTCTGTGTGAAGCCAGAGAGGTTTCAAAAGCTTCCAAGGTGTCACAAAAATACTCACACATGCGCACATGCACATTTGTGCAGCTTGAAAGGTGAAATGCATGTACTGGTCTTACAGAGGTCGGAGCGTACCTACGGCCAGAGGTCAAACTAATTCCTTTCACCATTTTCTACCCCCCAAAATACACATTTTAATCAAAGTTTAATCACCAAAGTAAATACCTCCCATACATAGAAAACATTTAATAATCAAGTGATCCAATTACTGGAACTGAAATAAAATTTAAAAAAAATGAAAAAATGAAAAAGGAGACTTAAATTAACAGCAAAGGTTTGGAGGGTCTGTGACATCCAGCATCAACGGCAAATAAATAGGAATGGCAAAGTAAATGATTAAAAATACATCAATGCAAATCATGTAAACAAGGCTTCTATCACGGCCTATAAAGATATCACACAGTCACTTTCCTTACAATGATTACTGCAGGAGATAAAATGAGAACATGAATCTGGTCCAAACCTGGGCCTGAGCTGGGCTTTTATCATTCCTTCAGATTTTGACCTCAACTATCAGTTTTGATCATACTTCAAATCTCTTAACTCTAAGACTTGGCCACTAAAATATCATCTGAACTGCAAATACCAAAATTACCACCAAATAAATCCAGAGTGTAGCTTTCTAGAGTCTGCTTCAAAGGAAAAACCTCCTACCAGGCCCAGGTCTGTCAGTAGTAAATACAGCTTGGATTTAGACCATGAAGCGATGCTCCTTGCCGTCATGGGCCATCAGGATGACATTGCGGTTGGAGGTCCAGATGAGACGGGCAAGCTTCAGGTGGTTCTGGGAGCCTGGGGAGGCCGGCTGGACCGGAGGAACCTGGTACGTCTTGATGCAGCGAAGCTGAGGAGCAGAGTTCAGCATTCCGATGCTGCCCAGCAGACTGGTGTTCATCTGAGGAGGACCAACAACACATGAAGCCACACATTCACCTTATCTATCAATCAAAGCCTTTTAACATTTGCCAGGTGTTCATAGGTGACCAGTTTAGGGTTAAGTTTCATTTTTAGCAATGTGCTAAACAAGCAGAGTTTTATAAACTAGAAGCTAGAAGATGCTTTCAATTCAAGTTTCTTGGATAAAGTAAAGTTGGTGGACTAAAACAGGGAGAATCACTATGATACTTGCACTTCCCAAACACTAAACAGGTCACTAGCAACCTGGAGGATTTTAACCAGTTTATTGCTCAACCAGCCTGGGGGGTTTGAAGTTTGGCTGTATGGATGTTTTTTCAGTATTGGAGCAGGTCAGGTATGTTAAATTAATTTTAGTTCCTGGGGAACATACATACCACCCCAAGTTGATCTCAGATGGGCCAAATCAGTAAAACCAATGGGTAGTAAGCTATCTTTGTTTTTAACGTAAGTGCAAATGCAGCTATTGGTGAGATGGAATCATTAATGACTTTTCTGCAACTTTTGCAGTTTGCAAAGCCATCCACAGTAGACTGGATTGGTCCACCTTCATCCATGGGTACTCTTTTAAAAGAGATTTTTGATCTCACAGTTTCATTTCTGGAAAATGAAAACCCACTTTATAACTATTTCTGTGAGCCTTTTTTGTCATAGTCTTGGTTTTCTGCGTATTATTCAAGCATCACTTTCTGGTTAAATACAATTTAAAGAAAGATTTTATGGAGCAGCAGGTAACTGATAAAACACAAGGCAGGAAGAGCCGGGCTAGCTGGTCAGTATTGCCTGTATTTTCAAAATAAAAGCAAGGGAATGGTGTCATTCTCAGACAGCCATTAATAAACCTGAACGTCCCACTCATGCGCTCATGTGAAGTCTGTGTAAGAAACACTGCCTTCTCCTTCTACTGAGAGCTGATATCTCCTCCCTCATTTTGACAAAAACTGCAAAGAAAAATTAGTTATTGAACATCTGATGATCATCAGTTTCTGCTGAACCCTGTGAAGACGTCTCAGAGGGAAAACCTGGAGTTTAACCCCAGAGTGTGTCTATGTAGGAAATACACAGCGAGTGGAAACCAAGACTACACTGCCTGACACACATACACACACACACACACAAGCCCCGACAGAGCGTCTGCCAGCTCATTACCACAGCAGCCGTCTTGCCGGCGCGCTTACAGTGGTTTATGCTTACAGTAATGCCATTAACGTGTGTGTGTGTGTGTGTGTGTGTGTGTGTGTGTGTGTGTGTGTGTGTGTGTGTGTGTGTGTGTGTGTGTGTGTGTGTGTGTGTGTGTGTGTGTGTGGACATCTGTGTCAGAGGTCGTAAAGACCTTTCATTCAAAATAACGGTTCCTGGAAGAAGAGAAGAGCCTGATCGGTTATCTGAGTTTGTTATAGTTTATTTAGATGCTTTATGTGTTAAGACTTTTATTTTCAAGTTAATTTTTTAGTTTGTGTAGATACAGTGGAATTAAAAGTAAACGTGTAAATGAAAATATCTAAATTCAGTTTTTTATGTTTTTAACCCACTGTACAGAACAGCCATGACTGAAAGCAGCCAACTGGACAGTATTTTTTTTTTAATTTGTTCAATTCCACCGCTGGTTTGTCTTTAACAGTGAAAGCACAACTGAAAAAAAGTGAAATCTGAAACTGTTTGCATGCTGATAAACTGATAGCTCTTTACACTTGGCAGATTTCATGTAAACTTTAAGATACCTGCAGGGAGGAGTCTAAAGGAGGGCTCAGCATTTATTCCACTGTATATATACTAAAGAAATCCTTAGCTATTGTTTTTTCCCCCGATTTATAATATAAATATTAATCTAGAAATAAGTTATTCTCTTGTCTCATAGAATAAACTTTGTGCAGCTTTTTGCTTTTAAAAAAGGGTCAGTCTAATTTCTTGCACTGCATAAACTACATCCTTTCTTTTATCTATTTTATCTAATCTATTTCTTTAGTTTTGTGTAACGTTTTTTTGCTTGAATAAAAAGACAAGGCTGGAAATGTGCAAAAAAGGTTGCCCTTCACATAAAGCTTTAAATCTGCTTTAAATATACTGGAAGTTCATATCAAACCACAAACCCAAGTCCATGTTTATTACATCAGAAACAAACTCACCTTTGTAAATCTGACTCTATACAGTCTTACCACAAAATAGTTAACGACTTCAGAAGGATTGCATTAAGACAGTTTGTATGTGTCTGTATGGGTGAGTCTTACCTGCCAGAAGGAGATATGGCTGTCAGCGCTGGAGTAGGTTGCCAGATAACGGCCATCAGGGGCGAATGATACCGCTGTGATTGGACCTTTGTGACCATGAATGTTCTACAGAGGAACAATAGGGGATAAAACAAACTCATTAAAAACAAATGAAGAATAAAATAAAGTGAATAAAAAACATGCCGTAGATGGAAAACATAAAAACAGAGCATCAATGCTCGTTTCTCTTTTTACTAGTAACTGTTAAATGAAAAACTTATGCAAACTTCATTTAAAACTCCAGGAGTCATAAACTGTGTGTTGATGGTGTCAACATGCAGAAATCAGCCTGTTAAAATATTTACTCTTTAACATTTACCACAAGTACTTTACTCAGAAGACAAATGAGGTGGTCTAATTCAAACTGTGCTATGGGATTAACTTTCCACCAACTGGTTAAACATTTAAAACAAAAATAAATTAGGGGAAAGTGTAAAGTAAATAAACACAAGAAAACTTAAATGTAAATTCAAAAGAAAATAAAATTACTCAATCTTTGTCATGTTTTATGAATTAATATCTAAGAAAAACAAACCACTCAAATCAATTAGACAGGCATCCGAATCAACCAATACATCTGGTAACCAACCAAAGTAGAAACAGGTAGGCAATCAACTAACCACCCAGGAGGACAACCAGCCAGGCAAGCAACCAACCAACCAGGTGGATAACTAAACTAAGCCAATAATTCTTGAATTCAATAAAACAAATAGGAAGGCAATCAAACCAGGAACCAGGCAATCAAACAGGCAAGCAACGAAACAACCAGTCAACCAGGCAGCCATGCAACCAAACAACAAGGTGGGTAACCAGTCAACCAGCTAGCCAGGTGCGTAAGCAACCACCCAAACAAGCAGGCAGGCATGTAGCTAAACAGCCAATCAATTAGGCAGGCAACCTATCAACCAAACAGGTAAAGAAAGACCTCTTTTATTACTTATTTATTAATACGTTTGTGGTTTTGATTCCCCACATTTGTCTGCTTTACACTTTAAATAGCCATCTATAAAAAGCACAGTTCTGACAAGTCTAACCCTCTTCTGACGAGAGCTTGTTGCTCTGTTTGTTGCTGTGATGATGGGAAGCCATTTTTATTGAGGGTTTTATAACACTGACAACAGACCAGAACAAAATACCACTTTACAGTATCACAGTGTTTTATCAGGCAGCAGCACATCACTCACTATCATCACTTAAAGCCGCTAAAATGAGAGCATGCCCCGATTTCCCAGACAGTTCCTCTTTCTGATGGCTGGAGGTTCAGTTCAATAAACTCTGCTCTGTGATGAAGCCTGAATGAAAAACAAATTTTGGCCCTTGTTGAAATTTCATTGAGGCATTTTAGAAAAACTCTGCATCGACAGCACGTGTTCGCTTTGGCAGAGATAATTCCATCAGATGGGTGGCAGCTTCTGGTCCGACAGATGCTGCCATTCGCCTCCAGAACTCTGGGGACAAAATATACCGCTGCGTGTAACACAATAAACTGTCCCACCAGATGCAGGGTGTGTAACGCAATAAAAGAAATCACCCCCCCCCCCACCGCCTGCCTTTGCTTGCGACTGGGATTACAAACTCTCACCTCCAGATGAGATTAAGACGCGTCGCCTCAGGCACCCAGACTCTGAAATAATAACCAGTGTGTGGCGATTAAAGCTTAAAAAAAAATAATAACACAATGAAATGAAAATCTCATCTTTCTAATTCGTTCTCTCCCTCCTTTTTTTCCCCTTTAAAGGGCAAACCCTATTAGATTCCAGCAGTGTTGTCTGGGAGAAAAGCAGAATTATTTTTATTTCCTTCATCCCTCTCCTCCCCCCATTCAGTGTCTGTCTTCATCTCTACTTTTCCCCTCCATTTTTCTATCTCTTAGGAGAGATCCCAAATCTCATTTCCTGTCACTACTCACCTTAAAGGGAAAATGATCAAAAACAGAGTAAATGCGGTTTGTCTGCAAACAATCATCAGCCCTAACTAAAGGATACTGAAGCCACTGAGAGGGAAATATGACAACTACATCCAGTTGCTCTAAGTCAAAATGCCCACAGTCATGTTAATCCAAAACCAATAAGTAAACTATGTCTTCAAAGTACTTTTCGAGACAAAGAAGAGTCACAACCTGCTTTTACAAAGGTAAATAAACAAAGACAGCCAAATGCCCAGGAAAACACAAAACACAGACACTACCGCAATTGCTTGTCTCAACAGATTTATTTTAAACTGGGGGTTTAAAATGAATCTGTTCAGACAAGGATGAGGTCAAAGAACAGGACAACCATGGAGTCAAGGTTGTGAAAAGATAGTGGTAAGATGTCCATAGTTTTGAGGTTTGGAAGACCCAATCATCTTTAGTTTTCAGTGGAATCACAAAAAAGCCCCTGTCTGAGAACCTGACCACATGAATGGATTATTTCCATAGTGCAGGTTGGGGGCCTCACCTGGTGAGGGCATAAAAGAACGAACCAAGATTTTAAAATGGCATTACAATGTAAAGTGACTTGAGGTGACTGCTGTTGTGATTTGGTGCTATATAAATAAAAATGACATTGATTTGAATTTTAAAACAACTTACTTATCCAATTCGTGAGATTTAAAAGAGACGTAGTGTCATCAGCATAGACGTGAAACATGATTTTAAAACTGCTGGTAATAGAGCTGTTCGATATAACAATATATATATCAGATGATGTGAAAGCATCTATCGTTTCATATTACGCACATTTGTTTCGTGGTGTTGCAAAATAAACTGTTAATGGCAATATTTTTTCATCCTTTTGATGGTCACTGTAGTGATTATATTAATTTCTTAAAGTTCTCTCTTTCTCTTATGTTTAAATAACCACACTACAGACGGACTAGCGACTGTTTTTATGCGTTGTCGTTAGCAACAACGACGGTAAACCCAGCGTGCGGCTCCACGTCCGCTTGTTTATTTTCCACATAAACCTTTTACTATAAAGCTAAAGATCCTGTTAAGGTTTTTCAAAATAAACTGAAATGATAACAAAATACATTATTCTCAAACATCAAATTTCAGAATATGGATCAAACAAATTACCTCAAATAAAAACATGAAGTAACTATAAATGGTGCTTACAGTCACCACGTGGATGCAGGCACAGAGAATACCAGCATGGCCAGTGAAGATGAGTCGAGATGATTGCCTGAGATTCACAGAATGTACAGAAAATGTAAAAGTTTCGTGATATATATTGTTGTCGGGACGATAAATGTCTTATATCGGGATATGAGATTTTGATCATATCGCACAGCCCTAGCTGATAAAGTGAGGTAATGGGAGAACACACAATGAAAACAAGAGAAGACAACCTGGGAATGTAGTAGAATGGTAAAATGCTCCAAAATATCTAATTCAGTGATTCAAATTTGCAGATGTAAAGTCTAGCAGACAAATTCTACCCCTCGTGCAGTTTTTTGTTAATTTCTGCTGTAAAGTTGGACATTTCAAAATTAAAGTCTGGAGCTTCAGGTGGGCATTAGAGGAACTGGAGTTTTGGGCTCTTCTCCATCGGCTTCATCAGTCAACTACACAGTCTCCCAGCTCTTGTGCTTAGAAAACAGAACAAATTTAGGTTTAGACACACATGAGAGCTAGTTACTTATATTCAGGTGTTTTTCTTGTTTTCTTTAGACAATTTTTGAGTTCCTGACAATAAACAGGATTCTGACATTGCTATGTGGGGACAGTTTCATTTGATGTGCAGCTGCCATTTTGTTCAGATGCCCTCTAAAAGTCAGAAACTGAGGAGGTATCTTTGTTTTTCCTCACTGTGGATGCATGAACTAGCTCCTCTGCCTGACATCCTTCCTTCTTGCTCATAGCAGCGATCATCACGCTTTGGTTCACGGTCACTGTTAGTTTTAATCACTTCATTTAATTATTTTGTCTTCCTCAGATCCTCACACCGAGAAGGTGAAATAAAGAATAATGTAGAAAACAAACTGTATAACATGGATTAAACATTGATGCTTCCATATATATTATGATCTGTGTGTGTGTGTGTGTGTGTGTGTGTGTGGTCTCTCTCTCTCTCTCTCTCTCTCTCACAGTGGACTGCCTACCAAATCAATCAGCCTATCAGAGCGCAGTGAAGCACACTGAAACCATTTACAGCACTCTGTACTCCAATACACCTGACGCCTGGGGCTCGGCTGTGTGTGTCTGTGTGTGTATGTGCGCGTGTGCATCACATGGGTGCTTCACCCCATTTTATTATTCCATCTTCTCTGACGAAGACTGACAGCTTGTAGATCCCGCCCCCTTGCTGAACAACTATTACGTCAGCCAATAGGAGAGGGTTTTTTGGGGGGGTTTTGGACGGGCAGTACCCCGTATGTTATCATCAGATGGGAATTATAATAGTGAGAAGTTGTTATGTGTGGACAAAAAAACTCAACACAAAAAACAACCCAGGACCAAGACAGCTACAGGAATAAAACCAACTTCCTCCTGTCAACAATAAGTACAGCTAGAAAAACAAGTGTGCGTGCGACTGGTGGACTAGAAGCTGTTACTGCTCTCGCTAGTTGACACCAGAAATTAAAATCTTTCAAATTTTTAACTAAAGTTGAACATCGTAACAATTTAAAGGTAGAAACAGTACTTTGAATTATAAGAGGAGTGGCTGTTTATTGGCTGTGGGATTAAACTGACATCTAACTGAGGCTTCTACCCAAATCCTCGTCCATTTAAAATGCAATATGGTTATCAAAGAACTAGATTAATACTTTCAAATAGCACTTAAATGCACAGACAGTATTTATATGACCAGAGTACGTCTTCTTACTTTTAGACTCATTTTTCCCCTCATTTATAACTTTAGCATTTAGTTTCCAGGAACATCTGCAGTTAAAAACATATTCCTCATAGAGTGTTTTAAACAGCAAATAGCAGCTGAATGTGGTGTAGGTATCACAGTAGCCCAATTACCACCAGAATAGGGACACAGTTTACATTAATTCATCATGTCATGCATTGCGGGAGACGATTCTTCAGGTTAATTTTGGCTACGCTGCCACCTTCAGCTGCAGGTTTCAGCTGTTAGAGAGAAACAGATGCAGAAAGAGGTACGAAATCACTCAGATTGTTTCTTTGTGTTCAATTAGTAGACTGAGTAGAGTCTGTTAAAGAAGCAAGCAGCTGGAGACACACACACACACACACGCTGCTGACAAAGGGCTGTTCACGGAGGCTGATCAAAGCCGTGGCAGATGGTCATGCGGGGACTAGCTAGCTACGGTTGGACACACACACACACCCGCTTGCACACACACACATGCAAAGATGGATTATGAACAAAAACTGCCTCTCATCTCCTTCTACTCTCTGTCTTTGCTTTTCTTCTGGTCCCCATTTCTCGCCTCCTCCACTATTTCAAAGCGGTCGTCTCTCCTTTCTCTCCTCCTTCTCACTTTGTTTTAGATACACTAAAACAAGTCAAACAATTTAGCTCCTCTGAAATTCTTGGAAATCGAGATGTTCCCATTTTTCCAAGGAGATGCCGTTTATTCAGAAGTCTCTAAAGAGATCTGACAACTTTCTGCTGCTGCGTTAAATTTTTAAAATTTAAAAAAAATTTAGCCCCATGGAGGACAAAGCTGGCCTCTATTGTGATGATTATTTTAAGTTGTCATGAACACAAACTGACAGCTGACATTCTTAGAGGTGATGCAACACACCGTTTCTGAACTCCCCTTTTGAGTACACAGCAATTTACTTGTGTAACTTGGAACAGCCCCCCTGCAACCCCGATAAGGATAAGAGGAAGAGAATGGATGGATGGACAGTGGCAAGCTGACTATTATGAGTGCATGATTTTCTAAACTGAGTCTGGTGAAACAATCTAAAGTGTAGTTCAGAAAACTTCGGTTTTGTATTATTCTGCAGTCAAAGAGTTGCAACAAAAAAATATTTTTCCTCAGAAGTGAAAGAGGTTTTCTCTGCTCGGTGATATAAGTGACACGCTGCACTGCAAATTAAATGATTTTTTCCTCAAAAAAAAAAAATCATTGTTGTTGTACTTGCATCTGAACAAACCACAAGACTTCTGGAACAATGTCCCTTAGACAGACGAAACAAAGTGGTGATGTTGAAGAAGAGGGGCGATCGTGGCAGTTCGTCTTGTAATCGGAAGGTTGCCGGTTCGAGCCCCGGCTCCGACAGTCTCGGTCGTTGTGTCCTTGGGCAAGACACTTCAGCAGTTGCCTACTGGTGGTGGTCAGAGGGCCCGGTGGCGCCAGTGTCAGGCAGCCTCGCCTCTGTCAGTGCGCCTGACTGGTAGCTTGCCATCACCAGTGTGTGAATGTGTGTGTGAATGGGTGGATTACGGTCATTGAGTCATCCATGAACTCCCCCACAGACCAAAATATTCTACTTAGGATTGTGCATAAACCAATGCCTGCAAACCTAAATGCACTGAAGCAATGTTGTAAAGATAAGTTGGTCAAAATCCTTCCCCCATGATGTGAGAGACTGAAGTCATAGAGAGAAGGTGGCTTCCCAAGCTACTGAATCATGGGAGGTTCTCAAGTATGTAAATAAAGAGGGTGTACAACAAAGTGCAAACCACTGGTTACACTCAAGAGCTGGTTATTTATAAACGCTAATTCTGGTTTTTAAAAGACTCCTAAATACAGCCAAAGTATTTGTCTGGCCAATGTTTAACCTCATCCATTAGCCTGCGCTTAATTTTAACCGTTTTCTGAGTGTTTGCTCACTTTTAGACTCCTCTACTGTTTAATCGACTAATATTAGGTGCCTGGAACATTGCTGCAGCTAGAAGCCTTGCTGTACAGGTTTTAATTACAGCTGTGGGAAGACCATTTAAGAAATAGTGAGCTTTAAACATTCTTCTTTTCTGGCTGAATTAATTACCCATCACTTGATAGAGGTTTCTGTAAGTGTGTTAATAAAGATAATAGCTTTATGTTGCACCTGAAATAAAACACCTGTAATGGTTCCAGCAGAGAGAGACACACACTTACTACAAAGCCATTATCTATTAAAAGTTAATTACTGCAAATAACACACACAAAATGTCTCCTGTCTCCTGTCTCACACACACACACACACACACACACACACACACACACACACACACACACAATCAAATGAGATGTTGGGTGAAAAGGCCCGTGCTGTTATCAGATATAAATGACCCCCTCCACCAGAGTAGACTGCTCAGGTTACTGCAAATCAATACACAGCAAATTATCAACACACACCCGCTCATACAAGAAATACACACAAACATGGAGACCAGCAGCTCACACACACGCGCGAGACACAAACATGATTAAGAGAGTCATTGCTTCATCATTAATCAATTACTGAGGGGTGAAAAAATGAAACTCCTCTCCTCCTTATCTCCTCCTCTCTCATTTAAACCTACTGTTTCTGCTCCTCCTCATTTCCTCCAGTTTGAGCTAAAGCATCCTGTTTGCAAACAGATGGAAACTTTCCAACATAATGAGCAAACAGAGATTAAAGGCATCTATTATGTTTAATTTTCTGTCATATCTGCTGTTTCAGATGGATTTAAATATGGCCAAATAATGACATCAGTGCGTGCAAAAGCCAAAGACAAAAACTGAACACTCAGTTTACCTGCTCACATGTGTTTTCTAATTATAAAAGGATGAAAACATGATGGTGCTTAAGTTTTGAGATGTCTTAGGGTTTAGTTAATATATCTGAGTTTTGGTTACCTTCTCGCCTTCCCCTGCTTCAAGGACTTTGTATACCAGACATTAACCTTTTGGTTTTCTAATCATTGATGAAATCTCTCTTTGCCTCCTGCACTCTGTACTAAAGACCTATCTGTGGAGAGAGCTGGTTTTCCACGTGCAGTCATAATTATGGTTGGAAATCTGTTGAACGCCTTGGGCCGTGAAGGCTACATGCAGGGGTGGATTAATACAAAGTGGGATGGATGGATGGATGAGAGTGGGAAAATGAATGAAAAAGAAGATGATCTGTGTGAAGGAGGCGGTGGAAGAAAGGATGTGTAAAGCTGGGGTCCAGAGTAAAAACCTTCATCTGGTGTAATCAAACAGCTGCTGAGCTGATCAGTTTAGGTTTTTCGATGTACCTGACATTTCCCTGTACGGACATCGTAGAGGGCCACTGAACCTTGGCGAGCTCCGACAGCGATGCGGTGACTGCGGTCGCAGTAACCAACCATGTAGAACCTAAAAAGGTGGACAGCAAACACACATGAACATTTAACACTGTGTAAGGGAAGATGTTTAGCGATGAAGGAAGATTTCATTCATCCATTTTCTTCCTCTTGTCCAATTCTGGGGGCTCACCCCCACCCCCGCCTCAAGGTTAATTTTTATGTAAACAAACAAACGGAAACACTAATAGCACACTGAGGCTGACACACCTTAATGTATGAATATATTCTTGCATATAGACTGATCTGGTTAATCCACCAGCACTGAGGCTGATGTCCGAAACAGGCACAGACACAGCAGTCAGGGCCCAGCTCGCCTTTCCCAGCCCCTCCCAGTTTGAAGATATTACTTGGGGTTGAACCTGATGACAAACTTACTTGCAAATAGCAGGGAAACATTCCTGCAGTCCTTTCTTCTTCACCAGAGAACCTTCAATACAGTACATGATGATATCCATCACCTAAGGATCAGGAGAACAGTTTTTATTGTAGTTGAAGTTAACCTATGTAGCTTGTTTCCATGTATTAAACACTTTTTATTGCCAGGGTCTGAACAGATCATCTTCTCTGACTCTCCTTTAGTTTGGTTTATAAATCCAACCCTGAGTCATGGGGTTGACTAGCCAGCAGCTTCTGATTCAGCACTTTCAGGTCTTTTCTGTTTTGGATGATGCTAGCTTTCACTGGCGTCATTAATAACAATAGTTGTCTAAGGGTAAAAAGAGCTCCTTTTTTATTTTGGTAAAGTCAAATACTTAATTGAATTATATTATGCTTGTGTCCTTTGCTGGGATTTTTGAGAACGTTATCTTTCATCGATCCCAAATATAGTTCGAATTACTTCAACCAGAAGATCCACGACGTCTCCAGGCATCTTCTCAATCAGGATGTCGATCACTCGCAGGATCTCTGTCTTGGCTCTGGCCAGAGTGGTCGTGTGAATGTTCTGCTGTGACTGAGAGTTCGCCTGAGCAGCGTTGTGCCGATGAACCTGAAAAGATATAACACTTATATTTATAAGAGCTGGAGAGGGAAAACAGTTGGTGAGTACCTAATAAGATGGCTTTGGTTTCAGCAGCTGGTAAAGAAGTCTGAAAACACACCTCTTTTGCAATGGTGGTGATGAAGGCAGGCGGCCGGGCGGTGGCAATAAGAGAGAGGGCGTGACGGGCTGAACGGGCCGAATCTGCTGGAGGGTTGAGGGGCAAACCCATGGTGACACTGTAGAACGAGGGAGTAAAATGTATCATTCAGATGTTTGAAATTACTGTTTTAAAAAAACAAAATACTAACAGAGACAGAATTAATGCAAAAAAATACTAATGCAAAACAACAGTAACAACAGAGTTTGACTAGCAAAGCTCCAACTCAAAGCCCTGCAGCGGTCTGCAGCATACCCCGGAAACCCTCGGTTGCTAGGGAAAGGTTTGTAATCCCTGATTGGTTGGTGAGTGGTTGCAGGAGGTTGCTGCCAGTCACAAGGGGAAACTGGTCAAAATGTCTTACTGCAGCCAACACATTTTAAAAGGGGCAACTATAACTTTACAGTTTTATGCTTGGAGAGTAGATGGCAAGTTTTTGCAGACAAGCTGGCAACTTCCATCCAAACTACAGGCAACTGCAGAAATCCGCTAACAAAAGCGATCACAAGGAGGTTTTTGGTGCAAGGCCTTATTTGGGACCGATTTCACCAAGCCACTGCCATCACTCACTCGCATACTTGTTTAGGAATACACATTTTAAACAAACCATCTACCAAAGTGAAAACAACAATCTGGGTTGCCAATACCTGTTTATGTTCCTCTTATTCTTCATAGACAACAGATTAGGGGATTTTTGCTGTTGATACTACAACATATCGCAGTACATTGATGCTGAAAAGATGGCTATGGAAGGCAATTTTTTTGCTTGTAAATTGTGACACTTTGAATGAATGTAAAATTGATTTGGTTTCAGTTTTTAAACAGAGCCAAAGTGTGTTTCCCAGCACTGAAAATTGAATCTTCCATCTTTGGTAATTATGAAGTTATGAGGCCTTAAAAAAAGCCATAGCACCAAATTTGAACCCAGGACATTCTCATTATTGTTTTATGTGCTTTTGCTGGGATTTGTTGACAATAAGAAAACCATGCAAGGCTTATCTCTTAGAGATTTTACAAATCTAAAGGGGGACTTAGACATTTCAATCAGCCACTTTAGGCGAGTGGAAGAAAACAAGACAAATCTGAGGAAAGCAACGGCGAGATTGAGTTTTACAAATATATGGAGTGAAGAGATTAGCCAGCAGCTTATAATGTCAAGGCCAAGTCAATGGGAGCCATTCACCAGGCGACAGCATAATGGACTCCCACAATGCAACAGGAATTAGACACACATACACACACACACACACACACACACACACACAGACACCCCTCAGAGACTGTATGTGTATGATGGTAAGAGAAAAAAAGACTACGAGGGCGAGTGAGGCCACCTTGTTAACAAATGGAGGGGGAGAGAGAGAGAGAGAGAGAGAGAGAGAGAGAGAGAGAGAGAGAGAGAGAGAGAGAGGGAGGGAGGGAGGGAGTGATGGGTGGACGGCTGGGCGAGTTGCACGATTCATCTCCTCTGATTACACATCACAGCCGCAGATCTCGTAATTAATACCGGTAATATATCGGCAATATATCAGCAATATTGAAATGTTTAATTTCATTCAGAGAGGTAGCTGTAATTGGAAACAGTCACAGTGTTGATATAAGGCAGCAGGAGTGCAAATGGCCAATTGTGCCGAGACCGGCTGAGGTTAATAACCAGCGTTTAGCACATGTAATGAAATAATCTGGGTTACCATTAGAGTCACAGGAGACAGAGAGAGACACACAGAGTCATGAAACAAAACTAAACCCAAGAAAATATTAATAAATAAAATTAAATATTAAAATTGGTCTATTTTAAGAGTGTTTCATCATCCAAACTAGCAGCCAGCAACTGTCCATGAAATAAAAACAAAAATTCAGCATTAAAGTGGTTGTACTGAAATGGATTAATGAGTCCAGATAGAAAGGATTCGACTGTGATGAACTTTCAGTGCTGATATGAAACACACACTCAGGGCTTACTGTGTGTGTGAGAGAGAGAGAAGCTGGCAACATGACTGCATTCACAGCCAATATCACGCTGACATTATCCAGTCGATACCAAGTCACACACACAGAGCGAGGACTGGAAGTATTGATTTTTGTGTGCGAGGGAGGAGTGAATAACTCCAGTCACATGACCAGAATCCACGCTGCAAGAAGCCAGCGCTGTGTGTATATGGCTGAGTGACTTCCAGGGACTCACTGGCTTACTGATTGGCTTTCTCACTGAGTTGCAGATGGGGTAACTGGACTGTTTACAGACTGATTTACTGGATCGTTTCTGAATTGCAAGATGTGCCTCTAGTTAATGCACATTTGACCTTTTCTATGTAGACTGATGACCCTACTTTTTACTGGGGTTGGGTGACTGGAATTTAACTTTGAACTGTCCAGATTTATTAACAACCACCCAGCTATATTCAAAATGATTCCTTTAAATTTTCAGGAGCAACCCTTCTTGCATTTATTCTAAACGTTCTGCAGTTCTTAACAAGTAGGGCTGAACATGTGGAAGTTCTCAGAGTCATTTGGTCCGACCACAGGACTCGCTATAGACAGTACAAATGATGGATGTAGCCACCAGTGTTTTCATTCTTGCCATCTTGCTGTTTTTAAACCAGGTTCGAGGAGTGATGCGCGAGCTTCAAGCTGATTGGCTAAGCATATCCTGTATAGTGACAGTTACAAAATGAATTTCATATTTTTTATTTAATATCACCTAAAATTGAGCGACTGAGCCCATAAATTAGGTAGGAAACATTTTACAGAGGTTTGGGCAGAGAGTAATTTTAACAGATTTGTACCAGACCAGAAGTCTTTTTGTGTCACCCCTTGGCGACAGTTAAAACGAATGCAGATTCAAGACACTATAAGATCCCGGGGTGGTGATTTGTTTACTTTGTTTACCGTAATAACTGAGTAAGTATGCTGCAGGGAATTTGTGTGAATATGTTGATCAGCTCAGGATGTAGAGCAGGTCATCTATTAATCTGCTGGCAGCTCCAGTCTGCATGCCAAATATCCTTGGGCAACATACTAACTCCAAGCTGTTAGACAGAATGTTAGAAAGCATTTATGTAGACAAAACATAGAAAAAAGTGCTTGTAAGAATGGGTATGTGAACGGTTGAATCAGGCACGTTGTATAAAAGGTAGAGAAGGCAGAGCAAAAAAGCCCTATATAAGAACCAGTCCATTTGCCATGTCCGCACTCTGTCTCTTCTGTTCTACAAGGAGTGTTTTGAGTTATGTTTTGGTCATCATTCATAGCTTTTCATAAACATCAAGAACCAAAAAATATTGATAAAATGAATAAATGGCAGCAAACAATTCAATTAAATGGAAAGAAGTTCAATTTATTAAACCTTTTTTTTTTTTTTTTTTTTTTTTAAAACAGCTTAATCTAAAGGTAACAGTTTTTATAGATTTAAAGATTTTTAGACCAAAAAAATAAATAAATAAGAGATGGATGCTTAAAAGCTTGGCGGTGTCCAATCTGTGGAGGGTTAGCTGGCGTGTGCTGACCCGTTCACATAAACTCTGACATGGGCTGGTCACGCATCACTGTGTTGGTCTAAATGGACTGACTAACTGGTTTTCTCAGCTGCTTAAAGGCATGGTTTACTGACTGCAAATGTACCCACAGACTGCAGAGAGCATGGTGGAGAGGTGGAGAGTAGGGCAACCTTTGCAATCTTTACAGCAGACACTGGCTTTTTCAGTGGTTAATTATAATTTTTTCATTTCTTTTTTGACATTTTGGAATAATATTTATGATATTCCTGAGTTTCTGACAGCCTTATCTCAGGTCTGGGTGGAATTTGCACAAACACACCCACAGATCAAAACTGATCAGTAATGGTGACCTGCAGTTCCCAGATTTTTGTTTTCCCCTTTAGGGTTCATGAGTTGACATCCATGGTGACAACAACATGTACTTATCTCTGCATGACACACAGATCGCCAAAGCATTCATTTACCCCTGCATGAGAAACGCAATCGTTCAAAACTTGTAGACAGACAAAATACAGTGTAAAAAGATGTATTTGTCCCTGCAAGACAAACACATTGAAAACACGCATTTATCCCTGTGGTGGTCTCTGATTGGATGGAGACAGGGTGGAGATTCAAACACCCTCAAAGTTTTAGAAAACTTTCTATATAAATGTGATATCTCTGTAGATATGTAGTATGAAAGCGGGCTTAAATTCAGAGTGATCTTATAGATGGTGCAAATGAGAACAGAATTTAAAGATCCAACAATCACTGTGGAAAAAGCTTTAATCAGGATACCCATACAATAGTGCATGGGCCACAAGAATAGATACTGCAGAAAAAGCTTGCAGTCAAATCTTGTTTGTAACAATCCCACACAATTTTAGCATAAAACTATTTGGGGGTATGGAAAGATGCCAAGCTTTTCTCTTTAATGTACATATTGCTGATCATGGTAGAAATCTCAAAGTAAAAGTGGCTTTGACTTAAGGAATAAAAACTACTCAGCCTGTGATTATATGCACACAACCTACTCCATTTCCAGTCAGCCATGCTTCTCTTTGTTTCATTACATTAATTGGTTACCACTGAATTCTTTATGATTTTGTAGGCTAGCTATGACTGACCACCTGGGTAAAACACTCTCTCTCTCTGTCTCTCAGAGAGTAGTTACCAAATAAGCACTCATTAGAAAAAAAGATATGCAGAAAACACTGAACCTTAAAGAAGAAGACAACAGCAGAAGACCACACGGAGTGCCCCTCATGCCAGCTAAGAACAGGAAACTGAGGCTACAGTTTGCATAGGCTCGCCAACACAGGACAACAGAAAATTAGAAAAACGTTGACTGGCCTGACAAGTTTCAGTTTCTGCCGCAACATTTGGATGGTCAGGCTTTGGTGTAAACTACAAGAAAGCATTGATCCATCCTGCTTTATTCTGCCTGTGCAGTGTCACTCATCCTGTCCACCCCTTTATAACCACACTGTATCCATCTTCTGCTTTCAGCGCAGTGACACAAAGCTGAAATATTCGGGTTTATTGAACATGATAATGAGTTCAATGTGATACTGTCATGTCAACATTTAGCAAAGTCTGTGAGGAATGTTTCCAGCACCTTGCTAAATCATTGTCACAAAAAATTAAAGCAGCAGGGTCCAACCTGGTACTGGGAAGGTGTGCCTAATGAAGTGGTGGCCAGTGAGTCTAAAGGGAATATGGATTATTACGACCCATTAATCATGCGAAGCTACTCTAGTAGCTTCACCACATTCTTTGGATATGAAATTATACGGAATAAGGAATGTGTTAGCGTTTCCTGGAGATGGCACTAGTGTTTTATACCATGTTGTATGTCTTGTACTTTGTGTTGTATTTTTAATATATTGAGAGTTTGTGTGGCTGCTACCTTGGCCAGGTCTCCCTTGTGAAATAGATTCGACCACAGTGGAACTTTCTGGTTAGATGCACAGAGGTAAACACACAGAATAAATACATAAATAAACGAGAGAGAAAAAAAATGCCAATTCTATATGGGTCAGGTGGAAGGCGCAGATTGATTTTTCATGAAATGACCCTGAATATTTTCTGTGTATTTTTATCAGTTATTTTTTTATAGTCTAGTTATCATTATTATTATTATTATTACTACACTTTTTATTTAAGTTAAGTAAAATATGTCTTCACACTTAGCTTTAGTTAGTAGTAACTATAATAACCCTGGTAGGGTCAGGACACACCGATGACCTTCACATAAAAGTAACTCAGGTGTTTATTCAGACAGTAAGCAGACAGGCAGAGCATATAAAGGTGTGCGTCTGCTGAAAGCAGCTTTTACCTCTTAGAATGGATTTCTTGAAAACTGTGTGGAGTCTGCTGAAGCAGTTTCTTTCCCTTTCTTTTCTTTTTTTTTTTTTTTTTTTGGCTTGTGTGTCTGAAAATATAAAGTGCAAGTCTTCCACACCGGGAGCTTTTTCAAATCTCTACCTATTGAAAAGGGATTATCCCACATACACACACAGCTCTGCGAGGAGTGTATTGACAACTGGTTGGGTGGATCAGGGACAAAAAGCCTCACTGCAAGTCAGCTGCATGGAAATACATCCTCAGAGAGAGAGCGGAGAAAGAAAGAGTGAGCGTGTGTGCTCTCTTTTAGCCAGTAATGCATTCAACTCCTTGTTTCTCTGTCCACAGAAAAGAAAATTGCCCAAGTGAAGGAATACTGAATACTGTGTGTGTGTGTGTGTGTGTGTGTGTGTGTGTGTGTGTGTGTGTGTGTATCCTCTCCGTATGTATTATAATGTACTGATGTGATTACTGTGCGTTTCATTGATCAGCCCTCGTGCTGTTTACTTCAACAACACCAGGAGGCAACACCACACACCTGCAGACTTCACATTATTAATTATGCATGGTCATGAACTCCGTGTGTGTGCGCGTGTGTGTGCGCGTGCGTATTTTAAGTTTTAGTATTTACTTAAGCTCACCACTAAGTTGCTGGGGACTCTAAACTAAAGTATCTAAAAAAGAACATTTGATACTGCAACACTTCTCCTATAATGTGACTCCTGAACACAAACCACATGATAATAGCTTAATTGAAGCTCTCATTAGTGCTACTGCTTATTTTTGCTATACCTTAGTTTAGTCTCAAATGTGAAATTTTTGCCTATGTTGAAAAGGTTATCAAAGGATTATTGGGACAGCTGTTACTATAAGGAGACTTGAGATGATCTTTCTCAAACTGAATGTTCAAAAATCCTTTATTTAAATTTATTTTCAGTTTCCAGTTTAGTATTTTTTCTGACTGTTACCCTTAACTTTATTTTTCATTTCTTATTAATTTATTTAACATTTCCCTTTTATTAATCTGAATTTATTTACTGGCATATTATACACATCCATATACACGTTACAGGGATTACTTACCCATCAACTGTGTTATTAAATTATGCATTTTGACTGGACATCATCTCCATGTGATGTGATTATATTCGCAGAAACATGTGATTTAAGGTGGAATAAATGTGTAAAACTTGGGGTTCTGTAAAAAAAAAATAATAATTTTTTTTTAAAGACAAAATTATAACAATTATGTCTGCCTGTTTTTTTTTAATAAATTTTTTATTGTTGTCTTGTGTTGCATCATATGTTTTAAAGGTTCATGAAGATTGTTATTAAAAGAACAAAAGATAAAACAACATCAGTGAGGTCGTAGCTCACTCAGCACATAATCCCTCACAATTTCCAGGTTATTACCCAAAAAAGTCAAATATGACCTTGATCTTGACCGCACTTTGCGCAAAGAGCTCCTAAAGTGACCAGTGTGTGTCAGTTAAAATCTGACCAATGCTCCAAAAGAAGTAGTAAATATTTAAATTGTGGAGGGATAGACAAGCACTTCACCAGGGCATAAGCTTGTCAGCAATTACTTGAAATATAAAATTACTAAAAATATAAAATGACAGAGGTGGTGAAAAGAGATGCACGTCAAACACAGGAAATTTTCAAAATAAAAGACTGTGCAAGGGGGAAGGGGGGGAAAATAAAAATGACGCTCCTGAGTCATTTCCAATCACCTGGTGTGATTGGAAGCACTGTGAGGATTAAGTTGCTTGGAGTCAAGCAAATTTTTGACTGCTATTTTTTGCACTACTGGCATATTCAACTTTATCTACTGTATCAATGTTTTTTCACTGTACTGTAACTTATAACAATATTTTTTTGCATTAATTCTTGTGTGGCTCTTATAGGCATCTTCTCTTTCTATTTGACTGAAAATGTATTCCATTAAAATGGAATTGTGTCATTTCCCTTCCTGACACACCACTCTGCAGCTTTCCTTGCTAGAATACTTCACTGACTTCAATTTATTGTGAACAGCCCAACACAAACCCTAACCGGGACCCCAGAAACGATGTTTCGCCTCATTAGGACCTGGTTTGGGTCCCCATGAGGACTAAGGTCAGTGTTTATACTGAGAGAGGTCCCAGGGAGGTAACAAAAATGAACGAACACACGGACGGACACGGACACGGAGACACACACACACACACACACACACACACACACACACACACACACGCAGACATATCTATACTCATTTAACCAGACTGGGCCAGCTCGAGTTTCAGACTTAATAGGATCAACTCATATTGGCCAGTTAGATTTCAGCAGGGAGGAAGACGCACACGCGCTGCTCTTTGTATCATACATGAAGAAGAAGCCACTGAATTAGCCTCTCTGCATGACCCCTGACCTTCGCTTGTGTAAGAAGCTGCTTCAAACCACAACCTCACTTTGACTGCATGAAGGCAGCCACGACCTCTGACCTCGACTCTGCTGCCAGTAATGTTGATGGTTGAGTACGTGAAACCGGCTCTGCTGACATCTGTGGTTTTACAAAGTCTTGTAACTCAGCAAGTCGGAGTGTCAGTGTCTTTACCGTTTGCTCATCTTAGTTCTCCAAAAATATTTAAAGGCATTATCTAAGCTGGGAAATCAAGAGTCCACACACTGGCGCTAATATTGCGTACTTTGTTAACATCTGATCTTGTCTCTCACCTGATTAAAGTCTAACGGGTTAATCTTGTCTGGAGCTAGAGACTGCAGGGCAATCTGCTCGCTTTTCTAGATGGAAATTTTTAAGAGCCACTTTAAGTGGGGCACAAAATGCTAAATAAAATGAAGAAAAAGACAAATGTGTGCATAGAGACAGAGGACTCTCGTGTCAGGCCAACGCAGACATCGTTACATCATCATAATGTCTTGAAATCAGATTAGAGTCGGGCTTCCATAACTCACTGTGTCGGCTATATAATGTTCGTTTGTGTGTGTGTGTGTGTCTGTATTTGTGCGGATGCATATGTTTGTATCTATAGGATATACTCTGGAATCTGAGAGGGACGGATACAATTTAACAAATGAACAAACAGGAAGTGAGTACAGACAAATTGTCTGTTTTCAGTCACTGGAGAGAAAGTAAACAAATGCAGAGCGTTCAATTTCCAGATGCAAAATTTTTTTTTAGATAAAAATTACCAAATTATGTGAAACACCGTCAAATCGGTGTGAATGTGAAAATACTGTGTGTAAAAAAAAGAAACTATTTGTTAGTGAGGGTCCATTTCAACCAGTCTGCCCTTACAGGAGAATCAGTCGGTGAAAACACCAACGACCACTGCAGCCTGCATGAAACGACGACTCCTGATCTTTTAGTAGTGTGTCTTTAGGATGCCTTCATGCCAACACAACAGACCAACACTATGACACTTTTAAGGACTCTAGTATACATGCAGTTAGACTCTCATGATGATTTCCATGAAGATGAAGGCAAAGTGAGCAGGAAACTCTTAAAACTGTTTTACATTTATCTTGTCAGCATCTTCGGTCTGATATGAAACATTTTTTAAAAAGGCAGCAACTTCATTTCTGTTTAAGCAGCTCGTCGTGACTCACTTGGCGAGCTGCTTCTCGGCGTCGGCGCACAGCTCCAGCAGTCCCATGAGCACCGCCGACACATCCATGTACGGCTCCCACACGGTGAAGCCTCGACCAATCAGATCGATGGCAGTGCGTCGGATGGTGCTGTGGGCAGGCAGCTTGGGGCTGGGGGGCTGCAGCAGCAGGAAGGTCAGGGCCTTACCTGCAGAGAGAAACGAATCAGAGGGTTTTATCAGAAAACAGCAGGAGTTTGAAATCAGCCTGTGAGGGTTCAGCATCAGACAATACTAAAGAATACACACAGTTACCCTCTTATGCTGGAATTTTTGTCAGCTTAAGGACATTAATATTAGCTTTCATGATCCCATCAGCTCTGAAAAGCAGCCTCAAGCTGCACCACAGGCGCAATCTTAAACAAAGAAAAGAAAGGAAAACATTCTCATAAAGACAAAATATGTTCTGATATTTTTGGTGAGGTTTTGGGTGAAAATAGTCCAACACACACACTGACAGACACACACTCGGAGGATAAAGACAGCAAGCGGGATGGAGGTCACTTCATAGCTGACCTGACATTTGAGCCAGTCTCTGTGGGGACAGACTGACCATTAAGACTCCTGACAAAAATCCCCCCCCCCCCCCCCCCCCTCCCCTCAATAACGCTCTCCTTCCACCACCCTCTGTGCTCCCCACCTCACATCTGTCTGTCTTTCCTAGCTCGTCTCACCCACCTATCTTTGCAGGCAGAGGTCCAAAGATAACACCAAACGAAAAGAGTTTCATTTGTTTCATCCTCTTTTTTGAGTATCATGCATTTAAGTTCTCATTTTATCTACTGTGAAGCTGAAAATCTGTCTTTTGTCTGTTCTCTTCTGCCGCTGCTGCAGTCACAGAAATCAATACGACCCTTTGTGTGTTTTCACTTGAAATGCAAAAGCTAAATAGGCATAAAATGAAGAAACATACGATATAAAACAGATGATTTACTTTAGTTATAATCCTGTGGTGGCTCTAAAGGTCCACCGGTCTCCAGACGCACTCGGCTAATCGCATCACCAGGATCTCCTGGCATTTCATCATCAGCCTGCCTTAAATGGCAAACCCCCTTCCTTATTGGTTTACATCTACACACACAAAAACCTTTGGATGGGTCTATGAACGGTATGGCAAGAGGTTAACCGTGTAAGAATAGCAGCTATCTACAGACAGTGACAGCATTGGCTAATGTTGTTAGCTGGTATTGTTAAGACAATAGGGTTTATATTGGCTTGTGAGCTCTGCACTTTCAAGGCTCCAATTTTCGCTTCACAACCACATTGGTTTTTTGGAGCCAGAAGTGACAGTCTTTGAACGAGGGAGTGAGATGAAAGTAATAACACACCAGAATATCAAATAAATCATAAAAAACCTAAATGATACCTGGAATAACTCATGCGCAGACTCGCAAATGTCAGCTTTACTGTTTACTGGAAAGGAAAGTTCAATTCTATACTTTGAACTGGAACACTCCACTTTGATAATGTTGTTGGTGGTAGCTGTTAATTTAGGACTTGCTTTTTAAGTCCAAATGTTGTCACATTGGATTAAAATTATGGGAAAAAAAACAAACAAACACGAGAGAAACTGCTAGCTTTGAACCTTCAAGTCTAAAGACCAATAGGTGACACGGTAACTATTTCAATCTTTCAATACAATTCACCAACACCCTAAACACAATATGAAAGGTCTAGTTTAGTAACTTTAACTAATTGAAATGAAGTCAATTTAACTGGGCAGCACATGCCAGCAATAATACAAACTTAGCACTTCAAGAAAATAAGAAAAGTTGCCTTTTAAAAAAGATTCACCCCTCTGTGTAATTGTTATGATGGGGGAAACAAAACAATTTGTTGTATGAGGCTGTAAATATGTTTATTTCTGCTGTAAAGGTGGTCAATTTAACATTGGAGCCTATGGGGATCGCCTAACTTTTGGAGCCTCAAGTGGTCACCAAAGGAACTGCAGCATCTCCTTTATTGCCGCTTGGTGAAAACAATGAAGCATGCAGATCAGGTACATTTGTGCACTTTCGACCCCCAGCAGGTAAGCAAACACTGACGTGAACTCAAATCTATCAATGTTTTTATAAAAAGCATCAATAAGCTTAAAAACTGCGGACTATAAATATCAGCAGAAATATGGGGCTCCGTGACCTCTGACCTCCACTTAGTGATCGTTACAAATAACAGCCGCACAGAAATCAATTACACATGAGTTTCTGGCTTTTTTTTAAAAAACACATTCATGTGTAAATGTTCAGTATCAACTTTCTACTCATATTGACAGTTTTATTTCAATCAAAATCAGTGAAAATAGAAAATAATCTTTAATGACAGTTAGAAAGACAATAGTGTGCCACTTAAAAATGTTTCTGGGAGATTTAGGGATGCTTCCAAACAAAGATGAGCATTAATTGTCCTCAAACAGGCTAAATGTTATAACTTTAGTGGTTTTCTTAGTGTGAATCCATCAGAGCAGTGAGCCAGGGGACCGATTCTCTCCACCTAATGCAAAATAGGCTTTAGAGGTCATGAGGTCAAAGTTCATTAGTGTGAGCAGCAAATGTGGGTGGGGTGTGAGCATGACAAACCCTAAGGGAGCCCACTCTGACCACAGAGCCACATTTGCGCTTCGAAGCCTCATTATTTTACTTTTATTTCCTCGCAAGACAATTAAAGACAGCCGTTAACAGTCAGCGGTGTAATTGGCAGGATCGAGATTCAAATTTACAGCCCCTCCCCCCATTCCCAGCGAGAGGAAGGCTTTGACTCAGGGTTCATTTCTCACAGCGGACATCTTTGTTTAAAGGCAGCACCGGGCTCCCAAATGAACTGATTGCTATTGACAAAGCATCAGTCGGCCGTAATGAGCTGTTAGTTAGGGCAGTAAACATGTCACATTAACACACAGAGGATGATTAGAGGAAGAGGAGGAAAGAAGGAAGGAAGGAAGACGGAGGGGGAGAAGTACAGTGTGTGATATAGTGACAGATTGGTGACGTCTAAAATTTACCAGGCCGAAACGAGCGCTAACAGGCTTTGTGCTTTCTTTTCTCCATCTGCTAACTGCCCCTTCTCCCTCTCTTCCTCTGTTTGAGCTTAAATGCGAGGTGAAGGTAAATCAATGCTGGGGACTTGGTTAGTGGATGAGAGCTGGATCAGACTGGCTGCAGAGTGCTTGAGATAGACGGAGAGGAAAAACAAGACAAAAAGAGAAAGAATGAAGGTTTTAGCTCATGTAGAGACGCTGTGCACCTACATGAGAAGTGTAATGTAATGTCCATCATTACATTGCATAACCCTGTAGTCAGTCTCACCCAGTCTACATCTGGTAATAACTGGCCTGCAGATCCAGATCATCAGGATATGACAGGCATGCATTATGCCATTTTTTCTGTGTATTATTGCCAACGTCTGAAAGGATTTTAACAAACGAACGACCAAATGATGAGATCTTTCCTGATTCTCTATGTGGCTACATCACTTTTCACAAGTTATCTGCTGTTAATGTAATTTCTTCCTTGTAAATTTTCCAGTGTTTGAGGGTTTTTCCCCCCATAAATGTACAACTTTGAGCTTGAAAGTTTCCAACATTTTCTCCCCTTCTGTTTGTTTCTCAAGTGTTGATGAAGAAACTGTTCTATTTCTTGTATCCCACTCACAGCAGCACAGACATTTCTATCTTCTGTTACCTGCTTCTCCCTGTTAAATGTCCTACAACACAAAGTAAAACTCAATTTCCAATCAGCTCTCATGAATGTTTGAAAATGCCACAGATCAGACTTGAGTGGGCCTCAGAGGGGACTCTGAGCATTTTGACATTTACTGTGAGCTTTTTATTGTCCAGAGACTGAACACACTGATGTTCAGTTTGTTTCTCCTATCCTGCCCAACAGCAGGATAATTCCTCCCCCTTCCCACCGCCATCATCAGTCCATCCGTCCATCCTTAAGCTCGATTCTCCCCCCCACCCCCACCCCACCCTCGCCATATGAAAACATCAATCTATACTACAGGCTACTGTACCCTCACACTCTCTAGGCGGACAGCTCTCATTCATCACACACTGCGCTGTACGCCAACAACACCGATCCATCTTTCAATTTCATAACAGAGTGAGGGAGGAAGGGGGGGGGGGGGAGACAACAAACTGAACAAGAGTAGTAAAAAGGAGGAGGAGGTAGGAGTAACAAAAACCTATGGAAAGAAGAGAAAGCATAAAAACATCCTAAACTGTGCTGCAGTGTATACATAACCAGGCTAATTATGACCATAAGATGACCCAATATAAGAGAATATGTGCACACGCACCCTTCCACCATTTAATTACAATCTACTAGTATCAACTATATCTGATCTTGAATTCACCACTTTCAAGTCAAAATAGAAACTTTAAGACCTTTAAGGCCTAGCAGACCACTTCCTGTGTCCGCAACATCTAACTTCATGGGAAATTTTGCTAATAGAGAACATAATACTTGATTTTTCTGCTAAAAAAAACAAAAAAAATGCATATTGGCTTTAAAATTGATCAGCGCCGTTTTGGGCATTTTTTGTAAAAGACTGAAAAATAGAAACCAAACATTAGCCACACAGGGTTGTTAATTAACTCATTTTCCATATAAGCATGGCTGAAACTAGAATAAATCTTAAGGAGTAGTTTCAATGTGTTCATATTCATATTTACATGTAATGCTGATGATTGTTTTAAAAAGCAGTTATAATTAATAGCTTTTCGGTGTCTCCAGTCGTGAAGTATGGCTCCAGGAAAGCAATTAAATCTGGAGTTGTTTTCATCTCATGACATGGATTTAAGGTTTCTGGTGCGTGTGTGTCCACACAGGTGAGCCGACTGCTGTGTGCAGGTCCAGCTAAGAAGCATCACGCTCCACAGCCTATCGGCGAGAGCGCAGGCTGTGTCACCGGGCGGATGCCCCCCCCCCCCCCCAGAGGCAGCCAATCAGAGCACGGGAGCAGTGGGACGGAAGAGCACCTCTACTTAGTGCAGGTTTGATGCCCACCAAGGTCCACCGCTGCAGGCACAGCGTGGCACAGGGCCGGGCTCGCCGAGTGTGTGTGGAAGTCAGCACCAAGCTCCTTAAGGTGTCAAGCTTGGCAGGTGAAAATCAATCCCATCTCTACTCACCTCTAATCCTGCACTGAAGTTTCTACTATGTCAGTTGTGGAGTTGTGGATGTTTACGGGGTGTCTTTAGGATGTTTTTTACTTCAGTTTAGTTGGCTAGATGCTTTTAAAATTTGATTGGGTTTAAGTTGGGAACCAATTAAACCTCATAAAATAATAATAAAACTGTGCTATTGGTGGCTTTTGGAGCATTTTAGTGGAATTACCTGACAATAACTATGGGCTTGTATGTGGCACAACCAAGAAAGTTTATTTTTATTTGTTTGTCACTTATTAATTAGTAGGTACTGCACTATACAGTCACTTCTGGCTCCAAAAACCCAACACAGCAGCAACCAAAACTCTAACGCTGAGCAAGTAAATTCAGTAGCGCAGAAATGGGCAAAAAAAAAAAAAAAAAAGAAAAAAGAAAAGAAAAAAACCGTTACAGGCTTCTGAAAGCTGAAAACACACAGTCCTGAGAGTCTCTACAGGTTAGTCTCATAAAGCAGTAGGACACAACACACCTGCTGTGGTGACACCTGCCAGGACTAGAGATTTACTGCAGAATTTACACAAACATAAAAATGTAAAACCTATAAGCACCACAGCCATATCCATCCAAAGGTTTTTAAGATTTCTCTTAACCTATCAAACTAAACAAAATGTGCACATCTTGGTGGTCCATTTGAAGAATTTTGGGCTGCAAATTTAACCAAATAAATTAGATTAGATAAAACTTTATTAATCCCTCAGGTGGGTTCCTCTGGGAAATTCGGTAAATGTGTTATCATGAGTGTGTTTGCCGTTTCTGGACTTACAGGTGTGTCTGGCCAGGGAGTAGTTGGACGATCCTCCGCTGGTCAGTCCAAAACCTTCGGGTGCCTGTCCACCAGCTCGAGCCCGGGCCGAGCCCTTCGGGGGTTCGATCTCTGCTCCAAATTCAGCCCCAATGACTCCCAGAAGGACGATGGCAGTGGCCTGTTTACGGCGCTCCTCGTAAGAGTTGGAGATCTTCTTCGCATTTGGCGGGAGGTTAGACAGACAACCTTAAGAGAGAGAGACAGAGAATATTGTTGGATTGTTTGAAATATTGCCTAAACAGAAAAGAGATCAACATACAAACTCTATGTTTAGAGAAAGAAGTACAAACATATAGTCAAAAATCTAAAAACTAGCATGAGAATTTTTTAACACTGCCCCCTTGTGATGGTAAACAGCTACAAAATGTAGAGATTCCGCTGTAAAGCTTGCCACCACAGGTGTTTTCAACTCGGAAATAATTTATTCAGTATGACCGAAATAAGTGACTGAACCCAACAAGTCAACAGGAGGTCAGGACTGAGGACTGGTTCCTATAAACCCCGGGTTTACCGCAACTACAGGTATCGCCCCCTGGTGACTATTTAAAAACACAACAGGTTTAAGGCCCTTCCAGAAAACTCCAGAAAATTACGATCATCTGGTTGAGGTATTGTTAAACTTTCTGTGTTTGAAATTGGAATTAACAAGTCTGAATCTTAGTTTGACCAACTCAAACATCTTTTGCCAAGAACCTCCAGGCTTCTTTCAAGGCCCTGAACCATATAGTTAAACGTAATCAGGAGAACCAGAAAACATGGATTTTATTTCCCTTTTCATGCATTCTATTGGTTTTTAGACACTGCATTTATTTTAAAAGATCTGTAGATCGATATATATCATTCAGATCAGTGTGAGGACCATATTATTATTGAGTAATTTTTTTTTTTTGTTTTTTACTTTTTAATTTCTGTCCTTCCTTTTACACTGAAGTGAAAAGTGGTTTGAAAAAAAAAAAAGAGGGGGGGTCTCCAGTGAGCTGATCACAACTGAACAGGCACACGTCTATTGTCCTGGTATTAATCATCACACACACACACACACACACACTTCATTGTCACGCTGAAAGCCTTTAGTCACAGTGCAAACACATTTACACACAGACGGTCGTGTTCACAGACCTCTGGAAGGATTTTGGACATGTGCAACTGTAGGTGTGTGTGTGTGTGAGTGTGAGTGTGTGTGTGTGTGAGTGAGAGAGAGAGAGAGAGAGAGAGCGAGCGAGCGAGAGTTTGGGGGGGGGGGGGGGGGGGTGTCTTTTTATTGTGTCCATCAACACGACCCCAAAATAACCTCTTTTGTGAGCACGTGTGCGATGGAGTCTGCACAGTGGGGAAACTCAGTGTGTGTGTGTCACAGTAGGAGATGAGAGCTCCTTACACACTTTGGATCAAAGCCCCAATAAGGACTACATAAAAAGTGTGTTGAGCCCCACACACACACACACACACACACACACACACACACACACACACACACACACACACACACACACACACACACACACACACACGCGCACACACACACACACCTCCCTCCACCCTCTGATATCTAATTCTTATTTTTCTCTCTCTCTGGATGAGCAAGCACAGCATTGTTATGAATTTGTATTGCAGGGTGAACAAGCACTCACTCACAATGAACACACACACAGATACACACACCCACAAGAAGAGGTGGCGTGAGCGAGCACACTTGGTGTGTTGAATAGAAACCGAGTGAGAGGGCTAGCCACTGCTGGGTCTGCATCCTGTCCATGTTCATGGCCCTTTCCATTACTACAAGTGTAATGGAAAAAGTGTAAAAAAAAATTAATTAATTAAAAAAAAATTACCACCCAAAACTAATGTACTTACTTTTTTTGTTGTTTTAAACAGATGATTTTATATGCCACTTGCTATTTCTGAAAACACTAAAAAAAAAAAAAAAAAAAAAAAAAAAAAAAAAAAAAAGCTTTTTATAGACCAAACATGGAGAAAATCCAGCATTATGATTACATTACAGGTTCTGGTTGGAGCGATCCTTCCGCTTGCAGCAGAACTGAACCAGGACTACCATCGCCCGCTGTAGTCCAAAATGGTAGAGCTGGAGTTGGTCCCAGGGAAAAGCCACAACAGTGACCTGATGGTTCTTATGGTTTCCTGCTAACTGCAGGAAACATGAGAAGGGAATGATCTGTGCCTTCCAGATATAAACCGCTAAGCTTCTAATTAAACAATTTTATTTTGGTCCTGAAATACTCAACATGTTTAATTTAAATAGACTGTAACACACATATTATGAACGGGGATAGATTGATATGGCCTTTTCAGAGCCAATAATGATAATCGATATTACAGAAGACCGATAACCAATATCAGAAAAATAATAAGACATTTGCTGTACAAGAAAACAAAAATAAAATTAAGAATAAAACAATTTTTCTTCAATAATAAAAATTTATACATGAAAAAAAAAAACATTGCAGGCAAGTAGTTATTTAACGCTCTGCTTCTTCATTCCCAATTACTTTTAATAATTCATTAGCAGTAATATATTGATTGTAATGACACAGATAATCAGACAGTATCATCAGTGGCTTTAGTGATCTGATAATGAAATCAAGTCGGCCAGGTAAACCACAACCTTCAGAGGTGTTATCTGGACATCAGAGTGTAGTTAGATCCACCTGGATTAAAAATGAATATAAGAGTCACCATTACTGCATTTTGGACTATGTAAAAATGTGGTTTTGTTTTATCCCCAGGGTGTTTCTTCTCTGTCCCTTGTTTTGAGCTCAGGACCCCCTTTCCCCCCTCCTGCCTCCAATATTTCCATACTATATCTTGATGCTCTTTATAATGAGATTGCTTTAGGCCAGCTGTCATTTGGAAGAAGGCCCAGCGGCCGCCTCTGATAAATGGATTACAGATGGCATCCATCCCTCGGGCCAGACTGGGCCAGTAGATAACAGAATTAGAGATAGACTCCCAACCAGAATCACTAAAAAGTTCAGGTTAACAGAGAAAAGTGAAAGTAAAGACAGAGAGACAGATGGGGGACGAAATAAAGGCATTTAAGTTTTTAGTAGACAAGGTTGGTCAGAACAACCAAGCACAAGTACATTCTTGGTAATTTCATTTGTCTAACCAAAGTCTAACCAAAATACTCTTTGGAACTCCAAAGAAAGACTTTTTAGCTCTGCAATAACTTTGAGCTTTTCTCAGCTGCATTTTGCTGGCTATTACCAACTTTAAGTGCCGTAGAGCAGCGGTCCCCAACCTTTTTTGCGCCACGGACCGGTTTATGCCCGACAATATTTTCATGGACCGGCCTTTATGGTGTCGTGGATAAATACAACAAAATAAAACTAGTACCGGTACTGAAAAAAAGAAGATTTATTCATAACACACGTGAAAAGACCCAGGAAAACAGAGTTAACGATAAAAGCGATAACAAAATAACGCTGAAAACCCTGAAAACCATACATTTCACACCTGAGCCTCAACTCTTGCGGCCCGGTACAAAACGACTCACAGAGCGGTACCGGTCCGAGGCCCAGGGGTTGGGGACCGCTGCCGTAGAGTGCTCCTCATTTTTGAATCAGAGATGAGGCCCAACAGGTTGAACTAGCAGGTAAACAGGTTTTTGAACTAATCCTAACTGTTTGTACAATCATGAAAGTGACGAGCTGATAATGACCAGCTTTGATTTGACATGTTAAAACCATTAAAACGACTTGCTGGCTGGTGAGATGTGAGGCAGTATCACTTCCTGTCCAGTGTGTACCTGCTGCCTCGGTTTCTGCCCGCGTGCACAGTGTGATTGATTTTTGAAGCCTATCGATCCGCTTCCTTTGCGACCAGCAGATCTATTATAATGACATTGTATTTAAATCCTATTTGTTGGGCAAGCTGCTCCCAAACATAACCCAATAAACTAAAGAGGGGGACGGACGAGCTCCCCTCTGTGCGCGCCTCCGCTTGGTTAAATCTTCATAAAAACCAGAAATGGATTGGGATAAAAAGGCTTTCTGGCTGAAATGACATTATCCATAAAGGAAGGAATCCATTAAAAAAAAGGGCAGGACGGTGTAATGCAACAACCTGTGGAGTCCATGCAGTTAAATTATGGACGTGTCATAAAAAGGAGAACAACTGAAATGTCACGGAGCATTAAAAAAGGCTGTAACCTTTAAGAGGTAGCTTTATTTCAATGATAATAACAAGAAATATCACTAGAATGCCTTTGCTTTTAATTTTATTTAATTATATTTAAGTAATGTTATTGAATGTGCTGTGAGGACTGAGGTCAGCTTGCTTGTAATTTGACAGAACTGAAAGGGTTTTTTTGTTTTTTTTATAATGATTAATGATGACTGATGATGGAACAGAGAAAAACCACAAAGCTGTGTCCACAGGAATAACGTCAGGACCTCATTTTAAATAAAATGTAAGAATAGTGCTTGAAAGGAAATTCACATCAGAAGAAAGAAACTGAAAAAGACTGGAAGGAAGGAAGGAAGGAGGCAAGACCTAAAAGAAGGAAAGAAGGAAAGATCCAAAGAAAGAAAGAAAGAAAGAAAGAAGGAAGAAAGGAAACATTGAAAGACAGAAGGAACACTGTATGAAGAAAAGAACGATAGAAGGAAGAGAGAGAAAAAGAAAGCCTGAAAGAAAGAGGGTCAGATCAAAGGACACAAGGGAATAAAGAAGGACGGAATGAATGAATTCTGAGTGGAAGAAGGAAGGAAGGAAGGAAGGAAGGAAGGAAGGAAAGGAACACTAAAAGAAGGAAGGATAGAAGGAAGAAAACGGAGAGAGAGAAAGAGAAACCAAAAGGAAGGAGGAGGAAATGAAGAAAAGAAAGGAAAAAAAAAAATGATGGAAGGAAGGACGAAACCAATGCTGAAAGGAGGAGGGAAGACTGACAGAAATAAAGGAAAAGAAGGAAAGCTAAGTAAATAAAGGACCAAAAGGAAGGAAGAAGGACAGAGAAAAACCAAAAGACTGATGGAAGGAAGTAATATGGAAGACTGAAAGGAATAAGGAAGAAAAAAAAAGAAAGAAGAAAAGCCCAAAAGAAAAAGAACGAATGAAGGAAGGAAAGAAAGGAGAGGTGTTGTCTGATTGACATGAAGTTGTAAAGGGGCTGCTGACAGAAAATAAATGTTTTTGATTATCAGTGTTTCATTTAGAAATTTAAACAGATGAATTGATTGATCATATTTAATTTAAAAAACAGCTTCACTGATCGTCCAGACAGACATCTGCTGTGGCGACTAAAATTAAACGCTGTCTAAATTTAATTTAACCTTAACACATTTACACCACTGAGTCAAACACTTTCATTCAGATAAGCAATAATTTAATAATAATAATAATAATAAGCAATAATCAATTACAAGTAACAGTTAGTATAATACTGCACTATGTTTATTTGTGAGACACCCAGATCAATAATTGAGCTGTATTTTTTAAATATCTTATATTTCTGGTAATCAAAGCTACAACCCTCCCATCCCTGCCTCCTACTGCTGCAGCTACAGCCCTGCAATCTTCCCATCATGCACCTCAGCTCTGCCTCCATTGGTAATCAATGGGAGACTGGTAAAACCTGATCACCAGGGACTGAGGGAGGGGATCAATACCAGCAGAAAACTGATGTGAGAACGAAGGAGAGGGAGGAGGTGGAAGAGAACGACAGACTGAAGGAAAAAGAAATGAAGAGCTCAAAACAAACTCCCGAGCACGGCCTCGAGGGTTACATTTCTGTCCGTTAAGGAAAAACTTCCATAAAACAAAGAAATCCCAGGCTCGTGGGGAGGAGGGAAAGGGGGAAACTGTCCTTACAGCAAATGTCAGGAGACAGAAAATCTGGGCGAAATAATTGAAAACACAATTAAGTTGATAGAGAAAAAAGATTCGAGTCCTGAAACGGTGGCTGCCCTTCCAACCGGCCCGAGTCCATCTGAAGGTTAAGTGTATTTTATTTGCCATCTTAAGACAGAGACAGGAGAGCTATCTGCGCTCACCAGCTTCAATTAGACGAGGGTACGGAGGGAGGGTCAGCGGGGAGTCCACAAGACACACCACAAACAAACTGGATTCAGGTTCATAAGAGGAAGCAAGCAGCCCTGAACCAGACTGTGCTGATCATTCATCAGATTTCAGACTTTTATTTCCTAAATGGTTCAAATTCCTTCCAGAACAGACGCGTGATCAAAGCAAAGCACTTCACAGTGTCACCACTCAAACATTAAAACCAGTATTTCCCCACATATAAATTTAACTGGGCACACTGGCCACATCTGTTGTTTGTTTGGTTTTGTTTTTTTGTTTGTTTGTTTGGTTTTAAACCTTTAACTTTAAATGGAGACAAGCCTTGCAGTTTTAGTTATTGTTCTCTCAAGTCTTGGCATTTAGAGGGAAAAATAATTATTTTAACTGACACGTATTAAAATTTGTAATTTTTTACCTCCAAACATCCCCTTTTTTTAAAAAAAATATTCAAAACATAAGGTTAGAGCTGGAGTCATCACTAACGACAGCATGAGGTTTAAATTATCCTGGATCTGCTCTGAGACGGAGGAGCACTCTAACCAGAACCCGCAGCAGGTCCAGAGCTGGTTCCTGTGTCGCTACACCGAGCAGAACATGGAGTAGAAGGTGCAGTCCAAGTCGGTGGAATTGGAGTTCGTCCACAGGATGAGAGACTCAGAGAGCGCTGGCTTCATTGCTTAGTTATACCTCACAAAGAACTTGGCAAAAATAAACAAAAAGTAATGATACTGGGAAATATTGTTCCAATTTTAACTAAGGATCTCAGTCTCTTTAATCAGTTCTTCAGGTTTAATTTCTTTTTGGTCTCTATGCTGGGTCATTTAACACTTAACCACATCACATTGATCTGATGGCTAGGGCTGACCCAGGCGTGGCCTGTATAACTTTATTATTATTATCATTACTATTATTATTATTGTTCCCAGCATTTCAGACACTCTACTGCTTTCTCAGCAGAAATAGATGCAGAGTAAACGCATGAAGGAGGAGTCTCCCGTTCCTCCTCCCAATCACATTAACTTCTCCGCACTTCATATTTCAGTCACACTGTATGAAAGTACAGTTTGGCAATATTGAGAGCCTGAGGTCTTATTTTTTAATCCTCCATTATCAGTTATGTGTTTGTTTTGCAGTTTAATTTCCCCTCCGACAGGTTTTTAATACAGCTAATACTTTCGGTCCTCTGCAGCTGTCACTTTCATGCTGTTAATGGAGCAGTCTGAAAAATGAGTCTGGATGTTAATTTCACTAATGCAGAGACAGTGGACGGCCTCCACTGCACAGCGTCTTCATAAAGGAGAAATTATTTTTTATTAAAGCCACCGCGCCTTGGTCACACTCTCCTCTCGATCACAGATGAATCAAAGCCATGTGACAGAATTAGATTTCAGCTCTGCCAAATGAAAAGCATCACAACTTGGAGAAGGTAGAGGAAAACAATTTTCTCCACAAATGGAGGATGGGGGGGCCCTTTTTTTTTTTTTTTTTATTTATATGGAGGGAAAAAACGGACTTAATCCCCAGAGATTTGGAACATTTAAATCTTAAATTACTGATTGAAAAGAAAGCAATGGTCAAACTTTTAGGATGCAGGTGGGCTACATCTCAGGTCTGGGCTGACTTAAAGAAGGGCCACACAATAGATGCATAGACAAACAGTGAAAAAACAAATCCATAAAAAAAAAAAAATCAATTAATGTTGGGAGCATAACACCTTAGTTGGATTAGATTTTGAACAAACTTGGATACTGTTTCAAGAACCAAAATCTTCTATTAAAAAATGTTGATTTGATGTGCGATCCACCTGAACCTCAGTCACACGAAGGAAAACCACGGCATGATCGCAGCACCACCAGAATAATTGCTGTTGTGTACGATGAACTTTTAATGCTGTTGCCTTTAAAGTTGTTTAAGACGACAACTTAAAATTGACTTTGACGTGTCAAGATGGTGATAAAACAGCAATAAGACAGAGTGAGTCTGCTACCAGTCTGCAACTGAATGGAGTGAAGTTGGCAGCTACATGCATAATAATGTAGTGATCAACTATGATAAATCCATGAAAATCACAAATCTGATGCCAATTTACATGAGCTAATGACTGCTGTCAGTGTCCAGCCAGAACCTCAGACTGGAAACTGAAATTAGTGATGTAGCTGCTGCAGGACTAACATTTCACTGCAAAACAAAAAACAAACAGGCACTCACCGCCCATCTGGTTATATAAAGGAATATAACCAGAATACAAAGTGTTGGCAGCCAGCTGAGTCGAGTCCCCTATTGCAAAGAGATCCTAGATCAATATTTCATTGATCATTTTGAGTGTTGGCTAATTTGTATTGCATTTACAATACATGAGATTTATGTCTAGCATGGATACTTTTACTTGCTCCTTAATGCACATGTTCTCATTTCTTAACGTCTAGTCACATTTCGTTTTACATATTTGAACTTGGACTGAGCAGAAAATCTACGTTTATTTAACGTGGAGCCACAAAATTTGAACATTTATGATGTCATATTTTATTTTATATTTTTCTAATTGCTCTATTTGTGTTTCTTATACCTATAAAGCTCTTTGCAGCAGACACCATCAGCCCGGCACAATTTTCATTTTCATGATGACGTTCTTGTTTTGATTCAGTAATTAAACGCAACGTTCATATTTCCATTATATTATAAAGGCTGTACTGTCACTTTCACTAGTTTGCAGCCACAATCCAAGGCAAAGAGTCAAACATACTTTTGTGTTTATAAAAATACCACAACATATAAATGTATGACTGCTCAGTCACTTAAAGGTTAAATTAAATCAGTTTTGGTACTTCGGAGTTTGAGAATTGTTTAGTTTGTGACTCCTAGTTTAATAATACATAAAAACAACAAAAACAAATCCCATCACTGGTTTGTTGTCAATCAAAGAGCTCGATGGCTGCTGAATTGCAGAGAAATGGAGCAGAAATAACAGAGGAGCTTGATGACAGATTTACAGTTTGTTGTGTCGAGTCTGAAGTGTCGGATCAATTCAAGACGTCTGACAGTTAATCCGACCTGATTACACACAACGAGCAGATGTGAGCAGCCAGGAGACGAATTATCTGGGAACATCTGAACACAACGTTTTCCTGAACTCAATCACTGCCAACGGTGGTGGAAGCAGGAAGATGAAGGTGGAGCGAGCGAATGGGAACAATATGGACAGAAATACAGACAAGGCCGTGAAGGGGAGACAAAAGCACTGATAGAAAAATTACTACCAGTTATGTAGCCTCAAATATTATGATTATATACACGTCTTTAAAATGGAGTTTCCATAGATTAGAAGAGTTTTTCTTCCAAGTAAAAGTGGAACAAATGGAGTTAAATCCCTAGCTGTAAATGTTTATGCTTTCAAAACACTTTTTATTGAAAATATGATTTAGATATTATGATTTCATAAAGTAACCACTGACATGAGTACTGATTCAGCAGCAACAACAGGAACCGATTAGCATTAGCAGCTAATGTTACTTCTGTTTGCTTCCCACCTGCTCAATGTGCTCACATCAACTGTACTTAAATTCATTCAAAGTCACAGTAAAGTTGTTCTTATTTACATAATTTCTTGTTTGTACTAGCTGTATAGGCATGGGTAATGTAATGGCCTTTACTCTCAAGTCACTAAAGAAAAATCATCTGTTATGCTTCCTTGACTGTATTCACGCGTTTAAAAAACAAAACAAAACAAACAAAAAAAAAACAAAAAAACACAACCTCAAAATAATACCTCAACATTTCAACGTGCCTCTAGTTGGCTCTGGAAATGAGTATCCATAAATACTGATAGTTATTATTTTTCCATCTTTCCCCAAAGCATTGTTTATTTAGTATGCAGTCTATGAGAAACGGTCATAATTAATATGGAAATTGGTAGACTTTTATTGAGAATTTACATTTTAAAGTTGCCACTTTTCTGTAACATTTGCCTGATTTATGAATCCTTCATTCTTGTACCTTTTCTGCATGAGGGGGAAAAAAAAAAAAAACAGTCTTGTGAGACATACAGTTTACTAGTTTTTTTTTCCCTACTACTTCTCTAAATGGGCAGTCACTGCTCGACACAAGCAGCTGAAATCACTTTACAAAATGATACTTGTGAATATTGGCATGACATGCACTGTCAAAATCACTCATCCTCTCTTTCTCCATCCCTCCCTTTATCTACATATGGGGCCATTTCCATATAATCCGATTACACTTTGTGTTGTGTATTTCTGTGATGAGCGTAAGACCTCATCCTCTGAGGTGAAGCTTTAAACTGATCAATCTGATCAGTAATACCATCTGAACCTGCCCACGGGGCTGAAAACACCACAAAGGCTGACTGTCTCTCCATCTCTCCATGTTTCTTTAGTCCTACAAATTTAAATTTTTTCAAGTTGCAGCAGATTTTTATCACTGATATTGTACATCTCACCCAGCTCAGCTCGTTTCAGGTCCATTACCAGATTTTCTTATTATATCAAGATCCGTCTCACCTCAGTGGGTTCACAACTTTCTCTGGAGAATACCAGTCTGACTGACCAAGAAACATGACCGTGCCATCTATCCATTCACAACACACACACACAAAATCCAATATCGACTCATATGGCAGACTGTTGCAAACTTGCCAATAATCCTTAAAACCAATTTCAATTTTTTTTTTTTTTTTTTTTTTTTTTTTTTTTAAATCACCAGATCCATCATCAGTTTTACAGAAAATATGAGAGCACATACCAAGCTCTCAAACAATCACCATTCAGCGTTCCCTTCCAAGTCGGGACCCAACTGCCATGTGCTGACAAAAGCAGACCATGTGAGCGACCCTAAGCTGACAAACATGACTCCAAGCAACTGTAAAGAGTTTTACCACATGAGGGGCACTTTATAGCACAACTGCTCATTTTATCCCAACTACGCCCATAATCTCACAAATGGAGAGCCCATATAAATACTGTGTCATAAGATCACAGTCATCTTCAACCACCAAGTAAGCGTTTGTGTGAAATTTAAAGAAACTTCCCAAAACCGTTACCAAGTTTTCAGGTTTAAGAAATTGGAACAAACTGACCTCACATCTGTGGTCAGACTGTGGCTGACTGCTTGTCAAAAAGACAGACAGACAGACAGACAGACAGACACACACACACACACACACACACACACACACACACACCCCAAGGCCAGCGCTTTATCTTTGTGACACATTCATAAACCATGACACACACACAGAGACAGTCACACACACTCGGCAGGGTGGGGTGTGTGAAGGTGGGAGAGGGTGTGTGTTTCACACTGTAACCAAACTTTTATGGTACCATACTGTACCATACTGTATAATATTACAGCTTTACTACTCTGAAATAAATCTGCTGTAACATTAAAAACAAGTGAATGAAGTATCCACGCCTCTCTGGTGATAACTTTTCACTGCTCTGCTTAAATAAATTTTAACAGCAGCCTTCAGATGCCAAGAGAGGCTGTGGTATTTGCACCACATCTTTCCTGCAGTACTGTTTCCACTCCACAGCCAGCAGAAATACATTCCTGTACATTATTAATATTTGGACTACCTGTAATACAATAATATCCTCATACACCAGCTGGGTCCCTCACTGTGTAACACAGTAGGGACACAACTGTCTGAGACAATCACCGTGTTCGGAGTGGCGGCTCAGCGCATTTATCTCCCCATAAGTTCAATCTGTTCTGAGGAGAAATGTGATCTGACCTCCAGGCTCGGGTATTAGATTAGCCAGGGAGGCTGACGTTTCAGATAACCAAATCAAAACTGGGCTAATGATGCCGAGAGGTGAGGGTCAGCCTGACCTTTGACCTCTGACCTCGATCACCGCTGCTGTGGACCCCTCAAAATGGTAAGAGGACAGAAATCTCTTCATACTCTGTGTTGTCCTGACCTTCCCTCCTCATAAACAAACTCATAGAAATATTTTATGATAATAATGCAAGATCAGCTGCATGATGTATAAAACCACTTATTTAATTTTACTGAATGACTTTGACTGGGAGCAATCAGCAGGGCAAACCTGCCCAGCAGTGAAAGTGGTTCAGTGTGTGAGGAATGGAGGGTGTTGGGGCTGCGTCCACCAACAACCTTTGACCTCCCTGGGGTCATCCCCTTCATCAAAATCCATGGGTGCGCTTATTTCTCAGTAGAGGCAGACTTCCCTCTAGTGTAGAAACATGACTGTTCCAGGTTACCCACCACTGAACGACAGTGCAAAACCAAGAGAGACACCCACAGGATCTCAACACACTTAGCTGTTGATGTAAAACTATCAAATCCATGTTTTTATATAATTATAAAATGGTATTTCAGAATTAACCCAAGATTACTGCAGGTGGGGCATTCTATATTTGTGCTTTATGACAAACTAATTAGCTTACTATAATGACAGTATGTATCGAGGTTATAGTTAACTAAAACTAAAAACTAGATGTGAAAAAAAGCTTTACTTAACTAAAATAAAATTTAAAAAAAAATAGAGTTGAAAAAAATTTGAGCTGCAAAAAATAAAATAATAAAATAATAATAATAATGACAGCATTCCTGATGAGGCACTAAAGTATGTGTTTTTTGAGACTACAAAACTTTGAGTCAGCTGCTTTTAGCAAGTTTTGTGGGGTTCTCTGTACTGACTTTTCTAAATCTTGCTTCAGGGTCTGGAAACTAACAAGCTAAACTAAATTCATAACAAAAAGTCAAAAAGACACGTTTTGAAGGACGACCTCTGCGTCAAAGATTTGGCAGTGGGACTGAAGTCGTTTGTGAGTCTGTGAGACTAGACTGCAGTCATTCAGGAAATAGCCAGGGCCCATAGGGCTGCTTTACACAGCATAACACAGTGAAATGTAGGAATTCTTGTATTACAATAACAACAAATGACCTTACTCTAATTGTTTAGATTCTTGGGCATGTTTTCCCACCAAAATGCCATCAGAGATTTAATGAACTAAATTCAAGTGAGTGTGTTGAGAGAGAGGGGAGGAAGAGGAGGCTGTGGATCCTAATGACATCCCCTGACACTGCAACGGACATAATTACAGGTTTTTGTGTGTGTGTGTGTGTGTGTGTGTGTGTGTGTGTGTGTGTGTGTGTGTGTGTGTGTGTGTGTGTGTCTGTCTGTGGCATTGAGCAACAAATGTTCTCACCTGCACATGTTGGTGTGTGTACATGTTGGTGTTTGTGTGTGCAAGTGTGTGACAGCAGACTGATGTGATGAGTCTATCGCCGTGGAAACAGCCCGCAGCCAAGTGATTTTGCTGCTGTAGACATCTCTGTCTTCTCCCCTTTGTCTCGTCCACTTCTCTTTTTTCCCCTTCACTCGTTTCATTTGCTTCACATTTTCTCCTAGCAAATCCAAAACATGACGAAAACCTCGAGTTCCCACAACCTCAAATGGCTATTTCTGTCTATACAAAACACAAAAACTCTATAATAAAACAATAAAACCCACAAAATCATCTTACGAAGTATCTGAAGTAAAATGTAATATTGCACATGCCCATGTGCAATATTACATTTTTTCCTGACATGAGCTAAACAATTACAGTACCACTGCTCACCATAAAGCTCCACGTAAAGCTGTAAGACTGAACATAAAAACACTGCAGTAAGTCAGTATGTGTTAGTGTAAGTGTAGTCTGTATGTGCATGAACAGCTCTGATGCTTGATGGGATGAGCCTAAATTAATCCTAATTACATCTTTAGTCTGCCTTAAACTGTTTGTTCCCCTCTCTGGGCTCTGTATGATGTCGTACAGAGCAGATATTCACTGAATGGTCACCTTGGGGACACAGCTGAATTGCAAATATGTAAAATATGCTGGAGCTAAAACCAATAACACAAACAGAAGATGAATTAAAGGGCTGCACTGAGTTCTACTATAAAATGGATAAAGGAATAATTCAAACTACTCTGATAGAGTCAAAGTATAAAAACATAGAGATGGAAATAAGCGTCACAGAGTGAAATCAGCGGTGCAGCTCCATCGAGTTAGTGTCATGTTTTTTTTTTTTTGTAAAAGTTTCGTGAAGCTGCACAGCGCACACGAGGAAAACAGGAAGTCAGGAACAGAAATGACAGACCGCATGCAGACAAAATGTTCCACTCTGTGCAGACTCACAATTTGTGAATACTTGAGGTAAAACCAGTTTGCCAACTTTTAACATGAAGCAACGGAAATCATACACACATGTAGGGCTGTTCGATATAACGATATATATCGGATGATGATATAAAAACATCTATCGTTTCTTTTTACGCCATCGTTTGTTTCGTGGTGTCGCAAAATAAACGTTTACAGCAATATTTTTTCATCGTTTTGATGGTCACTGTAGTGGCTATATTAATTTCTCTTAAGTTCTCTCTTTCTCTTATATTTAATATGACCACACTACTGACAGACAAGCGCCTGTTTTTATGTGAAGTCTTTAGCAACAACGACAGTAAAACCATCGCGTGTCCGCTTGTTTATTTTCCACATAAACCTTTCACAATAAAGCTCAAGATCCTTTTGAGACGTTTCAAAATAAACTGAATCACGTGAAAGAGTATGCAGAGTATTTACGAATGAGAAGCAAAAAAGAGCCGTCGGGTGCTAAAAAATAAACCTTGGACTCAAACGTTAGAACGGGCTTTTCCCCGCAGCATGCTGTGTAATAAATACTCAAAGAAAACTGCGGCCGTTAAAACTTATGTCTAAAAATATTCAGTTTCATGCATCGGTTAAAACGCTCAACTCCAGGTACACGACACTCAGCTGGAAACACTTCACGCAAGTCGAGCTGCCCGAGATTCACAGAATTTACAGAAAATGTTACATTTTTGTGATTTATATCGTTATCGGACGATGGATGTACATGATTATATTGGGATATGAGATTTTGGTCTCATCGCACAGCCCTACACACATCATTTTTCATATGAACCCATTCAAATTATAACTGCAATTTTGGTACATGGTAATGTTAAACACTGTGTAGAAATCCAAGTAGTGAGTTTATATACACTGAAAATCTTTATATGAGAGGTTTCCAAATGGAGAGTGCGTTCATTCATAAAAATGTTAAAAAGTTCAATTATAAAAACCACAAAAGAAACAAAAAGTTCTTCCTCCACAGAAGAATAAGATTCAGGTTGCTCTGTGTTTGAGGTTTCTGCTAACAGATTTAATCCTGCAGAGACCAAATGAAAAGAGAAAAAAAAAAACCCCACAGCTGTCAATAAGAGAAAAACGAGCTGAGAGAAATGATAAATTGTCAGACACATCTGTGATATTGACTGGTCTGAGAGAAGGATGGAGGATGGAGGGAAGAGGAAAAAAGGTGGTGCAGACAGTGAGACAGCATTAGGCACTGGGTTTTTTTTCTTTATTACAGAAATGAATGTCTTTAAAATATTTAGACAAATGAGTCAATCCTGCTTTATTGTTCTGTGATTCTGGGATGCAAAAACTGCTGATGTGTAGGAAGAAAAATAGAAATGCAGTGCTTAAATGTGTTTATCTTAGAGTGGAGAATCGTTCTATGTGTGTGTCTGTCACAGTTAAACATTCAGGGTATATGTGGCAAGGATAAATGGACTGGAAAGTGTGTGCATGTGTGTTTTTCTACCTGTACTGCAGGTGTGAGTCGTTTCCTGGGGAGAAGTGCTTCTCACCTTACTGTGTCTGTGTGTGTGTGTGTGTGTGTGTGTGTGTGTGTGTGTGTGTGTGTGTGTGTGTGTGTGTGTGTGTGTGTGTACGTGCTACACTAAACTGCTTTTAACACCATGCAGGTCACAGTACACGGGTATTACACGCAGGCATTGATTAGGACATGCGTGCACACAAACACTAATGCTTATCCTCCACTCAGAGTCAGCAGAGCAAAACACCTGAATTCAGCTGGAGATAAATAATAAATGACTTCTTCATGTTTTTTTGGAATCAAACCAGATGAGACTTCTCAGGTCACGGAGGGGAAAAATGAGCCCTTAATTTTAATCCTCAAACACCGGAGAGGTTCACGAGGAACAGAAGAAAGTCTGAAGAGGTTAAAGCTACAGCATCGTATGAAATGGGTTTCAGCTTGTGATCATGGGACAAAGCAGGGATGCTTCAAGAGACTTGAATTTCCTTGTCAAATATTGTGTGGGTATTTGCTGAAATTTTAATCTGCACACAAGATTCACATTAGATTGCAGAGTGTGGTCACTGTTCTTTCTTTCCTTGGAGGTCAGCATCCACACGGCAACTCGTTGGCTGATTATGGCTGACTTCACATCACAGAGAGATAGCTAGGCTGCTGGTTTTTTAGGACAGTGTTCAGAGTTTTGCTCAGAAAGCAGCTGGACGTTCTAGACAAAACTGTCACTACGACTGCAGCAATATGCTAGTGACCAAAGCAATCAGCAACTTTTAACAACTGGAATAAACGGTAGATGCACTTGGTCTTACACAGTCCTGTTCTACTCTAATTGAGCACTCATGCCAATGAACAAATTGCAGAGCATAGTGGTGTTCAGTATCATGCCCAAGGATACTGTGGCATGCAGAGATTGAACCACCAACCTTCCAGTTACTAGATGACCCTCCTCTTCCTTCCTGAGCCCAATGCAGTCTCATGACCAGTGGTTGCCAGATGATTGCAGACCAGTCGTACCTGTGCAACTGGATCCTGATCCACTTTATCCAACATTGCCACAACACATGACTGCAAAACCTCAATAGGTAGCTCAGCAGTAGTAACTTTCCTTCTTTCTTTTTCTCTCATCTATATCATTTGGCTAAGAATTACACTTTGGATCTCTGCGTTTAAATAAATGAATGGCCTGGTCTTCACAATTCACAAAAAAAAACCCAACAAGCAAGGCCGCGAAAGGTGAACTGCGATATAGTGAGGGAACACTGTACCCTGTGTGTACCCACTTAAATAGACGCAGTAGGCTATTATTAAAATCATTAACTTCTACAGTTACAAAGCCCATCACATCAAAAATTGGAAACCTGGCCCACTCCCAGTATACCATAGGGAAAATGAGCTTTACCAACTAAAATTTCTGGTTCCAGCTAGCAGTGAAAGCATTCAAAGCATTTATTTTTAGATGTTTACAGTCAGTCTAAGGCAACTTGATGAGTGTGGGAACAACCAATTCAAACCACGACCAACCAAGTTGCAGCTCTACAGTTTCTCTTATTTACTCCTGAGATGGGTAAAAAAACAACAAAGAATACCAAAGAAGTGTGCGTACTTTAATCCTATTTTCCCTGCTTAGAAAGAAATTTGTGCTCTTACCTGCTGTGATGTCATCATCAGTGACATCCATTTCCTCCTCAGGAGCCTTGGTTTCTACTGGCTGAGCCTCTGGTGGCGGCAGGGCTGGAGGGGGAGTGTCGGTGGTTGTTCCAGCTGAGGAGAAAGAGACAAAACGGTTCAGTGCAGTCCGTCCAACGAGCACAACCCAGGTTACTATTATAGATATAATTTACACATCTCCCCTCAGTGCATCATAGCAATTATAAAGTGCATGCAGTTCGTTAATTTAACCATTAAAAACTACCCCACTGGATTCAGAAAAAAAATGTTTCTATTCAATTTAGGCAGTAAAAAGTACCCCAGTAGAATGTAGTTTACTGCTCAAATCTTTTAGATTAAGCCAATAAGATAAATTTGTCAATAAAATTTACTGTGACAGATTTAAGTAATAAAAACTACTCTGATAGATTTACACAGTTAAACTATGCAATTACTTTAACACAGTAAAAACTACGCCGATAGATTTAAGCAGTAAACCAAACCCTATTAGATGTAGTCAATAATAACTACACCACTAGATTTAATCAATAAAAACTACTTTGACAGAAACCAGTTGAATTAAGTTAGTTTCATGTCTGTGAACGTGACCGAACAGGTTATTCGTGACCATTTCACATTGTGCCATGAGATCAGGCTCACTGATGTCACCGACCATCAGCGTAATGGTTTGAATGTCTGTATGTCAGGATGCTCTCCACTGCGAGTTTCTGTTCTGGTCCTCATTGTTGTTATGATCAGGTTAACTGCTCTGGTTAAGCAGCAAATAAAGGCTTATTGGACGTCCTCGTATAAGCAGAATGAATAGAAACACACGGACACACACACGGACAGGGACACGCTTTTATTTAGTGTTTTCATTTAGCTCTTATCTCTCTGTTGGCAATTAAGAGTGGCTTTTCATTAGCGGCCGGCACTAATGAATGACACTGTGCTAATGAATGAAGCAGCTTAAGGTAACAGAGTCGGCACAGGGCTAATCTCTGGGAAAACAGCCTGCTTAATGAATTAGAGACGCAACCACAAAATGCTTATCAAAAACGAAGAAATATATTCCTCTTCCTTTTTTTCCCTTTTTTTTTTTTTAAGGAAAAAAATGTAATTAACAAAAAAGAAAAAGTTAAATGGCACAGTTTCATAAGGCTTCTTCAGTACACCAATAAAATTAACTGTAATTACACTGTGTGTAATTACATTGATTAATCCAGGTTAACATGTTCTTCATGTTCCAATTAACCTGCTCACACACACAGCTGACAGCTCGACATAATGACTTCGTATCACACACCCACACACCCACACACACACACGGTGACAGAAGGCCAATACACAGCCCGGCAGTTGATTACCTGTCTCTGACATTAAAGTGATAAAAACTTAATTGGATTTAATTAAAACATAACTGATGTTTTACTGTGAATGAACAAAAGGCCTGCGGAGAGCGAAAAAAAAAAAAAAAAACAACCCTCGCTTCAGTTTCTATTTGCATGTTTCCCTCTCTGAGCAGGCGGTTTCACGCCACAGATAATGGTGGTTACATCCATCTTTTATATACAGTCTGTGACCCTCGAGGCTGCTGCTTGGCCTGAAGGTGGCCCAGTTCTCGTGTTCTGCATCTCCAGCACACACATCGTGCACACCAGCTGGGCTATAACCTCCAACTTAACTGTCCTGGTTGGAAGAATGAAAATGAGAGATACAAGAGCTGAGGGAGAAGAAGAAAGAGGAGGAGAGGGAAGTGGAGGAGGGGTGGCGAAGGAGGGGAGGAAAAGGAGGGGAGAAGAAGGAGGAGAGGAGAAGGAGGCGTTCTGCCCTGCTCCAAGGTCAAGCTTGTCATGTCAGCCATGACACATTGCTCCCAGCATGCCTTGTTAACCTCCAGGACCTCCTCCTCCTTGTCCTCCTTCTCTTCGTTTCTTCTGACTGTTGCTCCCTGTATTCATGTTTGAGACTCACACTTCCTGTTCTTCTCCTGTTTCCCAACCTCTACTGCTCTTTCACTATAGTTTTAAATCATCAGGAGAGATTCATCTAAAGGAGGACTCACATAAGGATGACTGGAATATTTTTAGTTCAGATCTGTCTTATGATGCAAGGGAGTTTCATCTTCAGCCTCTATTGTTGTACTGTAGTCCTGATATTTTAACTTTGCACTACAATGTTTCTGCTTGCTTGATTCTGTGTTTTAGACATAAGAAGAAAAGGAAGAGAGGAAAAAAGGTTTGAAGAGATGAGAGATGAAGAGAAATGGAATGGATGATTGAGGCACTAAAACCTACTCCAGTAAATTTAGGAACTACTATGTCAGATTTAGTCGATAAAGACTACTCCGTTAGATTAAGGGACTGAAAACTACTCTTAGATTTAGGAAGTAAAAACTACTCTTTACTTCCTAAGTCTAATTGAGTAATCTGTTAGATTTAGGAAGTAAAGACTACTCCGTTAGATTATGGGACTAAAAACCACTCACTACTCACTAAATCTAACCAAGCTGCTACTTGGTTAGATTTAGGCAATATTACTGACCATCTTTAGGGACTAAAAATTAGTGAATTACATGTAAGAAACGATCATGATTTTGGTTAAATTTTTAGACACTTTCATGCTCTTGAACATGAAGAAACGGGGTTTTCAGTGTGACTATTTACAGAAAAGCTGGGAAAAATGTGTAGGAAAGGATGAAGGGAAAAAGGGAAGATGCAAGAAAGAGGGGGGAGAGGGAGACTTTGAACAGAAGGTTGATTGGAGTTAAAAAAAAAAAAAAAAAAGTAACAATCTGGATGTTCGAGGTAGACTGAGAAGCAACAGCGGAGAAGAGCAAGAGAGAAAAGGGGGAAACTGAGTGCTCTTCAGTGATCAAAGAAACAGCTGCTTCACATATCCACCATTTGACCCTGAAAATTGCATGACAAGGAACAAAGCTCAGGGACTTTGGTTAATGAAGTGTGTGTGAATATGAGAGCTGTGTGTGTGTGTGTGTGTGTGTGTGTGTGTGTGTGTGTGTGTGTGTGTGTGTGTGTGAGTGAGTGTGTGTGAGTGTGTGAGTGTGAGTGTGTGTGAGTGTGAGTGTGTGTGAGTGTGTGTGTGTGTGGTCCCTCAGTACCCTGCCTCACAGCTCCTGTAGCTATGAAAGACCTGTTTTCAGTTTTTGTTTTGTTTGTTTGTTTTAATTGTTAACAGCAGCTTTGCCACTCATGGCTTTCCAGATATGACCAGACCTCCCATCTGCAGGTAAACAGCTCCATGCAGCCACTTTCTGATGATAAAACTACTTTCCCAAAACAATGTGCGGCTCCACACCATCACAGCAGTGATGATGGAGACTCTGTGGACAGTTCATTTCTTCCTCTGAGTGGAGGTTAACAGCCCCTGTTTTCTCCGTGTTAAAGCCTTTTAAACACTTCCAGGAGAGCTGAAAGGTCAGGCACGGCTGCTGCTGTTTGTGTGCGTGTTGTCAAGTTGGCTCCCTGCTGCAACGGAGGGACTCGGCTCAGTGACATTTCCTCTGCACTTAAGCCTAACAGATAAATACAGGCAACTCTCTACCACACTGGTCAGATAGCACAGGTCTCACTAAAGGTCTCATCCCACCCTCGTGCACTCTGACAGTTTGGTCAGAAACATACACACGAGTAACCTACTGAGATCATTTTCATGGTAGGGGTGGTCATAGCCATCCAAATAGCAATAACATGGATAGTAGCTGATATTGTCAGCTACTATCGTGTCCTCTCGTTTCCAAAATAGTTAGATTTTTGTCTCTAGGACAAACGGTAAACGACTTATGGTAATTGATGAAAAACACTCAGACCCAAATTTCTGAGACGTGTTCTGCTGAAGGTGCTGGCCAGCATCTTTACATCTTTACTAACAGTAGAAAATCAGTTAATCAGTTAATCAATGGGTTTTGGGCAGAGAAAAAAGTTTGGGTTTTAAGTTGCGGTAATTACTGTAAACCAAAGACTGATCCAAGAAGAGCCTCAGGGTTCAGAGGACGTCTCCAGAGGATTCAAACACATCTCCGACTGTCCCCTGGAGATCCAGGATTTCCAGGACCAGCAGGAGTCATCTTTCTGCCTTTTCCAGTCCTGCTATGCAGCACACAGCTCAAATTCAATGACCCTTTAACCTCCTTTTCCACCCGCCTCCATTCTCCCTCATCCCTGGAGGTCACCAGTCCATCACTCCCCTCCACATAGGCACCACCCCTGCCTGCGGTACTGCTGTGGTAACACAACACTGACCGGTGCCCGTTTCCACGGCAACTGTTCCCCCGAGAAACCCTTAGCATCCTCAGCAACCACAGGGTGACTCCTGAACACACACACACACACACACACACCATTTTAGAGCGCCGTTTCTAGTAAAAGAAGGTAGAGATTCACCTTTCTTCCCATCAGCAGGTCTAACTATAGACAGAGAGGGAGACCAGGGAATAGACAGAGCCGGAGACAGAGTGGCAAAGCGAGAGAGACGGAGGTAAAGAGAGACGGCACTGACAGCTGCAGAAAGAAATCATCAATCAGAGTGGTTTGTGCGCAGCTATTGTGAGATATTCGTTAAAAATTTAGATGAGCTGGACAATGCTATACACTGCTTTAAAAGTCATCTTAACATATTAACAAGACTAAAAAAAAAAAAGAAACTGAGGTTGGTCCTTGGTTCAGCCTCCAAGTTCATTTTGTCTGAAACAGGCTATTTTAGCTTCCTTATAGTTCTCTACGACATTACAGAGAGCCAAGAGTGAAGGAGACGGAATAACTTTATTTCCCTTTTTTGTTTTTAGAAATTCTGCTAGGAAACTGCTGTGGATATTTTTTTAGTAGTAGTTTAGTAGTAAAATTGGTAGTAGTACTAATTTTTTAGTAGTAGTAGTGGTAACCAATACTGATACAAATACCTTGAACTTATAAAGGCAGCTTATAAAAGGGACCGCATCATATCATGATTGATTTGATTAGCACACAAAGTTGTGATACTTACGGGAGCTGACTGTGTCGACATACTGGGGCAGGTATGGAGCCCACATGTCAATGGTTTCTTTGCGTCCTGACTGGCCGATCCTCCTCAGTTCAGCCAAGAGAAGAGCTTGGGCTGCTTCTCGTACCTGAAACCACAAACACACTAAATCACTGTGAATTAAAAACTATATCACATGTTATTATTTACCGTATTTTCCGCACTGTAAGGCACACTTAAAATCCTTTAATTTTCTCAAAAATCGACAGTGGGCCTTATAATCCTGTGCGCCTTGTGTATGAATTCTGGTTGACCTGACCTCGAACAGATTTTATGTAGCACACTGCGCTCAAAAATCTGTCAAAAAATGTTTTAGTACGACTTTGGTAAGCTACGAAGCCGCACCGCTTGATGGATTGTCGGAGAATTACAACTACCATAGTCAGGAGCCTTGCAGAGTAATCTGGGTCCAAAACTCCGTCTGCTTCAGGTCCCAAAGTCAAATGAACACTGCGGCATCACTGAGAGTTAAAAGCTGTCTAAATTTTTCATCTTTAGTATAATGATCAGCGTTGCTGCTTTACCAGGTGTAACAATAAAGTTTAAAATTCAGGCATGAAAACATAATTTATTAAATTAAACGGAGTTAGCAGGAAGTAGTTTCTACCTAAACAGGATATACCATGTTCTGACTGAGAGATTTCTGAAAGATTCAAACGTACAGCTCTGCTATCACTTCCAACATAAATGAAGACCGAAAACTAAACAGCAGTGACGTTTGTAGGGTTACTGAAGTTGGGCTAGCTGGTATATAATGATGTGCTATGTGATCGCTATCGACACAGCTATGTTAGCACAGCATAAACAGTGAAGCTGGAGGATGAATGCTAACTTTTTTCCACTTGATAAAAGTTAACATGAGGGTTCCCTATGGTTAGGGACAAATGTAATCGCATGGCAGGATGCTGTAAACGGACCAAACTTCAGTCAGGAGAACAACTGAGATTATTCATCCACAATACGAGGTTAGTCATTAATTTACTGCAACAACATGGGAATAGAGCAGCTGCGTGAGAATTCAACCTTAATGATTCAATGGTACGGAAGTGGAGGAAGCAGGAAAAATGAGTTGAGTAAAGTTTGACTTATCTGACTGTTTTGTTTTGCTTAATGCGCCCGTGCCCATTAATATTGATCTCTTACAGAAAGAAAAAAAAAAAAAAAAAAAAAAAAAGATTCCTTCTGACATTATATCTAATACACTCTTAGTGAGAAAGCAGAAACAGAGTCAAAGTGTAGCCAGTGACCTCAATGTGGACGAAATGGGCATTTTAACCACCACATCAAACCTGCTGCTTTGAGTTACACAATACTTTTTACTAGATCCTGATTTGTGCGGATGAACTGTTGCATAAATTAATATAATTAATGACATAAGAACATTTTAAAATATAGGTATGACAAACACAAATAGAGCCATTAAAAGTAAAGATTCATAGATGACCAACTCCACTCCATTGAAAGTTTAAAGTGGTCCAAATGGCACCAACCCCAGGATGTGTAGGGATGCCTGTCAATAAAAATGGCCACACCCCTAAATTTAAGTCTAAATAAAAATCCAGTTGGATGAGTTATTAAAAAAAAAAAATTCACACCCTGTAAAGTTTTTTATGAAGGGAAAACTGAACAAAATTTATGTCTGTATCAGGCTATAAACAGCTTTATTTATGCTGTAAAGCTGGATTTTCAAACATGGGAGTCTATGCAACCAGAGATGGGCAGACATGTGTAGATCAACAATGGATAATATGGAGTGCGGGAGAGAGTACGACCGTGCAGAGTTTAAGCTTGGAAGTACTGACATTACTTTGAGCTTTGAATTTGACCCGTAAAAAGTGACAAAACCATTAGCGTCCGCTCTACACTCTGCGTGGTAAGAAAACTTATTTCTACGGCAAAAAATTAAACTTCAAATCTGAGCAAGCACCTAGCACGCTGCCACGGGAATGTGAAATTCACAGAAACACCGCTGTGGTACCGGGAAAACCTGCACAGGTCCCACTCCTGCTAAACAGGAGAAAAATAGATTTAAGAGCGATAGGACTTAGTACTACTGAATCTTTGATTTTATTTAATTTTTGCTGTGTTTTACTTGCATCTATTTGAAAGTGTGAGTGTAAGCATAAAAAATATTTTATTTTATATGCTGGAATATGTTTAAATGTTAAACAAATTTCTTCAAATCAAAGACTGCTGCATATAATTTAATTTTTGATTATGCAATGTGCATAAAGTTAAAAGATTAAAACTAATTTAAAAAAGCCTTTAAAATAGACTTTTTCATTTGGTTCACTTTTATACGATAGATTATGCAGAAACAATAGAATTGGGCTGAAAAGTCAATTGCTTTATTACGTATTCAGGTTGTGTATCATGTTTTTTAAAAGTAACTATGTAATAAAGTAACTAATTACTTTTGAAAATAAGTACTCAGCAAAGTAATTGGATTAATTTCTTGGAGAAGAAATAATTAGTAACTCATTACTATTTTGAAGTAACTTGACCAAAACTGATGGCAACTGACTCACTTTTTTTTTAAGCTTGCCTCAAGTGGAAATCGTTAGAGGAATTGCAGGTTTTTTTTGTTTGTTTGTTTGTTTTTCAATTTTGACTCAATTTTCCTTGATGGCATCATACATACCTCCAGACAGCGGTCCTGCCATCTTCTCGCCAGCATCTCCAGCAGTGGCGGTCTGAACTTGTCCAAGCCAAGTAGGTCAGGGAGCATCACGCAGTGCATGGCCGCCAGCTGGCTCCATCCTGCACAAACAATCACAACCACACACACACACACACACACACACACCAACACATTTTACACAAACAGTCAGAAAAACTACAAGAACAAGTTAAAGTCTCTCTAATGCTATTGCTGTCAAATAGAAACACTGTTTTTAATGCAGTGCCTTGAAAAGGTATCCATACCCCTTGAACTTTTCCACATTTTGTCAACCATGAACTTGAATGTATTTTATTCTGATTTTGTGTAACAGACAAACGCAAGGCATGGAATGGAGTGTATGTGTTCACAGTCGCTCTCCATCCAATCTGACTGTACTGGAGCTATTTTGCAAAGAAGAATGGGCAAATTGCACTCTAGATGTTCAAAGCTGGTGGCGACATACCTCAAAAGACTTGCAGCTGTAATTGTAGTGACAGATAGTTTGAGAAAGTATCGACTCAGGGGGGCTGAATACAAATGCACAATATGAACAGACGCCCCCGATCCAGTGTTGTGTTTGTGTATCACACAAAATCCCAGTAAAGTACTTTTAAGTTTGTTGTTGTAACATAACAAAATGGAAAAGTTCAAGGGGTTGCTAGGTTTTTGAAAGTCTTGAAAGTAATTTTTTTTTTTTCTTGTTGTTGTTGTTGTCGTCATTTTAAATCGTGGTCAAAAAACAAACTTCAGTGTCTTCTTGAGTCATCCTTGCAGAGAAAGAACATACTTAACTCACCATTTTAGTCTTTAAAAGTACATTAAAAAGTATTTTTAAAAACTTGTTTCCATGTGACAGCACTGACTTCCAAAGGAAAGAAAGAAAAAAAAAATCACAGTAACAACAGTCAAACACGGGATGAGAATATTATCGACAACATTATCTGCAGTCTTGGTTAGAGCAAACTAAGTTTTTTCTGCTAACCAGAGTCTGTCTGATGGAGTTTAAACAGGTAAACAACAGGTATACAAAAGCCTTGTAACGATACCTTGGCATGATGAATTTAAGTGTGTGTTCTCAGCTACATGTGGGTTTTTACTTGATAACAAAAAGAAACACTGAAGGCTTTCACAATAAATGGCAGACACTAAAACGCTCCGTTTCTCAGTTGTGTGACAAAAACATTCAAAATGTCTTGGTATCGCTTTATAAGGGCTCAAAACAATGGCATATATTCATATTTCTGACCATACACCAAAGATATACACATCACCTCTTACACATCTGTGACTTTAACTTTTTATTTGCAGATACTCAACATAAATCAAGCACCTTAATCACATATATTGGATTAATATATGGTTTCTGGACATGATGCATGTCTATGAAATGCACTTGTGTGATGGAGACTGAATGGCTGTTAGGCAGGAAAGAAATTTCATACAAATTTCTTTGCTGGGGGAACCGTATAAACTTACCTCCACCAATGAAATATCCAGATATTACAGAAAAAATAAAACGTTATTACAGAAATACTATGTAGAGGTTGACAGACTAAAGATTTCATCATATATGTGACAGATATATTATAATAACTATTTTGTTTATAACATAGGAAATCAAAGCAATCAGAATCAGTCAACCTCCACATACAAATATGAATCACTGCCTTGCAAAAACTGCAGAAATTTGAATCAATTCTAGTTCCCAAAATCAAATTTTCTGATATTATACTGCAAAGGCTGCTCCTGTTTTTTTTTGTTAGTTTGTTTGTTTTTTAAAAACAGACTGGACTTTGGCTTGAGGATTCATTTGGTTAACAAAGAAGCATAAACTGCTCAAGGACTGTACTCACAGGCAGCTGGCAGCATCCATTTCATATATGAGTCCTATTAAAAAGGTCAACAGCAACAACAAACAACCTCCACAAACAATCTCCATTAACAAGTTTGTTGGTTTGTTGACAACCAATGAACTTTTGGAACAAAGCTATGCTCATCAAGGTCCCCTCCTTGTCATGGACCAGTCAGAAAATCAAATGGTGCAGAACTAACTTATATTTGAAGAACAACGAGAGAAGTGCCAAAAAATTTGAATTGTTACCTGGAGGGAATGAAGAGGGACCTGTTAATGTTTACAAGAAGAGACCAGAGTAAAAATTGTTTTGTTTTTTCCTAAAGGGTTTTTATTTCAATAACGTATTGGATATGCTGCTTTTAGTTTTATTTAGGTTGCATTAGTTGGGTTTATGGGCTTCGTGTTACCACAAGCACCTTCTAGGTGAACTGCTGCCGACAGGACAAGCTTCAGGACAAATCAGGAACAAAGCTGTGGAAGTCCAATGAAAGTGAAATAATGGACAAACAGAAAAGCAGCTACCATGCAACTATTTTTAGTGTGTGTGTGTGTGTGTGTGTGTGTGTGTGTGTGTGTGTGTGTGTGTGTGTGTGTGTGTGTGTGTGTGTGTGTGTGTGTGGTGTCACTTTGTTCTCTGCTAACAGTATCTACTATCTACTACAACAACTACTAGTGTAGTGTTAATTTGTTTTGCTATTACTGCAACTGCTAGTGGTAATACATATTATAGTACTTAACATAAAAGCAACAAAGGAAGAAATTAGTTTTTGCAGGGCAGCGTTTTTGACTAAACAACTATTGAAATAAAAAAATATATATATTCCTACATGTACTGAGAAAGAATGTGACACTGTGAGCATGCTTGCTGTCTCCCATTTGTTTTAGTGTACAAAAAAGTTAATTAGCTTTGAAAAGGAACTTGTATTCCCTTGAATTCCCTTAGACATCACAAATAATCTTTGAAAAACAAAGAAAAGAACACATTCATCATATGTGTGGGAGTGAGAGCAAGCCTCCATGGTGAAATCCAAAATCCTGTTTTTTAGAAAAAACAACAAAAAAGGTTCATAAAAGGAGGAAGGAGAGCAGTAGGCTCTGACACCAGAGAAACTCCAACGACAAGTCCATGTAAAAAAGAAGCCTTAAAATCAATAATGCAAAATTTTAGTTAGCTTTCAGTTCTCCGTGTTTTTTTGTTTGTTTTTAAACGCAATTTTCCGTATTGCATCTGTTTAAAAATAAATTAATAAATAAATAAATAAAAAATTTAAATTAAAAACAAAACAAAACAAAACAGTGAGGTGGGTGTGCTGGTGTGCATTTTGCTTTCCTTTTTGATTTTTTTGTTTGTTTGGGGTTTTTTTTTTTTTTTTTTTTTTTAAATCTCAGTGAAACACTCAGGTGGAAATAGCAAGCATGCAAACAGCACAGAGACACTGGAACATCAAGACATGTGGACATTCAGACAGGCGATAGAGACAGCAGAAACGGAGCAAGACTGTATGTTACTGCCAACAGCTGGGAATAATAGAGACAACACTAGGGCATAAGGATTGTTTTCAGTGCACACTCAACTCTGTCAGTTCCAAATAACAGTAAAGTCAGCCTGTTTGCAGACGACACCACTCTTTATTGCACCAAATTTAGGAAAAGCATTAAATCATTTTAGAGCTGCTGACATGTTAGCAGCTTCTTGTGGAGTATTTCACATTTACAAATCATTAAATTTGTAACAGATTGGCCCAGAATTGCAATTTCAACAAAATTGCAAAGTGCAAGGCTTGGAGAAATAATCACTTGCTTGGTAAGCCAGATTTTACAAATTTACTCTACTTCTTCCTATGCAAAGTTTTTTGTGACATGCAGATTAACCTAATTCCTTCAACTGACTGGGCTGAAAGTGGACTAAACAGGTAAAAAGATAGCAGCGCTGTAGACAAAAAGGACATAGGACACTCAGGGAAAAAACTAAACACAACAAAAATGGAGCTAGATACCAAAACTGGCTGCAGTGGAAAACAGGACTGGTGCAAGAGAAGAGAAATGAGGTGATCCAAGGCAAGGTGAGGGATTATAATCACATAAAGAGAAAAGTCAAGAGAGATAAGGAGAAAACACTAAAAGAGGGAAGGTCAGAGAATAACTCATAAAAGAAAAGAAATTAGGGGGACAGATTCAAATAATAAAAAAGGACAAGAGGCAGTGAAAAAGATCTGGGAAGCAGAAGAAGGCTCTGAGACTTTTCCTAAGTGGCAGCCGTCAGTTCAGTCAGTACCTTCGTTGACTGAGAGGATGTTATGAGAAGCAGGCCCAGGGCTGGGGTAGCCAGGAGCCCCCTGAGGGAGTCCCCCAGGGGCTCCCAGAGCCCCAGCAGAGGCGGCAGCAGCAGCACCGGTGTTGGCTGCAGGAGCTACAGCAGCTTGTAAAGGAAGAGAAGGAAAGAAATAGTCAAGAAGGAAAGAACAGTTTAGAAAGATATGAATATATTAAGTACCCAACAGAGAGAAGAGACAAGCAGTTTGACAGGAGGGAAGAAGAAATGAAGTTACAACAAAAGAACAGCAGAAAAAAGAGAACAGCCAGAGGTTAGAAAATAATGTTTCCTTTTCAAATTAAATTAATTTCTTCTGCTTGAAAATATGCAAATAAAAGTAAAATCAAAGTAGTTCATCTTATTTGGTAAACAAAAGAAAAATGTGAAAATGGCCTTGATAACCAAAGGATTGGAAATAATGGACCAAAGGCTAACATTAGTGTTTAGCCATGTCAAATTTCCCCACAGATGGGATATAACGCGGACGTAGCGAGTCAAGTCATAATATTGAGCCTTGTTTTGAAATGGGATGCCTAATTTTTCCAAATAAACTCACCTAGATACTAACAGCAGTGTAACTAAATGCTCTGAGTTCTCATTCTTTTCAAAATAAAAGCCTTCAACTATTTACTGGATGTGCTCAAGCTGTTTAAAACAATAAACAAACACATACAACAAAGTGACATAAGTAATTGCAAGATAAAAAAGTTAATTCAAACCAACAAAAATAAATGAAAAAATAAAGTCAAAGCAGATTATAAAAAAATTATAAATATAAATTGTTAAACAAGACTGAAAACTTACATAACTGTCAAAATAAAAACAAGAGAAACGAAGATGGACACTGTATTTCCCACCAAGAATTCAGTGAAAGCAATAAAACACCACCCAAGCAACCAACAGCTAAAAAAGTTTTCAGACTATAGTACCTTTTTTTTTTTTTTAACCCTTTTCAATCTGGAACAATCGAAAAACCCCAAACAAACCCCAGTTACTTCAAGTCTACAGGTAAAAATGTTATGCACCCAGTGTAATTTTAATAATTTCATGAACCAGAACTACAAACCTGAAACCTTTAAGGCACTTTAGTAAAAGTTAAACCTCATTGATATACACCATTTTAAAAACATTTCTTTAGTCCTTAGATACACAGAAAATTGTTCTTGATCAAGTTCTTGATAACAAAGTTCATCTAGTACAGAGGAAACATGAAGCACAGAGACAACAAAGGAAACGGAGAAACATTACTTCAGTAGAAAAGTAGAAAGAAAAAAAATGGTTGAAGAAAGAAACCCTGTAATACAAAAGAGAGATTGAATGGAAGTAAGTGAAAGAAATCCTGAAGGGAGTGGTGTTTGTGCAGAGAACAGGCAGCAGGCTGAAGCCATGCAGTGAGCAATGAAAAGAGAGAGGAAGAGACAGAAGAGGAGAAAAAAAAGACTGAAACAGTAAGTGATCAGTTTGAGGTAATTCGACAGCAGTTTGCCAGTACACGAGGAGCATTAAATGTTTATTTGTCCATCTTAAACCAGTTTTAGCTGGCAGGTTATCTGCTGAGCATTGTACCATGATTTAAATGTTGGTTTAATAAAATACTAATACTTACATAGATGATATAGAGCCATTTATTTCTAAGCTGAATATTTCTAAAGCATATATTGAAAAGATTTACTTTACGAGAAGAAGAAAGAAGAAGGAGAGCATACGATGAAGAGTAAGGTGGAGGAGAAGGAAGATGAGAAGGTGAAAGAAAAGACAGTAAAAGCAACAAGAGGAAGGGAAAAAAGAAGAGATGGTGAGGGGAAGAAGTGGACAACAAAAGGAAGGGAAAAGGGAGGAATAGGAAAAGATGATAATGAACTAGTAGAAGAAGCAGAGAAAGAAGAAAAACAAGAATAGGGATAAAAACAAGGAGGAGAACCCAAAGGAGAAGGAAACAGAGTAGGAGAAGAAGAATGTCTTCTCCTTCACCTCCTCCCCAAAGGAAAAGAAGAAAAGAGAATGAGAAGAAGGTGGAAAAGAGCACAGGAGAGGAGGAGGAGGAGGAAGAGGAGAAGAGAGGAAGGAAAAGAAGGAAAATTCAATAAGTAGAAGAAAAAGAGGAACCCGAAGAAAGAAGATGATTGCTATAAAGATCTTTTAAGAAAAGCAACCAGCATTTCCATTCTGTTATTTCCAGTCTGAACTTGTGTGACAAGTTCAGCATAATATGAAGGTAATATTCTTCATGACTTCATTAAATGAAGTTTGCTTTAACTTTTTGGGAAAGTAAATTAATAAATCAGACGATTCTGAGGGGGTCAGGTGGGAGACACTGATTGGATTTTCACAGATTGACCCTTGGAGGCAAACATTCACTATTAGAGTGTTAAATATCTTTTGATTTATGGAAACTTTTGACAAAGAGAGAAAAAAATGTAATATAGAGACAGAATTTGAAAGCTCTTTTGCACCTTGTTGTGAACATGATAATAAAATACTAAGTGTGTGACTTTTTTTTTTTTTGGGGGGGGGGGGGGGGGGTGTCTTAAAAAAAAAAAAAAAAAGAAAAAATCATGTGTGGACTCCCTGCTCTCTCTGTTCATCTCTCTGCTTAACCGGAGTATATTAGAGGGGCCTCCTCATTTATTTCCATGTGAAAAGAGACGGTGAGCAGGGTTAACAGCACTGCTCTTCTTCACAAAGCCACACACACACGCCACGCAGGAGTAGCTGGCTAAGCAGAGGTCACGGCCGAGCGTTCCCTCTGAATGGCGGTGAATAGGCGTGTGGCGTGAATAAGTCCACGCGCTTGTCACGCTTGGCCTCCATTAAGCCGTGACAATGGCACAGAAACCCTGCCTCCACCCAACACCCGAGGGTGCCACTTATAGCACACGCTTGTGTGTGTATGCATGTGGACCTGATTTTTAGCGGTGTGTATTTGTAGGTATTGAGGCTGTTGCTGTGTGGTAGGCAGATGTGTGTGTGGGTGGGGAGCAGGCAGATGGTGACGGCTGGTTAAAACATCCCCTACAGTGAAGCAGAGCAGGTTTCTCTGTGCAAACCTGTAAATCTCTCCCTCTTTTTGCCTTGTTTAGGCGTTTGATCATCCAGCTCTTACAGTTATGGTCAAGAAAACGGCCCACAAAGTTACAGAGATACCAACAGAATATATTTTAGTAGAGTTTTTCTGGGATGCACAGAGGAATCATTCATTGACTTCAAATATAAGCATTTCCAATCACAGAAGTTGTTCATTCGACTGTTTACTGATCTGCCACAGATGTGATTAACCTTTGCTTAAGATAGAGGCTGGTTTAGGTAAGAAAGGGGAATAAAATGAGAATACTGATCCCCGTTGGCTTGTCAAAAGTTAACAATAGCTAGAGAAATAGTATCAGCACTCCTACAAGTTAGGTACCCTGATTTACTCCTACTGATTTCCACTTACTCAGAGGCTGTGGGGTCAGGTGGTAGAGTGGGTCATCTACTAGCAGTCGGGTCCAATAACAGCAGACTTACACAATTCAACACCAAAACAAAATAATTATTCCACGTACTTAAACTTGAACAAGTTTGTGTGGTGGAAAAGAAATGCCAACTGGTTGTAAAATGCTAACATGGTGGCAGATCATTTATTTAAAATGGTAACATTTTATTTTGTTGATTACACACAGTAATGTGTGATGTGGTAGGATGTTTGCAGAGTAGCCTACGAATATCACAGCTACATTATGTTAGCTTCAGCATTTAATGTGAGCCATTGCAAATATTTTAGCCTATGAAAAGAAGCTGACTTCATTTCAGTGCCAGCTGTTTTGGACAAAATGATGAACTGCATTTCAGGATAACGTAAGGAGGACAATATTTTGGATGTTGTTACTATGACCTGAAGCTTACTGAGCTTGAATTCTTTGAACATGTCTGGATTTTTTTTTTTTAAGTGCTTCTCTGAACTGGAAGTATTTCCTCCCTTGGTCTGAAAAAGACAATAACATAATTTTCTCTTCACTTCTTGCGAATCCATTATCATCCCTTGGTAACCACCCCTCAAACACTGCCTTTCCTATCACTGAGTTAGAGCAGAGCTATCATGGAAACTGAGCAAATCTACCAATGTGTAGTTTTTCTTTTGGGCCATTTTCATTTTCAGCATCTACAGACAGTCTAGAACACTTGGGGTTGTATGGTGCCCCCGTCAGTTCTGGATATACAGCCTTGGTGGTACCAAAGAAAAACAAGTAACATTGCATTCACAGAATTTTGGTATCAAACTGTACCGCAAGTATTGGTTCTGGTGACATCCCTCTCATCTACTAACTGGAACGACAGTAGTTCTATCCCTGGCTCCTTTAGTCTGTATGTCAAAGTATTGTTGGGCAAGACACTGAACCATGAGCTGCATCCACTGAAGTGTGTGTGACTCAATGTTAGGCAAAGAAACAAAAGCGCTTGCTAGAATGTGTGTGTGACTGGGTGAATGAGTCTTGTAGTAAGAAAGCTCAGTGTGAGTAGAAAAGCACTTCCTAAGCACAGTCCATCTACCACTTTACTTCTTCTGCTGCCATTTTTCCAACCCTCCTGGAGGAGACTAGATCAACTCAAAGAGAGTAAAAGTTTGTTTGGATTTCACCACTAACTAACGTAGAGGTCATCATAATGAGTCCGGCTGTGGTGAAGGACTATGGATAATTAATGGACACCTACCTCTGCACCACTTACTCAATACTTTTCCTAACAGCTGTGCTTCTAACATCAAACACAGATACAAAATATTGCTTTTTAATGAGCTGCTTTTTTGTGTTTGTTCTTTGTTACTGTTCTTGGAGGGTTATTTTTTATTTCTTTTGTATTTTTTCATGCCGATAAAAACAAACAAATAGCCATTTCCCCAAATTTGGGATAAACAAAGTACATTTTATTCACAAAATCATTAAGGCGAAGAAAAAAGAAAAAACCAAACACTGAGGTGCAAGCATTACTCCGAAAATGTGCCTGTGGGGTTTCGTTTTGTTTTTTAACACTGATTTTGAACATAACTTCATTTGCTTTTAACCTAATTCAGAAGAAACCCCCTGGCCTAACACTGAAAACTCCAGAATGGCTCATTCGTAGTGAGAACATGATCCGACCTCAGTCTGACCCAGTTTCATATAAACTTCTTCCTGTAAACAGGAATGCTTTGTACGCTTTGCATGCTGGGATGCATCACAGCACACAAACTGTAACAGAGCACTCGCTAAGACAAACAACAAATTCTGCCCATAGCCCAGCGTAATTCGTCCTGTATTTAGTTTTGTTTCTTCACTCTTCTCACAGGGTTTGCAGTGCACAAACTCATAGACTTATTCGGACCAAAGTAAAGTCAATTCACACAACTATGAACAAACACCGGTCATTTTAGGTTTTTACGCTAATCTGTTTTTTGTGTTCACAGTGAATCTCTGAACTTGTGGTGACAACTGAGTCAAAGAAAAACCCTTCAAAGCCATTAAAGCAGAGCACTGCCGCCCATGCTACCCTTATCAGAGCACAGTCTGAGTTTACCCAGCGTCAGATGCAGTCTTTCATGGATCAAATTCATTTCCAGAGAACCTAGATGCAAAGCTGCAGTCATATGTTTGTACTTTGAAGTTCAACAACTGCAAGAGAGCCCTTTAAAGACCTGCTGACTTTGGAAACAACAGCAGCTTCCTCCTGTGATATTTTTGTTTCTTTTCTTCAACCCTCGGTGGGTTTTATTGCCAGTGGGCTGCATTATCAAACCCCACCTCCCTCCTTCCCTCCCCGCAGGGCCCCAGGGGTGTTCGAAGCGAGCGCCACCTCCTTTTGTAGTTACCTTGTTTGATCTGGGCCTGTAGCGCCGGGTTGGAGGGCTGAGGGGGGGCGGCAGGCGTCCGGCGAGGAGTCTCCGGGGTTCCTCCTGGTCTGGGAGGCCTGGAGGAGGATCACAAAGAGAGGGCATGAAATATTAAAGCAGCAGGGAGCAGAGAGATGGGCCAACGCACAGACAGAGAGACACACAGAGACACACTCACACACCACTAAAATTCAAAGAAACACACAGAAACACATGCATTCATAAAAACCAGGAGTTCACATACGCAAGACTCTTATTTCTTTTTCCTGACACCAGCTCAGTGTGTGTGTGTGTGTGTGTGTGTGTGTGTGTGTGTGTGTGTGTGTGTGTGTGTGTGTGTGTGTGTGTGTGTGTGTTTTGTTTTTTTTTTTCAGGCTCCAGCCTATTGAATTTTGGTTGGAGGACACAGTCCTCTGACTGGAGGCGTCTAACTTTCAGAGACACACAAACACTTCCAATACAACAATCCACTGGGTGATCAATTGCAGTTGTCGGGGAACAAAAACACATCCAGAAAGCTCCATTTAAAAAAAGGAAAAAAAAAAACGACAAAAAAGACAAAATTCTTTAAAGAGGGCAGGACAGTGGTCACAGCTCATAAAGACGAGATCAAATAATTACTTTTTGTCCTTCTGCAAATATCCTGGACTGCACTCAGAGTTCTATGATAGAAAGCTCTTCACACATGCACTAAAGCCAGATGTGCTTGTGACAAAATATTATAGAGGACTAAAACAAAATCAGTGATTAACGTAACATTTCCCCCCATTGGCATAAAGAAAAGTTACCTTTATCCACAAAAATAGAAATCCATATAAAATCAATTTTTTTAAAAATTCATAATTAAATGAACAATAAAAAAAGAACAATTTACCATAATGTCACCAGAAGCAGCTAAAAAGATTGGATCAGTTTAATGTGCAGAAAAGCAAACAGGTGGTTTACTGGTGTTTTAACTTCAACCAAGCTGCTTTACCTGGGAAAATGACTGAGAGAAATGCCAAACAGCCCCTTTTTTCGGCCTTTGGAGGTCGCCACAGTGGCTCATCTGCCTACATCTTAGCCTTCCCAGTGTCCTACTCTGTCGCACAAACCCTCTGCATGTCTTCTTTCACTACATACATACGTCTTCCTGTTTTCCTCCTGCCTGGTTCTTCATCTTCATCATTGTTTGCCCAAAATATCCACTCCTGTGCACGTCCAAATAATCTCAGCCTTGCCTCTCTTTCTCCCGACCGTTCAACCTGAGCTGTCCCTCTAACATACTCCTTTCTAACTTTGCCAATCCTGGTCACGCCTAGTAAAAATGTGGCCATCCCCAACTCTTGGTTATTTAAAATTGCAGCAGGACCACAATATTTTAGTAAACAGAAAAGAAAAATTAAAAACTAGACATGATACAAATGAGAATAATCTAAAACTGAAACAAAACCAAATAAAAACAATACTGGCAGCGGTCAGTGGTACCCATCAGCCTCCTACTAGATACACCTATGGTATCAGTTTCAAAATCCCACGTCACCTTGTTCTCAAGTTATTGCATTCACAAGATTTTAAGAAAACTTGACCTCTGAACTCTGTCCTTGAGGTCGAGGCCAATGAGATTCAAACTTGTCCAAGATTTTTAGTAGATACACCTATTCACAAACTTGGATGTCCACATCGCCCGTCCACACAGGAGGATGACGACAATACCCTATTAGTCTTTTACAGCTGGTTACAAAACAAACTATGTACAATAATTCTGAAGTGAGAAATGTACAAAGAAGTCTTTAACCTGCCAGCTTCCTACAACCATATCTGTAAAACGTCCAAATGTACCGATTCATCCCTGTGCAGGTGACAAACAAAATCCAAAGGGTCCAATCAGGTCCACTGGATCACTCTGCAAAGTGTGAAACTATAGAGGTCATTAATTCTGAATTCACAATGCTGATGCTTCAAAATGGCACCATGGCTAGGATCCACCTTTTACAGTGGGGCAAAAAAGTATTTAGTCAGCCACCGATTGTGCAAGTTCCCCCACCTAAAATGATGACAGAGGTCAGTAATTTGCACCAGAGGTACACTTCAACTGTGAGAGACAGAATGTGAAGAAAAAATCCATGAATTCACATGGTAGGATTTGTAAAGAATTTATTCGTAAATCAGGGTGGAAAATAAGTATTTGGTCAATAACAAAAATACAACTCAATACTTTGTAACATAACCTTTGTTGGCAATAACAGAGGTCAAACGTTTACTATAGGTCTTTACCAGGTTTGCACACGCAGTAGCTGGTATTTTGGCCCATTCCTCCATGCAGATCTTCTCGAGAGCAGTGATGTTTTGGGGCTGTCGCCGAGCAACACGGACTTTCGACTCCCGCCACAGATTTTCTATGGGGTTGAGGTCTGGAGACTGGCTAGGCCACTCCAGGACTTTCAAATGCTTCTTACGGAGCCACTCCTTTGTTGCCCGGGCGGTGTGTTTTGGATCATTGTCATGTTGGAAGACCCAGCCTCGTTTCATCTTCAAAGTTCTCACTGATGGAAGGAGGTTTTGGCTCAAAATCTCACGATACATGGCCCCATTCATTCTGTCCTTAACACGGATCAGTCGTCCTGTCCCCTTGGCAGAAAAACAGCCCCATAGCATGATGTTTCCACCCCCATGCTTCACAGTAGGTATGGTGTTCTTGGGATGCAACTCAGTATTCTTCTTCCTCCAAACACGACGAGTTGAGTTTATACCAAAAAGTTCTACTTTGGTTTCATCTGACCACATGACGTTCTCCCAATCCTCTGCTGTATCATCCATGTGCTCTCTGGCAAACTTCAGACGGGCCTGGACATGCACTGGCTTCAGCAGCGGAACACGTCTGGCACTGCGGGATTTGATTCCCTGCCGTTGTAGTGTGTTACTGATGGTGACCTTTGTTACTTTGGTCCCAGCTCTCTGCAGGTCATTCACCAGGTCCCCCCGTGTGGTTCTGGGATCTTTGCTCACCGTTCTCATGATCATTTTGACCCCACGGGATGAGATCTTGCGTGGAGCCCCAGATCGAGGGAGATTATCAGTGGTCTTGTATGTCTTCCATTTTCTGATGATTGCTCCCACACCAAGCTGCTTGCCTATTGTAGATTCACTCTTCCCAGTCTGGTGCAGGTCTACAATACTTTTCCTGGTGTCCTTCGAAAGCTCTTTGGTCTTGGCCATGGCGGCGTTTGGAGTCTGACTGTTTGAGGCTGTGGACAGGTGTCTTTTATACAGATGATGAGTTCAAACAGGTGCCATTCATACAGGTAACGAGTGGGGGACAGAAAAGCTTCTTACAGAAGACGTTACAGGTCTGTGAGAGCCAGAGATTTTCCTTGTTTGAGGTGACCAAATACTTATTTTCCACCCTAATTTACGAATAAATTCTTTACAAATCCTACCATGTGAATTCATGGATTTTTTTTTTTTTCCCCACATTCTGTCTCTCACAGTTGAAGTGTACCTCTGGTGCAAATTACTGACCTCTGTCATCATTTTAGGTGGGGGAACTTGCACAATCGGTGGCTGACTAAATACTTTTTTGCCCCACTGTATACAGTTTATGTCCAAAAGGTAAAGCTCATGTTTTCCAAAAGGAGCTTGTCAGAATCCACCCAAAGTGAAGACAAAGACATGAAAGACAAGAGAAATAGTTTTGAGGAAGAAAGAGCTAAAGACTCCTACAAAAAGGCAATATGATCATAGACGTTGACTTAGAAAATTCACTTAAATGAGGTTTGGTTGAGGCTAATTCAGTCCCTTCTCAGGCAGCCAAGCTGAAGGCCTAAGCAAAGGCAGGTGGAGGAACTGCTGTTGAAACTCTTAAAGAGTTCAGGAATACTTCTTTTCAAACTCCAGCACACAGAGAGGAAGCTTTTCCGCTATCATAAATGTAAGATGAGGAACATGAAAAAGCCAAAAACCAAAACAACTTCAAATATTCACAACTGCTGTTCTGCAGTTTCGAGGCGAAGACGGCCAGAGAGAAGATCCTTGTTTGAGCTTCATAAAGAAGTCTTCAGCTTCTGTTTGTAGCTGCACAATCACCTCCTCTGATCTGGACACTCCACAGAAGCACAGTTACGGGTTTATGTGAAAGTAATAAACTTCTCTGGAAAGTCAGCCTATGAGTGACGTCTTTTGTTCTTCTGCTTTTTACTTTTCATGCTATAGCTGTGACTGTATCTACTCCACAAAGTTTGACTTCCTTTAATTTCTTACTCAGAAAGTTAATCTGATAATAGCGTGACATCAGCAATGCCACCAATGACAGGATGCAATGGCAGAAGGAGTCAAATAGAAAAACACTTGATTTGATTTTAACTTTGACATCCAGCCACCAGTTTTCTTCTGCTTTCTGGAATTTGGCAGCAGGCTAATTCAAGATGTCCTTCACCCCAGTAACATTCCCCAGTCCCTTCTTTGTGATCCCTACGTGTTTCCAGCCCAGATGAGATATAGAATATCTACCATGTTCTTTTAAACCTCGAGACGGATGCACCCAGGAGGCAAAATTAGATGATTTGACCTGCTCCTTTGAATGTTAAGGAGATTCAGACTTATCACTGTATAAGTTGATGGGGCTTTAGCTCTGGCTGTAAGGACTTCAGATTTGATTGTGAGGGAAAAAGTCATCATGACTTTAGAGTAAACTCAACAATACTGTATTTCAAGGATTTCAGAACTGACCCAGGACTGACACTGAGGACACCTTACAGCTGTATTTTATGTCACTTATATTAGACAAGACTCTAATGACGATTAGAATCCAAGCTGTACTTTCCACCCTAACCTATGAGACATAAAGGGGTTTAACCCTTTAGCCCTTGAAAACCTATTTAGGAGTAACCATTAAAGCTCTTTTCTGAACTGGTTTCTGTCATATTACAGGTATGCTCACTGAACAAAATGACTAAGTTTGCATCAGGGTGGCAATTACCCTTAGAAAAAATCTTTCATCAAACCACGTTTTTATTGACAGATCCTGAGGTGTCAAAACACGTCATTATGGGCACAGCGGATGTCCTCGAATGTCGTCTTTATGGGGGAAAGAGTTCAAAAATGACATCGAAAGTACTGAGAGGACGAAACTTTACAGGGACTAAAGTAAAGCTCTGTAATTTTTGGTTTTGGGTTCTAATAGAGGTTTGCCTGATCCACAGTTATAAAAAAAAAAAAAAAAAAAAAAAAAAATCCTTACTTATCTTATATTGGGCCCGTCAGGTAATATTTTGCCTGAAAGTGAGTTGTTTTACTGCCCATACCTTTACGCAAACTTTACTTTAGGCAATGTTTGTGTTGTGAACCAAATCTATGATTTGTGTTTTTTTTCCCCCTGTGTTCTGACAATACTTACAGCTCTTGCAACTCTTGAATCACCACCACCACACCCACCCAAACCCAGCATCACTTGTGTTTATTCCATTACAACAGCCTGGTTCTTCTTTTGTCTTGTTTTGGTATTTTTGTATTTATTTCCAGTTATGTATCCCAGCTCATGACAGCTCATTTCTGAATTCACAGTTTAAAAGAAAAAAAGAACTTTGTCCTTTGTTAATTTGAATATTTATCATTGTAAAGCTATACATATGGCAGGAAAAATATATATTTTAACCACAAAAATAAGTCAATTATAGACTGAAAACTTATGAAGGCTGATCAAACACCTCACTACCCCTCGACCTGTGTTTTTATCATCTCTGACTCTTCGCTGCTCGCCCTCCCTGCAGAGTTATCCTTGAAGCAGGGTTGACGGGACGATGAAATGTTGTGTTGGTATTACAGCAGCAGCAGGACCTCGACCTCTGTGTTAAATCTTTCACAGCACAATGAGAGCTCAGACAGACTAAACAATCAGCCACACACACACACACACACACACACACACACACACACACACACACACACACACACACGTACGTAGCCAGAGCTCAGCCGCTGGTGGTAGGATAGTATATGTCCTGCACTTTGAGTTCAGTTTCTGCTGCAGTTTCAGTTGTTATATCGTTTTTAAGCTGGAATCAGAATTGTGTGTTATCAGCCTGATAATTCTAGATAAAATGAACTTGGGTTCATAAACTGGTATCAATTTAAAACAAATGTGGATACATTTTTGTGCACAATTCAGGGTGTTGAAACAGACTGATTTCCACAGATTGCTGTTTGTTTTTAGCTGATGAACAAAGTTTGAAATTTAAATCCTATAAAAGCCACATGAAGACGAAACAAGTTTGCTGCAGCTTTGTTTACTCAGCGTGGGCCAGCTACAGAAGAACAAAGATCAAAAGTAAATATAGAAGTAGACAGTAATGTATAAAATGCGAAAGTTCAAAGGGAGTAAAAACAAAAACATTACATATGTTTTTGTATTGTTACATATGTATTGTAATATTGTTATATTGTTAAGATAGCTTAACAATATAAATATATGAATTAATCACATTCCATTTAGTTTTAATATTGTTTTTGGTTCATTTAATGGCACATTATATATATATTTTTTAAAGTTATGTAATTAACTACCAACATGCCACCTATCCAACCGTCTATTCATCCAACCACTTTGCCTCCATCCAGCTGTTAGTCCAACAAACCATTTAGCCATCTATCCACTCATCCAACATTTATCCACCAAACCATCCATGCATAATTTATTCAGGTATTTATCTATCAATTATACCATCCACAGACTAAACCATCTATCCATTCATGCACACATCCAACATTTCTTTATCCATCCAACATATATCCATGTCATTATCCATCTAATAGACATCGAATCTTCCCATCCATCCATGCCCAAAACATCTTATATCCATCAACCATCTTTCATCCAACCATTTAGTCATCCAACTATATAATTAGCCCTTTAACTTTCTATCCATGCATCTGTGCATTTAACCATTTATCATTCATCCAATCATTGAACATCAATATTTCAAACCTTTTATCAATTCATGTATCCATCCATCTTTTTATCCAACCATTTAACCATCCCTTGATTCATTTATATAATCCACCCACCCATCCACATAAGGAAAATCCTTCAAGAAATGGCTAACATGAAAACATAAGTTGCAAAGCCACAGGAAGTAAATCCTGCCATTGTAGATTAGTTTGTACTGACCAGGTAAATCTACATCCAACATTTCGTCTTGATGCATATGCTCAATCGTCCAGGTAAGTAAATCTCCAAAAGTTGATTCTGTTCATCTGGACGTAGCGTTTTGTGGAAGAAACGTTTCGTCACTCATCCAAGTGACTTCTTCAGTCTCAGCTGACTGCAGGTTTCCCCAATTTTATAAACAGTACATTTGCATAATGACTGAAACCAGCACCACTGAAGGAACAATGGGCTGGGAGGTGAGTTCCTTAATCTTAATTAAGCAAATTCTCATGACCATTGATCAACAACCACTGATCAAAGACCACTGATCAATGGCCATGAGTACCATTCACAGAGAGTTGGGGAATGGCTGCAATCACAGCATTGCAAGATCATACATCCAACATTCTTACTTTTTTAACTTTAGTTTGGGCTCAACCAACTCTTCTGAATATAAGAGTTCTTAAAGAACAAATATAAAAAATAAATCACTTTTAAGAGTTAGTCCATGTGTGTTTGTTACCTGGCCGGTGCTTTCTTCATGTGCTCTCCAACAAAGGTGGCGTTGGTCATGCCCATCAGAGTGTTGGCCAGTGAGATGACGGAGAGGAGGTGATGTGTGGTGACAGCCCTCGACACACCATATGTCCCCTTCCCCACTATGTCTGACAGAGATAGCTTCCGACCTGTCGCCAGGGAAAGCTGACGAAGCAAAGACTCCTGGGAAATGGAGTTATACAAAGAGAAGAGGTTCTTATTTTCAGGTGCCCTGTTATCAAACTATTGATTTAGCTTTTTAAATGCTCCATGCTCAACGATATGTCTTTCATGGAAAGAAACCTGGAACCCAGGTGATAACAGACAGTTACCTTGAAGGTGGGCAACATGAGAGACATGTGGCCTCCTCTGGAGATCAAGCCGAAGGAGATGGGGCAGTGTGGTCTGAGCATGCCCAGTCGTTCCAGACAGATGGTGTCCAGCTGTTCGTTGAGACCCCAGGCGTGCAGGCAGGACATGAAGAGCTTGGCTGTGTCCATCGTCAGGTTATACTCCAGCAGACTCAGAGACTTGGACTTCTCCTCGCGCCTCCTCATCTCCTCCTCTTCATCCTCATCTTCATCTAATAGGTGCTCCTTAATGGTCTCTTTCATGGTCTCCTTCACCTGGTTTTAGGAGAAATTATTTACATGAAAAACAAAAATAATACATTAATAAAAGACCTTCATTAGTGGATTTTTTTTTTTGTGTTTATGGACCTGTTTGAAGATTTTATGAGCCAACAAGGACCCGCCCTTATCAGCCCCAGCTTGGCTCTTCTGTAGCGTCTCCGGGGACACCAGCATGGGGTTCGGTCTCTGAGCTTCCTCCGTCAGCAGCTGGATGATCACCGCCTCCACGTCGAAGAACAGCACATGCATGTCAGGGTCCGTCAGGTTGGTCTTCATCGCCTGGACCACCAAGGCATTGTGGGAATATTTTGGTAAGTTGCCCTGGTGGAAAGACAGAGTTCAGTTTCAAGAACATTAAATAGCAGGTAGCACCAACTATGAGAAACACGATTATTAGTTTAAAACAAACAAAAAAAAAAAGCCAAATATATGAGACTCCATAAGATAAAGTGTCCACCTGAGAGAACATAAACATAATCATGCGCTTAAAATCAATCACAGTGTGATACTTTTCACATTAAATATATTTAAATGATCCATTGTCGATATAAATTTAATTAAGAAGTTCAAGAGCTCCTCATCAAAAGCTCATTATTTAAATGACAAAAGACAGGATCAGTCATTCACACACACACACACACACACACACACACACACACACACACACACACACCTGTAATTGCCACTAATATTAACACTCGGCTCAATTTTAATTGTATTAGAAGAGACAGCATGTGCATGGAGCTGTTTGCTTCTCGTTTCCATGTTAATGAGCTGATGACTGCAATTAAACTGATCCTGTTAGATTTCGATTCCAAGGGAGGAGACAGGAGGAGGAGAAAGTGAGGGAGGAGGTGGTGATTAAGACAGGAATGAAGAGAGAAAATAAAGAGGAAAGAAAAGGCCAAAGCTGGATTTTTATCTCCATGTTTTGTTTTGTTTTTAACCTTTTGCCTTAAGATCACAGAGCTTTTTTGCCATCACCACAATGGTGTTTGAAAAAGAAACATGACAAGTCATCACATCCTGCCCTATCATTGTCATGGTCTCCGCTCCTCGACAGCTGTCAGGTGCTTTGTTTTTGTTTCCCTTTCTCTCTCGCCCTCTTCCATTCTCTCTTTCTCCTGCCGGGGCGGAGCTCAGTATGGGCTCCTGCCCCTGGCCTACACACCTGGAGGTGATCAGCACATCTGTTGCTGATCATAAGAGATTGGAACCCTTCTTAAGAGGGCGAGTCTGCTCTACTCGTCGCTGGATCGTTGAGCCATCAGCGTCAGTCGTCCTGTATTTTGTAAAGTCAGTTTGTGAGCCTGTCTGAACCAGGAAACTAATGGGTTTTTTCTGCCTGTGTATAGATCGCCTCTGGACCTGTTCTTTCCCTGTGCATGGCGACTGAACGGAAGCAAGAGAGATAGAGGAGAGGAGATGTGCGAGGGCTGAATGAAAACCTTCCCTTCCTGGACTCCTGCCTCTTTCGCTCCTGGACCCTGGAACCCCGGCCCCTTTTCCCTTGACACCATTATATGTATATATGAATTCCACTGTAGAGGAACACTGTAAATAAATGCACCTTTTGAAGACACTAGTGGTCTGCGCGTGAATCCGATCTACGAAACCTGACAATCATTCTGTTTGACTCTAAAGGGGCCAAAATCTACAAAAACAAACATTTTTTATTAAATAAGACAAACAACAGAGTCCATAAACTTCTCAGGAAACTCACAGAAGGCTCATTTTCCCATAGATCAAGTGAAGCAACCCGGTTCTCATTCCACAGGCTGCAGGTTTCAGGGACGAAAGCACCGACTTCACTTTTCAGACCCAGAGTTAAGCCCATTTCTTTTCACGTCTAAGCTCACGTCACATCATGTCTATCATTTACCTTTGTAACCACAGCATTGCATCAAATCTTTCTTTAAAGATACATAAAGAAACAGAAAACATCTGATTCCTCACCGAATCTTCCTCCTGTTTACTTGCATTTAGAGTTAACTCACTGTTATAGTCATGTCGTGTTTAATTTTCTCTCCACATTTTAAAATAAACTACAGGAAAGTGACTTTAAACAAACACAGACTTCAAACTTTGCTTTTTCCTCTCGGCAATAAGCCTCGTTTTTCTTTCATAATTTGCCAATTTTGTCTCCGTTTTCCCTTTCCCCTCGACAATGTACCACTATCGTGTAAATTTGCTCATGTGTTTTACAAAAATTTGCCTTGCTTTTGTCAATTTGACATTTGTTCCCCAAGGGGTCTGATATTCTTTGCCTTCTTTTTCCGTAAAAACTTATCAGTTGTCGTTTTTTTCCTTTGTGAATTTAAAACTTAACTATTGGAAATTATGAGTTTTTACTTAAAAATGTGAAATTTAAATACATTGAAGTTGAGCATGAAGTTAAGCATTTGGTGCTGCAGGGGCCAATATTTTTAAAATTATGTTAAAAATCTTCAATATAAACATATTTACAGACTCATTTCTTCTAAACAGTTAAATCTCTGTGAGCTTACCAAGTTTAACATTTCGTGGCACAAGCTATGAATCAGCGCACAGACAAGTGACGATGAACTGATTCTTTTATGTGATAACTTGTTTTGTATCTGGATCACTGAATACTGATTGACTTTGTGTAAAATTCTGGTATTATTTTCATATTTGTACCTTCACTGATCACTGGTCATTTTGTTGCACTTAAGTACTTTTTTTTTTTTTCTTTTGCCTGAAGCTCTTTGTATCGAGCTGGATGTGACTGTGTGGGCGAGAACAATAATTAGCGGTAAAGACACGTCCTGACTGACCGAGAGACACAATACACCTGCAGCTGGGACACACACACACACACACACACACACACACACAGCGACATCACAGCTTTGACAGGCTGGTCCTCCCTGAGGGCTGACGTGTTGTATGTCTTTGTGTGCGTTTGAAAAGTGGTGCTGAAAACAGTGATGTGCTCATAAATTCAGTGTATTCTTCAAACATGTATAACTGATCAAATCTGGGTTCATTTTGATATTTTTACTTGTCCTTTTATTTTTTTTTCCTTATCATTTACATGAAAAAAAATGATGTGAAGTAGATAAATATCGGCACTATTATCGGTCTATTAGACAGCTTCCTGGTACGCTGGTGCATGCACAGAAAAACATACATTTGAGGACGTTTATGAAGTATTTTATTCAAAGAACGGCTAGACTCCTGCTCGGATCATTTTAATTCTGGTTTCTGGCTTCAGACTAAGAAGTTAGTTCTTATTTTCATAGATGTCTTTGATTTTTCCTGATACTGGAGCCTCATCCCTGTGTCTGTGTGAGGGAGGCTCCATTTTGGTGGAGTAACACTGCCATCTAAAGGCAGTCTGCAGCACTGCATCACTATTTATCTCTACAGTGGAGTGCGGTCTGTAATATTTAAGTTTGAGGATGAAGAAACATTTATGAACACATAAAAATTCAGACATGAAGCAGGCCGGTGTGATGTGAGGAAACATGGCTTCAGAACTGGGTGAGAGAGTCAGAATTGAAATTGTTCTCCTGATCAAAGAGCAGCTTTCTTAGAGTCAAACACGACTCGACTACAAAACAGATCCAGCAGGAGGACATAGAGTTAAAAACACAGTGACAGGAGCGAGAGAGAAAGGCGGATCAGGCATGAGATCATTTAAGTAAATGAGGAGAGATACAGTTAGCTTGAATTTGTGCAGAAAACAAAAAGAGGAGACAGAAGAATGGGCAGGAGGATAATGCGGAGAAGGACAAGGACAGAGAGGAAAACGAAGATGAAGAGGAGGTGAAGAATAAGGTGGAGAAGAAGTTGGTAGAGGAGGGGAAGGTGGCAGAGAATCAGGTGGAAAAGGACAAGAAGTTGAGGAGGAAAAGGAGAACAGGACAGTAGAGGGCAGAGGCAGAGAAGTAGAAAGTGGAAGAAGATGGAAGGAGGAGGATATGAAGGCAGCAGAGGAGAGGAAGGAAAAAGGAGGAGGACGTGAATAAGAAGAGAGTGGTCAAGGGGGACACGCAGAGGGAAGAAAGTTGAGAAGGAAAAGAAGAGGAAGGAGGAAGACGAGGCAATGAATGAGGTGCAGAAAAAGGTGGGAGAGAAGAAGAAGAAGACGATTAGATGGGGGAGAAGAGGAGCAGATCAACGCTTTGATTAAATTCAGGTGCAGCAGGAGGGGGAGGAGTCACAGAGGAACTGAGGCACCTGACTCAGAGTTCCGGTTTCCCTGAGCTCAGGATTAACAAACTCAGAGTTCCAGTAAACTGACTTCCTGGATCCTGGCAAAGCTTCAGACTCAGGTTTGAAGACCTAAAACATCATTCTTGCAAGCTCCAAAGTCTGGATACAGTCGTTTTTCCTCATGAACACAAACATTCACAGATCAGCACATTCAGCAGAATAGCTTCGGAACAAACCGACATCAACTGTACACACACACACACACACACACACACACACACACACACACACACGTCAGCTGGGTGAAATGTTTGGGTTGATAGTCTGACATTTCATGGTCATTATCCACCATTACACCCAGCAGGGGAGGACACACACACACACACACACACACACACACACACACACACACACACACACACACGGTGGGGGGAGTCGGTGATGTTGAGCCATAATTTCAGCAGGCATGAGGGGGAAATGACGGCGGGGGTGGGAGGCAGGAAAGTGAAGCACAGTGATGCATTTCTGACATAAAAGGAGAAGAAAGATTACAGCTGTTGTTTGTTGGCCTTTTCACAGAAGAGCTGTGATTATGGGCAGTTATGACCGGAGGGGAGGGGGGGTTTCTCCACAGACGACCCAGAGGAGAGAGAAAACAACACAAAGGTTATCATGTGGAAGGAAACAGGAGGGAGGGAGGAAAATTAGAAAGAAAGAACGACCCCTTAGAGCAGAGGAGACCTGAGGTAAATGAGTTCCAGGTGAACCTGCAGAAGTCAAACTGCACCGGCAACTAAACTAAACGCTGTTCAAGCACTAAATAATTCACAGCGCTTGTTTTCGGTGCTGGGCTGCACATTTGGGAGGGGTTACCACTGTCGGGACAGATCAGATCATCACGTCTGACAAGTGGTCCCCTCACAGGTGAAGCTCAAAGAAGCTGAAAGCTACCGAATACAGCAGAGAAAGGGTAACTCAGGTGTGCCGTGAGCTAAAATATAATTCTTCATTACGTATGATCGGTGTTTAAAGCTTCGTTTCATTATTTCCAGTCATATTCAAAAGGTAGATATTCATAATTAAAATACCTTAAACACAAAATGTAAGACATTTTATGGTAGAGTGACACAATAAAACATTTAACTCAGTTTTCCTCTATGTTAGTTTCATCTCCACAACAGTCCCAGGTTCTCTTGTGGTCCTGACTGTGGGATTGACTCACTTTTGGAGTGAGCCTCTAGTGGACATTAGAGAAACTACGGTTTTTGGTACTTGAGCCAACAGGCACGCCTCTGCTCCCATACATCATCATGTAATCAGCATGAGCCATTACATGGTTTCATGCACAGCACTAACTGTAAAAACTGGTTGCAACATCATTTTCCCAGGAAAGGCAGTTTGTTTTTTTGAAGCTCCATGTTTGAATTTGTGACTTTCTATACGTCATTTCGTCATGAATGTAAATGTTCTGTTGTTTTATTGGTATTTTAAGGTTTTTAGCACCGATCAAAGACAACTTGTTGATTTTGTTGTTCAAGCACCAATGACAATAAAGATATTCATTTCAATTCAATTCCTCAGACACTGAGAACTATGCACTTTTGGAGATGGAATTTTGATGTACATACTGTCTTTTTGCAAATTGTGCACAGTGTGCATTTTATTTTCATTTTTATTATAATTTATAAAAATGGGTGTATCTCAAAAACAAAGTTATGTGCACACTCAAAATAATGTTTTGTGATTTGAAAGGATTTTATGCAACTTTTTTCCTTTTACAATTTTTGTATCTATGTTCTGGGTAGTTAATTGCATTTTTTATGTTTTTATTTAGTTACTATAAACTTACACGCATTTTCAAAACTGGGGATATAAAGGATGTATTGATGCACAGGAAGTTGGGGAAAAAGCACAAAGGCACTACAGGAGGTAAAAATGTAAAAACAAGCTCTGGAGGGTAATTTTAAAGTAGAAAAATAAATAATTAGGACCCAGTTTAAGATTTGAGAGAGAAAAAAAAAAGGGCTACTCAAGTAGTTTGATTTGTGCTGGTACAGGTTTAAATGTTGAAAAGCTAGTCTTCAGAAAGTCTCAAAAGAAACGCTGGACTCACTCTTTTTCACCATTATGACATTTAATACCATCGTTCCCTGGAGAAGTCACTGTACGGTTGACCTGTGGGTCGTCTCCAGCAGAGTTTTAATTGGTCTGACTTGAGCCAGCAGCTTTGTGACTGAGATGATGTGTGTGTGTGTGTGTGTGTGTGTGTGTGTGTGTGTGTGTGTGTGTGTGTGTGTGTGTGTGTGTGTGTGTGTGTGTGTGTGTGTGTGTGTGTGGTGAATGATGCAAAGAGAAAATCATTATATGAGGAACATAAAGAGACATCTGAACTTCGTAGAAATGAAAAAATTAACAATTTGACAAACCTCAGCTTCAGTCTAAGAAGATTTAGAAAACAAATCTTTGTTTTCTAAATAAATAAATAACTAAACTAAAACTAAATAAATAAATAAAAGTAGAATCAGGATTTACCACAAAGTGTTGAAAAGATTCCCAATCTGAATCAGATTGCTGAAAGTGACGTCAATCCGGAACCTCTATTATTTTAATGACCACCAGGGGGGCGACTCCTTCGACTTCTATGGTCTTCTGTGACCTCTATGAACTTAATGGGCTCAGTCAGTAGTTTCAGGTCATAAACAGAACATCAAGTCATTTAGGTGGATCTCAGGCTTGTCTGCTGTCCCCTGTTTCTAAGGCGCTGCAACAGTTTATATTTATATCTGCAGTTGTACTTGCAGGTGCTTTAAAAATATACTCACTACTCTTTATACTGTTGTATATGGGTTTTTGAGGACTCTTTAAAAAGAGATGCTAATCTCAATGACATATTAAAGTAAACAGATTTAACAATAAATGTATAACGAAAACTATAATAAGGACCAAAGACGTGTACCTGCAAACGTGTGATCTGTTGCTCAGTGATCTGTCTTAAAAAGCAGCTTAAAACTTGTCATTTTAACGATATTTGTTTTGACATTTTTGCTGTATTGTCAAAATACAATTTTGCTTGCTTACCCCTTTACTGATCTAACATATTGAAATGTCTAGCATGTTAATTCAGCTAACAAATACAATCTAGACCATTATTCCCCACAGGTGGCTGAGAGTCAGGGTCTTTCCTTTGAATTTAATAAATACCAATAGCCTCACAGTGTGCAGAAAAAACAAGCGTTGCCTGCATTTGGATTGCTCAGGACCTGATGGTAAACAAATATTCCTGTATACATGCTACAGGTCAACCGTTATATGCACATTTCTTTGTTTTGTGCCTTTTTCTGTTTAACTTATTTCTTCCAGTGTGTTTGTGACTTTTAGTGGTCGTCCTCACCTTGTCAGCGTTGTCTGCAGCCAGCAGGTTGGTGGCAAGCGTCTGCAGTTTGTGTTGAGCCATGTTCTTCAGTGCGGCCAGGCTGCGGCGGGTCATCGCCTGTTTCAGGTTCACCGCCGAGTGGCTCAGAGCATCCACAGTAGCTGGAGCCAGCTCATCACAGGCATTCAGGATCTCTACTGCAGTTATTCCCATTACACAGCGGTCCAACGCTCCTGGAACCAAACAAGTAAACAAATCTCCCTCAGCCTCAGAAGACACAAGCTACACACAAACCAACAGTCTGGTATTTTTTCCATATTTTCTGTAGTCATATTTTCACCCCCTGGTTCACCATGGCCCACCTGCAGGTGTACACCTGTGCACAGTAAACCTGAAATATATAGATTCACAGCTAACTTCTAATACATAAGTGCCTTGTTTTTTCTCATTGTGCCCATTCATTTCTCAATTAGACCAGCTAAAGATTTTGCATGGAAAGAAACTGCTAATTGGATGGTTTAAATTCCTTGTAGCTGCAGGTCTTTAGCACTCACTGTTTTAGTTGACTGATGGTACTCTATTAAATCCATCCATCCATTCTCTGCCGCTTATCCTTGTCAGGGTCACAGGAGGGCTGGAGCCCATCCCAGCTGTCTAGGGCGAGAGGCAGGGTACACCTATGGGCAATTTGGAGTTACCAATTAACCTATCCCCACTAACTGCATGTCTTTGAACTGTGGGAGGAAGCTGGAGTACCTGGAGAGAACCCACACAAACACGAGGAGAACATGCAAACTCCACACAGAAGGACCCCGACCTGACAGTGGACCTTCTTGCTGTGAAGCAACAGTGCTAACCACCATGCTGCCCCTCTATTAAGTCCATAGGGTAGATATAGATAGTTCTATACCTCAAGCTGTCAATTGCAGTACAGTCCTCAAAGGTTATTAGGTTAATTTGGTAGTAACATTCAGTTTAAACAACACAAGGATAATACAAAGCAATAAAAATGAAACACTGCAATCGTATGCAGTTTGAAAAAGAAAATTCTTGCAGTGTATTACAAGCCCTTTTTTTTTAAATCAATTTTACATTTAACTAAATTTCGAATTTTAAAATGAAAAACAGTCATAGTAGATCCATAAGTAAACAAAGGAGTTGTGTTTTAAGCAGACAGAAATAAAATAAAAATTTTACATGTAAAACAGTAAGTAAACCTAAAATATATCAAGAGACATTTCAAGAGAAAAACATTCAATAGAAAGAGCCAGAGTTTTGTAAAACAATTTTCATCCTGCACTGATCTTTTTATCAGTAAATTGGAAATGGTGAAAAATGTCCAGTGTAATTTCCTTCAATACAAGATTGTATTAAAAGTATGTTAAAAAAAAAAAAAAAAAAAAGCCTGTCATCTGTTGACCACCCAATCAATTAATTGACCCACTTGCACTCTAAAAGGTGATTTCATCTGAATGAACAGAAAATACGCTTCACACTGGATAAAACTAAAGCAACCCTGCACAGGTGGGTCTTAAGCTTCTTTTTAAAAAGAGACTTCTGCAAATTGGACCCAGCTACAGCCAACATTTCCCTGAGCTCAGAGACCCAGGAGCTACATATGGATGAAGCAGTTCATTAATACCAAGTAGAAATTTGACCATGAAGAGCTCCAATAGTGATCTCTGAAATCTTCAACTCAACCCTAAACTTTAAGGGTTTCCAACACACTTTGTTTGTGGGAAGCTCAAAGGTTTTGATTCAACTTTGACAGAACAGTAGGTGTGGTTGTGTGTTGTGTTCTCAGGGCCTCAGAACTGCACTGAGCTCTGACCTCGACCCTGTACAGCATCGTCAGGATGAACTGACACATCGATGGTTTTATCTCAGCCTCTCTCTCTCACTCTCTCTCTTCATTCTCATCACACAGACTTGCCTTCTGTTTCCATCAGTCTCCCTCCTCTTGCCCTTGCACTCTCCTTTTATTTATATCAATCTTCCAATCTCTCTCACACCATCTCAGACTCACAATCATTATCTATAGTCTCTTGAATATGATTCAGGTCACAGACGATCTTCTCCAGTGTAACAATTCTCCACCTTTACAAAAAGAGACGGGCTTTAGAGAGACATCATTAGCTGCAGACAGAGCTGACATCAGTATTGGCTCTGGTATTGAGTGAGAGGAGAAGTGGCACCATTATACCTGAGTGTGTATAGGTGTGTGTGTGTGTGAGTGATGAAGGCCCATGAGCCATGGCCCCATTACATGTCTAACGCCTGAGTACACACACACCTTCCTTAATTTCACACTTAGATACCCTGCAATTTCCCAGCACTACAGCTCATTCAGGTCACACACACACACACACACACACACACACACACACACACACACACACACACACCTACACCTGGTCTCTTCCAGTACCCAGTCATCATTCAACTTAATGCTACCTCTATGCTGTGCCACATGGTGCAGACTGCACAGGAGCTAGCAGGTACAGAGGAACATGTTCACTTCGTTTCTTCATGTCAGGATGATAAGATGGATATTGTTAAGCACAGAGCTCAAATTAGGTTAACTGGGAAAACAAAAAAAAACAAAGGATGTAGCTGCCATGTTGACTTTTTGGAGTTATTGTTGGACGAGAGCCAAGTTATTGTTCAGCCAACACAAGCAAACCTGTTTATCAGGCACAAATACGAGTTTTGGGGGATTATTAGGTGGCTGTAGTTCAGGAGGCTGACCAGCTATCTACTAATCAGAAGGTTAGGGGCGATCGTGGCTCAAAGAGTTGGCAGTTCGTCTTGTAACCGGAAGGTTGCCGGTTCGAGCCCCGGCTCGGACAGTCTCGGTCGTTGTGTCCTTGGGCAAGATGCTTCACCTACCGCCTACTGGTGATGGCCAGAGGGGCCGATGGCGCGATATGGCAGCCTCGCTTCTGTCAGTCTGCCCCAGGGCAGCTGTGGCTACAACTGTAGCTTGCCTCCACCAGTGTGTGAATGTGAGAGTAAATGAATAGTGGAATTGTAAAGCGCTTTATAAATGCAATCCATTATTATTATAATGTTGGTTGTGTTTGACTCTTTAGTCTGCATGGTAAAGTATCCCTATCCAATATACTGAGCTCCAAGCTGCTATCTGACACGTTTATTGGAATATGGATGTGAATCTTAGGAAAAGTGCTTGTATTAATTATTTGATCAGTGTATGAGGACTAACTCTTTTGAAGCCAGTGTCTAGTGGTCATTGGGGGAACTGCAGAGAGCACGCCCACCCCCACCCCCCTTAATGCATGCTTAGCATTAAGATTAGAAGTAGGAGGAAACTGCAAACCTGAACCTTTCAGCCTTGGTAGCAGCTTGCAAAGGTTTTCCTTTGAGCTAACAAACAGGCTAATATAGATTATTATGATCGGTATCTTAACAGTCAAAGTGAAAACACCTCCTTCCTGGTCCTCTGGTTCTTACCTGTGTCCATCTGCCAGACGTACACAGAGCCGTCAGAGCAGCCCACCACCAGGTAGTCGTCTGCCGGGCGCCACTTAATGACTTGGATGGGGAAAAGGTGCCGCGACGCGAGCATGATGCACTTCCTCTCCCGGAGACTGAGCAGACCGACAGAGTGGTCGCTGGCCACCGAGCAGACGCAGTGCTGCACCCGAGTCTGCAGAGGAAACACAGCAGGAAGGTGAGGCAGAGAATCTGAAGAAGTGCTTGCAGGTCACCGAGAGGTTAGCAGACAATAAGTCAGAGTAGAAACTCAATACGGCCTCTGAATCGTTTAACATTATTTTATTTTCAAGGATTTCGAAGCATTTAAAACCACTCAAGATGTCAGATTTGATTCAATTTAAATGGAATGACCCTTTTTAGTCATTAGTGACTGCACTGCTGCAAAGGTCTTCTGATCTCTGGAGTCAGATATCACTGGTTAAAAAAAGATATCTGCTCTCTATGACATCAAGTAGAGCCAAGAGTAGAAACAAACTATGTGAAACTGATTAGAGCATCCTGAAGCCTGAGCGTCCGCCTCACAGTTTACTTTAATATGAAGAACCAAATTGGAACAGGACATATGTGACAGGAAATGAGCAACAGTTACAATAGGTACCCTTTACTATTAAAAGAATGAGAAGAAGCCCATCGGATGTCTTCATTAAAGCTTGTGTGTGTAACAGCTCAGCCATTGTACTCAACAGCATTACTGTGATTTCCATGGCAGCAAAACATCTCTAACCATTTATTTTAATGTCATGTAAACAATACGAAGTCCTCTCTGTGTAGTTTCAGGTGGGCTTCTGAAACCACAACAGCACAAAGGTCTCAACTTATTTCCACAGTAACGATGACGACTGTAACCTCGTAACATTTAAATCTAATGTCAAACAGTGTTGCAGAGACGGCAGAACAAAGCCTGAAAGCAGACATAGACCCGTGCGGTGGCGGTCTTACGCTGCAGTTTTCTGGCGGAACGATGAGCTGCGTGATCTCCCCTCCGTGGACGCAGAAGATGTGCTTCATCTCCCCGGTGAAAATGTCCCAGACAATGACGGAGAAGTCCACTCCCCCAGACACCAGCGAGCGCTGGTCGTAGCGTGGCGAGACCTGATATGGGTACAGGACGCAGGTCACCTTGTTGCGGTGGCCTCGTAGGGTGCGGTGAGGCGGCCAGCCTGCAGAACAGACCAACACAAAGGTCAAAGGTTTTTAAAGTCAACTAAAACTAGAAATAGGCATGAAAATGAATCTTAACTGATGTAAAAGGAGTCAAATTGAAACAAAACTTCCCTGGATTTGTTAGTGTGTCTGTATAGTTTGTTTGTCTCACCTCTCCTGAGCATGTGCTCGCCCTGCAGCAGCTGGACGATGGCCGTCTGAGTGGCAGGAACGAGGATGATGCTGCCGTCTTCTCTCCCGCACACCAGGCGCCCCTGAGAGGGGATGTAGACGCTGGCCGTCACCTGAGGTGAAGCACACACACACTCTCTTAGAGTTTCCCCACTGTGTAGACCCTATCGCACACGTGCTCACAAAAGAGGTTATTTTGGGGTCGTGTTCATGGACACAATAAAAGGACGACACACACACACACACACACACACACACACACGTTTGTTTTCATTTTTGAAAGTTTTCAACTCTGTGAGAATATTTAGAATCTTTAAAACAACTTCTTTTATAATTTAATGAGAACATTTCTGTGTTCAGACCTTAATGGGTTCGTCTTTGCCTGGCAGGACGCTGAGCTGGTCGATGATCCCCGAGGACACTGGGGTCAGCTTATCAAACGCCTCCTGCAGGCTGATGGTGAATGACACCTGCAGCTCTGCAGTGATACAAACAGACAAAGGACTCGTTTAGAGATCAGCCTTCTGAAGGACTTGAGGATGAAGAGGAAGCTCTCCAGAAAGTTGAACAATGCAATCAGGCATCTTGTAAAGGGGACCTATGCTGCTTTTCTTTTTTCTCTTCCACATTTTTCTTAAGAAAAAAAAACTCTGAATCAAGTTTTTCTATTTGTTTGTATTTTTGGACCAACGGACTAAAAACAACCTCCGTTAGTACCAACTCGTTAACAATGGGCTGCTTTAAAGCTAAAAAAAAAAAAAAAAAAAAAAAAAAAAAAAAAAGATCATTGTAACGTCATGCTGAGGTTTGAAGTTCAAGAAAAACAGCAAAGTTTTATGAAAAGACTTTTACCGGAGAAACCTCGCCATCTTCCCCCCTTCCTTACCTGTGGAGGTGGACTGTGGCTGCAGAGGCGAGGTGTCCGGGATGCTCCACAGGGTCATTCTGCCCACCGAGTCACCCTGGATCAGCAGCTTATGGAAGGGCTCCCTCCGGCTGAAGAAGAAGCGGGTCACAGGAGGGCAGATGAGGAGCTGGAGGAAGGCAGGAAAAAATACATGTCAACACCAACAAGATGTGATGCCTCAAAGCTCCCCGGTGACAGCTGGAAAACATCTTTAAAGGCTCTCCAATTGGCCAGAACACTTCCACCAATACTGGAATATGCTGAACTTGTAAGCTGAGCTTAAATTTAAGAGCCAAGTGAAGCTGAAATGGTTGGTTTTGCTCTCAGGTTGTCTTCAAACAACAACACAGCAAACTGCAGAAAAGCAGAACCACACATCTCTGATCTACAAGCGCTCCAACCACTGTTTTTTTGTTTTTGTTTTGTAACTCTGGGATGAAATAAGCCGAACTCATGGATGGCTGTCTCAGCGCCATCTCTTGGTTATATGAGAGCCTGATACGAGGCTCTGAAGTAAAAATTTGTAGAGCAGAGTCAAAGATGACATCAGTTTGGTTGAGTATCACCAAAAATCTGAGCAGATTCTGTTCCTTGGCTCAATAATTCTGGACATCAGGATAAAACTGACCTCTCCGGGAGAGAATAAACACAACTAGAATCACACTTTAGCATTTCATACTATTTAAAAATAAAAAATAAAAAAATCCAAAGGTTACTGAAAATGGTGGAGATGGGAGGAGGTCAGCAGAGCTTTTACTGCCTAAAAAACACAAGGAATCCACCGCTAACCAAAACTGGGCTGACTTACATCTATTATCAATACATGAAGTAATAAAGAGTGAAAACTAATTAATGTGACGAGCAGTGTGAGAACAAGTCTCAGAGTGCAGTTTGGGCTGCTGGCAGGCGTGTGTGGGGGGGGGGGGGGGGGTTGCGATGATGAAAGCCGGTGAACCTGCGGGCGTAGCGTCACTGCGTAATGGCTGAGTGGGTGAAGAACGATCGGTTAGTTCAGCTCATCTGAGCGCTGTGGACGAGCAGTGAGGGTATGCAAAGTGCCACCAAATATCACACAAACACACACAAACCAAACCACATCTTTCACTAAAGATGCAAACAATTAAACAGCAAGGAGAGTTTAAGTTTTCAGCAAAAACCACCAGAGAGGAAGCAAGAAAAACAGAGACTGGACACCCACCCACTGCACCTCATTCATCTGGATAACTAGAAACACAATATTCAGAGTTCTGTGACGTGTAACCTGAATTTCTTTTAACCTATCTTAATATTTAATGCAAAAAGAAAAAAGTGAGCAAAACTGTACAGAATTAATGCCACTACTAAAAAAAAAATTAATTTGTAAATCCTAAAGTTATGAGTTACTCTTCTCTTAGTTAGTAAAACTGAACACTTCCTGTACATATTTCAAATTAAAGGCCAACCAGGAAAGAGAATTTTAGACCAAGGATGATGGGAAAAAAAAAAAGCTTTGGGAATTTGGCCATGAAAATCAAAAATCTGATTTTAGTTTGGAAAATCTCTCGTTCTAGATCAACTTCATTCTTTCAGAATGACACTTTTCATTGTGGCTGACCTGACAAATGTCAAACTGGGTTTACCTGAGCAACACAATATTATTTACAGTAAATAACTTATTATTACATCACATTAAATATTGTATCACACCAGATGAATATAAAATTACATTTTATATTTGGATTATTTATTTAGCTGGTGGTGATCATATGAAGTTGGCCCTAGCGCTGGAGCTCACGCTGGCTTTGATTATGTTTGCGAGTTCTGTGCACCATATTACAATTATGTGTCACATTTTTTAAAAAGCATTATTGTAAAAGTACCAAAAAATTGGTATTCACTTCAATGAAATGTTTCGCATTTGATGTGGACCATGGCCATCTTTTCCATTATGCCAAGATAATAACCACCTTTTTGCCGTGTTATAAAAAATTTAGACATATAAAAGAAAACAAAGACGTTTGTCAAATAAAGGACATTGGTAATTATAGCAACCACTCTGTAGCTTCCCTAACAGGGGAAAAAAGCTGTTCCCATCAAAGCTAAATATCTTTTTTTATTATTTATCAACACCTCACAAATAACGTAGAGTTTTTGGCTGTTTGACTGTGGCTGACCCATTGTGCGCCTTTGGTTTGTTATGACCTCCGGGACTCAGCGGGTCATTATTTGCTTAGAAAGCAGCTTGGGGGACTTTGCATGCATCTTCATCAGCATGAAGACAGATGGTGATGGTGCTTTTGGAGGACGAGTTTTGCTTTAGTGGGAGGAGAGCGTGAAACCAGGTGAACCAGAGTGAGTTCAGTCCATCAGTTGGTTAGGCAGGAAGGAAAACAAAGAGCGGAGCAAACAAAAACAGGCAGTTCACTCAAATAGTCATCAACTCAGCAGCTCACTCTCAAAACAACTAATTACCTCTTACAAGCAAAACAGCAGCCGTCAGTGGTTTATTTTCCTAGCAAACTTACAGATATTACCATTTCTAACATTTTCTATTATGATGGCGTTCCTCAAGGACTCATTCTTGGACCACTGCCATTTTATGTACAACCTAAGCCACAGCTTCGCTGACATCAGGAATTAGTCTACGCTTTCAAATATATAAAATATAAAATTCAGTATATTCTTCTGATATACAAAGTCCTGAATGATCAGGTCCCATTACATCTTACAGGCCTCGTATAGACCCACAGTATCCCAACACTCTCAGTCACTCTCAGATTGCAGATTTAAAAGTGTTTCCTAGATTTTCCCCAAGTAAAATGGCACATCAGGATCATCTGTTTTTTTGGAAACATCTGCCCACCACGCACCACATCACTATGTCAACAAGCCAAACTTCACTAACCAATCAAAAGCATTTGTCTTAGTGGTGCCTAAGTGTTTGCTTGCTTTTAAGAACTGAAGGCACATTTGAACCCGGAAATGGCTACAGCAATCGGAGACCTGCACCTCCATGATCCTGGAAGAAAAAGCAGTTCTTCCTCTCCACTGTTTCCAAGTGTTTGGTCATAGCGGATGTTCTGATTGTTAAGGTTTTCCCTCTAATAGTGTTGTGTCTTTACCTAGTGTATAAAGGACTTTTGCACCCCCTGATGAGATGGGATGGTGTGTTTTTACGGCTGAAAAGTGTGAGCTGAAGAATGTGAGCCACTGAGCTGACATCAACACTTTCACTGCTGTTCTCACAGTTCGCTCTTCTCACCTGGTTGTCACTTTCTGGATGAGCTGCAAAGTCCCAAAGTCAGTTTGTAAATGCTCCAAGCATTTCAAAATAATATCTTTTTGACCCCACCTGGACCCTAAGAATAATTTATATCACAAATTAGCTCGAAAGAAAGATTAATCGAGCATTTTTCAGCTCTGGCTTCTCCAAAGTAAGGAATACAATTCTAAAAACTCTTATTCTGCCTCTTGTAGCTTTTGCAGCTTAGCCATGACAGTGAAACCTTCTTCTTCCTGCCTTCGCTTTCACCATGTATTTTTCTTGGGCTTACAGGTGCCTCTAGAGGCCGGTGGTGGAATAACGGCTCTGGGGTGTAGAGCTCCAAGTCGTACCCGCTGGGAGGGAAGCACTTCACCTCCAAAACCATCTCTTCCTCCTCACCTCCCTCTCCTTCCCTCTGAGAGGAGCGAGGGAGGGAGCATAAAGTAGAAACAGCAAAAGTAACAAAAAAGGCACAGACAACACATTAATACCAAAAAGACGACAAATTATAAATACACACATGAAAAAAACTGAGGAAATTAAACCAGAAAGGAACAGAACACAGAGTCAGGTTCATGCACACGGATCAAGATGAGACCTTTCATTTACATTTCCCGCAGCGGTTTCAAATTAAAAGCTTTAAAGGAATAAAGGGGAAACAGGGATGAGCTACCGCCTGGAACAACAGGTCATGTCTGCAACTATTGTTGGACCTGATCTCTGCTGGCTTTTTTGTAATCTTGAAAACACGACCAGGTGTACTAATCCATGTGCATGAAGTGAACCTCACATAGAATAAATCATATAGACAAGACAAGGCAGCCTGAAGACTTCAAGAACCACATTTATCAATATTATTGCAGAGCAGACAGCTAGTACCACGTTAGGTTGGCTTTACATAGCTAAAAGCAGGACAGGCCTGCTGGTTTGCTGCACAATAAGGTTACAGGTTTGCTGACTTACCGACTACTGAAAGTCAATGTGAATAACTGGAGTTCATAACTTTTAGTTGTGAAAATACATTTCCTGATGGAGGCTCAATGCTGAAATGCAGTATAAAGTTTTTAGCTTAAACATGTCTTAATAATAATAATAATAATAATAATGTTGTTTTACCTGTGTTATTCTCAAACTGTGTTTAGGATCTCATTCACTCACTTCTCAAAGTTTCTTAAACTAATCAAATGACGCCCCCTGTCAAGTCTATTCTATTTATAGCCTATAAACCATTTAAAGAACAGAGGCTGCCTTATAAGTTCAAAGCATCGGTATCAGTAGCTATATCTGCAACATTAGCCCTGTATTTACTTGGTATCAAATCGTTAAATCTCCCGTCTTCCTCCCTGCGCATGCAATCTGAGGCGGATGGAGGACTCACCTGTTTGTCTGAGCGGTCAGCGATGCTGTACACCAGCGGAGGGATCGAACCTTCTTTGGTTTTCCCAACGTCACTGCGGAAATGCTCACTAGCAGGCAGGCAGCTAAGAAACACAAAGACATGTTTAGGTTAAATTGTCATGACGATGAACCTGTCTTTTTCCTGCAGTGATGACAGATGAGCGGCAGGCTTACCTGGCTGGCAGCTTGTAGATGTAGCTGCAGCCATCCTCGGTCCAGATGATGACTTTGTCCGCGGCGATGAACTCACCTCCCGTCCAGGACTGGTCGTTGTCGTTGGACACCGAGCAGAGCAGGGAGTAATCGCCCGCATCAAACACCTGAAACAGACAAAAATTCATTAACATAACCATCTGTCCAGGCCAAGACTTCAGACTGCTGTGTGATGATATTGTAGAGAACCATCAGCACTCCTCTGTGGTAGTAGGGCTGGAAAATCGTCAAAATCCTCAGTGTATGTTTAGCTCGGTAGTTGAGCAGTTTTTAATACTCTGACTGATGTTTCTCTGTTTGAAATGTGTGAAATTAACACCCTGATTAAGGCTTGTGTGTTCAAAGTCTCATAAGTGTAACGTGTGACTCAAATACAGTGGTCCCTCGCTATAACGCGGTTCACCTTTCGCGGCCTCGCTGTTTCGCGGATTTTTTGTGTGCAAATATTATGGTTGTTTCTTTGTTTTCTTTCTTTTTTTGTGGGGGGGGGGGGGGTAACAGCGCATTGTGTGCTGCGTCCGGATCGGCTGTAGACCATAGTCAATCAATCTCCTCCGTGCCGTGTCTCCTGTCCAGTACAGAATGTGTTCAGCTTGTCAAATTTACATAAATCTGCGATCGCTAGCAGTGTGAGTGAAGTGCTGTACTGCATGTTTGTAAGTTTTCTCCCCAACAAACACAACAATGTCAACAAAATGTTGCTAACCATCGCACAAAAAGTTTGAATTCTGGACATGCTAAAGGAAGGTAGAAGTTACAGTGTTTTTCAGATTATAAGGCGCATTAAGCGAAACAAAACAGCAAAGTAAGTCAAGCTTTAATCAACTCATTCTTCTTGTTTCCTCTATAATACATGACTTATTTTCCTATGAAGGTTTGAACTTTGAGAGTGTTTAAACAGGAGAGAAAAGTGTGAAAATGTTCATGTCTGTCTGAGAAAAGTGTATAAAGTGTGTAGTGAGGGGTTTTACAGCCTTAAAACGTCTATAATAATTGTAATAAAGCTGGATACTTCTCGGATTTCACCTATCGCGGGTTACTTTTAGAATGTAACACCTGAGATAAATGAGGGACCACAGTACAGAGTTTTTCCTGGTTTCTTTTGGATGCACTTCCAGCAGAATAAAAGAGGTTTACCAGCAGATTACAATCAAGTATGACAACATTTTATACATTTCCTAAATCACCACCTTAACACATGCACAGTTGACACAAAGTTTGGGTTAATTTGTTGGCTTTAGTAGGGTATGACTTAAAAAGCTGCACATATAAAACTCATTTCTCCGTACAACAGGTACACTGTACAGCAGGTGGAGCAAACCATAATGATTTACCCAGTAAGAAGTAAACCATCTTCATAGTATAGAAAACCCAAGGGTAACCCTCGAGTTACCTCCTACATAGTACAGGCTTCATGTGATTGGCTAAAATGGTATTACATGATAACCTTTCTTTCACTCTACTAACTTTGTTCAATCTATTTTGATCAGTTTAAAATAGTTAACCAGACACAGGAGCATTTCATCACGCTCAATCACCACTGTGACCATCATGCCAGCAAAAACAACCCCCGAGTGGTTCGTGCAGGTTCTTACCCTCCAGTATTTGGAGCACACGACCAGCAGGCTGCTCTGAGTGAAGGTGCAGAAGGAGATGCTCTGGCAGCCCTGACAGTAGATCGGTTTGGACTCCTCTTCAAACACAGGGTCCAAGTCCTGAAAAAACAGACAAAGAAATTACAAGTTAGATCCTGAGCAGAGCCATGCATTGATGCTGGAGACACAGAAAAGAAGCATTTTTTTCCTTGATTTTTAAACAACCCCTGGGCTGAAGTGCCAAAAGTTATAGTTCCTCTAACGTCCACTTGAGGCTGGCTCCAAAAGTGAGCAACTCTCCACAGACTCTCATATTTAAATGTCCAACTTTATATCAGAAATAAACATGATTGCAGCAGGCTGCAAAAAACAGTTTTAGACTATTGACACTCCTCCATCAGATTATAATACTTTAAAATTAGGGGTGCGACAGGTATGCTGAAACAGACTCTAGTAAACTTGTTAGGCCTGACCTCCACTAAATGCTGGTACCTTTTTAAAACTGTCCAGAAACCAATGGGTGACATCAAGCTGGCCACAGCTATCTTTTATATACAGTCTATGATATTCTACAGGGAGTGCAGAATTATTAGGCAAATGAGTATTTTGTCCACATCATCCTCTTCATGCATGTTGTCTTACTCCAAGCTGTATAGGCTCGAAAGCCTACTACCAACTAAGCATATTAGGTGATGTGCATCTCTGTAATGAGAAGGGGTGTGGTCTAATGACATCAACACCCTATATCAGGTGTGCATAATTATTAGGCAACGTCCTTTCCTTTGGCAAAATGGGTCAAAAGAAGGACTTGACAGGCTCAGAAAAGTCAAAAATAGTGAGATATCTTGCAGAGGGATGCAGCAGTCTCAAAATTGCAAAGCTTCTGAAGCATGATCATCAAACAATCAAGCGTTTCATTCAAAATAGAAAACAGGGTCGCAAGAAGCGTGTGGAAAAACCAAGGAGCAAAATAACTGCCCATGAACTGAGAAAAGTCAAGCGTGCAGCTGCCAAGATGCCACTTGCCACCAGTTTGGCCATATTTCAGAGCTGCAACATCACTGGAGTGCCCAAAAGCACAAGGTGTGCAATACTCAGAGACATGGCCAAGGTAAGAAAGGCTGAAAGACGACCACCACTGAACAAGACACAAGCTGAAACGTCAAGACTGGGCCAAGAAACATCTCAAGACTGGTTTTTCTAAGGTTTTATGGACTGATGAAATGAGAGAGTCTTGATGGGCAAGATGGATGGGCCCGTGGCTGGATTGGTAAAGGGCAGAGAGCTCCAGTCCGACTCAGACGCCAGCAAGGTGGAGGTGGAGTACTGGTTTGGGCTGGTATCATCAAAGATGAGCTTGTGGGGCCTTTTCGGGTTGAGGATGGAGTCAAGCTCAACTCCCAGTCCTACTGCCAGTTTCTGGAAGACACCTTCTTCAAGCAGTGGTACAGGAAGAAGTCTGCATCCTTCAAGAAAAACATGATTTTCATGCAGGACAATGCTCCATCACACGCGTCCAAGTACTCCACAGCGTGGCTGGCAAGAAAGGGTATAAAAGAAGAAAAACTAATGACATGGCCTCCTTGTTCACCTGATCTGAACCCCATTGAGAACCTGTGGTCCATCATCAAATGTGAGATTTACAAGGAGGGAAAACAGTACACCTCTCTGAACAGTGTCTGGGAGGCTGTGGTTGCTGCTGCACGCAATGTTGATGGTGAACAGATCAAAACACTGACAGAATCCATGGATGGCAGGCTTTTGAGTGTCCTTGCAAAGAAAGGTGGCTATATTGGTCGCTGATTTGTTTTTGTTTTGTTTTTGAATGTCAGAAATGTATATTTGTGAATGTGGAGATGTTATATTGGTTTCACTGGTAAAAATAAATAATTGAAATGGGTATATATTTGATTTTTGTTAAGTTGCCTAATAATTATGCACAGTAATAGTCACCTGCACACACAGATATCCCCCTAAAATAGCTAAAACTAAAAACAAACTAAAAACTACTTCCAAAAACATTCAGCTTTGATATTAATGAGTTTTTTGGGTTCATTGAGAACATGGTTGTTGTTCAATAATAAAATTATTCCTCAAAAATACAACTTGCCTAATAATTCTGCACTCCCTGTAATCTAAGTAGGACTGGGGAGGTCTGTGTTTTCTTAGCTTTACTTTATTTACAGCTTCATTTACGATGGTGTAACTGAAGCCTGATGCGCGTTTTAATAAACACTTGTATGGAGGTGTACCTGCATTCTGCTGACCTCAGGTGTTATGATCCAGACCTTCAGGATGCCCGTCACTGACACCGCCACAACCGTGTCCTCTGCACAGAGACAGAACATAGCTTATTCACAAGTACAAACATGAAGAAGTCCACAGCGATGATGTTTTGTGCAGGGCAGTCTGCAAGCTAACGTTCAAAGCAGTGAACCTGAGGGAAACTCTCACCTTGTGTGCGGTGGGATCGGATGATGCTCATAGAGCTAATCCAGTCAGGAGAGATCTTAGACACCAGCGAGTACAGGACCTCCAGGCTGGTGGCATCCACCACCAAGATTTCTGGGTAGTGGCCATTACAGAGGAGACGCCCCTCCCTCTGAGTGCCGATGGTGAACTGGTAGTACTGAAGAGGAGGCAGAGAAGGAGGGGAGTGAAGATGAAATGATCTGGATTAAAGGTCTTTTCAATCACCTTGTGGCTTAATTTTGGTCTCTACTTTTTCCTGAAGGTAATATTAGGCATTTGTGTGCTGGTTAAATACTTTTCAGCTTTTTTTTTTTTTTCCACCTGAGCTTCTTTCCCCCTTTTTTCAGGGAAAAGGGAAATACACCTTAAAGCTTAGGGAAAGAGCACAACCATTCCCTTTGTATGCTCTCATTATGAAAACCCTACAGTAAATACTAGTTTACAATAGTATTGGGAAGCTCATCTGTAACCGGAAGTTTGCTGGTTCGATCCCCCTGCTCTCTCTGTCCTGGTCATTGTGTCCTTGGGCAAGACACTTTACCCTACCGCCTACTGGTGTTGGCCAGAGGGGCCAATGGCGCGATACGGCAGCCTCGCTTCTGTCAGTCTGCCTCAGGGCAGCTGTGGCTACAACTGTAGCTGCCTCCACCAGTGTGTGAATGAATAGTGGCATTGTAAAAGCGCTTTGGGTACCTAAAAAAAGCGCTATATAAATGCAATCTATTATTATTATTATTATTATTATTATTATTATTATTATTACCACCATAAAAAAAGAAGCCAAGTAGAAAACATCTGACATAATTAACCAATCAGACTGTATTTGGGTTGAATAAATAAGGCGAGGCTGAATCAGTGCTATGCAAATGTACTGTTTAACATCTTGATGTCTGATGATCATTCACTGCATATGTGTGTGTGTGTGTGTGTGTGTGTGTGTGTGTGTGTGTGTGTGTGTGTGTGTGTGTGTGTGTGTGTGTGTGTGTGTGTGTTACCTGTATGCCAATGTGAGCGCATGCCAGCTTTGTGAACTCAATACAGCGTCCATCGTTCACGTCCCACAGACACATCTCCCTGTAAGGTCAAAAAGCTGCTGTCACACATTGATGTACTTTGAAGAGCTTCCTCATACACAGAAGCCTAATCTGTTTTAAGCTAATTATGGTTGTAGTAAAATGGACTGCATTCTTTTAGAAAACCACAGTGGTTGCAGTACATGAGATGGTCCCTTTCGTACACCAACAATGCCTCATCTCAAAAACATCCAGCTCTGAAAATGACTGGAGGTGAAGTCAGGCAGTCTAATACACATTTACCACTGATGTGCTGTCCTGCACCAGTGCCTTCCTCTCAGACTTTTTCACATTTCTCACACTTATGCATTTGTTGGAGTTTGGCTCAGAGCTGGCTTAGAAGTTATGCTTTAAAAAAATAATTTATATGTTGCAATGACTTATTTCATTGTTTTTAAATGTTATGCATCACCCTGTCCAAACTAAACCTCCTACAACAAATCATCACAGCAGAAACACAACGGCAACTTCATTTATGACAGCTATAACGCTTATTTAATCAAAAAAGGCAAGCAGCAACCTCTGAGACTGAGAAATAAATCCAAAGAGTGCAGTTCCTTTTATGTCCATAAGTGAGTCGGTCGCTTATAGACTCCCATATTAAAAGACCCAAGTTTACAGGACTTTGTTCTCTGTAACAGTCTGTAGTTTCTGCCTCTATGGAGAGCTTTATCTTTTATAAGGATCACAGTACACCCATCTGTTAACAGGTCATTAACAGATCAGTGTGTTATTGATCTATTAGCAGATGCACGTGTCTGCCAGTTCCATCTGTAAAAGCCTCGTACTCCACCCTTTCATCCAAATATGTGGACTTCTGGCTCCAATAAACCAAAATGCAAAAGGTAATAAAGTCTCAGTATAGGACAAATAAATGGACCACATTAGAGTCCCAAAACCTGTCGTTTATACAGTTTGTGTCTGTAACATGTAGCCACTGTACGGGCATAACAATTAGGGCAGATGTGACACATATTTAGGATGAAAAGGCTCAAATTTAAATACCAGTCTTCAGAGTTTATTCCCAAAACTATTCTGACAAATCTTTCCGCAACTGAGCCTCAGCACTGAAATGAAAATACTTTAAGACACAAGTTAAAAAATAAAAATCACAAGAAAAGAAAGGTGTACACACAGCGACACTACATACAACCCACATGAACGTGTTATATAAAAGTTAGCAAAAAGAAGTCTCATGGAAGCAGGCTTCACGATTGCTCACCCGCTCTCAGATGCACTGACGATGTACTGTTTGTCGCTGCATGCACTCGCTTTAGACAGGCAGGTGATGGAGGCTGTGTGACCAAACAGCATTGCCCTGGGACAAATCTGAGCAGGAAACATAAGAGAGGAGCAGAGTGTTTGATGAGAGGAGGAGGAGAAGCAGATTGAATAAAGCTGGAGGACAAACACTCACCTCCAGCTCAGGCGTCATGTCCCAGAGACAGATCTGTCCATCGTGGCAGCCGGTGATGATGGTGCTAAAGTCATCCATCACCAGCAGGCTGCTGATGCAATGTGTGGGAGCTGTGCGGCCCCAGAGCACTATGGGTAGAACCAAGTTGTTCCCCGACATTATGGTGATGTGTCTAGAAACAGAGGAAACAATGAGGCTTCAGTGTGGCAGAAGTCTGCCTTAGCTTAATGGTTTTAGCAACATTTACATGTTTGAATGACTTTGTGGTTAACAGCAACCTGGAACAGTTTTGATTGGTGCATTTTGGATCCCATGTTCATGCACAACAATCAGGAGGAAGTTTGATTTTACTCCAGCAAATAAAGCTGAATATCTAAGAACACCAATCAGAACCAGGATTAAATCTCAAACAGCTAAAATACTACTGAAATGATCATTTATGACCCATTTCACATGGGAATACCTTTTTAAACTTGTCAAGTTTAAAAATTTGTTCTGCAGGAACAAATCTTTGAGTGTGTTTATATTTATAGTCCAAATTGTAATAAGTTACTAAAGCAGTGAGATAAATCTACCCAAGAACACCCTGCGATCTCTGCAGCTCTCCCTCTGCAGGTATCACTGCTAGAAAGCCTGAGGATGGCTGCTGTCAGTCTGAAGAAAGGTTTGCAACAAATATGAAATTTAGATTTAAAGATAACAGTTCGTATGCAGACAGACAGCTTCCAGTTTAGCTTTGTTCTGTAGCAGGTTTGCACAATAAATATAATTTTAATCTGAAATCATAACTTTGGTTTCCCACAATGAAATGAATACGATCAAGTGATAATTAAAAAAATGCTTGCTCTGCCAACAAAACAAGCTGTGTGGTGCAGTGAGCTTCAAGTTTTCTGGATTAGTCTGTAAGAGCAACACTCCATTAAAAGACGGAAAAACAACAAAACTCCCTCAGTGCAGATCATCATCATATTCCGGATATTCTGCAAGTGATGTGACTCAAGAACAAATCTTATGCAAAGAGCGCTGGAGAGTTTTCCTTTAAACAACAACTCAAAAAACACAATACAGAGACCCAACAAAATCATGATAAAAATAACAACAACAATCATGCAGAACAACACAAATAGTAGAGGTGGGAATCACCATACATCCCATGATACGATATTATCACAATACTTAACGCACGATACGATATTATTGCAATTTTTTTTTAAATATTTTGCGATATTCAGATTCTGTACATAAAAGATAAACTTTATCAATATTCATTTTATCTAATATCAAAGTCTCGCACTCAGTCTTTCTCTCATTTCAGTCAGTTTTATTGTTGACAAACTGAACGGTTTGTATTACAGTCTAGTCCAACTTAACTGAATGCAACCATCTGGTACAATTATAGCTATTCTAAACTATGCAATTTATGAAAACTATGGAGCCCATTCAGCAACTGAAGAATTTGAAAGTAAATTAAAACAAAATATAATTTTACATAAAATATTTTTTTTTTAAACTTAATTAAAATACAACATGTCTTAAATTAAAATAAGTAAACTGTCATGTTTATTGCTGCCAAAAAAAAGTTAAACACATTTGGACAGTGAAGGAATGTCAGGATTCTTGCTCAGAAAAAGGAGCTGATCAACATGCTCTGAAGTCAGAGCATGTTCCAGTCCACAAAAACTTTTTTTGTAACAAAATATCGATTTCTGCTGTCCCTGTATCGATACATTATTAGCAAACAAAATATCACGATACTACACAGTATCGATTTTTTCCCCCACCCCTAACAAATAGGAAGTCAGCAAGAATGACTGTTAAAAAAAACCACAACTTCAGTTAAGCAATAACAGGGCAGGAAGTTTGATTCTGCCTTGTAAAGTGACATTTTATTTACATCCTTTTGATCGCCATTAAACCATTTATTGATCCATAAACAGAGCCAATGTCATCCTGGAGGAGACCACATGTTTAATCACGTGAGGCAAATCAGGCAATCATTCCAATCAGCATTAGTATTGATTGCAGTGACCCTTAGCTCCAAGGTGACAAGATTACTCAAAAGCAACAACAGAGCCTCCTGATACTCTCACTGTGGGAGCTCAAGAGTTCAGGACTTTGGACCAGCACACTCACAAAGTTAAACCATGCTGGAGTAGTGAAAACTAAGACCATTCATCCCCACTCATCATTTACTCATCCCCACTAAAGAAAAACTGAGGTGCAAACCAAAGCTGTGGCTCAAAAATTAACGAACGAATGAATCTGTGGTCCAAAATCCTGAGGTAAGTACTTAAACAGAGGCATGAACCCAGAAACTCATAAACCAATCTACAAATTAAATGGTGGCCCAAAACCTGAAGTAATGAGGTTGTACAAAGGAATAAATAAAACTGTGGCACAAATATCAGGATACAAATTGCAGTCATGGCTCAAAAAACCATGCTTCATGGGAAACTATTAAGCTGCTGTTGCCCAGGACACGAGAGATGTTCAGGAAGACCTCCTCCTACAAGTGCAGATTCTTCATGATGCTTTCCACCAGGTCAGCCATGGATATACCGATAGTGAGCTTGATAACCAGAAGGACTTGGAAACTGAGTTACTAAGAGTAACTCCCGAGTGGGAAGTGAAACTCTGGCATTAACTCAAACAGTGGCCCCTGAAACGCGATCAGAAACATCTTCACAGGCAGTACAGCCACGTGCTCACTTTACATCATATTTCTGCTCCTCTACTATTGAGAGTCAAAAAGGTTAATCCAGCTGCTCCAGTCTGACACAAACACACCATCAGTCTCAGGACAGTCACCCACACACAAAAGAGCAATAAAGCCAGACAAATAACACACACAACGTAAACGTAATTAAGCCATCATCAGTAACCTTGGTGTCACTCGGGTTTAAAGCTAACACGTTTGGATAAAACGGAGATGTTTAATTCAAGGCTAGCTATTAAGCTGGCAGCTGGAAAAATACCAGCAGCGGACATTTGATCTTAAATCTACCCATGAGTGATTAAAAGGATGCTGCACACCAGCTGCGCAATGATGTCTGAGACGCTGAGGCTAAACTACACCTGCAATGTCGGGACTTCCAGGTTAGCAGCGCAGCTAACGGAACCAAAACATAGCGCTAAAACGTCTTTTACTCACCAAAAGCAGCGGGCCTACTGGAACATTTCCCACTAACAGTGGGGCTGAGTGGTAAACGGTTCCCTCTGTGGAAAATAAAACACAGGAATACCGTTTTCTTGACTCGTTTCGTCTGTTTGTCCTAAAGACGCTCAGAGATGCTCGGTCAGCTGACCATAGGACGACCAAGGAGCCGCATCCGGTAAACGGTTTTCAAAATAAAACAAAATGCGCAGGGAATTCGTTATAAGTTGTGGCTCCTAAAATGCAGAAATCCACAAAAATCAGCGGAAAACTACAACCGGATGAATAAATAAAATGCAATGAAATGGCTAGATATGATATCATCGTGCCACACCTAAAAACAAAATTTCAAAAAAACACTTTTTTTAAATAACTAAAATAATGAAAAGTTTGACAGCGATATGGAGCCTTAAATACAACAACACAGAAAAATGATAGTAATAATTAAAATACCACTAAATTATAGAGAATAATGTATTTAGTTTCACTCTCAGTTTAATTTGTAAATATTATATACAATACAATAGCTCTTGAATTTAACTGGAACTAACTACAACGCCGTAAATAAAACTAAAATAATAAAAGCAGATTTTAAAAAAAGTATGACTCTTGTCTATCGCCTTGATGCGATCGGTTAAAATAAGCTTTACTTTGAAATTTTGCTCGCTTTTGAAATGAAACCGAAAACTTCCGGTATCCTCGGGGTTTTGTAATTTTTTCCATAAAACGACCATCAACTTTATTTATTTTAGTGTTGGTGGTGGTGTTTTCTCACTTGGGATTTCCTTTAAATAGTCCTACAAAATTAAACGCCTGTTTTTCTTGTTGTTGTTTTTTTGTTTGTTTATTTTATTTTTTTTGGGGGGGGGGGTGGAGGGGGCGTTGTTCGTTTGTGTAAGTCTCATGACATTTTTCATTTAAGTTTGGAATTTTTGTTTTTGTCTTTTTAAGCTAACCGGAAGTCATTGTATTTGTTGTTGTTGTTGGCGCCAGCTGTAAAGCTTGACTTCCGGTAGTTTTGTCGTAGGGGGTCTACACGTGTTGGTGGACTCACTGAGGATTTGGGGTCATTTTAATGTCTACGTGGTCTCTTTTGGACTCCCGTGTGTTTATGTATGATCGTGTTTAGCACCTCTGAGCGGGTGTCACGATGTTCAGACGAAAATAAATAGAAACACGCGCTCGCTGCCGGCGGCGGGATAGCTAACGTTAGCTGAACATGCCCGAACTTGTTCTTCAACACCGACAGAGAGACAGACAGGCATCTTGGACACCGGAAAACCCGATCGCAGTTTGAATGATTTAACAGCAAACAAACATGGATTACCAGTTTCCCCAGGAGCTTTTTCCGTCGTTTTATAACTGCGGGCCGCCGAATTTGGTGCAGAAACATAATGCTGGAGGCTGGGCAAGCTACGACCGGGTCAAACCTCAGGTGGGTCCCACGTGGATAATTCCGTGACTCCAGATCTGTCCGCATTCCTGCAGGGAAAATAATTATAACTTTGCTTATATGATAATTCAAGGGGTAAAATATACTAGATCATGGCAATAGTTATGTTTAAGGTCTTTAAACTGAGGTTAAGTTATCACAGTAATGTGTGTGACAAATTCTCCTGTTAATGTCTTTGTTTATTTTTATTTATTTTTTTATTTATCGGCAACCATGTGGTTTACACCTACCGAGTTACAAAACTGTTACGGCCCCTTTTTGGTTTAAACTATAACTTAAGAGATTTTTAAATATATTTCTTTCTCTTTTTTGTAACCCAGCAAGTGGCTTGACTGTAACTGTGGGGGTGTTAAATGTTAGGCTCCAACTTTATTCCTGTTGGATGTGGTTGCGCTTTCAGGTTGGTTCTGGTCCTCTCTCCACCTGGACTTTCACATCCAGGCATAAGGTCGGAGGGGAGCTGTGGCGTCAAGTCGAGCCTGTGCCGGTCCCCCTCCTGGCTCCTAAACACGGTGAGTCCTCAGTAGAGCTGGGCGATATAAGATTTTTCATATCACCATATGTTTTTTTCATTTCAGGCGATAACGATATATATCACGACATAAGCCAAATAACTATATTTGTAAGATTTAAATGTGCCGTTGCTCACAAGTAAAATGTGAAATAATCAGCAGCTTGTTTTGATTTAAACATTTAAATATTTATTTCCCATAATAAGTTCAACAGGGTAGATGTACTTAAGGAACATGAGACTTTTTCAGATAAATAAAGGCAAATATTGCAAACTACACAAAAGGCAGCCGCTAAAGCGTTTAAGTTTGAAAATAGAACAAACAAAACAGGCTACTAAATTGTCAATTCCACTTAGAAACAAAATATTAATTCTAAAAAGAAATCTTAGTTTGTTTTACAGAAGAACAGACAAAACTGACTAACTTTTGTCAATATCAAATAAACTCTGAGAACTAAAAGGAAATTCTCAATCTCTCCTTGTTGTATAGCTTAGCTTTTCAAACAGTTTTAACAGTTACTTTAGTCTGACAAAAGCCGAATGACGAATTAGTGCTTCCAGTCAGATTGAGCATGCACCGCTTTATTGCATTTCCAGACTTGCTTTCGGCACAATTTACAGTGCGCGCTACTCTGTTTTTTGTCAGACTTGAAATAGCCGAAATATCTTCACACTACGGAACTTCTATGGCTCTTCCGTTCGACAATCTCTCCGGCATTGGAACCATCATCTGTTTTCTCTTCGGTAACCTTCGGTCACGCTCTCGGTTGATATTTCCCTAGTCGGCACACTCATTTCCTCCATTACCCAGGGCGGCAAAGCGGCGGGCTGCTTCCCAAACAAATACACATGTGCGGCTTGGCACTTGTGTTGTACATAACAAGTCACGTGACGTGACGCTGCGGCTGTGATTGGTTCGACTTTGCGCTACTTAATTTGGATTGGCTGTTCTTTTTTTTCTTTTTTTTTTAAGAGGACAAGAGCGGTGAGGTCTATCGCAATAGTTTAATTTTTCTATCGAGAAAAAGTTATTTCGCAATACATATCGTTATCGTTCTATCGCCCAGCTCTAGTCCTCAGTCAGCAGATGCTCCTCTGGTTCAGACTCCTTAATAAACTGTAGTGACAGCTGTCATAGCTCAGGACCAGATTTTAACATCTAAGGAAAGATAAAGGGTGTGCCCAGAATATAGAGCAGTTTTTCTCTTTCAGATACTCTTGACTTCCATTGAATGTGTTTTTCCACATATATGTAAGTTAATTTTAACTTTTTTTTTTAGCTATTCTTTCGCCTTTGACGCCTCCGGATCCAATGAACTTCACAGAGCATGTAAGTGAGCCAGTTTAAATCATAAAATCACAAAGAGACAAAATTTTATTTTGTTTGTTTGTTTTGGGTTTTTTTGTTTTTGGTTTGGTTTTATTTTTAAGTCGTGTCTATTTTTTGTTTCATATATTTTTTCCAGTTTAACAAACTGAATTTTCTGGGCAGTGAAGAACTGTTTAATTTCTAATCAGCATTAAAGGGAACGAACAGTCCCAGATGACTCGTGTTAACAAACATTCATCTTTTCTTTGTGTTTAGATGAATAATTTTTTCATGGATCACTCCCTGGACGCCTTCGGCTGCATGAGCAACGTTCTGTCCGAACACTTCTCCTTTAAGCTAAAAGGGCAAAAAGAGGTGGGTGTCGTCACAATAGGGTTAAATTACTTCAGATGTGATCAAAATCACACCCTGATTTTATGGACATTTAATGTGGTGTCTCATTTGAGCATTTAATTATTTATTTATTTTATCAGCCCAAAAGAACACAGTGAACAAATTATGACTCTTCCTTTGAAAAGGTAGTTGCTGTTTTCCTTGCCGCTGATTGAGTGGATATCATTCAGCTCGATTTGTGTTTATACACACTCCAAAACCACAATCTTGGGCTGCAGCTGACGAAGCTGTGCCCCCCAACGAGGTGGAGGGCCACTCCATCCAGCAGGTGGATTTCATGCAGTTGGCAAACTCACTGAGGCTGTGGAGCAGAATATGGATTACCAGCTGCAGTACAAGATGAATGATTCACTGAAGAAGATTGATGATTTGGCAAATTTAATACAGCACAAATAGAACCTTAATGTAAAGGGCAGTTTAGTTTCAAATTATTTGCATTGTTTGGCTCCAAATATTAATCTGGTCTTTAAGATATTTACCGGTAACAGAAGCAACTAAAAGCTACACTTTAACAGAGTGCCAGAAGACAGAGGTGAAAGAGGTTTACAGCATTTTTGGGACTGATGCCATTTACAGCAGAAGACAGGTGAAAAAGAGGAAATGCACAAAGTCTCAGAAATCAACATCCAGTGAAATGTAAACAAACTGGCGCCACAGACTTAAAATGTTTGTTTTCTGGTCCTAAACATTGTTCACTTTTGTATAAATGTTCTAAGAATAAAATTATTGCTTGGAGCCAGATACCATGCACACCTTTCTCAACTCTTTAAGTCATCGCCAGAATTGATCCACTCAGTCAGGATGTATTCGTTAGCAAGCATCATTGTTACTATAGCCCAGTTGGTTTCTGGGCTATAGTAACAATGCAGCTTTTATGGTGTTGATTGCAGTGCTGACTATTGCCAAAAGGTGGAGCCTTGTTCTGTTTGTTGTGTTGGATCTTGAGCTGAGAGTTTCAAGCAAACATTAACAACAGATTTTGTTTAACGTAAACATTTGTATATAAACACAGAAGAAAGCCGTGCTGTCGTTGGTCATCAGATTTCTGTTTGATTGCAGAAATATTTTAAGGATGCAGTGAGGATGGGGAGGGTGACCTACTTCCTGGATTTGCTGAAGGTTAAAATGTGAGTTGGGTTGATTGGTTGATATTCCTGGATGTCGAAGCTTTGTTTTAGTTTTATTTTAATCACGTTTACCCCTCCCCACGCAGGTGCGAGCAGAAGTATCCCTGCCGGAAGCTGGCCCGGCACAGCTGCCAGCTGTATGACGTGGTGCACTCCATCCCTCCAGAGCTGCTCGGCTCACTGCTGTACGATGAGCTGGCGGAGCAGAGGGATCGCCTGCTGTTCTCCGAAGGAACCACAGGGGGTGCTCTGAGTTTCGTTCCCTTTTCACAGAGTGATGGTGGCTCTCAGCATGGCTGCCTCCTCTATCCTGGAAACCCTGCACTGAATACCCTCAGTATCCTTGAGTTTGGATTTAGGAAGCTTCTAAAGCAGCACTGTCAGAAATATTTTAGGTCCACAATGATCTTAAAACCATTAAAAAAAACCTCTTTCACTTTTAAAGTACTCACTGGGTCAAAGCCAGGATTTCACATAACCATGGCTGCAGCCATTATTGGATAAAATGCGTCTTGCCCTTAACACAGTACCTGCAGACTTTCACAAGGTGGAGCTGCAGCACCACAGAAGCGGTCCTTTCTGTGTGGATACCAGCAGCAAACCGTTCAGCTTCCCACTTAGAGGCCCCGTCAGACAGATCAGCACCGCCTCGCTGTTTGGCGAATGTGAGAGCAACTGTGGGGAATATTTGGAAATGACTTCAGAGCACGGAGGCGTTTTTAAAGATGTTTGTTTGTTTGTTTGTTTTGCAGGTTGTGTGGCTGTGCGGTCGGATTACCTCTGTGGTGTTTGGAGGTTCAGTGAGAGAAATGAGCCACAGGCACTCCAGGTGGTCAGCACGTCGGAGGTCGCGACCTGTATCAGCGCCAGGTTGGTGACAGTTCAAAGAGTGAAGTTGATGAGATGGATCTTTTTTTTTGTGTGTGTGTGTATGGGGGCGCATGTGAGGCTAATCATCTCTGCTCTGTGCTGCCAGTCCTCATGTTTTAGGTGAAGTTCTGGTGGCGAGCGAGAGCGGAGCCGCAAACCTGTGGACGGTGGGGAAAGGGTGAGAAAGTCAATGCATTCCGCTCAGAGATGACAATGTTTAAAGGGAAGCGCAAACTAAAATTGACCCTCTGACCAATCAGGATGCAGAAGGTGCGACATGAGGACAGCAACCTGTACTTCAACGCCAAGTCTCCATGGAGATGGTGCGAGTTCACGGCCCACCCGAGAGTGGTGCTGTATGCGGACAGGACGGGGGTGGACCTAACAGACATCAGGGTGAGTCAGGAGGCTGGTTAACGTTGGCGATTTTGCTTCTGTACTCCACCCCAGTGGATTTTAAATCAAATGACTCCTCCTACATCTTCTTCTTCTTTCATTTCACCATCTCTCCTCCTCCTCGCCCTCATCTTCTGTCCCTCCAGGTGAGTCCGGCCTCCTGCCACACTCTGTTTCGTATCAGCAGCACCGCTGATTGTCGGAGCGGAGAGAGACTTGTCCTGTCCAGGTATCTAGGAGACTCCCACTCCTTCCACCACCTAATCACCACTCAGGTACGCCCAGCATCACTTAAGATTTTCAGGAAGTAACAAATCAGCTAAAACGTTAACGGTTCCACTTCACCTTCCTCTCTCTCACTTTTTTGTCAGTACTCGGCCTACATCATGGACGAGCGCTTCCCGTGCGTCCCAATGCTCAAATGGGATCACATGATGACGTCTCCACCTATTTTCTGTCACATTGTTCCTGGCTGCGCCTCGTCAAGCTTGTCAGCTGGCGAAGCAACCACTAAGGTCCTGCTCAGCTCCCAGAGTTCTCAGGAAATGATGATGCTGCAGTATGCAGGTGAGCCACCAGGGGGCAACGTGGTTTAGTTACTTTCATATATATATATATATACAGATATATAGATAGATAGATAGATAGATATAGATATATGGATTGAACATAAAAGTGAAACTGTGTGTGTTCAGGAGGCAGAGGGGACGCCTGTTTCAGTCGAGGTCCTCCTCAGGCTCTGCTCAGGCCCAGAGACAGTCTGAAACACCTCCCAGTCCAGATCCCTCACCGCTTGGACGTTGCAACCAACAGACTGTCCTCATATGCCGCAGGTGAGAAAGTGATGCTACAGTTTACGTGAACTATCAGTTACAAATTAATTTAGCAGGAACCTTTAAAGTCTTAAATTTTTATAGGTTTTGATTAGACGTACCTGTAGCCCAGTCACATAATCATAATGTGGCATTAGCCATCATCTGAAATACGCTACGTGTAGTTTTGGTTCATCTAATGTAGTTAAATAAGGTCTAACTGAACTTAACACAGTTCCCATGAGTTATTAAAGCCTTCACTTTTAGTTTCTAAGTTTTAGTCATGAATGTTAGAAAATGTATAAGATACATTAGCTCAGTTAATGCAGGCTCCATATTTGATCTATTAAAACAATTAAGGAGGAGGTGGAAGTTTTTTTAACCCGTGTCACACCTCAAGCTTTAATGTTCTGGTGGTTAAAGTAGAAGATAGATGGATAATAACAGTTTCTGAGTCTGCAGAGGTTCACTGGGTTGTTTGTTTCCAGGTCTCACTTGCATCCAGAAGGCAGCAGAAGGTGGAGGTGGTGGCGAGGAGTGCATGTGCGTCCTCCAGCTGACGGAGGCAGGAGATATTTTCTATCAGATCCTGGAGCACGAGCAGCCGGACACCGACGAGTCACAGCCTCGAGCCGAGGAGAGTGATCTGAAGCCTCAGCAACAAATTCGTCCAGGAATGACAACACGGGCAAGGAAAACAGCTGAGAGCCTTCCACCTGATTCTCAGCTGATCATCTCCGAGACATCGAGTGACGAAGACGTCGTTGGGCCCACACAGGGTCCATCGAGGATTGTACCTGAAACACCGGAAAGAGGACAGCAAGCATCCAGCTTCTCGGAGGATTCAGAGTCAGAGATGAACCGAAACCGAAGGCGGATGCAGCTGCAGGTTGTTGTCAACGATGATTCAGGGGCGGAGGAAGAAATTGGATTTGACGTCGGTGTGAATGATAAAGCTGTTGAAGTGGAGGAAATTGTCAGTGGTGCATCTCGGAGAAAGACTCCAGTAAAGCTGAGCAGTGGTGCTCTCGTCACATGGAAACATTGGCTCCAGAAACTGATGCAAAAAACCTATGAAAATAAGCACCGCTCACACCTCTTGCAGCACTTCAAAGCCAACACTCAAGGTCTGCTTTGTATTCCTGAAGGCGATCAAGGCACTTCACAGCAGGATAAGTGCATGCAAAGCCTGAGGAAGGAGCTGAGGTTGGGCATGTCCAGACGGTCACTGCTGGTTCACAGCATGGTCTCCACCTCTCTCAGGCCTCCACATGTAGTACCCTTACCAAACCAGTTTAACACGAATGTCTGGACAGATCCACTCAGTCACCGACTGACCCTCTCCTGGCAGGGTGAGGAGGCATGGCAGAAGTGGTGGAAGGACCAGCTGGGCTTCACCAAGGAGGCAAAGGTGCAGGCTCTGCGAAGGAGGAGGAGGAAAGAAAAAGAGGCGAAGCAAGCCACTGGACGTCGATTGAATCTGAGCGCTAGCTTTACCTCGTCTGTCAGCTACCAGTCGGCACTGGATGACCTCTCTGACTCTGCGGGCTGGTCCTCCGGAGTCAGCCAGGCGGCGTGGTCAGACACAGAGGACAGAGGGAGGCTGTCTCAGTTCTTAAGTATGTCCGAGGGTGAGACTTCGAGGGCTGCGACGCCTTCCACCGTTCTAAATGACACTCCAACAGCAACTCCAACTCCCACCCCGACCGCCACACCACAACGTGATAAACGTAGCAACCCTCAGCAAACCCCCAGCAGGACCACCACCCTTCCTCAGACCCAGACACTCGGACTGGACTTCACACCAGCCAGTCAGAGGAGGAGCAAACGACCAGCAGACGACTACCTCGAATCTCTGTTCGCACCACAGGTAGTAACATGTCTTAGATCAGGTGATTTAAAATGCTCACATACAGAAAGTGGGATTTATTTTATACTTTTATTAATTAATTAATTTTTTCATATATCATAAAGAATAGAAACCTGAACAATAAAAATTGGTGTGAATGTTATTGTTTGTATAACAGGACCTAGATAGAATATTTGTACTTGATTTAATTAGATGAAAAATTTGCAGGATTCGTTTCATCTAACAGATTATTTTATGAGCGTTTGGTGGCTAAAGGTGACCACTGGCAGCCAAAGTACAATACTGTCTCATGCAAAAATCCTTTAATCTGATTTTCAAAGTACCTGGCAGCTTAAACATAGTGTGTTAGCTTGGCTGACTGTTCTTCATTCTTTCTCACCTGAAGAGGAGGGTTTCGTTTTAGGACCACTGCTGTTCTTTATATAATGTCTTTTTTTATGCTAACTTGATACCACCCACCCCCAGTACATATACCGTAGGGCATATATCTTAAATCTAAAGGCATGAATAATAAATGCCCTTTTGTGACCTTTATGCTCGCATTAACTGGCTGATGTTTCCAGGATGATCCTTCGCAGAGCCATTACTTGGATGAGGGGAGCTCCACAAATCCATTCTTGGCCTCATCTCAGCTCCGCAGCTCCCAGTCCATCCCTCTCCGAAATTACAGTGTGGATTTGACCAGAATGAACTTCGGCTCGCCGGGCTCCTCTCAGTCCAAGTCTCAGTCCTACTCTCAGTCCCAGAGTTCACAGGGTCGACTGTCACAGGCATCGCAACCAAAGAAGAAGTCTCGAATGGGATTTTGAAATGTTTACTCAGTCTGGGAATGTATTGTTTGGGATTTTGGGATTACGCTTCCTGGATTTGCTACACTGGAATGAAATGAGAAAACTTGGACACTGGATCTAAGCTAATCAAGGAGGATCACCTGTGTGACGTCTGGAGGAGTCACTGCAGACTGTTTGGTAGGACTGAATGGAATTTATTACCTCAGTTGTGTATGTGTGTGTCTGTGCGTGTGTGTGCATGCACGCAACTGACTGAGCTCATGTTCCTGTTTTATTTCTGACTTTTTGTGATAAAAGCTGAGGGTCAACATGCAGGATTATTAAAACTGTAGAGAGTAATGGTGATAATTAACTTGAGATCAGCAAGGGCTGGTCCCTGATTTATGCTAGGGTCTGTTATAACTATAAAGTCTAGATAAAGCTAAAGAGCCTTTAACGTATCAATAATTTCCATAAAAATGATTAAAAAGATACCAGAAGTTGGTTTACCCAAACGTATTTCAGAAGATGATACTGTGAAGGCTATATTACTGTACCAGACAGCTGTCATCCAACTTTCACATATTTAATACCAAAACCATTCCTGAAGGTCATAATGAACACACCCACACACTGTCTGTGTGGTTAAATGTACATTATTTAAAAAGATTCTTGTCTATGAAGTATATGTTTCTGTTTCACTCATGTTACCAAATTTATGTTTCTGAGACTTTTCTACATCTAAGCAGAATTTAACTTATTTTCTCAATAAAACCACAACTAACATGAACATAAATCTCAACTTCTCCTTTAAAGGGAAACAAGGGCAGAAACTTAAAAGACCAACCACACCTGCCACGTTCGTGGGGTTTTTATTTCTAAGTTCAGCTGTGGGTTTAAATTCAGCAGGTTGTGGCGTTCAATGGAAACGCTGTTAATATTTAGATGCGCTGCACTACTTATCATTCTTGATTATTTGTCAGATGATTCATCTCCTTCCATAAAGCACGATCCAGTGTATCTTCTATGAAAGGAGGTAGTAAAGGAAGCACGGAGGCACCTTTCCTTTATTTAGAGAGAGCTTCTGTTGTGGCTGTCGGGCAGAAACTTCCAGGTCTTGTTAGTCAGTTGGGAAATTTTCTAAGAAAACTGTCTTTTGGTGGCGAAAGACTGTAGAAGAGTTTGTGCCTTGTATACAGTCTCAAAAAGCAGTTTGTCCAGCTCAGAGTCGTTTTGATTTGGTTGTAAATTGGGTGGCCAACTTAAAAGCTGGAGAAAGGTGTCATTTGTTTGTTTGGGTTTTCTTTTTTGGGGGGGTCCAGCTTTACTGGAGTCAACGCACCAAAGTTGCACATGTGGCTCTTAAATGTGTTTTAAATTCTTGGATGTGCACGAGTGCTGTGCCTGTAGAGAAATGAGCTGCGCTCAGGTTCAGGTTTGATTGATGGAGTTGTTTTTGCTTGCAGACATGATTTAAAGGGGGGGAAAAAAAGAAACAGACGAGATGTTTAAAAATAATATTTTTATAAGATTATTCTTTTCTTCTTTTTTTCCTTTTTTTTTTTTAGTACAGGTGACAAAAAAAAAAGAATAAATAACTTAATATCTACAAAAAATTAAAACTTTTTTTTGTACAGCATTTACACTTTTACATATTTTTGTATGAACATTTTTGACATTTTTCAACTTTTTTTTTGACACTTGGTCACTATTATTTAGTTTCATACAACAATCTCTGAACAGTTTCAAACACCACAGACGACATTCCTTTTGTTTTTAAGCTACATCCTAACATTGGCAACTTCAAATTTAAATCAGAGTCATACTTTCAAACACATCCATAAACACACGATCGTTAAATGTTTTTCCAACCTCCACTTCCATTTAACACTTGAAATTACATTTAAAAATAATAATAATAATAATAAAACTGTGCAAATTAAACTGAAACAGAAGACCGGAGCAGCCGCGGTCAGAAAGTTTCTAGTTTGATCTGGAGAACACGTCACTGATACATCTTTAGGTTGCTCTCATTTACTTTAAAGTCCTGATTTATCACATGAGGTTCGACTAAAAGAAAAATTGCGACCACTGCTGCTTTCAGCCTCTGTACGCCAGAGAAACGCCTCCTACTCCTTAAAACAGTCTTGGATTAATAACAGTCAAAAGACATACTCAAAAACAAACGCCACGTTTTGGCAAATTACTCTTCCAGCCTGATCTGACATTTTAGCGACCATCATGTGTCTGCTAGCTCAGCACCTTGAAGACCAGGCTGCCCAGAGTTTATCTGCAAAACATCACTTATATCCTTACAAAGAAAAAAACTTGCATCCTGGAATGTGACATCTCAACATGCACCGACACATCTACAAACTAAGTCTATCAAATCTACCTGGAGGATGTCTAACCGCTCAGCTGCCAGTTGTGCTATTCTCCACCAGCACCAGAGCTTATTGAACAATAAATTAAAACACGGCAGGAGAACACGGGGTGGTGGGGGTGGAAACGGCGAGGCACGGGCGGCAGAGGCTTCAGGCATAGAGGTATTGGCGTTGATTTTGGCGACGGAGGTGAGGAGGGAAGAAGGAACCTTCGGCATCGCTGCCCAGAGAACTGCTGAGAGACTCTTCACCCGAGCTCATCATATCCTCACACGAGTCCTCGCTGTAGACACACAGAGGGAGGTATGAGGTCAGTACAGTCATATGTAGAGGCTTTGGCAAGTTGATACGACCATGGTAGTAACTTCCTGAGTCACGTTAATAGTGGTAGCATCTGACATGTAACACTGTTAGTATCTTGCTAAGCTCTCCTGCTTTGGCGTGTTTTTGAGGTGAATTTGGACTGTTAGTATCTCGTCAATTTCAAGGTGAACAATTAGTAGTGCGTGTGGAGTGGTTGTACCTTGCACAGGTATGTTTGGAATGAGAGTATCTTAATTGGGGTTGTTTTGAAGTCTTTGTGTCTGGTTTGGGTGTGTTTTTGTATCAGCAGTAGTCTCTGTGGGCTCTTAATGAGTAAATCTGTTTCATCCTTCTCATCACCCTCTAAAAATAGAAAATTAATCTGGTCCATTGGGGTATTTTCACCGAAAAGCTAAATCATGACATTTTTCAAAATTATTTTAAATCAATCAATCAATCAACCAACCACCATTCATTCTTAATTTAATTGGAGTTTCTTGGCAGTAGAACCAACTGAAGCCAGTTGGAAGCTGCACTAAACCAAACAAACAAAAAAAAGCATTAAGTGATAGAAACTGATCTCTTCTAAATCTATTTGCTCATTTCTGATCTTGCTGAGAGGCACTGGGATGGAGATGGGCTGAGCAATGAAAGCAAAACAAACCAGTCAGCTGTTTCAAACTTCCGCATATCACTTAAGACTATCAGCTGATCTCATGTTGTCTGACTCAGCTGACTGAACTGTTAAGGCGTGTAAAGATGTTTGTTGATCGGGAGCTTTGTGTACTCAGCTTGTGCTTAAATACCCGCCCACTGGAACCATGTCTGTTCCTCTTTTCGCTTTCAACACACTGACGTAGAAATAAAAAGGAGCTGTCCTTGATACATAAAGGCGAGGCCACTCTGGCTTCATGTGACGTCATGGAAACAGTTGTGTCAGTGGGATGTGACTGGCTGGGAGATATGAGAGGCCCTGACAAGCTCAGACAGTTTCAACACAGGAGAAACTTCAGTGTTGCCGCTTGTTGCCACAGAAAAGTGTTTACTGCAAATAAAATAAAAGAAACGCACTCTCTCCACTGATTTAAACTTCATTTCATAGATTTTTCTGACTTTATCAGCACCAGAAATGGTAAGTGTCCTCCTTCACTGCTGTTACACTTGCTCTAGATTACCCTACCATACCCTTGCTCTAGATTACCTGACAGAGACTTTTCAGGGCGTTTCTGTGCTGCGTCACTGCAAAGGCTGAAATATTTGGCGTATGTGATGACACAAAGGGTGTGTTTGGTTCCCTTTTCATTTAGCCTCTGTTTTTGTAGTTGTTGATGGTGGTAGGAGTGTTTGAAAGAAGTGATCAAATCAGACTGAAACTGAAGCCAGTACAGTCAGTCTGATTGGTTTCTATAGCTTGAAACAAGTCACTAAGACCAAGAAATTCAGGATCGGTTGTGTTTTTGGAGGTGTGACGGCGGTGTTGCTTGGGTGTGTTTGGGGTCCTCACCTCTCGCTCTCATCCCAGCAGCCCTCTGGGATGGTGGGCAGTTCGGGGACACTACGGTAGCTGTGCAGGCTCTGGGCGGTCCGCCGTGACACGATCCACTGCAGCTTCCTGTGGTCGGGTTTGCTGCACTCGGGGGACGCGTAGTCTGACAGGCACTGGGCCACGCATTTGCTCCACAGCACCAGGTCAGCATCAGCAATCTGAAAACAAATAGGGGAGCAGATCAGTCTAACTGTCTGCGCTTCGCACTGACAAGACGACGGTGTGTTTAAAACTATCCGGTTACTTAACAATTAAACAGAAACCTGGTGGTGCTGGTGATTTGCAAGTGTGAGAAAGACAAAAGAGCTAAAGATCAATGACATCAGCTCCTTTTTAACATGGATCCATCACAACATGCCAGGTTACATAACTACAGACATCAACATAAAGAAAATATTCTGGACCAGAGCTGGGCTAAGAATAAACACTCTCACGATACACGGCTGCTGCTATTCATAACTCGAGCGCTCACTTCTTCTATTTAAAAACTGGAGTCTCATCTTGAAGCTGCAAGTCCGCAGGCTGTAAGGATAGTTAATAAAGTTGTTCACATTTGCCAAGTAAAAGTCTGCACATGTATTAAAAATGCCTCCTGTGTGCGGCTGATCCAGGAAAATGCCCACACTAATTCTCTTTTAATGGAGTCATGAGACATCTGCTAATTTAAACTTCTCATTTCCTCTGAAATCCACCTGCTCTGTGTTGTTGACTTTGGTGTAGAAAATCTATTTCTCAGTTTTTTTTTTTTTCCATGATTTGTACACCTTCCCCTCCCCGGATGAGTTGTTGTGTAATGAAGTCATGCACTGTTTGGCAACAGCCTACCTTGAGGTGTCTCTGGATGTGAGAGGCTATTTCCAACATGTCCTCTGACTGAACGGCTTCAATCTCCTGCCTCAGCAGTGCCAACGCAAGGACGGACGGCTGGAAGGAAAAGAAAAGAAAACAGTTAAACAGGATCAGTGTTGTGTCAAGAATAAAATGCATTTGTCAGTTTTTAACCAGGACAGACATGGAATTGTTACCTTTGCTTTGGAGAAGGAGATCCGGCACAGGCAGGCTTTGAGCTGAGCCTCCAGCTTCTCCAGGCTGAGCGTAGTCTTCCTGTTAGGACAGACACAAACATGCAATCAGGTTCGGGTCTTTAACAATTCTCAAACACACGCAATCATCAGTTTTGTCCACATTATTGCTATTATTATTAATAGCAATAAACTGAGAATCGAAAAGGTGGCTCAACATTATCTTTGTCAGTCACAAGTGGTCAGCCAATTAGTGTTCAGTTTCACAACCAGATGGCAGTGGTAAACACACTTAGCAGGACTGGGCAACTTAAACAAAACACTGATGTCAAATATGAGGACAGTTAAATTCTGTGCAACTCTTCAATTAACTTAATTTGCTCTAAACAAAACATAAACTGGTGTAAACTCTGATGTGGCATTTTGACCCAAGCTGAGCTGGTTAAAAACAACACGGCAGGGTTACATAAGAGCAAAGTTTTGTTGCCAACAGCAGAAAAAAAGTGTTATCAGTGCACTTCAGTCAGACACTGCCTGCTGCCCCACATAACAAGACTTTTTGCCAATCGAATGTCGTCCAGACTTTTGAACCCAATCCGGAATCATCAAGCTTCCAAACATCAACTGTAACGGATCATCTATTTGCAGACACAAATCTGAACCCGTAACCTCGTGTTTGTAAGGGCCTCACCTATCAGTGCAGTGCGATAGCGCGATCTGGTGGTACAGGTGCAGAAAGGTTAAGGCGGTTACGGCTTTGGACTTGAAGTTGAGCTTCTCGGTGATGATCTTCTCCATCCGTGCGAGGTCGGACACAGTGAACCGGCATTGTCCGATGCGGATGAGCTCGTCGGTGGGCGTCAGGTTGCACTCCTCCTCTGTCACTTTGGCTGCTATATGGAGGCAGCTGAGGCTGATGCAGGACAGGTGCTTGGGCTGGATCTGATGGGAGGAGAGACGACAATTAAGTAAAGAAACCTCTGAAGCTAAAGTGTGCAGTGTCTGCTCCTAGCAGGTGTGAACGTCTCATACCTTCATCATGGCGAGGAATCTGTCCAGCAGGTTAACAGCCAGGACGAACGTCTGCGTGCTGTAACCGAAGAAGCTGGTCAGACTCCACAGATCCTCCACTTTGGCATCTCTGCACTTGGCCGAGATCCGACTGTCACCCTGGAGAATAAAGACACACTGTTGATTAATTTCACAGTTATTAAGAAGCCTGTTAGCGATGCTTAGATCTACAGGTGCCCACCGGCGCTGTGGATTCAATGGCGCTGAGTCCCGTTACTTTGGGGAGGTAATGCACTTCCTGCTCACAATTCACCCTCAGCTCCTTCATCAGCTTGAAGGCATCCATGTCTCAGCTGGCACTGCAGGAAGTGATCCGTCTTTTTTAAAAACACAGTACCGACACTGCAAGGAAAGAAAAGTCACAAAGTTTAGTTTTTATGCTGTAACCTAAGAAAAGGCCGACTTACAGCCTTTGCTGTGAGCTTGTGCTCCTCGGCAGCTACAAGACTGTCATAGTTCAAATAGTTGCAAATCGTAACTGAAACTAAAAGCATTTTTGTAATACACATACATAACAGGATTTCTGCAAACTCTCCGTCACAATGAAGAGCAGAGCAGAAGTTTGGAGTTTCCCCTGAGGTGAGTTTGTTATGACATTTTACATGTTATGAAATTCACTTCTAACCAGAATTTTCTGATTTCTTCCTAAATCTGCTTTTCTCCATTTTGTTTGTTTAAAAAAAAAAAAAAAAAAAAAAAAGTGACTTTTAATCACACTTATGCCTCTAACTATTGAATGATACAAAACTAGATTATATTTTTAAATCCTGTTTGCATCCTGGCAGCTGCCTGATTTACCTGCTGCCTTATCTGGCAGGTTATTCAAAGTCACCAGATGCACAAACTTCTTTCCACAAGGACGTTTGGACTCAGCTCAAACAAGCAAAATCAACAGAGCCTCTGGGCAGTTTTACATTCTACAGCAGCGCCACTCATGCAACAATTAGCTCTTTTCTGTACCTGTAGCTCACGACTTCTTCATGTTTCGTTTTTTTGCACAGTCGTTTGCATTTTAGTTTTGTTCCATATTTAACATTTTACTTAACTTTTCATTATATTTTAGAGATTTTTGCCATTTAGCAGGGGGTTTATTTACTGCATTCAAACATCTGTAGGTTACCCACCCAAAGAGGGTTTGGCCTTTCCTGACAAAAAAAAAAAAAAAAAAGTCTCTGTGATCATAAGAAAATATTTTGAACCTTTTTGCTGCGTGAATAGACTTGTCGTGAGTATGGCAACAAACTCACTGCCTCAACTATAGAGGGAGGAGAGCTGCTAATGAACACATCCCCTCCCCCCAAACACCACATCCCCACCAAGAAAACCATGTTAAGCTACTAAATTCTATTTAATTTCTATTTGAGGAATTATGTGGCACATTGTTTTACTTATTATCCTCTATTAATCTGTTGTTTTATCGTATTATTTGCTCCGTTTTATCAACTTTTTGGGAAAAATAAAATCCAGTTTTACTGTATTTCACACAGAGCAGAAACAAACGCTTTCTAGTCTGTTTTATTGTAGACGCCTGAGTATATCATGAGAATAATGTGAATGAAGAGGACACATTTGAGGTGAAGTCTTTGGAATCGTGTCACATAATCTGTATCCAGGTTGAGGATCTAAGTTAATCACTCGGTCGTTGCTAAACTGCTACACTGTTACCGTGTTGTCACATGACTTCACATTTTCGGGTACATTGTTGCTAAACTGTTACGTGACTGCCGTGCACTCTCAGTCTGGGGGTCAGAGCCCAGGGCCCGGCCCACTTCCCTCAGCTGGGCTTCGGTGTCAGATTTCCGCTTGTCTACGTCTTCTCGATGCCCTGACCGAAAAACAAGTACCCCTTTTTCCTGTTATGGCTGTAAATTAACGACCTAAAATACAAATTAAGTTGCCCCACACGTCTAAACACAGTGTTGTCTTTTGGTTTTGTTTTTTGAATTTTTGTAGTTGATGTGGACGGTTAGCCTCCGCTAGCTAATGGTTTAAATCCTCTGTAGTCGGAGCGGGGGGAGGGGCTTCTGTTTAAAAATGATGAAATATCTTAACTATTTTACTACGGAAACACGATTACCCACACAGATATTTAATAACTGAGAACTAGAGCAGAGAGTTGACTTAACAAACCGATTATATGCCATTGCAGTGGTTTGTAAAAGTGAGTTTAACCGAGCTTAGAAAAAAGGAAAACGGGTCCAGATGATACCAGCTACAACAGCGAAGAGAAGCCTCTATGCTGTACGTGCAAACTGAAGCAAAAACATCAATTTTAAGGGAAAACACACATTAAATGCGTTTAATCTAATGTCAGAACTATAAAATTCACCTATTTGCTATTTTTAAGCGCTTCTGGACGAGTTCCTGTCGACAGTAATGAAAAACCTTCAAAAACAAAAAACGACACTTTACTCGCTCAAGTGAACGCTCTAAGTAAAATAAATGCAACTGTGATGTATTTTAATGGTTTACTCTACCTGTTTCTGTGAGTTAGATCCACATATCTGTCCTGCTGTGGCTTATTTTTCTTCTGCTCTTCTTTCGTCTTTCTCTTTTTCTGTCCTTTGTTGATGTTGAGTGAGCTCACGCCTACTTCTCGACGTCACCCGGCCACAACCAATCAGACCCATCGCTTTACGAACAGCTGTCCCCCTTTTTAGGGTGTTAAAGGCACAAATTGCAGCTCGATTCTGGTGTTTTTGTACCACAGTATTAGCATTTTCACCATATTCACACTGGAGATAGATAACCCAGCTTCAATCCACAGATACAGCTCGGAGAAACGGAAACACAGCGTTTGGATCGCGAGAAACAAGCCCACCTTGAGTAACATTACCGTGAGCCAATCAGCAAACCGAAGTTTGCTGCGTTCAAATAGTCCGCCCAAAATGTAATGTTTTGATTGGATCGTGCCTACACAGAGACCTGACGCAATCATAGCATTACGTAGTGCCTTTTTTGGACAGTTTTTTTTTATTCATTGTCTGTGTCAGATGTGAAACAATATGTCTGTAAATGGTTAAACCTCAATTCCACCTTAAACAAGCATACCAGTGTTTTTATATACTCTAAGATCTTTCAGATGTAATGAAGATGTTTATATTAAATAAGAATTCAACACAAAAGTGATTAAATTCAAAGATACTGTGGCAAGCCCAATAAAGTTTATAAAAACAAGCGGAATGGGAGATTCTACACCTGGGTTCATGTAACGTCACAATGAACCGGAATGAGAATATCTTCTGATGTATTGTCAGGAGTTATTTGGTAAGTTATTTTAAGACCCCAGTCTAAATTAATGGGTATATAGCTAAAAGTCCAATTTAACATGAAAACATCATGTATAGAGTCAGATCTGATAACACTAAAGTAAGGCTTTATAAGCTTTAAGTCTCCCATATGTTTTTAGCTATGGTTTTATTGAATTATAAGTTATAATTCAATAACAATTGCGAAGGTTATAATTTATAACCTTCGCAATGAAACACAGAAGTACTTCAAGAATAAAAATATTAAATATGAAAGTTCATGAAAGTTTACTTTTATGCAACCCTGGTGGCAAAACCAACCAGGGTTTGCTTGAAAGGTGTGACTGCTGAATCCATTGATATGCAAATATCAGTGGGTACTATATAAGGGATATCTAAATATGCACTTACATAACTTACATACATTTCCATTAGATAATGCGTAAATGGACATTTAAATGTCTATTTTAGACCACTTTTTAGGAGCTTTTCTTTCCTCTTGCCCGAGAGAAGACAGCTTAAGCAAAGAAAGAAAAATATATTTGTTAAAAACCCTCAGAAGCCAAAAAAAAAGTAGTTTGTTTGCAGTTTCCTGCTGGAAAGTTGCATTAAAATTTCATTTATCTGTGATAAGATTGTTAGTCAGACCACTAATGATATCAGTACTTCTGTCTAGCTGTCTGTGTCAATGATAAAGTGCATGGTCATCTTGAAAGGCAGAAGTCAACCCTTACGTCAGCATTTACTTTGGAGCTGCTTTTGAGGAACCACCACTTCCCACACGCTGGTAGGAAACGCACCATAAGATCCCTGCCATACATCAGACTCAGAGTCACAGAAAAGTCTACGATGAACTTCGCATTCAGCACACTGATCAGTACGGTTTGGTTACGCTGGCCCACAGAAGATTACCAGAGAAAGACCCAGCCTTTTTCTTTTGTTTTTAACCACATAATGGAGTCTTTCCTGGGACAAATGTGAACTCCCACAGAAACATCCAGAAAGAAGCTTTGTGTTGATTCTGTTCTCTTAAACACAATCTGTGACGAGCTAAGATTTGACACAACTCTATTTTTACTCAACTGTCATCCTTTCTAGCCCTTTCAGTCGGGTTTCGGTCCTTTCACAAACAATATTGTAATTGGTGCTGATTCTGGTGGTTGCTCTGCTTTTTTTCTGCTGGACTTGAAAACTGCTTTTGATACTGTAGGAGTCAAAGGTTTGCCTCTTAACTAATTTCAGTGTTACATCAAGAGTTATACAAGGGTCTGTCTTGGGGCCTGTTCTTTTTTCTTTGTACATGCTCTCTCTACCTCCAGTTATTTGTCAACATAACCTCTCGAGTCATTGCCATGCAGATCTTTTACAGTTGCATTTAGCTGTGAATCTTAGAAATCACTGTTTTGTAAGAAAGTGCATATTCTATATATATATTTTAATTAAAAACAAGAAAACAACGTTTTTTGCAGGTGATATTGTTTGTCCCTTGACTATTTACTGAGGGGTTAACAGATAAACTGGACTCTTTAACTACTTTTGTTACAACACATACTAAAATCTTTTTGTTAAATTTAATTTTATTATTATTTATTTAATAGAAAAGAGTTATGTTTACTTTTGTTCCTTTAATGCACTGAGTTAACACTAGAGTTAATCAATCATCTATTGCTAGTCTATTAATAGTGCAAAATGCTGCAGCCTGATTACTGACTTGGACAAAAAAGAGAGATGACATTTCTCCAGTGTCAGCAGCCTTGCACTGGCTCCCTATTCCGTATAAAGTGGTACTGTTTGTGTTTTTAAACAGGGTTGCATCTACATATGTAGAAGCTATGCTGAATCTATCTCACAGGTGATCTTAGATGGTCTTGAGTACACTAGGTTCACTGTAAACTGTTAAACAAACTCCCCCTGAAGGTACATATATCATTAGTATGACCGTGACCCTCTGCTGAAGGTTTGATTGTTTTGCATTCCCGTTCGGCGTGGAGGTGGGCGGAGACTTTGTGTTTCGCTCTTCCCCCCCGAGTCCCCTCCTCGGAAGTAGACGTATCAGTCTATATTCCGTTCTTTTATTTTTATATATTTTATATACAACAACCCCCTTTCATCCCGAATCACGATGGACGACTAAAGTGAAGTGCGGGTACCCGTTTTCACCCTTTTCTCTCGTCCTTGAACCGAGTGGACCGGATGAAACCCAACTGCGGTCTTCTCCGCTTCGCAGGGGAGGTAAGGCTCCAGGCTCCGGCTACTTACTGGATCTGACTCAGCCATTTAAATGTCTCTGCTGTGTTGTTAACGCAGTCTGGAGACTCTTTTACGCACCGCAGCTGTTTTTGTTTCACAACAGTGGAGAGTAGCGAGCAACATTTTCAACTGTGTTTGTGTTTTTAAACAAGAGCGAATATATAAGTAATAGCATGTTACGTCAGCTAGCGAACAGCTAGCCACGTCAGATTAGCTCAGCTCCAGAAGATAGCCGGATCCTTGGTTATATCATAAGGAAATGGTCGGTAATACACCTGCTCCTGAAGCCTAGGTGCTTCCGAAGTGAAAGGGACTTCCCGGTTGGATATTCACGGTAGTTTCCCGATAAAATGAGAAATTGTTTGATTTCAGTTTGTCATAGATTAGACGGTGACTGATGTGATTACGGTTAGCTAGGTTCAAAGCTAACGTTTAAGATCGATAAGGTCAAAGTTTAAGCATCTCCAGGAGCTTCAGTACCCCCCAAAAACACCCACGGCCCTGAATTTGATCCACAGCCTTACAGGAAATGTAGGGTTAGAACGTTTATATTTTCGGAGGGTTAAACAATACATTTAGATAAAAATTGTTCTCCATTTTTGAGAGATTAAAATGGTAAATTTACAGGAACTTGGTATGTTTTCTGAGGGTAAAAAATGTTCATAGATTAAAGCAGTAAATTTGCAGGAAAAAACGGATATAAAATTAATAAAATGACAAAAAAATTACGTGTAGTTTGAAATTATATTAGTAATAGTACAGGTGGAAAACGGAACCTTTTTAGAGATTGAATGCTAAAGTTATAGATTTGTTTTTTAACCCAGAGATTAAAGTGAGCCATAATAAAGAGATTGTGTATATTTTCAGAGATTAAAATGGTACATTTACAGAAAACAATAATCTTGATAAATTGCAGAAAAAATTAAAATCTTTAGAAATTACAGTAGCAAAAGCACAGGGAAAATAATGCATTTTAGAGATTCCCGTGGTAAATTTACAGTATATTTTCTGAGTTGTTTTTAATTTATTGTTATGACCATTAATAATTAATAATCTCTTTCTGAATCCATTAAAAATGATGTACACATATAAAAGGGACATTTAGGACAGCTGCAGGGAACAAGATACATTTAGTAAGAAATAGGTGACGTAAGACAGAAGTGGAATATAATCATCAGCTCCTCAGGGTTCAATTTATTCAATTTTGAAGAAGCCAGAAGCCTAGACGGCGGACTCATGACTGTGTTTGCCACCTTCAGTAAATGTTGTCACTTCTTTGTTTTTAATCCCTCACTGAAAAATAAAGACGTATGTTTTGGAAAACCACATTTGTGGTCCTTAAAAATTATATCTTAAAGGTGGTTTTGTGAGTATAAAAGCACCGGTGCAGTCCCTCTTGGTGGCAATGTTCTGATATCCTGCCCCTCCAATTGTACAGGTAGCTGTATCCAGTGGGGAGGTAGGCTCAGCCCAGGGAGGACACAATGAAGTTCACCGAACCCTGGGGACGCCAGAGGCTGTCTTTTCTTTTGGAAAAGGCCGCCTCTAGGGAAGCCAAGATGTGGAAGGTCTACGTGCCAAAGAAGCCTTCATCACAGGTGAGATGCTTCCTCAAGTCACCCTTGTTTATTTAACTGATGTATTCACATAGCTAACTATTATGATTTGACATGGAAAAACCAGTACGGGAATTGCACTACAGCAAATTTATATTTAATAGCATGTTTTCCATTAGAGCTGGTGCTTTTGGTAGTTAAAGCAGAATAATGAGGGTTATTGTTGGCTCGTCTATCCGATAGTTTTTAGCTTGGGATTCATGAACTATTTTCAGTTTATACATCAGAAAATTCAATAAACTACATTTTTCTCACATAGTTATGAGAGGTATTTGTAGACAGTGAAGCTGAGATAATAAACATTGGAAATACTGGAAAAATTGGTTGTTTGCATCATTGCTTGGCTGGGATTCTTGGTTCTTGGCTTGCCTTTCCCAGCTTCTCCCATTCTGTGCAACAAATATATTGTTAGCACCATGCAGCAAGAGAAGACCGTGAGTGAGTGGGGCTCACAGATATAGAGAGTGGAAGAGTATCCACAAATCTGTGCATACGAAGGCAAACGTGTATAGCTACATCTCAGCTGTTTAAAAGGAAAAAATGTGTTTCTTCTTTAAAAGACAGATTACTTCGAAATAGTGTGAAGCGCAAGCTTTGGTCCACTGGAATGTGTTTTTTTACATACGCTGACAACATTGTTTTAATCTTCAGTCAGTTTTAATGTGAACAACCACCACTGGAACGGAGATATATGGCAAAAATAATCAAAGTAAATATTCAACTGCCTCCAAGAACTGTGTTTGTAATCTGTTGCCTTTTTATCTCACTAACTCACCTGATTAGCACATTTTCCTTATTCTGGGACCCACTCATTCACAAATGCAGTGTGAAATGACACAACTTTCCCACATGCAGCAGGAGAACTGTAAGTGAGGCGTGCAGATAGAGAGGGAGAAGCTTAAGGATGCAGGTAAATGACAAAGAGAAACTAGTATATGTATCCGTAAATCCATCCATCCTAAAGGAAACAAAGAGTTGAATGTTTTACAGGCTGCCTAAAAGGTTCTTTAGTGAGCTTTACTGCCACAAGGCCTCAGCCCTCACTGGCCATCTTATGTAATCTTTCGCACAGGCTTGGGTTTCCATCTACACACTGAAATATAGAGCCAAGAATTTAAGACGAGGCTACTGAAAAGAGCTGGCACCAGTTCAATTTATAGAGGCGCAGGCCAAGGGGTCGGCACTGAAAGGTCTTTAAATATCAGCACTGAAATATTGGACAAATAATACCGGACAGGTTTAATGTGTTAGGCGACTCAAAGTTCACATTTTCAGAGACAACACAGGTCCAACAAAACTGACTTGATTTCTGTTGATTATGTAATGATTGTCATTCTTTTTATGGCTCTCAAATGGTGCCATATCAGCATGTTGATAATGGAGTTGCAGAGAGTAGTCTGCTCCCAGACATTATCATAGACAGACACTGTGTAATCACAAAGCAGCAGGGCAGAAGAAACATGGCGTTGAGTCACTGAACAGTCACTCGGCCCAGCTGGTCTCGCCCCGTTTACTGGGAACGTCTCGACATGTCGTTATTTGACGTCACAGAGGTGTTGTTTCATCACACCCTCAGGTGGTCTCGCCCAGTGTATGTGCACGTTCTCACATGATGTCACTTACCTAGGATATTGCACAGTTCTGTTTATCAGATGGTCAAAAATAAGAAAATGTTTAGAAAATGGAGATTTATTTTAGTCAAGAATAACCCTCCTACATGCCTTTATAACATGAGCTGTACCTAGTTTAGTTCAATTTAGATATATTCTGGGTTTTTTTTGTATTTCCTCTCTACTTTAAGCCCAATCTAAGTTTAGCATTAGTGTCATCTTAGTCTTATTTAGCTAAATATTAGGCATATGTCTCTAGCAACTAGTTCAGGTATGTTCTTCAAAAACACGTTATCTAGTTAGTGAAATAGGATTGGTTATTCAAACAAGCAGCATGAACCTTGTGCTGGGTTGACAGGTTCAGGTGACCTTTTTCCTCTGTCTCGGGTCATGACCTGGGTCAATAATCCCCGTGTGGTGCTGTGGTGGATTTTGATTCCTTACTAACATATTTTTCAGTTCAGTCCTGTCACGTGTCTCGGTTGTTGTGTTTTCCAGCTGGTGGAGGTTTTTGTTGTTGTTGAAGGTGGAGGTGTTCTCTCAGGTATCACCCTGTTTGGTAAATACAGAAGGTTTTGTCTTTTTTGTCTGCTGAGTGCTGATACCATTGTCCAAATACACCCAGAGAGCAATGCAGCGGTAGTCATGATAACACACATAATATCACCTGCATTAGGTGACTCAGGTGTTTTTATGGTCCCATGGTTACGTGCGCTGGAGCAGGCACACGTCATGGCCAGAAGTTTTCAGATTAGAGCTGAAGTACCTATTTATTTATCTAGCATATTGAAAAACAGTAGCTGAGTTGAGATGATTTAACAGTCCATGTATACGAGAATACAAAGACTAGGTTATATGAGAGAAGCACAGAACACAATAAACATGAAACATCCTTTTTATCGTTTAGTTTGTAGCAAAGAAAAGGATAAAATAGAACTTTTCTACTGAAGGTTTGCAGTTCAGATTCACCTACTGCTGCATCAACAAGGAGTTCAAGGGAGCTAACAGGACTCATCAGAAGTTTTCTGGAGATAGCAAGATGTTTTGGGAGCTAAATCCTGGGAGCTAGGGTTAGACAACAACTAACTGGGGCTATATTTAGAGAAACATCTGGCTGAGTCTTATTTTAAATGCGGAAGAAGGTCAAGAATTAGTGTGTCAACCACTGTCTCTGTGTGGAAAAGCTAGAAACATGTGTTGAAAGGTCATTTTATACTGCAGGGATTTTAGTTTGGAAGGGTAAAAGGGAGAAAGTCACCTCTAGAGCTACCCCTCCCAATTTGGGTTGGGAGGGGTAGATCTCCCCTGTCTGCATCAGGCATCCAGAAGGCGAAATAAATGCAGATGAAGAAGTGGGGCTCAAACAGACATTTATCATGTGGAAAAGTGAAAGTTGAATAGAAAAAAATTCTGACTGAGAGCGGCCGTGACTTCCGGTTGACAAAAACCTTCATTTTGACATCTGCCAAGCTCATTTGTAGTACTGAGCTGATAACACAGAGGCCAGTAAACTCCAGCAAATGATGTAACAGATAGTTATGATGTTTATCAGTGCCTTTAGCCCAGTTTGCAGGTGTGGAGCCCAGTGTTAGAGGTCAAGGAGGCAGTCGGTCTAATCAGGGTGTAAAAACAAGAGTGCTCAAACACTACAGTCACAGCGAGCAAAAGTCACTAAGCAAAAAGTCAATGAAACATCTGGGACTAAATCTGGGACTCTCCACCGTTTGACCCTGGAAGTGAAGAAGCTTCTTGGATGAGAAGTGAAACGTCTTCAAACAACTTAAAGAAGTCCATACGCTTTTCTTTCCAAGCTCCTTAGACTACGATGACCTGGATGACTGAGAACCTTCACAGATGCCTTTTGGAGATCTTTAGTCATTTCGGATAAAAGTGAATCCAGACTTGGTGGTGAATTTCTGGGCTAACAGTCTTGTGTTGTGTAGCTTTTTGGCATTTGTAATTTTTTGTAAAAAGCATTTTTAGATTGGAAAATTTGATGAGTTTCTTAACTTGACTGGCACACCCTGCAGGAAGTTACAGGAAGCCTTGACCATCCCTCTGATAATAATGATAAGGGATGGCTGGCCAAAGTTACCCTGAAGACACTGCAGAGACTATGTAGCCAGTGAATTGTTAGAGAGAGATGAAAGAAGTTAATTTAAGCTGGTGTCTGGGTTACTTCCCTTAGTCTCTGACTGAGCTTGTCTTCTGTGTCCAGCCAGTACAAACAAGCTGGAAGTAGGCCAGTTGTTTTTAGTTTGGACAGTCAAGAGCTGAGAGGCCAGATGGTGTCACGTTGCAGATTAATTGGCCGGTGCATTCAGCTGTGCTTTGACCTTTGGCCTCTCCTGCAAGTCCAGTGTTGGAAACTGTAAGCCACTTACTTACAGAAGCTATGTGACGAATCAGAAATGTTTAAGTTTTGTTATAGGATTTCATTTAAACACGGAAACATCAAAATAAAAATAAAATATCTTAAATTATGGTTCATTCTGAAAATTGACCATTTAATGGCCAGTCCAGTACATTCACCAGCAGGTTTAAAGTGGACCTATTGTGCTCTGTCCTTTATTTTCATATACATATAGATTATAGTTCCAGAAGTGAACATCAGTATATCTACAAGTGATCCCTGTGAGACAAAACCTCAGGCTTCAGATTGCTGTGAACGCTTTGTTTGAAAGTTTTTTTCTACTCTTGGCTTTCTGTGATATCATAGAGGCTCAGAAGCCCCTCCCACTTGCTGTTTTTGATGACGAGGGTAGCCAGTTAAAATGGTTCGTTTTAGGCAAGGCAAGGCAAGTTTATTTGTATAGCACAATTCAACACAAGGTGATTCAAAGTGCTTTACAGAGACATTAGAAACAAGAACAAATAAAAAGCATGATTTAAAATTGATTAAAACAAGCAAACAAACTAACTAATTAACAAACAAACAAACAAACAAAACAGTATATAAAATCAAAACAGATAAAATCAGAACAGTAGATAAAATCAGTAGTTAAATGTAAGTTTTGAAATTTAAGCTTAAAAGTGTGGATTTGGTGCTTTATTCAAATGCAGCTGAGAACAGGTGAGTTTTCAACCTGGATTTAAATAAACTGAGTGTTTCAGCTGATCTGAGGCTTTCTGGGAGTTTGTTCCAGATATAAGGAGCATAAAAGCTGAATGCAGCTTCTCCGTGTCTGGTTCTGACTCTGGGAACTGATAAAAGACCGGATCCAGATGACCTGAGGGATCTGGAAGGTTCATACTGGGTCAGGAGGTCATTGATGTATTTTGGTCCTAAACCATTCAGAGCTTTATAGACCAGCATCAGAACTTTAAAGTCTATCCTCTGACGGACAGGCAGCCAGTGTAAAGACCTCAGAGCTGGACTGATGTGGTCCACTTTTTTGGTCTTAGTGAGGACTCGAGCAGCAGAGTTCTGAATGAGCTGTAGTTGTCTGACTGATTTTTTTTAGGTAGACCTGTAAAGATGCTGTTACAGTAATCAAGCCTACTAAAGATGAATGCATGGACTAGTTTTTCCAGGTCCTGTTGAGACATCAGATCTTTTATCCTTGAAATATTCTTGAGGTGATAGTAAACTGACTTTGTTATTGTCTTAATGTGTTTTTCTAAGTTTAGGTCTGCATCCATCACTACACCCAAATTTCTCGCCTGGTTTGTGGTTTTTAGATGTATAGATTGACGTTCTCTGGTGACCTGTAATCGTTTTTCTTTGGCGCCAAAGACTATTACCTCAGTTTTGTTTTTGTTTAGCTGGAGAAAATTGTGGCACAACCAGTCATTGATTTCCTCAATGCATTTACCAAGAGCCTGTACAGGGCCTCGGTCTCCTGGTGACATTGTGATATATATTTGTGTGTCATCTGCATAGCTGTGATAGTTTATTTTGTTGTTGTTTATAATCTGTGCCAGTGGGAGCATGTAGATGTTAAACAGAAGGGGTCCCAAGATGGAACCTTGGGGAACTCCACATGTGATACTTGTCTGCTCAGATGTGAAGTTACCTATTGATACAAAGTATTTCCTGTTTTCTAAGTATGTTTTGAACCAGTTTAGTACAGTTCCTGAAAGACCTGTCCAGTTCTCCAGTCGTTTGAGTAATATGTTGTGGTCAACTGTATCAAATGCTGCACTGAGATCCAGTAAAACTAGGACTGACATTTTTCCACTGTCTGTATTCAGACATATGTCATTAAACACTTTGGTCAGAGCGGTTTCAGTGCTGTGGTTCTGTCTAAAACCTGACTGGAAGGCATCGTAGCAGTTATTCTGTTTTAAGAAGTAACTGAGCTGTTGAGAAACTGCTTTTTCAATGATCTTACTTAAAAATGGGAGATTTGAGATCGGCCTGTAGTTGTTCATTTGTGTCTTGTCAAGATTGTCCTTTTTCAGTATAGGTTTGATTACAGCAGTTTTTAGTGGTTCTGGAAACACACCTGATAATAAAGAAAAGTTGACGATCTGTAACAGGTCTGACTCTAAAGTCTTTGAGACCTTTTTGAAAAAACTTGTTGGCAGGACATCTAAACAGCAAGAGGAGGAGTTCAGTTTACCTAAGATGTCCTCCAGGTCTTTGCTGTTAATAGGTTGAAACTGTTTCATGGTGTTTAAACAGTTTTTTGGTGGACACAGTACATATCCTGGATCTGCTGTTGATGTACCAATTGCTTGTCTAATTTTTTGGATTTTTTCTGTGAAGAATTTGGCAAAGTCATTGCAGGCCATGGTTGAATGAAGTTCAGCTGCCACTGACACAGGAGGGTTTGTTAGCCTGTCAACTGTAGAAAATAAGACCCGAGCATTATGGCTGTTTTTAGTGATGATGTCAGAGAAGTAGGACCTCCTTGCATTCCTCAGTTGTAAATTATAATTGTGAAGTTTCTCTTTATAAATGTCATAATGAACCTGGAGGTTTGTTTTTCTCCATCTGCGCTCAGCTTTCCTACACTCTCTTTTTTCATTTTTCACTAGTGTGGAGTTTCTCCATGGAGACTTTTTCCTTCCAGAGATAACCTTCACCTTAATGGGAGCAATAGTGTCCATTACATTTAACATGTTAGCATTGAAGCTATTGACGAGCTCATTGACTGACCCTCTGGACAGGTCAGGTGTTAATGGGAAGACCTGGTTAAAAATTGCACTACTGTGTTCAGTTATACACCGTTTTGTGATCACTGTTGTTGATATATTTGTGTGGGCTGAGATTTTACTTTTAAAGAAAACACAGTAATGATCAGACAGGCCCACATCAGACACAGTAACCTTTGAAATGCTCAGGCCCTTGGAGATCAGTAGGTCAAGAGTGTGTCCTCTATTATGTGTGGCCTCTGTTACATGCTGAGTCAGCCCAAAGTTGCCCAGAGTGTTACTCAGGTCTTTAGTCCCTTTGTCCTGAGGGTTGTCCACATGGATGTTAAAATCCCCAACAATAATTACACAGTCAAAATCAACACAGATCACAGACAGCAGTTCACTGAGGTCATTAAAAAAGTCTGTGCAGTATTTGGGAGGCCTGTAAACATTAAGAAACACAACTTTGGATGGGGCCTTCAGCTGTAAAGCCACATATTCAAAAGACTGAAAACTTCCAGGAGATAGCTGCTTACATTGAAATGATTCATTAAATAAGACAGCAACCCCTCCTCCTCTCCTGCTCGCCCTGACCTCACTGATAAAACTGTAGTTAGGAGGGGTCGTCTCGATGAGAACAGCTCCACTGTTACTTTGGTCCAACCAAGTTTCAGTTAAAAACATAAAGTCAAGGCTGTGCTCAGTGATTAAATCATTAATTAAAAATGTTTTCCCAGCTAAAGATCTAACGTTTACTAAAGCCAACTTAAGTGTTTTAGAGGTATTACTTGTCCCCTCGTGTTTGGGAGCAGTCTGTGGCACACAAGGTATGTTTACTATGTTTAAAGATCTTTTAGAGTGCAGCTCTCTGTGTTTTGACCAGGCCACATGTCTCCTGTCACCTAAAAGTACAGACATTTTAAACCTTCTAGTAAACAGGGTCCCAGCTTCTCCTGGGAAAAGTCACCACTGCCATAATCCTCACAGCCCGGACCCTTCACACATCACACATCAGACTGCGGAGACAGGGCATGAAGAGGAACTAAGGGGGGCGAGGCTGGGCAATGTGACTTCGATTGCTCTGTTGAGGGTGGGGCTCGATGGCGAACCTTTGGCCGCTCTGGTGGGGGGTTTATGGGGGACAAAAAGGGATTGGGACGGGGGGTAGATCTGAGCCCAGCATTGACCCGCTCCATCATCTCCTCAGTGAATTTCAGGTGTGGGGAGGAGGGAGAAAGGGAGGGGGAGGAGGGTGATGGCCTGTCAGGGGTTTGGGGGACTGGGGAAGGTCGTGGTCCCTTGTCCTGGTCGTTGGTGTTGTTGAGAGAGTTGGAGGCAAATAGGGACCCCTCTTCTTGCCTTAGATGTCTCTCCTTTCTGAGGCTCTTCCCGGGTGGGGGCAAATGGAGCTCCTCCTCAAGGTTTCTGCTGGGCTTTGTCTGTTCTTGGAGTACTGTTTGTTCCTCTTTATGAGATAACTCCTCGTTTATCTCAGCCTTGGCACCAAGCACAGATGGATGACGTATGGAATAAAACAAGTTGGAGGTGAACAGTTTCACCCCTGACTTGTTAAAATTAAATCCATTTGCTTTGAACAGATGCCTGCGTTCCCAAAAAATATTAAAGTTGTCGATAAAATGCACTGAGTGGTCAGCACATGCTGATATAAGCCATTTATTCAGTGTAAACAACCTGCTGAATCTCTCGTCTCCTCCTCTGACCGGCGGTACAGGTCCACTGATGAATGCAGCTGCATTCAGAGAGTTTACAGTATTTAATAATCCAGTAAAGTCCCGTTTCAGAACCTCCGACTGTTGTTTGGACACATCGTTTGACCCTGTATGCAGAACAATGTTTTAGATAGAAGATGAACTAAAGTACTCTAGCGGTAAGAGAGACAAAAGTTATTTTGAACTACTCCACTTTAGTAGAATACAGGAATATATAAAATGTCCCCTTTAGGTTAGTGTTAGTTTTAGCACATAACTGACTATTACATGTAGTTACAGTGTCTGGTAATTTGGAGCTAATGGCAGCTTTGAAATGTAATTACCACCTTTGTCAAACCACTTTCGCACACAAATGAACTTTTGGCTCATGTCTGATGCACAGATGCCTGACTGTAATGAGTCCTGCTGATGTTTGGGTGTTAACAGGGTCATTGTTTTTGTAGAAACTTGCTGCTGTTGAGGTTTTTAGTGCCGTTTGATGGTTTAAGCACTGTAGCAATCTCAAAACCTTTAGTAAAACTAAATCTTTGTGCGACAGGAGTAAAAAGCTCTGAACTATAAACTAAAATTATATTGTGCTTTGTAATCTGTGTTTTGTCACCAAAGAGGAAAGGTTAGATCAAATGTGTCCAATTCTCTTTTATGAACCAATGTAACTTTTAGTTCATCAGAGTGATTAAACTTTCAGGTGTCAAAATGCCTGTTTAGGGGTTAAGACTCTGTTTTAGAGTTTTTAAATGGTCAGAATTTGTGTTAGGGTTCGGCCCTGTAGAGTGATAGTTAAAAAGTTTGGTAATACATATTAATAATTGTCCACACACAGAAAGCCAAGGGGACAAGCTGGTAACACTGAATATGAAACAACATTAAGGCAGCTGATGCTCAACAACACAAGAGGATGAACAGTTGACGAGTGTAGCAAAGAATAGATGGATGGGTGGGAAAAAAAATCTCTACTTGTTAATGATAGTATAGGGAAGGGGTGGGCAACTCCAGGCCTTGAGGGCTGGTGTCCTGCAGGTTTTAGATGCTACCCTGGGCCAACACACCTGAATCAAATGATTAGTTCATTACCAGGCCTCTGGAGAACTACAAGACATGTTGAGGAGGTAACTTAGCCATTTAAATCCGCTGTGTTGGATCAAAGACACCTAAAACCTGCAGGACACCAGCTTTCGAGGCCTGGAGTTGCCCACCTCTGGTATAGGGTGACCAATCGTCCTCTTTTTTTTTTTTTTTGCACTTGATGACTTGTAAAAGCCTATATGACTTTTTTTTTTATTTCCCCATTCATTAACCGCACAGAGAAGGCATCGTTTAAATATGTAAAAGTTTTTTTAAGCAAACACTATTGTTAAAGTTCTTCATGACTGCACCAAGTGTCCTCTTTTTTGGAAATCAAAATATGGTCACCGTATGATAGTAGGATTTGGCTAAAAAAAAAAATCCATCTTTTGAAACATTATTTCTCTTTTATCTTCATTTAAAGCAGTTTTTCACCTGGTTTTATATGTCAGACCTGCAGTTGTCACATTTTCTACTCGTTTATAATAAGGATGCGCTTTGTTTTTCCCAAAAGTCGTTACATTTCTTTGTTACAGCAACAAAAACTTTAATAGCTTAAATAAAGTCAAGGAGCTCCATAAAATGAAATATGACAACACGGAATTGCAGGAAAGACTAAATTAAACCACTGTAGCCAAATATAATACAATAAAGGGGCTGAAAAAGCAGCAAATTAGTCCAGTAAATTCATTGTACTGCAGAATAATAAAACAAGGAGATGGCTTGTTTAAAAAAAGCACAGCAAAGGTCGAATAAGTGGCTCAGTAGACATATATATATTGTACAGTTTATTATTGTGCACATGGGTTTTGCAGTGTGTCGTCATGCTTTAACAGATTTTGTTGCAGGGTTATTTTCATTCTGCAGTAATTATATCATAAATGCTGTTAAATGGTTGAATGTTGAACCATTCAACCAACTAACAAATTAAAAATCCAGTGGAGTTTCCAAACAGAAAGCCTGTGCATGGCATATAAACCCATTTTATCTTAGTGTTACAAACTTGTGAGAAGGGTGCGTCAGCTGGTGAATTCTTTCAGTTCTCAGATGCTTTACAGAAGGAATTCTTGGAATGTTTTTGAGGCAGATCTGCTGGCAAGTCTAATCCGCCTGCCAAGCTGATTTAGGATCCTGTTTGGCCCTTCAGTGGAAGTGTGTCAGTCGCAGAAGCCTCAAGTTTGTCCTGAAATACCTGAAATCAGATTCCAGTTTGCTGTCTAACCCCATTTTGCCCTGTCGAGGAAGTCTTTGAGGGAAAAAAAGGCTCTGCAAGATTTCCAGTTTCTTTGTTTGTTTGTTTTTTCCAACTTTGTTCCACAAATAGTTCAGTGTTGGGTATAACGCTGGGCTTAAACCTCAGTGTTTCTGCAGGACTGCGCTGTAGAAATGGTAATGGAAGATGACTACTAATAGTTATTATTAAATACAACACATTTAAGTAGCTTTCAAAACATAAAATAAACAAGTTTTAAAAAATTCTAAATAATATGAAAATATATAAATAAAAATTGCACAGTGTCATACTTTGTTGTAGGGAATAATGAATGACATCGAACCCTTGAGTCAGTCTTAATGTTTTGGTTTTTTTGTTGTCTGCAGGATACAGACATCTCCCCGGCCCAGCGGGACGAGGCGGTGCGCTGGCTGACGGAGGTCCATGGCAGGCTGCAGCTGTACCCAGAGACGCTGGTGTTAGCTGTCAGCATCCTGGATCGCTTTCTCGCTCCCATCAAGGTATGTAGAGAGCAACAGGTGTGCTGTAAATCCTGCTGTTAGCATGTGAGGGTTTGCAGAGAGCAGCCTAAACCTCCAATCAGAAAATCTGAGTGTAGGGAATCTTTTAAAAAGTAAATGTAATAGAACTCATAATAAACAGACAGTAAGTGAATGAAAAATGTGTGTTTAAGGGAGGGTTTAAGATTTCAGAGCCATTCACTTCACTTACATCGTTTACTTCACTTCGTGCCATCACCATGGCAACTTATGCTACAAAGCAGGCTATGTTTGCCTAACTAACTAATCATTCCTGCAAGAACACTTGATGGTTTTAGAGCCTGTCTAAGACTGGGCTTGTCAAAGGTTTGATGGCTAGCTGCCAGTTTAGGGAGCTCGCAGACAGTTGACGACTACAAAAGGAAAAAATTTAACCATCAAACAAAATCATTTCCAAACCATTGATTTAGCATTAATTTGCCTTCAGAGTAAAAGTTATGTCTTGCTGTTGCCAGAACTCTGCAAGCACAGTAGTCTGCAAATGACCAAAGCAATTGGCATTGTGTTTTTGGTGCACCTAACAACAGCCTCCAGCAACCACTCATCAGGCAATTGGGGAATACACATTTCTGGGGAAAAAACTAAAAGTGTAAAGTCATTTTTAAGGCTTGCGTTGATGGTGTTTTCCTGTAAGCATATATCAAATGACAGACATTTCTTTTTCTTCATTGTGGTTTAGTTTCATTTGTTCTAAAGAAATCTTCACTACAATCAAACGTTTGTCAGTCTTAGACCTTTATCAGGATACTGAAACTCAGATATGAGATACAGCAGATAAACATCGGACTCTGCCACCAATGAAGGTCATCTTATTAACAACAGAGTGAATGTAGGCCTTGATGTTCAGACTGCCACTATTATAAAACGCATAACATTTATTAAAGTCCTTTTTATTCCTCAGCGGCCTCACGTAGCCCAAAATCATGAATGAGAGTGATAACATCTCTGTAATTCTGGTTTCCTCCAGATACTCCAGAATATGAAAATACTATGAATATCCTACGATCCTAGTGTTACGCAGTTTTCTCTCTGAACTTGAAATCATTAGACTAGATTAAATGTATCATGTTAGATACAATCTATATTCCCTAATTTGCATTAAGGTGCAATCTTTTTATTGTAAACACAGCATTTATTTGGCTGTTTGTCTACTCTGATGGACTAGAAAATGTCTGATTTTTTATGTGTGGGAGCTGAAATCTGCTGCTCAAGTGTAAGACCACACAAAGGAAGCAGACTGTAAAGGGAACAGAGGTCTTCTGACAAGACCTCAGCTTGTTAGGAGGGGCAATGTCAGAATGTTCTTGTTTTTTCTTTAAATTTCCTGCCTCATAGCTGACGGTGTGTGTTCATACAGGAACAGGAAGCGTGAGCTCCAATTGTCCCGTCAGTATCCCTCCACACAGACAGGAAGTTTCTCACTGAGGTTTATCAGGAGCTGGTTTCTGTTTATTTGTGGTCGCAAACACTACCTAACACTGTATCTGTGTGTGCTTGTGGCTATCTTCATGAGTAGCTTTAGACCTTGGAATCGTGGACATTTTGGCCTGTCCTCACTTGCAGATACATTTGGATACTTTGGAGCTGGAATGACTCAGATACAGTAAGCAGAGGGCCATAGATTGAACAACTGGATAGAAACATGGCTTCTGTTAGCCAGAGGAGTATTAGCTCTATTCTGTGCCTGGCTCAGCCCATCTCTGGGAGCTCAGCCCCCCCCCCCCCCCTTCATTCTGTCTCTACTCACAGCTGATGACCACAGGTGAGGGCGGGAGTGTACTTCGACTGGCAAATTAACAGATTTGCTTTCACCACAATCAACTGGTATACTGCTCATATGGTGCACTGCACCAGTGCACCTGTCCTTTCTCACTTCAGTCCCTTCCAACTGGTAAGCAAAAACTGGAAGTGGAGGGGCAGGATCATTCGGGTTCCTGCCCGAATGATCCCAGGAACCATGATGTCAGGGGCAGTTTGCCCCTGATAGGGTCTCCCAAGGAAAATCAGTCCTGAGTGAGGGACCAGATTAAGAGCAATACAGAAATCCCCTCTGATGAAACAGGGCTGGCAGCTCATCGATCAGTCAGAGGATTGGTAGTTTCCCTGACTCTTCTAGTCCAGAGTTATTCTTGTTATTTTTGGTGGTGGCAGCAGTAGAATGACTTTAAAGATGTGTGAAAACTCTGTAAGACGGGACTGACCTTGCAAACAAGGTAAAGTAAAAAACAAATTCAGGTAACAAAATGTTGATGAATCACAGATTTGTGTGCAAAACACTCATACATATGGTTAAGCACACATTCATGAATGAGGCCCTTAAGTCTCTCGGCTGGTTTGGGAACACTCTGATATTCTCCTGGAAGAACCAGAATAGTAGCTAAAAGTGAACCCGGAGAGTAGATGGTGAAAGGTTTTTCAGATTGATTAAACATATAATCCTTAAATTATACGTAACTGATTAATCATGTTAACTGTTGTCAGGCCCGTCCAAAGTACCTGCGCTGCATTGCTATCGCCTGCTTCTTCCTGGCTGCCAAGACCTGTGAGGAGGATGAGGTGAATACACACACACACTAGATTGTAGGCAGTGCATCAGGACAGTTAGAGCTGACTCCGTGTGTGTGTTTGCCAGTGTGTGCCATCACTGAAGGAGCTCGCCGCCTCCAGCGGGTGCGGCTGTTCTCCCTCAGAGATCCTGAGGATGGAGAGGATCATCTTGGACAAACTGAACTGGGACCTGCACACCGCCACAGCGCTGGACTTTCTGCACATTGTACGTCTAATCACACACAAGCACAAATGCTTACACATTATTACTTTTTAAAGTGATTAAAGTCAGCTGGTGACACCTGGGGGCAAAAAGAAATTCCTGCGGTTTTCTTTCTGTTTTTATTTTAATGCACTTAAATCCAGTTTTTTAGAAGTGCTTTTTTGTGCTGTTGTTGCTTCCAATTCAAATCAGTCTGCCGTTAATTTCACAGATTCTCTTTTCTTCATTCAGATCAATTAATTTTTCCTCTCCTTCCTCTCCAGTTCCACGCGATGGTGCTGTCGTGTCGCTCCGGGTTCTTGGATTCCATGTTGGGACTTAACCGCTCTCAGCACCTCGCCCTGCTCACTCAGCAACTCTACCACTGTCTGGCTGACCACACACTCATGCAGGTACACACACACTCAGTATTTCTTACTTTACAGATTGAAGATATTATGCCTTCAGCACGGAGCCTTTCATACCACTTTTCATTTAAATATTAAGATAACACAATAAATAATAAAATTATGATATTTATGTATATATGCAGTGTTATGACCTCAATGTCAGGGCCTGTCTTGGCTAAGAGTGAGTCTTTGAAGGGTTAATAATCAATAAATATAACCGCTTATAGTCGCGCCACAGTGGAAAGCCCCTACTACTATTTTGCTAACAGGCTAGTGTCACATGTTTTCCCTGCTGGCTTGCTCACTGGCCAGGTTGCTGGTGTGTAGATCTGATCTTGTCCTGCTGCAATGGATGCTCTTTTCTGCTCTGAATATTTGCTGTGAGCTCTAGGGTCACTCTGACTAGAACCTACAGAGCAAGAACCAGGTCACAAACTTGCCACACTTACCAAAAATAATCTTTATCATAGGAAACAGAGCATACCACAGTCATTTATCAAAAGTGTGTTTATAAAACACATTTGCTGTTACAAGCTGTGACTCCAGACCAATTTAATGGCACCAAACCTTTAACAAACCTTTAACATTTCCACTTTCACTCACTTCTCTTTTTATTTAATGTGTCATTTTGTAAGCTTAACTTGAGCTTGGTTTTTGAGCACGTTTGTCCCTCATGTGTTTCCATAGCTCAGAGGATCCATGCTGGCCTTGGCCCTCTTTACCCTGGAGCTGGAGAACTGCTGTCCTGACTGGCTGGCTCTCACTATCGAGCTGCTGAGGAAGGCGCAGGTATCAGTCTGTCAGTTTTTGGAGCTCTGTCATAGTTCGGTTTATCTCTGAAGACTTCAGGCGTTCGTGTGACCTCTTTAGAACAACTTCTTTGTAGGATTGGGATTTGACTGTAGCTTTCCAATGTCATTATAAGTCTACACTGATGGGCAGCCATGTTTAATATACAAGATGTGTCAGAGAGCAGCGAGGGGAAGTAAAAGCTGTTAGGCTTGTTCCTCTATATTCTGTTCAGTAGTTCAGTAAAAAAAAAACAAGCACACACACACATTGTGCAATATTTCTCTGGTGTGGCATGATAAAAAACCTGGAATCTGATTGGTTTTTGTCATCCTAAGTAAAAACGACCAATAACTATAGGCAAAGAAAGACATTTGAGGCTTTAGCCAAGCACCAGCTGCAGATGTAAAACCATTTACCTCATTTAAGAAAGTAGAACTTTAAACTGCTGAACAAAAAGGAAACTGTGGTCCTCAAGTTTTATCAAGTTCATTGAGTTCCTTTCCAAGTTCCTGTTAGCATTTTAAAAAAAAAAACAACAACAAAAAAACCCCCAACAAATTATGTTGGGGTTTTTTTTCTGTTTTTGCTTGTTTGTTTGTTTGTTTGTTTTTTCTTAAATTAGTTTTGTCATTTATTTTTCAATGACTCACTCTGGATGACAGGAAGACAAACAGGCTGACAGAGAGGAAAAAAGAGCAAACAAATACCAGCAGAGGGCGCTACACCTGCAGCATGACTGCAGCAGAAAGGGAAGAAGTACTATGAGGAAAAACGAGAGGAACTAATGCAACAGTTTCTATACTGAGCATCATGACTTTCAGGAGGAGAGCTCTGTTGTCAGACAAAGGGCACCCGCGGTCACCTCACTCATATTAAACACAGATTTGTGGAAGAGCCTTCTCTTTGTTTTTACCTCATTCTTTACTTTATGGCTCATCAGAGTAGAACTGTAGGGAAATGGGAAATTTATGGTTTTCAGGGTTTTTATTGTTATTGTTTTTATCGTTATATTGGCGTGTAACATGCTTATTGAAGTAGGATAAAGGGATTTTAACTGGAATACGTAAATAAATTTTACTTCTTCTTACTTTTGATGAGATAAGTGGCAGAGCGTAAGTGGTGTCCACACAGGAAGTGATCCCCAGTGGCGTCAAGCACCGTCATTTGAAAAGATTCCTGGAGGTGTGCAGTGGGCGAGCCTTAAGTTTTCTGAATGTCCAGGCGAACAATTGAAGTGACTACCAATGAGAGCACTGGATTTTGCTTTTTGATGTGTGGCAGTAAATATACCAGGCAACAGGAGCCTGGTATGTCTGCTATAAATGGTAAAATGGTAAATGCTCTGTATTTGTATAGCGCTTTACTTGGTCCTAAGGACCCCAAAGCGCTTTACACTATACACAATCATCTACCCATTCACACACTGGTGATGGCAAGCTACATTATAGCCACAGCCACCCTGGGGCGCACTGACAGAGGCGAGGCTGCCGGACACTGGCGCCACCGGGCCCTCTGACCACCACCAGTGGGCAACAGGTGAAGTGTCTTGCCCAAGGACACAACGACCGAGACTGTCGGAGCCGGGGCTCGAACTGGCAACCTTCCAATTACAAGACGAACGCCCAACTCTTGAGCCACGATCGCTGCTGTCAACTGACCATCAGCGACAAAGCACAGGTCACATGACAGCCATTCAGAAGCAGCTGCGTCCTCATAATCTGTGTGTGTACAGATAAAGATAAATTATCACTTTTTTTTTTTTTTCATAACAAGACACTTTTAGTTTCGTTTCATGTCTGTAGTATTTTGTCCACATAAAGCAGCGATGCGTCACTTTGGCCACAAAGAAATTGGCAACCACTGCAGTTTAAGCCAAAGCATAAAGTCATTTTTGACCAAACCTAAACGGGGAACAGATTAAAGATGACGACACGTATGTCTCAAACAATGGCAGCCTGTCCACGTATGGACTTTTTCACCCTTTAAAATGAGAAAATGTTGATTTTGTGTAGCAGGAGGATGAAAAATTGTGAACACAAACATGAACGATTCCACTAGAAGTTAAGACTATTTTACAAGCTGCGGTGATCAAACTGAATTTTACTAGTTAAAGGCGAGCACACATGCTTCTGTCCATCACATCAGCTCAGGGCTGCAGAGCTTGTGTAAAGATAAGTCTCTCTCTCTCTGTTCCTTAGATCGACAGCTCTGAGCTGATTCGCAGCCGTGAGCTGGTGGCTCGTAGTCTTTCCACACTGAGAGCTCCCCTGCCTCCGAACACCGTGTACATCTACCAGCCCCCGCAGCCTACACCACCCTGCTGCACACTGGGTATGTTTGACTTCTACATCAGAGCTGCTTATCAGATTTTGCTGGAGGACAGTGTCTGAAATCTTTCTTGAAGCACATTATGCTACTGAGCCAGTCACCAACTCGGACCTGTGAAAGTGTTTTGCCACTGAGGAAAAAAAAAAGAAGTAGTTTTCTTAGTAAGCCACATTTTATATTCATAAAGCAAGTGTTAGCATCAGAGGGCGTGAGCTGTATTTGTGATGTCCTCCTTTGTAGGGACCATCACCTCCACCACCGAGTCTTCCAGGGACCATGTCACCTCTCCCCACCCACAGTCTACTGCTGGTGGTGGGGAAGAGGAGGAGAGCCAGCAGCCCTTGAGTGTCATCTCCTCCTCCTCCTCCTCCTCCTCCTCTGCAGACAGCAGTATCCCAGCCCTGCTTTCTCCCCCCAAACACCTCCGCCATCTTAATCACCTGCAGAAGGTCACACTGCGCTGCAAGGCCTCGACCAAACGCAAGGTGACTCTATTTTCTTCTCACATTTGATATTAGGCTGGACCTGTTGTTATTTCCTCTGTTTCCTGTCATATATGCACTGTTACACTTTTTTTTCTCCTCTTGGTGATGTCAGACAGAAGGGAAGCCTCACTCTGGTCCTCATAGGCACAGAAGCTCCACCCACCTAATGTTCAAATATTATAATTGCTAGGGTGAATTACTCAGACAAGTTAGTTCGAAGGGGATGAAATGCAGTTAAATGAGGCTGCTTCAAACAGAGGCTGAACTGGGCGACTCAGCTAGGAACAAAAGAGGCTTATTCTGAACTCTGAATCATGCAAAGCTACCCTAGAATAAAAGTATGGAGCTGAAAATAAGCAGAATATGGGAATCAGTAGCTGTATCAATAAATATCTCTCTCCCTGTCCAGGTGGAGGAGATGGAGGTGGATGATTTTTACGATGGCATTAAACGTCTCTACAACGAAGACGTCACCACCACCAATACCACCGCCGTCCAGGAAGGGGCAAAAACGCCAATAGCCGGAGGAGGAGGAGTTTTGCCAGCTCGACAGGAAGGCAGCTCCTCCCCCTGCCCGCCTCTGCAGCCAGCCAGCGCCTCCTAGAGACCAAACAGGAAGCTGTCTGCCAAAATCGCCTTGACGCCAACATCATCTTCCTGTTTTCAGGAAACTGTCGTGGAAGAGAAAAATAAATCTTTCCGACTAAAAAAATGTAAGCCTGAGAGATTCCGAGTAAAAAGCAGCAGCTCCGAAGGGCAAGTTGCCAGTCAGAGTTGCCGCTAAAAAGAAGATGATGTTAGTGGTTAAGACTGTTTTGGTTGCGGTGAAATGACCCCCGTCCCGCTCTCCCTCCCCCTCCCAACTCGGTGTGATGCCGAGCTGTTCGGGTGGCCTGCAGTCAGCTCCCATCATCCCCTGCAGCGGGGACAACAGAGCCCCAAAAAAATATTTAAACGTTCAAAAACTAAAAAACCTGCCGCTGCTACTCTGTTCTTATTAATTCTATTTGTTGAACACAAACATGAGAATCTAAAAAATTATAAGTAGAAAATACTGAAAAAAAAACCTAGACTTGACTTCCTGCGTCTGTTTGTCACCTTATATTTGTCTTTATTTTCATATATTTATACTTTTATCCCGTCCCTCCTCACTCTGCCTATTTATAACATATTCATAGAGTCTGAGTCAACCGTATGAAGGTTTGTGTAGATTATCTGTATAATTTTCACCCTGTTGGGGGGGAATTTTTTTTGTCAGTAAAATCTGATTGTTAAAAAGATGCTAATATAAACATTTATTTTCCTTTCAAGCTTGTTGTGACACTCAACTGAATGAACGCGTGTTTCGGCCACCAAACGTTCGTTTACTGTTTGTTTTGGGGCCCGAAAAGCAGCTATTTGTGGATTGTGTGCTTTGAAAAAGTAAGAAAACAATCTGGCTGTGATGCACGAGAGTTAATAAAAAAAGAAAACAACCACTCTGACTTAACTTATCCTGGCTAACATGTTGTTATCCAGCTACACTGATCCCAAACCTGAGTTGTGTTTTTTGGTTAAGCGGCTGCTTAAAATTAATAGACAGATATGTGTTTTAAGCTGTTTTTTCTTTGGAGTTGAGTGACTATCTTTGCTTTGATGTTCAAAGCTAAAACACACTTTTTTTTTTTTTTTTTTTTAAATCCCTTCATGTTCAGTATATTTTCCTTCATGAAAAAAAGCTCTGTTGTTCCTGCTGTAGGAGTTGCCGGTGGCCATGCCAGGTCCCTGAACGCACCACGGCACCAGTAAATAAAGAATGTGAAACTGAGCATGTGCTGTGTCTTCCATTTGTTCCAGATTACTTTCACACAAACTGCAAAAAAGGACACCCAGTTATACCCAGAGCTGTCGGAGATCTTTGGCTTTGCTATAGAAGCAGTAAGGCGAGCTCCTGATGTCGTTTCAACACTAAAAATCAAAGTATAAGATATATTTGAAAGGTAACCTCTACCATCGTCATCTTGTTTCTGAACATTTTGGGGGTTTTGTTTTTTTTGTTTGTTTGTTTTTTTTAGCCACATTCAAAAGCAAAGCCCAGGTGGGTCGCACTGACATGGTAAACATTAAAACGGGACAAGGGTCCAGTTTTCTTAAATATATGGTGACCTATGGAATAATCAGAGAAGGTAGCGTTGGTGTAATAAATCACAAGCTCTAAGTCTGCTTCAGGGAAGCTTTTGCTAGGAGACCTTGGGTCCAACTATCTGTCCATTAGTACACTTGATATAGCTAGGAGAGGTTTCAGGATTTAAGATGGGCTGGTGGGGTGAATAGAGACGGGAAAGTAAAATAAAGTGCAGAAAACTGAGGTGCTTTAAAAGATGAAGACAGGTTTTCTTTGTGTTAGCTGGCTTGATGGAACCTAAAACCACACCATGGTTATAAACCTTCTTTGTTAACTCTGACTTTTTTTGTGATCTTTCTTACCGTCTCTCACACTCACATAAAAGGAGAGCAATGTTTGAAAACAACATTCAGAACACGTGCAACAAGATATTAGGAACAAAAAGACCCAGAGCACCGTGTTCTTGATCCCTTAAAACTTAAGACTATTTCAGCTGATTATCCCAGAATAAAAGGGTTCAGCATATTTAAGAGATTTCCCCTCCTCACTCCCCCCGCCCAGCTTATATTCTGTCCCAGAATCAGAACTTTGTAAAATGCTGTGAGAGCAAAGGCTGCACGGATTACTTTTTACACATGTATGCACACAGATAAAAGGGAAGCAGCTCAAACAGAGAGATCTCCCACACATAAACCTGCAGCTTTGAAACGAGTCCAAACTAAAACGAGGGCCCTTCCCAGGTTTTCTTTTGTTTCTCGTGTACTCTGTGCCTCTGGTGTCATTACAGGCCATTAACCTTTGTTCCCTGTATTGTCTCGAGCTCTCGGTTAGTCTCTGAGTTCTTGTAACCTCATCACATCAAAAGGGCAGAACAGCGTCATGGTAGACGCACTGTTTCAGTCTCTCTGGCATTGGTGGACTTATTCTCCCTTTGTTTTGTTTCTGTTTTTTCCACCATCTTCCTCTTCCTGGACCTGGCTGCTGATGAGGGAGTGGAGAAAGCTGAAAACGATTACTTAAGTCACTGCTGCTAAAGGTGGTTCTACAAGCTGTTGAATCATGGGGTGCGCTTCATTTTTCACAGGTTAGGTTTACTGTAAGGATTTGGCACTTCATTGAGGGTTAAACTTTGGGCTGAAAAGCTTGGGAATGCATTAATGTCAAAGAAGAAACATGCCTGTGAGTTTATTTTGTCAAAATAAAAGTACCACTGATCCAAATGACGTCAATCTTGGCGCCAAACTTACTCAAGTCCCCACCAACACACTTGCTGAGTTTAAATTTGGATAAACAGGAATGACGTAGGGAAGGACAAATGGAGCATGATTTCACAAATTTATAGTAAATAACTTTGGCAATAACATATCCCAGCTGGGTGTATTATGAGACACTGAAATGGAGTGGAATAATGCTACAGGTCAGACCGGTTATATAGGAAGGGACTTTCTGCTGCTGAGCTTGTTCAGACAAAAACCACACATACACTTACATACACACTTCTACTGAAATACCCACATTACATAATCTAAAAGTCATGTTTTGAATCCTCAAAGAGGATTTAAAAAAAAATTGCCTTTACATCTACAAGAACAGCAGCACCCTGAACCCTGACTAATATTAATTTCCTTTAAGCAGGTTTCAAGTCCCCATTACAGTCATACCCACCCAAACACAACAAAAACACAAATCGGGATCGAACATGCCCACAAGCATGAAGAACAGTCTTGAAACACAGAAACAGAAACCCTCACACCAATGTTTCACAAACACACTCCAGCATGCTATCTGACTTGCAGAATTTATATTTAATTGCAACATTTCAGACTAGACCTTCATCAGGCCTTTCAAATATAGATACAAAAAAAAAACATATCATATCCAACTGTGAAACATATTTAATATTCAGTGGCGTTAAAAATATAATGTGCATCTGTCAAAGTAAACAACAGACAAATTTACAAACAAAACAGTCAAATGTAATGTACCCTGGTGGTTGTGAAAGGATAATACTTGTGCTTTTACATGTTTTACACCGCCTCAACTTCAAATTCCTCCTCAGCATTTTACAAATTCTCCATCAGTTTTTTTTTTTTTTTTTTTTTAAATTTCTTGAATAGTTTCTTGAGTTCCTCTGGAAGGTCTGCTAAGAAGCATTTAAAAAGGGTGTAGCACAAAGTGTTTATGAGAGAAATTGTGATACTTGGTGGTGGTGCACATATAGCAAAATGTCAAAGATGTCCAGTACAAATTTTACATGTTTACTTGATAATTGTAAACTTTTTTTCCACATTTAACATTCACTCATTCATACAATCTGTTTTTTTGTAACGTTACATATTCACGATAGAAATTGGGTAAAATAACAATCAGTCTCACTTTGACAACTGATAAACTGAAAAGAAACAAAGTGGTGACATTGATTATAATTTGTCACAGTAATTAATATAAAAAAATAAATAAAAATCATTTTGTCCCCTATCCACCAGCTACAACTTCAGTTCAACTGTGACAAAAGTATAAACAAATGCAGAAAAGTGTAAATTTAGATAAAAGTACAACTTTTCAAAGCTTTTCAGGGACTGTAGGAGAGAAAGTTAGCTAATGTTAACCGTTATTGACTACTTCAGGCTAATGAATATATGAGCAAGTATTAGCCATCTGAAGCTAATGGTCGCATCAAACCCTGGGGTCAGCCAAAATTAGCTCAACTAGTAGTAGTAGTCAGCTCAAGCGAATAGTTATATCAGGCTAGCAGCTGAAGTTAGCTGACAACAGTTACTATTAGCCACCTCAAGTTAATGTCATGCTAGACTAGTATCCAAAATTAACAGACATTGAATAGCAATAACAATTTCAAGCTAATGGTCATTACTAGGCTAGTAATCAAAATGACCTGATAATAGCTAATTTTAACCTTTTCAACCAAATATAACGCTAAGCTAACAGCCAAAGTTAGCTGACATTAAATAGCCTTAGCCACCTCAAGCCAGTGGTCATGTTAGATTAGCATTAGCAAGTGACATTAGTAATTTAAATTGACTACCAGTAGCTATGTCAAGCCAATGGTCACCAGTTAAAATTGGCAACCACTGAAAACCAAACTGCAGATGTTGACAACAACATAACATGAAAACAACAGTCAAATTAAAAAGGTGGAAAAAATAATGCAAATGTTAATTAAATGTGTAGATTATTGGCACTCAGAAAATACAGACAAAGTTGTAAGCTAAAGGAAGAATTTGACATTTTGGTATATGTGCTTATTTTTGTTAAACATTATTATGGGTTCATATCAATAACACAAATGCATACTCCCTAGGAGGCAGTTAATTTGTGCCAATCTAATTCACAAGTTGTTTTCCAAGTGACTTTAATTCTTGATTTGTCTACAATATCTTTATGAAGTCAAACTAAACACTGGTTAAAAGAAAGAGGGGGGGAGTATCACTGAACAAACTGATGGATGGTGTGTAAACAGCAGGAGGAATGTAAAACAGACATTAACAAAGCAGCGGCGTGTACTCCAAACTAAGTATCAGTAAATGAATCACGGCTGAAACTGGAACTGTCTCTCCTGTTAGCCTGCAGCTTGTAAACGTACACCTTGTATGTTCTCCTGTCACAACTGCAAGATAATAAAGTCATGCTGAAAACCAGTCAAGCGCTCGCAGATCAGATCCCCGCTTAAACCATCGCATTCTTTAGATCATATTTCAGCTTCTTTGTGATACAATCTCTTGTTAGGCATTCAAAGTCTGCCATGGAAACTCATGATTCTCTTTATTGCAGTTGTTTGGCCTGAGCTCAAGGTTTTGGCCTTCAAAAAACTAATCTCTCTTTTGTTATAATAAGAAGTAGTGAAATATTATACGGCATATTTATCCAGTTGGAGAGGCTTCCAACAAGCAACAGCAGAAAAGGACCTACAAATGAGGCTTTAAAAGCAAAGCTCACAGCTGCTGTTGAAAGAGCTGATTTATCTGTTTATAGGGTTTTATAGTTCAGAAAGGTCTTCACAGAGGAGAGAGGAGGCAGTCAAGTCCTACATACTCTGAAAAATGTGCAGTTCTATATATCCACTGTGAAGAAATCCTGTTGCATATTTTCAGTTTCACTGAAAGAAAGGGCGATTATTGGTATGCCACTGCTCTTTCTGTAAAACAAGGTCATTCTTAAAAACGAGTGTTTAGGAACTACCAGCATTACCACCAGAGGGTGTGTTGGGGTTTTTTTCTCCACAAGAGGTTTAACCGCTCCCCAGGCAGGTATTGAGGTTTTTTTTCACATGATGTCATGCAGTCATTGTCATGTCATTGTGTCTATTTAATACTTGTTTCTGTGTTAAATAGCTAGATAATTAATAAGGTGGTAACAGTGACTGCTACTGTGAACACTGTAAAGTTATATTAAAGTGAATTATGCAGTGGCCTAATCAGCATGACTTGTTCTTTTAATAGTTTCTGGCAGTTTTTGCTGGTTTCAGGAAAGGAAATATTTTTCACTACTGTATGAGAATCACTGCTAGTGCCCAAGCATATGACAAAGGAACAAGTGTGACAAACCGTTAGCTGCTTCTTAATCTCTGTGTTGGTAGTTTTTAAGACCCGCGGACCAGCTAGCTGTGCTGACTAGTCCATGTTGCAAGACTCTTGAAACAAGCTTAACCCTGAAGTTTAAGCTGAGGAGTTCACCTGATGTGCTTGAAATCGTATTAACGATTTGTGCTTAAGCAACGCAGCGAGTGAGGTTGCCCGTTTCACCTTCGTTCTACTCGCAATTGTCAGCGGGCTCCCTCTTGAAGCTGAGGAGGCATGGTGACGCAGGTGGCGGCTTTGCTTCTGTTGCTGCTCCCAGCTGGTGTTTGCCATCTCGACACCTTTCTTTCCTGACATAACGTCCTGCATCGGCGCTGCGAGCAAGTGGAACATTTCCAGCGGCGCGTCGAGGCTCAGGTACTGCCAAGGTCTCTTACCTGCCATGTCTCTCTGCTTCACATTAGCTTGGAACTTATTGATTAGCAACCGAATGATGTTTTTGTGACCGTGCATGACAGCGATGTGGAGAGGCGTGTGACCGCTGTTAGACCTGGCGTTTACGTCGAAGGTAAGAGAGAGCTTTTCAATTCCATACCTGAAACCAAAAATGGATGATGGATGAGTGCCATTTATCATCTATAAATAATAAACACATTAAAGATTTTATAACGCTGCTGTCAACACAGGAGAGTCATGAGTGGGTCACTGGTCTACCTTCCACTATTAAACCTGAGTAGACAAAACTAGCACTAATCCGCACAAGTACTTCAGACATTCCTAATTATAGGTCACAAGTTTGCTGCGTACCCTAGAGTGTTGAGGACTCGGTGGTCGCCGTGTTTGGCAATCCAGTGCAGTACAGTGAAGCCTGAGATGAAGTCTTTTTTGTTGAGGAGGGACGGTTCCTCTCTGAAGAGGGTGTAGATTTCCGGCCAGTTGCCCGCCGCCGCCTTAACCAGCCAGGTATGTTCCCTCGGCTCCAAAGGAACCAGCGACTGATGACAGGAGCACATATAATTTTAATTAATGAAGCCTCATCGTGTATTATATGATATGTGTGGGGCAAAAGGAGAGTATAGGTTTTATAACCTATGCTGAAAACATGTAACCTATGAACAGGTGAACAGTAATTAATACTTGTGATTATGTTAATCACAGTTGTTAGTTTTAATAAGTCTTACATGTCGACCGTGGTTGTCACGGTGGTTGGAGGAGGGCGAGGCTTCTGTAGATAGATTCATCTTTTCTCCTTTTGGCTCGTCCAGACTGGCGAGGCTGTGGCTTCGAGGCGGCGTGGAACAGGATGATAATGAGGAGCACGACAGATTGTGGCGGAGGCTGAGCGAGGAAGAAATCCGGTGGAGGCGGCTCCTCCGAGCCTCCTCGGTTCCTCTTCCTTCCCTTGCCTCCCCCTGAAGAATCTGGTCCAGGTCGGCTCCCATGCTGAGGGACATCCTTTGTTTGGTGCTCATCCGGTTGGTGGCCCCAGGGCGTTGCCGCAGGTAAGGTGAAGAGACGGAGTCATCGCTTGACGCTGCGTCTTCACGATCACAGAGATCACCTTTTAGACAGAGGGAAGCGTTCAGTGTGGTATAAATCATCGATTCCCACCCAGCGATAAAGGACACCAGGCGATGGTTATGGTGCAGGTGGGAAAGTAAAGGCAAGTTTGAAAAGATGTTCCTTAAAATTTTGTTCCAATTAACCAATTTGAACATGAAAGACAGGGCTGATAAAGGACAGAAACTGCTGTTTTAAATGCTTAGAAGTGAATAGTGAACTTAAACTTCGGGTCAGACCTGTGGAAAGATAAAACGGTGCCACTCGGCCCGGAGAGGATTGGTTCTCGTTGAGCTGGTCAGTGGAGCGACGCAGCGGTGACGAACGAGCTGAGGGCCCCTGCTCGTCATAGAGCTGACCGGTGGAGCGATGCCAAGGCACTGTTTTAGTGTCAGCACGACTCATCATGGAGTCCGACATACCCTCTTTGGTTCGTTTGACAGTTCCCTGGATTCTGGGCACACCTACAGGCACACCTGTTTTCATGGAAATGTTACAGAGACAAGTCAACAGCTGGATTACCACTTTTGCTTAATGCACCTCGGGCAGAGGTGCATACACAGGAAACCCAAAATAAGGACGCCAGCTTATTTAAGTACATACTGTTCATTATGTGTCAGGCATGAGTTGGACTCTATTACTGAGATGAACTTTGACGCAGCTAAAACGTATGGAGGACCAAAACTGACAAAAATCTGTCAATCATAAATATAATAAATGTAATCATTTTCTTATCAATTTGCGAAAATGTACTATTAAAAACCCCATAAATGTGTCTCAGGCTATAATCACTTATTTTATGCTTTAAGTTTTAAATAAATAAAAGACTGTTGGATTAAATAAATAAAGCTTTAAAAAAAATTAAGTATCACTTCTGACTATTAAGCTGATCTTTTTTTTTTTAAATTTCTTTTTAAATTTA